>NC_091686.1:111150000-111775000 GCF_041296265.1 Equus caballus
ATTTATTTGACAGATAAGAAAACCAAGGCAAAGAATTAGACTAACTTGCCCAATGCTGCACAGTGAGGAAGAGGAGTCAGGTTAAATTGAGACGTTTTGTCTCTAAAACTTCTGCTCCTAACCACGATGTGTATCTTTCTAAGAATACTATTGCATGAAATCACATCTAGAAACCATAAATCTCTTCTTCAGTGTTATAAAAAAATCACAAGGTTTCCTTCAGGGCTGATTTTTTTAAGTGCTGAAAGTATCACTTTACTGAGTGAATGCCCAACCACATCAGATTGTACGGCCTACCCCCGACCGTTTAATTACTTAATGCTCACAAAGCCTGGACTGCTGACCCAAATCCTGTGGTCTTTTCTCTCTGTGTGGTAAGCTCTTAATCAATTGGATGTTCAATTCAGTTTAATTCAGTGTATTTACTGACTTGAACCATTTCCCAACTGAGTTCACCCAAGTGCCACCAAGGGCTGCCATCTGAACAGGTTTATGTGGATTTCAGTCCAGATTTTACTCAGTCTAGTTTCCATGTGTGTGGTCCTTACAATAAAATCCTTTGGTATCTAGTGTGGGAATAATGAGTAGGGACACGGAGGTTGTTGTCCTAAGACAGTCTATGCAGCCCGGAGTCCGTCTACCAACATTGGCACTGAAGACGTGTCAAGAAGAGTGGAAGAACTGATTTGCTCCTTAATACTAGTTCTCAAAGGGATCTTTGGACCTATGCTAGTATCTCCTCCTCTCAGCTGCTACTAAAGGTAGGTAGTCATCAAAGCATTTACACATCCATTTATACTTTTGCAGATTCTTGGTTAGACCTAGGGTCTACATCTGCACTTCGGTTAATGATGGGTCTTGTATTGTCATTTACTTGCTTTGAACAGAGAGATATCTA
Source organism: Equus caballus (assembly GCF_041296265.1). Classification (NCBI taxonomy): domain Eukaryota; kingdom Metazoa; phylum Chordata; class Mammalia; order Perissodactyla; family Equidae; genus Equus; species Equus caballus. Next base: position 111,150,899 of record NC_091686.1, read on the forward strand.
AATTACTTCATCCCTGAAAGGGAATCTGTGTTGACAGATGCCCTAAGTAGTTGCTCATGGATTCTACGAGTGCGCAGGTCAAGCATGGTAGTCTTTGTATAAAACCCCAAGAGCACACTACTTGCCCACTTCACCTCTTGTACTAGCCATCTGTTACTCTGTCTGGATGCTTCTCTGTTTGAGAATTATCTTTCCCCACTTCTTTGTGATTCTCTAAATCATGTTGACCTGCCTTCATATAGACAAAGTTGAACATGTAACATACACTGCTGATCAGAGTACACTAAAACCCCTGGACATAAGAACTGATACATAGGAGTGAGCCTGAAATCTAAGTAACATTTGAAGAAAGAATAAGTGAGCAGTCAAAAAGGCATTTTATCATGTGTATTTCTTGTCTATTGCTGCATAACACATTACCCCCAAACTTAGCAGCATAAATAACACACATCTCAGAGTTGCTATATGACAGAGATTTGGGTGTGGCTTACCTGGGTCATCCAGCTCAGGACCTCTCAAAAGCCTGTAATCAAGTGTCAGCCAGGGCCTCATTCATCTCAAGGATCAACTAAAGGAACATATGCTTCCAAGCTATTCCATTAGTTGTTGTCAGGGTTTAGTTCTCGGCATCTATTGAACTAAGGGACTCGTTTCTCACTGGCTGTTGTCCAGAAATCACCTTCAGTTTCCTACCACTTTGGCCTCTCCATATGGAAGGTGGTTTCCCCAGAATGAGCAAGTAAGGGGTCAAGAGAAGTAGTACTAGCTGGAGAGAGAGTGTAGCAAGACAAAAGTCACAGTCTTTGTAACTGAATCAAGGAAGTGATAGCCCATCAATTTTGGCATGTCCTATTCATTCATAGCAAGTCACTAGGTCCAGCTCCTGCTCAAGAGAGGGGATTATACAAGGACATGGTGACCAGGAGGTGGATATCATCCAGAGCCATTTTGGAAGCTGGCTACCACAACAATGCTTCTACATGTGTGTACCCTAAGCTGATAATACTAAATCACTTTGGGCAAACAAATTAGAAAAAAGAATCCCCTCACTGACCAGATGCAAACCAGATGTACCCATGTGAAGAAAAAAGCACCTGTTCTTTGGAGAATTCATCCCTGAGCCAGAGCACACGGCTTGACCAACAGAGACTACCCACTTTGAGCAGTGCACACACTATAAAACTGAGAGTAGCAGTTCCATGTACCTTGTTGCCTTACTTTCTGTCAAAACCTATTTCTGTGTCAAATAGTGTTACTTTGGAAATAAGGGCCAGACTGTCCTGTTTTAGAAGAGTGAAAACTTCAGTAGAGAATACTGTCAATGTAATACCATTCATTAAATGAAATAATGCAAATGACATCTCTGAAATTGAGTGGCCAGCTTTAAAGCACTAAGCAAATATAAGGAATTATTACCCATATTTAGTCTGGAAAATCCAACCAGCATAGTGGCATTTCACTGGCGGTACCCAATAGTTAACCTCAGACTTCCATGCCACTTTTTATTTAGCAAAGCTTTAGTGGGCACCATTTTTGTATCAGGTACTTTCAGACATGGAGTCATGATGCTGAATAAAAGTAATAGCATCAGGGGTTGGCCCAGTGGCATAGTAGTTAAATTTGTGCTCTCTGCTCTGGCAGCCTGGGGTTTGCAGATTCAGATCCTGGGCACAGACCTACACACTGCTTATCAAGCCATGCTGTGGCAGCGTCCCACATACAAAATAGAGGAAGGTTGCCGTAGATTTTAGCTCAGGGGCAATCTTCCTCAAGCAAAAAGAGGAAGATTGGCAATGGATTTAGCTCAGGCTAATCTTCCTCACCAAAAATACATAAATAAATAAATAGCAATGTCAGATATGGGTTAGCTTTTCACACAGGTGGTGTAACTGGACACCTACATGAACTCAAATGTTCCTGCTTTTCTCTTACTCAAACCATCTCCCTATAATCACTCTCTGAAATTCCTGAAGGAAGAGAGCTAACTCAGTTAGTGCCTACAATGTGCCATACACTATGCTATGTAGTTTATCTATCTTTGATGAGATGATGAATAAGAAAATGTAGAAAAGCTAATAGAGCAACTTTCTGGGACAACTATTCTCCATACAGTGGTTAGTGTCTGGGATGCTGTCATCTTGTGGCTTACCATCCTAACACAAGGCCTCCTTAAGGCTGCTTGTAGGAAAGAGAGATTGAAGAATTGTGCAGTAGCTTTTCGCTGCCTCAGGCTGGAAGTGATCTGTGTCATTTCTGCTCACAGTCCATTGTCCAAAATTATCCATATGGCACAACCAAACTCTAAAGGGTCTGAGAAGTGTGGTCTTCTGTGTGCCCAGAAGGATACGGCAAACTTTAATAATCTCCACATTCCCTCTCTACAAAATGATGCTGCCATGTCTCAAAAAGTGTAGGCAATCTTTCTGAAGCTATCCAGCAGAGCCTGGATTAGAACTGCAGTCAGTCTGGCTCCAAAACACACGCTTCGTTTTACTTTATTTGGTTTATTTTCCACCACAGCATCCCACCACTTGGTGGAACCATTCCTTTGGGAATTGCTTACTAAGGTATTCATTTTCAAATGGCATTCATGAAACAGAGCACTCAATGCCTTACCCCAACCTCATCCTAGGGGAATAAGCTCTCTACCACATCTGAAACCCTCTCACTTAGATTTTACCACTCCTTGTCATTTCACATCCTTTACCCAAGCAAAGACCATCTGAAAACGCTGTGTGTAGCTCTAAAACTCTATGCACCGTAGCTGGTACTTGAGAGAGCCATTTTTCCCTTCCTCTCTTTAATCAGTATCTGCCTTCAGGAAGGACTTCAATGTCTATCCTGTGTCATCATAGTCAAGGAAAGTCAGCATCTTCCATCTCCCATTGATCCCTACCTTCCTCCATCAGACACCTCTAAGTAGCACCTGGAGAAGGAAGGTACCATCTGAGAAGAGAGGAATGTAACTGGTGCAGCATCTAATGTCTTCCCTGAAAGGCCATGATATGACAGATCTGACTTGGTTTTTGTCTCTCTGCTGACCTGGTACGTCTGACTTAAGAAACAAACAAACAAAACTCTAGTACAAAAATATAGCAATGTAATTAAGCAAGAACTAAAGACTGAGTTGTCAAAGCAGCAGCTGGCTAACATGTTTTGCTAGCCACAAAGATGTAGAAGCAATGCCTGCTCTCACAAAATTCTCAGCCCCCAGAGGAGATAAAACATGTGAAAAATTATAGCTAAATAAAGAAGCTGTGTCGTAAGATAGGTCCAAGCAAATACATTTGAATGCCCAGAGAAGAAAGAGATCATGTCCTCTTGAGATCATCAGTAAAGGCTCCCTGAAGGAACTAGCATTTGACAACAATAACAACAGTAATAGTAATAATAGAAATAAAACCAAGTTAAGATTAATTGAATGCTTATATCATACCAGGCGTTTTCCTAAGCCCTTTATATTTGTTAACTCATTTAGACATTATAATAATTCTAGGAGATATTCATTAATTCAACACAAATTTATTGAGCCCCTACTCTGTGGCAGGCAGAGGTCTATTAGCTGAAGTTACAGCAAAGAAAGACAGTAAATGTCACTGCTCCCTTGAAGGTTCCTTTCTACTGAGAGCTACCACTATAATCTCCATTTTCCAGGAAACTGAGGTGTGAAGGAGTTAAGTACCCTGGCAAAGGTCACACACATTTTTAGTATCCCAGTCAGGATTTGATTGTAGTCTGTAAGGCATGGAGCATGCTTAACCACTATGTTCTTCCAGCATGGGGTGATAGGGTGATAATAATAAAATAACAATAATGTCAGTTGCATTTCGTGGGCATTTAGCATATGGCAAGTGCCATGCAACTTTACATGGGTTATTTCATTTATTCCTCAAAACAATGCTATGAGTGGAATAACTGGAATATGTTTATGGCTTGGTAGGATCCTGTGTCCTATAAACAGGCCACCATAATTTAAATTCTAGCACTTCCTCATGCTTAGCCAGCTGTGCTACGTGTTTCTCAATTTCCTCATCAGCAAACTGAGTGACCGGCCAGTACCAAGGAGAACTGAGTTTATTGCACCAGGGTTTTCATTTGCTTCTGTCTCTTATACTTTCACTGTCTTGGAGTCAGGGGCATATCTTAGTACTCACTGTGTCCCAGTGCCTGAAACATTGGAACTGCTCACTAAATATTTGATGAATGAGTGAAAGATTGGTGGAATAAGGGACTTCGACCTTGTTGAAGAATCTTCATAATCAAAGCATATGGCATGAGCTGTATGATTTCAAGAACTTCAGCATTCTAGAAACCATCCCAGAAACCACCACCACATATTAGAAAGATCATCTTTCATCAATATAGGAAACTCACCATAAGCCAAGGTAGGCACCTGTGACTTCATGGAAGGCTCTGGATACCCAAAGGAGATAGATGTATAATGCAGGCCAAAGGGAGACAACTTTTACCGTTTCTCTGTTAGCCTTGGGTTTGGGCCCACTTACAAAGAAATTGGATCAGAAAGTAACTTCAAGATGTGCACGTTTTCCTAACACAAGAAAGGGTGCCCTATAGCAGAAGTTCAACCAGAAGCTGCATTTATGGGTGATAATGCAAGCCATATCCTGGTGTTCTAAACGCATTATTAAATCCTTTGCAGTTACAGGAATCTATTGCTAAGAGTTGCAGCTAGGCCATTTTCAAAGTTGGCATGAAACTGACAAATGAAGAATTCAAGCTCCATCCATTTTCTTTTTCCACTAATGAATACTCCTTTTGTTCCAAAGTCTCGCAAGCGACCCCCCTGACAGTACAGGTAATTAATGGATCATTCTTCTTGATTCAGATACTGTTGAAAATGTGGGGGGACTTGATAATTGAATCTGCATTCAAACTTTCCCATTATCTAAGTGACTAATAAGTATACATCAAATTTATAACAATTTTTTTTCTGGAAACTTCTTCACAGCTTATTGATAATGCTCATTTGACACAAGAGAAAATGGAAGCAGAGAAGTCTTGCCAAATAAGACTGGAGCAGAAATTTCCTTTGGTTCTTTTTAAGATGAGATTTGAGATTGGACTTCATTAAAGTCAGCAAGGCCTAGGTCCATCATCATGCTCTTAAAAAATAAGAATTATGTAATTAAGTAGCACAAGTTGATTCAAAAGATTATTTTTTAATTTTTTTAAATACTTAAGCCTAAGTTACTTAGTTTTTTTTTTTAACTTTGAGATAAAAGATTCAGAGGCCGGCTCTGTGGCCGAGTGGTTAAGTTCGCGCGCTCCACTGCGGCGGCCCATGGTTCGGATCCTGGGCGCGGACATGGCACTGCTCATCAGGCCACATTGAGGCAGCATCCCACATCCCGCAACTAGAAGGACCTGCAACTAAAAATATACAACTATGTACTGGGGGGGGGTATGGGAAGATAAAGCAGAAAAAAAAAAAAAAAGACTGGCAACAGTTTTGAGCTCAAGTGCCAATCTTTAAAAAAATTAAAAAAAGAGATAAAAGATTCAGGATAGGGTAACTTTCAGAGTCAATAAAAACAATACTGTTTAATGTTCCAGATATTATTTCACTAAAAAAACATCTTCAGTATCAACCATCTCCAGGACACCTCAACAGTAGAGATTAAAATATGTTTGGCTTTGATTTTTGGAAGAGGCAGTACAAAATGAGAGTCTAGAAGTCACAAATATTTGAATCATACAGAAACTTATTTTTTCTGGAACTGGCCTTAGTGAATGTTAGCTGAAGTTTCCCTTCCTTCTCCCAAAGGAAATTCTACACTGATTCCAGATGCATAGGGCAGAATACGAGCTGATTTTGAAGATGCTCTAGTTTAAGAATTCCACAAACACAAGTTTCTTGCCCCTGAGAAATACAGTGGTATCTTCTCGCATTCAAGGCAACATGCAATATCCAGAAAAAATTACCATAGATTTTGCAATTTTTCACACTAAAATATCTCAAGTGTTGTATTAATCATTGGAGGAGACATGAGATGAACAATAAATGATTGCTCATAAACAAAATATAGGTTGCCATTTTATGTTTTCTCACAGTAGTATGGACAACATATGGGTCAGGCAAAGAGGTAGCTGAGAAAAATCTTTCTAAGGGTGTTTTAGGAGGATTCACAGAGGAGGTACTTTAGGTCTATTTTCCAGGAGAAAGTAAATAAAACTGAAGTCTAGAAAGAAAGAGATGGTGTTTGGGGGAACAGCAAGTTGAATGGGAGTTCAAATTGACAATAGGATTCAGAGATTGTGGCAAAATAAGAAGGACTCTGAATACCTTGATAAGGAATGAGTGTGGCACAGCAGCTTTTTCTAAACACCACATGATATCCTGAGCATTCCTCAGAAACATAGGTTTCATAGCCAATTGAGCTTGAGAAATCATGAATGCTATATTCCCCATTTTGGAGATTCAAAATGTACTAGACGTTAAAGACTTAGATAAATCTTGGAGGAAAAAAAATCTATTTAACATGATTCAACCTAACATTTTCTAAGTCATTTTATCATGAAACGAACCTGTCCCTCCTTCCGCACACATACACACACCTTTCTTCCTTCCTTTTTCATTCTTTTTTTTAGGTATCTTTCTTGGATACTCACTAACCTCTACTACTATTCACAACTGTGAGCCATTGCAGGCTTTTAATAAGGAGAATGACACCAACAAATTTGCATCCGGAGTACAACATGAAAGATGGGCTGGAGTGGGTTGAGAATAGATGCAGAGAGACCACAGCATTACATGCAATTAGAAGTGATAAGACGTAGGTTGGACGGCAGTACAGGGTGGTCAAAGGGAAAAGAAGAGAGCAACAATAGTAACCTTGATGCTTTTGCCATGTATTACTGGTGGTGATTAAGACAGAAAATAGAAGGAGCAGGTTCAAGAGAGAAGATGCATTGTTTAGCTTTGGAAACTTGTGGTTTCTGTGGCATATTTCTGGGAAGATGTCTAGGAAGCAATTCAGGATGTGCAGGAAGGATTCGGAAGAGCATCTTGGATATGGTTTTAGGAGTCATCAATATTTCACTGATTTGTGAAGCAATGAAATGTTAAACTTTGAAAGCAGAATACTGTGTTAAAGCTAATTTTTGGTATGGATTTCAATGTACTTCAAACCAAAACTTACAGGCAGTTATTAACTTGCAAAAGAATGAGAATACTAAGTAGCATGGGAGGCCTACAAGTCAGAAAACTTGGGTATACCTTCAATCCACTGGGAATCCAAGATTTAAAAAATAAATAAATGTAGATCACTTAGCTCCCCTGGGGCTCTATCCAACATGTGCCAAGGCAATCAGCTGATCATGGAAATATTCAGCCTAGCTATTTATTAGGCATCATTTAAATAAAAACTAAAAGGTACGTGAGTGAATCCAAGTTGTAAAATTTCTAAATCTAGTCAATTTTTTATTTTTTTTTGCTCAGTTGTTCCCTCCATCTGAAAATCCCCACAATTTGTTTGTCTATCACACAAAACTAAATCATCTTTAAGTCCAAGCTGGAGGTCCATCCCCTCCATGAAGACTTTTCCAGCTGTCTTCACCAACACTCAAGTCAAAATGAGCGACTCCTTCAGAGCTATAACACTTCATTCCCATCTCTGTGAGGGCATGTCATACACCACGCTATTACTAGTTGGGCTTATGTCTTTTCTCTGATTAAACTGTGTGCTCCTCAAAGTAGGTCTTATTTATCTCTAATTCTCTTTGCCTGGTACCTGGTGAAGGACCATTTTACCCTCTTTTCCTGGTACCTGGTAAAGTACCACTCGATTTCTGTTGAATGCATAATGAATATCTAGTGAACAAACAAAGGAATGTATGCACTATGAAATGTATGAAAGCGAGGATGAAAGAATAAACACATGCATGAATGAATAAATGGATGAAGATCTACACTGGCCATCTGTACCAGGACACTTAATTTGGTCTACCTGGTTTGTTGAAATTTTCCCTTTGGAAAAATTGAGCAGTAAGGATTCTGAAGCACCTCATAAGGGCTTTTAAGCAATTAGCAGCAATCAGGGCTCATAGAGGTGCAGGGAGGCCCCCCCTTATTTCACTGGATCCATATAGACACAGCCATTGGGTTTCTGGTTAGAAAACTGAGGAGCAATTCATCTTGCACAAATCTTAGATGAAGAAATGGGGGGAAAAGTTGTTTACATGGTAATAATTTTTGCTCAGAACATCACATTGAAAGTGAAAGGCCAAAACCAGGAGAAAATGTCAGACACTGGCAAAAAATATTATGAAGACTGATTATGTAAACTTTGTCTTGTTTGAAGGATAAAGACCATAATCCACAGATCAAGTTCAAATTTCCTGTTTAAATATTGTTAGTTTGAATGCTAATCTGAGTTCCATGTTTGATTGCGGGGATCAGGGCTGCAAATATTGATTACTACGAAATGAAAGCAGAAATTCATTTCTGAAGAGGAAGCTGAGGAGTACATTTATATGAACCCAAGTAATAAACAATACCTTGGGATTCTGACTCCATTCCCAAACCAGAGTGTAATTATTTCCTCTTTCACCCTGCTTCTTCAGCCTTCTTTCTGTTGACTGAATGCACATCCCATATCTGGGCACATTTACAAAAACTAAAACAAACAATCCAGTAGCCAAACACCATGGCAACAGAACCAAACTTGACACCACTAACTCACAGCAATAAATCTCCACAGATATCAGAGCCACCACCAGATCCTCTGGTTGGTCCTCTCATTACAAAGCCCCACTTTGCCATTGAACCACAGGGAGTCACTGCTTCATGCCATGCCTCCTAATAATTGCCAAACCCAAGCTGTGGTGGATGGCAAGGGAGAAAACTCACAACAGAGAATCCCCAGCTGAGCAAAACCTGCTACCCTGGACATGGTTTGCTTTTGAGAATAATCAGAAAGATCAGGTTATAGTGGGGAGATGCAACCTTGCAGAAAGTTAATGAGCTAAATACTTCATGGCATGAGAGATGCCAACAGAGCTGACCCTAACAGTATTCTTCCTTCAACAAATCCCTAGGACACTGGGTGCATGGATTCACTACATATTTCTACATGATCTGCTTGTGTCAATCATATTTGTACATAGACTTTTTCATATATGATTGATTTACTAAACAAGAGGAAGTGGAGAACTGAGGCAGAAATCTTGATGCGGGTCAATGGACAAATAATTCCATGTGAACACAAAATAGAATTCAGGCCAAATGTATTGTGATACTTTCTTTGAATCATTCAAGCTCCTTAAATTCTCCTTTGCTTTGTCTGTATGCAGAGAGCCTAAACGTTTCATAGACATGACAGAAGGGCATGGTTGAGCTCAGCATTTATCAATCCACTTCAGTGGGTCCCAAATGCCAGTGAGTAGATGGGTACAGGCTATGACAAAGTTTTCACCACACTAAGGAAAAGAAGTAGACAATAAAGAGGACAAAATGAGGTTTTCGAAAACTCAATGACTCATCTTAATTCTGAAATTACGCTCTGTATCTCAGACCAAAATTCTATCTCTGATAATATAAAACCTGTTCCCAGGGCTGTGTGAGAGTCTGTGCCTGCCCAGACTCTGTATTTTATTAGCATTAAAATATCCCATCCTTTATGCTATGATGGTAGGGGCAAAAAGTATTATAGTTTTCCTTGTTTTATTTATTTTTTTCACTTGACAAAATAAAAAATAACTCTATAACAAATACCATAATTAAAAACATGTATCATTTTATGAAATAAAAATGGAGTAAAGTATGGAGAATAATGTAATAAATGCTTGTATTTCTCAAACTTTTAATTAATAATTATTAGCAATGTATCATTTGGTATAATTCTATGTTTCTTTTTACATAAATAAGCAGCTCAGATAAAGCCGGCGTCCCTTTGACCTCCAATCTCAGTGGCCTACGATTCTAGGTAGCATTAGATTTCTGTCTCCAGGCTAGATTTCTTTCCATTACTCCAAATTACTCCTTGTAATCACAGAAGCCCTTGGACAAGTGGTAAATGATATTCCAAAGAAATATCCTACAAGTGGATGTTTGGAGGGAACGCAAAGTGTCTCAACAAGATATGAAAATAAGAAATAGATTTGAGCAGTTATGTCATAAATTGTCGTTTCTGTTCCGTCAGAATCTCACAGTGTCTGAATCCTCCTACTAGAGCAGCTAAATCTCAAGACAGAAACTTTCACATTCCTTTGAAAATGCAAACGTCATATATGATTCCATCGTTCCTGAGTCAAAGTATAGCATAGTTAAAATAGCTTTGAAATCTGATCAAGTCTACTCAATAGAGTACAAGACTTTGGACAAATTAATTATCATTTTTAAGTCTCAGTTTCCTCATTTTTAAAATCAGAATGATAATACCTACCGTAAAAAATTAAGTTTGTTGAAGGCTTAAATGAGATAATATAGGTAAAGCATTTAGCAAAGTACTCAATAAACACTACCAATTATTGCTGTTACTATGGGTTTTTCTTCTACAGGGGCCGCACACTACTGTTCAAAGGTTTTGACTCTGAAGGTTACATTCTTCAACTGCTGCATCCATCAGGGCTTCCTAAAACACATCTATCCTCAGCAATCTTTCCTAAACTCTCAACACAGAGCATCTATTTCCTCTCATGTGACTTTTAATATATGCACATCTTACAACTCAAATAGATGTAATTTATGTATATTGTGGATGACTCTCTATACTGAGATCTACTTGGGAAGTCAAGGCATAAGCAATTCAATATATCAAGCAAGAGATAAATATACAAACACCCAATATGCAAGACCCCGTAGAGAAAAGCAAGAGAAAATCTCAGACAGCATTTCATGACAAGGGTCAAATAAATGGCGTGAGTAATGTGCTTTGGTTTCAACAGATATTAAGAGTTCTGTAGCCTGGAAGGACGGCAGGAAACTCCTTAGTGGAAAAGATTCCGAACTAGGCCATTAGGGATGGGTAGGATTCAGTTTGGCTGAGATGGGAATAGTTACATGAGTAAAAATCAATAAATAAATGACTTGGAGTAAATCAGAGAAACTGGAACAGTAGAAAGTGATTAGAAATAAATCTACATTTTAGGTAGTTAGATTGAAGCCAGGAAGTGGAGGTATCAATGTTCGCATCCACACAGTACCCAGGAAAGATGCCATTTGACAGAAATTTCCTCAACTTTGCTTTGTGAAATATTTCATGCCCACCTCTATTAGTTCCCCTCCTTGCAATTGTAGCATTCTTTTTCAACTTTTTAGCTGTAACTAACTTTTTTCCTTAACTTGGCTTTTCATCCTTTTTTTCTTTTCTCTTTCCTATTGTAATCTCTGACCTGCCTCCCATCATCTCCTAATGTATTACTTTCTTGTCTCATTTGAACTGTGCCCAATACGAGGCCTCTTCTTCCTCTCTCCCTCCAGATCTGACAAGACCAAACTTCTGTCTCTGATACCACAAAACCTTTTCCCAGGGCTGTGTGAGAGTCTGTGCCTGCCCAACCACGAAATGGAGGCTTTAATCTCTAGGCGGAGGGAAGTCATTGAAGGTTGAGGAGAGGTGGAATGATATTGAAAAACAGGTGTTGATCTTTTGGGGTCAGTGGGATTTCAAACACTAAAATATGGTGGTCATCCTAAAGAGGGTAAAGGATTCAAAACATCACTAACCAACTCAACAAAACTTTAGCTCAGTCATTGCCTTAGTCTATCACTCTTGTGATGCATCAACAGTCACTGTGTTTCATTCTCTGCTGTACCATTCACTCAGTCATCAGTTAGCTATCTGCCTTCTTTTTTCTTTTTTGCATGGTTTCTGCTTTCATCAGTCTTTCGTATTCTTTTAACATGAGGTTCTCACTCAAATCTTTAACTTGGAGCCAATTTGAGGTTATACCTCTCACCTGTGGCAGCTGTCTCCACTGAATGGTGCAGCCCACTCAGCTACATTCTCTGCTTGATACAGAAAGCGAGCCCTGTGGTAATTTGAAGAACACACCAGCATTGTGAAAATCCACGTAAAACACTGTTCAAACCTGGCAGTTCACCAAGATTTAAGATTTAAAGCTCTTTCATACATCATGACTTTCCAGTGTAAGCAACTAGTATCGAATCTTAAAAGCAACCCTCATACTTCGTGCATGAATTCCTACAAAGAACAGTACCAATAACTTACTCATTCAGCCTCCATTTAAATCTTTCTAAGTAGTTTCTCACAAATCATATTTAAGGAATTCAGTTTGTAAAAATTTTCTCCTTATATTGATTCAAAGTCAGCTTCCCTCTAACTCTTATCCACTGGTCCCAATCTTGTTTTCCAGAATCTTGATAACCAGAAGCAGACCTTGAGTAAGGATTTTTGTGCCAGTGGTTTATTACGGAAATGCTCCCAGGAGAACTTGTCAGAGAGTGGTGGAAGAGCACAGAAAAAGGAAAGAAGCCAGGAAAGGGGCAATGTCAGGCAAAGTCCCTTGAAGGGTAGCTTCCAACTGACCCTGCAGAGGAGCTCTCTAGAGTACAAGTTACATTTTCTAATTTTGTCCCTACTTGGGACAAGGAAGCTGAGCTCTCATACTCCACCATGAATCAGTCATTGACCAAAGGGCCACCCTGGAATGTTAACTCTGCACTTCTGTCTCTTGGTGTCTGTGGGCAAAGCAGCTTAGTAGCCTGAGAGAAGTCCTCTGAAGGAAGCCTTCAGGTATGAGCCTTTAAAAGCAGAGCGCACAAAAGCCAGGGGAGGACATCACAGAAATGGTAAAGGGGTCTGAGCACTTCAGAATGGAGAGCAAGTGTCCCTTGTAAGAGCCCTCCATTCTGTTGTAGATAAGCCTCACTTCTTCTCCAAGTCTCCTTGTCTTTCCACTAAACTTTCCTAGTTCTCTTGACACACCGAGTTTCCACCCAAACCTTATGAAACCTGAGTAACACTGAGTTGTTGCTGGTCTATCGTCTCTGAAGAAAGTGATACTTTAGAAGGTTTACCTGGCTATGGAATGACACTGAGGTGAGCATTTCAGAGAGAAAAGGTTAAAAGGGTTGGCTGTTAATTTGCGCAATTCTCCATCTGTCAACTTCAAAAAGAAAACAGAGCAGCAAATGATTTTCAGAAAGGCCCAGTGTCCAGTCCACACCCCCTCCAGGGAAACATTTCCCTGCCCAGACCCTGTGCTGGTTTCATTTGAAGACCTGAAGTTTCAGCTACAACAGTTTTCGACTCCGCCATGTTCATGAAAACAGCAACTTGGAGCTTGAAGAGAGTTTGACACCAAAAATGGTTTGAATTGCAGAGAATGAAAAGTACATTTCTAGCCTTTGGAAAGGTCACCCTTCCTGTTTTCAGGTTTATGAGCCGCAATGTTTATGGTGGCTCTGTTTCAACTCTTGTTTCTTTCTCCTGCAGGGCATTTCTGTGTAAATGTCACTGTCTCTAGCCAGCACACTTGGGTGGCTTAAGGTGGGCTTATATGTAGAGATCTGATGCTCTGTTCCTGTGGGGAAGGGTTGATTTAGGGGCTTTTTTTCTGTATTTTAATTGATCTTCTTCTCATATAGTGCTGTTTGCAGAGAGATCTTTAGTCACAAAAGAAGATTTCTAAGACATCAGTCAAATGAAAACAAACCAACCAACAAATATAAAACGGTATCACAACAGTATGCCTACACTAGGTTTGAAGGTCAATAATTAATCATATTCTTTCTTCCCTGAATTTAGAAACATGGGAGTCACAGGCAGAGAAAAAAAGTATTTGCTTTTGCAGAGTCGGGTGAGATTAGCGTGGCCTGAACCCACACCAGTGGGTTTTCTAATCCTCTTTCTCCCATTGAACTTGCTATGTCTCAACAGAACAGCAGGACTCTGGCTGGCTTCTTTTGCAGAAACAGGCCAGTCATCAAGGCAGAATAATTTTGGGGGCTGGGCAGAGAGAGAAAGAAATGAAAACAAGGGCCAGGACACTCTGATTTGGGCACTTGTAGCTCTATGATTGTGGACAAGCTGCTTACTCTTAGCCTTAGGCTCCTCTCTCATAAAATGAGTGTTCTGAGAATGAAATGAGTGATGTATATAAGGTGTTCTACACAGTTGCTGGTACATAATGAACACTACATAAAGAGTAATTTCCACCACCAAGAATGTTAATATTTTGTTCCTACCTTCAACTCACAGATTCTTAGGATTTAGGAGCTTCATGCCCATTCTCCTGCTGTTGATGCTGACGCATACAAGTCTTTTCCTTGGCATTTGAGGCCATATAGAAAGGGTCATATGCAGGTGACTGCCCCAAATCTAAGAAGATAACTCTTCTTGACATCACTTTGGCATGCAACATTTAATGAGCACCTGCTTTCTGCTAAGCACTGAATTAGGCACAAAGAAGAACTGGAATTTGAAAGGAAATTTTCCACAGAAACAATGGTTGCAATGCACAGGTTGTGGGGGTGAGGCAGGGAGATATTGGTTCTCCATCTTATTTGCTGAGGTTATTTAAGTGGCAAAGGATCAAGTTCCCAACAGACAATAAGCAAATAAAACTTGCAGGCCGGAAAGCATCCTGCGTACATAGTACATATGTACATGTCAACATAAACAGAATTATACATTTCAACACGTGATTCAAACTAATAGAGTTGTTCAGTTCTTTGTATCCATATTCTAACAGAAGTTTCAGAATCTCTAGGTCATGAACATAGTTCCCAAGCCTTACTAAGTCCTCAGGAAGGGAATAAACACTTCTTTAATCTCCCTAAAGTCAGTAAACCAGACAGAGGGACACCACACAAAATTACCCCTCCAGAATATGCCTTAAAAAGCTACTTGTGAATTATTAGTGGTTGGTCAGCAGCAACATCTTCAAGACAAAGAAAGACAGAACATAAGATACAAAGTCTCTCTATTCAGAAAACTCATTAAACTTTGCAAAGATCCTATTTAAATATATTTTTTTGACATTTAGCTCCTACTAACAGTTATGGATGTTCTTTCCATCATGGCAAATTTAAATGCATTAAATTATACTCTCTTTTTTCCATTATGATTTATGCAATTAAAAGAGCAGAGGTGATATGGAAATATTGGGATTGTAGTAATTGGGAGACTAACAATTAGCACTGATAGGATTTATAGTGCATCCATACCTTTATAAACTCCAAAAGAACCGTATTTCATGAGAGTACGTCTGTATGTCAAGTTAACACATTCAGTAGTAAAATCAAGATGGCCACCTTCTACAGCGGCTACTTAACATGTCGTGTAGTTGTAGGGTAACTTAATCAACAGTCACACTTCAGGAAATGCTATTAATTATTTTATCCATTTATTTACTCATTCATTACAGAACTATTTATTGAACACCTCCAATGTGCCAATTGTTTGAGAAACAGACATGATTAAAATAGAGAGATCTCCCCCTTCTTACAGTTTACCATCTAATAGTAAGCCTAGCTTTGACTGCAATTGTGAATTTCAGAATTCTTGCAAACAAAAGAACTAGCACTTTACTGTGTATGATAGTCATTCAATCTACATGTAGATACCATTAACTTGTATTTTACTAACATCCATAATAAGCATAATTATCTGGTTTCCTAACAATCTGTATATTTTAGGCAGTCAATGAGAAGTTCCCACCACTGTTCAAAAATATGAAAGCAATAACAGTACTTGCTACCATTCATTAAATGCTTGCTTCCTCCCAAGTACTATTATCAATGCTCTCCGTGTTTTTATACATTTAACCTTCACAACAATCGTATGAGGTATTCTTATCCCCATTTTTCAGATGAGAAAACTATGACACAGAAAGAGTTCAATAACTTGCCAAGATCACTCTTCTATTAAAAAGCAGAGAAGGAAGTGGAACGCACAGTCTGTTTCAAAAAGTCATAGTTTTGAATACTGCAACACACCCACTGTCCAACAGAGGATGCTCTTTTGGCATACCATTGTCCTCCTGTTTTAGCAATCCCTGATAGACGCATTTGAGAGCTGTATAAATTATAAGCTATTTCAGTGGTAATTGTTGTGTCTAGTTTTCCATGAAATGGTAAGTGCTTTGAGTCACATACACAAAGGCCAAGTGGAGTAAAGTCATTGCTTAATGTTATGTAGTGGTCTGTCTTTGTCCTGATAGCAAGCTATAGTTCTTAATAAAAATAACCGATGTAGGAGAAGAACCAGGGATAAATTTTAGGCCAGATCTTTCTGTCAAAACTATCGTTTGGTGAGGAAAACACCATTTCCATCATATTCATCAATAGCAAACTTACTCTACTCACATATTATTCCACATTAAGCCAGAACTAAGAGAAATAAAATGATTTTGAATGTCTCTATTCCAAGAAACTTATTAAAAGAAAAAGGATGTGACTAGTCAAGCTCCTATCAGCAGATCTGGGTCATGTGAATCATCCATGTTTGTGCAAGGCAACATAGAAACGTGGAACTTAGTCGGAAAAACTAGGTAAGAGATTCAGCACCACAACATAACTTTCTGACCTTGGGAAAATAAATTACTTAATTGTTATGAGTCTCAGTTTATCTGTAAATTGGGATGCTTTCTACACTATTAAACACACAGAAGGATTATTGAAAGAGTAAAATCCATTATTTCACAATGGATGTGAAATTGTTTTATGCACTGTGCATAGATTCAGTTGAATTCAATTGAAAAGCATTCATTGAGTACCTTCTATGGGATAGGGACTGTGGTAAGCCTTGAGGTTTCAAGATCAATGGGATGTAGTCCAAAGCTTTAAAGGATTATTATCGCTAGCATGTTAGTGTTAAGTCTTGTTCATGGCACAATAGAGTTGCATTTTAGGTGTAATATATACAATTTATAGTACATTTGGATGCCTTGTTCCATAAATATTTACTGTAAGTGTATGTTCAATTTCTAGGACATAAGGCATAATTTTACACTTTTAAATTATTCTGGTGGCTTTGTGTTTTTATGACATACTAGTCATCATTTCTGTGATTTATTTGTTGACAAATCTTTGGTTGAAAATATAAGTGTCAATTATAATGTTTTTTCCATGAGAACTACATTGCACTTTATAATGCGTGTTCTTAGGAATACATTACACTCTAACTTGGAGGCTGTCTATATTTTAACTTCATTTTTCAGATCAAGGCACTAAGGCCCTGAGAAAAGGATGTTTTCTCAGATAAACCAAAGTATGATATCTGAGGCAAATAAGGAAAAGCACTGAATATTCTTCTTAAATTCTACAGGTCGTAGCTCTTAGGTTGTATTTACTATGATCAAATACGCATTTTCCCTTTTTCTTCAAGTGAGAAATTATTTCATTAATTATTCATTTATTTATCATTCACTTGATGAACATTTACTGCATAGTCACTCTTCTATGTGCCCTGAAGGATATGAACAATGCAAAAATGCCAAATGATTTAATTATATAGCCCTGCCCTTGAAGATCTCCCAGAAATAAACATTCCCTGGATCAGAACGCAATGTCAAGGACAGCTCATCAGAAAAATAGAGAGAGCCTAGTCTCTGGCAGAGCCACCACATCAGCCCTGGAATGCCAACCTCCAGATGACATATTTAAGCAGAAAAAGAAAACTCCTAAATGGGTTGAGCCATTTTTGGCAAGTTCCTGTTATTCATAGCTGAGTTCAATTCCCAACACTTAAAGATCTCTGACTCATATGGAGTCCAAAAGAGGGAGTCATTTTTTTCCCTCTGGGCAGAAGCAAAGGTGGATAGATGGTAGGATTTTGAAAGGATGATAAGAAGCTGGGGAAGGCTTCTCAGAGCACTGGAATCTTGTAAAGTATAACTTATAAGGAGGTTTAGGATCTCTCTAGAAGCAAAGCAAGGAGAAGACCACTTCAGGCAGAAGTGAAGGCACAGAGGCGTGAGAGAACAAGGTGTATTGGGGAGCAGGGAGTGGCCCTGCTGTGTCTGGGATGTAGGGAATTGGGAGGGGCATTGGGAGCTGGAGTAGCAGCAAGTGCCTAGAATGCCATGCTAAAGAGTTGGGACATCCCCTTTTGGGCACTGAAGCATCAAGCGGTTCAGTGTATTCCGTTGAACCACATTGCATTCCCCTTCTTGGTGCTAACAGCCTCGTTCAGATGTTTACCCACAATTAGAAAGACCTGAACACTGTGGGAAAGTGAGCACTTGAGACTGAGATGGTAGCTACTAGAAATGCTTATTAAGGAATGACACAAGTCGTACCAAACAGAAAAGGCAGTACACTCCCTTGAGTTCCAGCAGCACAGCACCTGCCACTAGCCAGGCTTTCCAGAGGCTGTCCATGATGCTGCATTTCAATCTCTCTAGATATGCAGTTTGTTTCTTTTCAGAATACAGTATAAATCAAACTCACATGGGTCATCCCCTACAATTGATGCACACAAGTCTCCATCAATCAGGAGGCCGGCAATATTGATGAAGGAAAATGGAGTCCTCTGATTTCCATTCATTTGCTTTCTTTTGCCTGTACTATTTGATTTTCACCTTGAGATGTCTATCAATCTCCTTCAAATAAAATTAAATTGAGTGAACACTTTTGTGCATCTACTGTGTGCCAAGCACTGTGCTGGGAATGCAGAGAATTTCAACTTTGTGGTGATAAAGATGGACACAATGATTAGGTAAGTACAGTACAGTTGGGGGTGAGGCACAGCCAATAAGGGTGCCAGATGATGTAGCAAACGGAACACTGGGTGCCCAGCTAACTTTGAATTTCAGATAAACAATGTGTCACATTTACTAAGCATGTCCTTGTCATATTTGAGACGTATTTAATCTAAAAGAGTCTTCATTGTTTATCTGAAATTCAAATGTAGCTGTGCATCCAGTATTTAATCTGGTAATATTAATGGTAGAGGATCTGTACAGAAAAAAGGAAACTATGAAAAAGAAGATATTTTGCTCCCTAACAGGGGCCTAAAAAGAGCCTCATAATATTAGCTTCCTTTATTGAGTGCTTATTCAGTGGGAACACCCGGGTGCAACTAACCTGATTGCTTACATTCAGCAACCACACTAATTTGGGAGAGCTCATACCATGTTGTTAGATATTTTGACCATCACCCTCTGCTTTACCCCTTGCATACCTAACCTGATTCACCACAAGGACACGCTCAAAAAAAAAAAAAAAATACGTGCACTCAGCATGATATACATACATATTTTTTAATTGAGGTAACTGCTTTATAACATTATATCGATCTCAGATGTACATCATTATATTTCAACTTCTGTGTAGTCTGCATGGCGTTCACCATGAAAAGTCTAGTTTCCACCCACCACCGTACACGTGTCCCTTTACCTCTTTCACCCTCCCCAAACCCCTTCCCTTCTGATAATCGCCAATCTGTTCTCTGTATCTACGTGTTTGTTTGTTTTATCTTCCACATATGAGTGAAATTATATGGTATTTCCCTTTCTCCATCTGACTTATTTTGCTTAGCATAATACTCACAAGGTCCATTCATGTTGTCACATTTGGCAAGATTTCATCTTTTTATGGCTGAATAGTATTCCATTGTATACAGATATACCACATCTTCTTTATCTGCTCATCTATCATGGGCACTAAGGATGTTTCCATGTCTTCGTTGCGTAAATAATGCTGCAATGAACATAGGAGTGTATATCTTTTTGAATAAGTGTTTTTTTGTTCTTTGGATAAATACCAATTATTGAAATAACTAGATCATATGGTAGTTCTGTTCTTAATCTTTTGAGGAATCTCCATACTGTTTTCCATGGTGGTTGCATCAGTTTGCATTCCCACTGGCAGTGTGTGAGAGTTCCCTTTTCTCCACATCATCTCCTACACTTGTTATTTCTTGTCTTATGAATTATAGCCATTCTGTTGGGCCTGAGATGATATCTCACTGTGGTTTTGATTTACAGTTCCCTAGTTATTAATGTTGAACATCTTTCAATGTTCCTGTTGGCCATCTGTATATCATATCATTTAATAATGAAAAAAAGCTGATGATATCCAAATTGGCCCTTCCTCAGCTTTGCCATTTTGTTTCGAGATGTGTTTAAGTGTAACCCAGTGAATCAGCTAGACTTGGAAGATTGGTGGGGCAAGGAACCAGAACTATGCTGAGCTACAAGGGATGTGGAAAGACTTGGTGGGACCAGGCCACTTGGGCGGGACAAGGCCAGATTAGGCAGAGGAGATACTGGGCTCCCAAACATATGAGCAACAGTGGAGCACAGTCCAGACAAGGAGTAGTCAATGGGCAGAAAGATAGACATGCAAGAGAAGGAGAGAGAGACAGCAAAGCCAGCAGGGGCAATCCAGGCAGGGGCTGCTCAGGATCCAAAGAGCTCTGACTGTCAACTGATAGAGACTCAGGTCCAAGATTGAGTGTGAGGGCCAGAGTCCAGTTCCTGGGGAGGATACAGCGGGCAGAAGGAAGGTTTCAGGTTTACAGGGCCCAGGCTTAATAAGCACGTGGAAAAAGGTTAGGCAAAAAGCAAAGCTGGTTTTTAATTTTTTGGTTTTTTTTAAAAAAGCTATGATATAAAATGGAAATCTGTGTAGAAAATAAGATTTTTCTTTTAAATTGGAAATTTATCTATTCAATTACCAAATACTGGGTGAGTATATCTGTGGGCCATGCCGGTACTGTGATAGGCAATCAGGATTTAATAATAATAATAATATATACTACGAATAATAGCAAATATTTTTTGAATACTTACAATATACCTCATTAGTTTTCCATGTGCTTTGTGTATTTGAATTCATTTTATTCCCACAAGAATCCTATGAGGCAATTTCTATTATTAGCCCCATTTTACCTATGAGGAAACTGAGGCAAAGAGAGGCACACTGTGACTTGCTCCTGGTTACACAGTTAGGGAGACGGCAAAGTCAAATTTCAATCCAGGAAGTCTGGATGCAGAACTCATGTTTCAACACACTAGACTGCACGGCCACTTACAGGACTCCCTGGCTCCACCCCTGCCCTCACTGAGCTCCCAGAGCAAAGACAACAGAGAAGACATCCCAGTAATCAACTAATTAGAGTGCACTAACATCACACAGGGTATCTGATAGTGAATGTATTAAGTCTTGGTAATCTGGAGAGAGAAGGCCATTGGAAGTCTATGAATATTTCTTAGAGGAGACAACATTTTCAGCTGCATCTGGAGTGATGAGAGGGATTTTGTCATGTGGATAAGAGAAAGAGCTTTCTGGAAAGAATGAGAGACCTCTGGAAGGAGTGTTCAGGGGAAGTCAAGTTAATGCGAGGGGCTGGAGCATGGGACACTGGAAAGAGGCAGGTGACAAGGATGGGCAGATAGAGTTAGGCCCACTTTTGTGGGCCCTGGTAAAGCATGGACCCCACAGCAGAAACTCGAGGGAGCCATTCTGGGTTGTAAGCAGGGAAGTAACACAGTAAAAGCTGGGAGAAATGTGGAAATGGATTGAGTGAAGGGAAAGACAGGTTTGGGGTGAAATTGGAGTGAGCCCCAAAGTGTGGGTGAAGAACTACTGAAACACATTCAGCCTTGGGACAGGCAGCCCAAGACAGCCCCAGTTCTCCAATAAGCAGTAATACAGAGGCTGGGAATCAGGCTGGGCTGATATGTAGCAATGATACTAATAGAAAACACGTTCATATGGCATTTACCAAGTGTTAGATAATGCTCTAAGTGTTTTATACTTACTAACTTTTAACTCTTTAAATCTTCACAACATCCCATCCCATTTTGTAGATGAGGAAACAGAGAGGTTAAGTAATTTGCCCAATGTCATACAGCTAACTGGCTGGCAAACTTAGCTTTGAACCCAAGCAGCATGATACCACAGTCTATGCTATTAGCCAATACACTCCACCACCTACTGTGCCTCTGAAATAAAATGAAAAATAGTGATGTAAATAGACTCACTATTTATAACTGTAAAATCTTCAGGACCCAGAAAAGTCATCGTGTTCCCAAGATGGCATGATAAAGGAATTGGGTTAAATCAGCAGCTGGATTGTTGAGACATGGAGAAAGAAATAAAGCTTCTTCCTTTTACCCCCTTGGTGAAAATGATGCAACCTTGTGACTATGGCTTCTTGATTACTAGGCAGAGGCTGGCTATAGACTTATCTCAGAACCAATAAAAAATTGGGTTCAATTTTTATCTCCACTACTGTGACTGTGGGCTAGTTTTTCTTTGTTTTTCTTTATTTTAGCCTTAATTTTCTACGTAAAATTTGAATGATAATAGCTACCTCATAAAGATGTTGAAAGATTAAACAGGTCATATATGGAGAGCACTCAGCCCATGGCAAGTTCTTGTTAAACGGTCGTTACTGGGTGGTCATGATGATGGTGAAGATATGGTGAGTTTCCTGTCTCTGGAAGCAATTGAGTGGGAAATAAGTGGCCATTTCAAATGCTATTAAAGGCATTCTTATGAGATATGGAGTTATCCTTTCCAACGTTTGGATTTTAGATTCATTCTAAGATATAGCCAAAGTCACGCAGGGGAAGAATTATCAAATTCTGGGGATGCCATCCCACTAACCTGAGGTATGATAATATTTAGTTAGGTTCAGTGCAACAACAATTGATAAAGCAGGCAGAAAAAAAATTGCTGGAGCTCCATAACTGCAATATGGAAACTTTAGGGAACAAGAAAGAAATTATCATGGAGACCTCCAACAGTTACCTTCTAGTAGATAAGGTCCCTGGAATCTAAGTTCCCAACACCTCAAATCGTTCCTCATCAAACGTTATCAGTTAAATCCACTGGGGAAGGTTTCCTGCACAGGAACAAATCACATTAGTCAATTAGAAAACCAGGATCAGTGTTCTAGGCATTGCTTTATTCACATTAGTAATGAACCCATTTTGTCATCTGAAGCATAGTGCTGTCTGCATTTATTGGAGCTGAGCTAGAAATTCAATTAGGCCAGGTGAATTAAGCCTTAAGTAAACTTACAAGAATTACATGTGTGAATATTTTATTTTAATTTTTTGTTCAGTTTTTGCTTTTCATTCATGCTTTCTCTGCATTTGAAAACGTAATAAATATAACTCACTTGTAGTACCATCGTGAAGATCCATAAAGGCTTATAACTAAAGTCCTTGAAAATAATTATCACTGACCTAAAGGAAAAGTTTTTAAAAATTGGTCAAAAGGAATTATGCAATGCAGATAAATGCCTGTCATCACTTTACAAGACTTGAAGTCCACCCAAGAGCTTGAGGGCAAGCTCAGGACATTCCAAAGCAGATACTGGAAGGCCCTTCTACTTGCAAAAGCTGGAAGATGGAATTAGGAGACCAGGATTTTAGTCCTACTTTTGAAGTTCATTTGTTTTATGACCTGGAAAGTCATTTACATCTCTGGGCCTCAATTTCCTCAGTTGTAAAATGGAGTAGTTGTACTGCATGATTTCTAAGGCATTGCAGGCTTAGTGAATCGAGAAAGATGCATACACTCTACCTATATCAAGAGGTCATGTCTCGAGTAGTGGTCAAGAGCGGGGACTCTGAAGCCACACTGCCAAGTTCACGTCCCAGCACTGCCACTTACTTGCAGTGGGACCTTCAGCTAATCACTTAGACTTTCAGCATCTCATTTCCCTCTTTTGTAAAACTGGGATAATGATGATAATACTTCCCTCATAGGGTTGTTGGGAAAATTGAATGAGTTAACACTTTAGCACAAAACAGTTCCTAGCACAACGCTAAGCTCACCTTAAATTCTCTATACGAATTACTCTATGCCAACCACTGTGCTAAATTCTTTACTGAAATTTTATCATACGGTCCTTGTAGCCTTCCTGCAAAGCTGATACTCTTACATCTGAGGTTTTAATATCCTGCCTGGAGCTACCCGACAAGTACGGGCGAGATGGCATTTGACTCATGCAATGAACAGCCCCCAAAATCTTTGCAACTTTGATCACTCACAATGTCTCCCTGGTTCTTTCTTTTCTACTCTTTCTGGCCCTTTCTGTGTGTAGGACCAAGGTTCACTATGAAAAAACCAGCAAATGAGTCCAAGGAGATGTTATGTTTAAAGCTACATTTGCAAAGACTTGAAAGTCTAGGGTCAGATAATCCTGTGTGACTGTGGATGTCAATTAATTTCCCTCCTTCGGAGCTCCTTGTGTTAGCTAACGGCATCACTCACTACATTCTCCCAAGCTACATTTCTAAGATGGGGTTCATACCATAGAATTGAAAGTTGGAGCTATGAGAAGAGGCAAGCCCACATAACAATCAAAAGAGCCACACAACATGACTATCATATAGATGCCCAAAATGGTATTGACGCAATCAAATAGCTACTACAGATAAAAACATGTTCAAAAATATAGCATGATAAACAGCAGTGTGAGTCAAAATTCATCATCACGTTTAATCATGGCAAATACAAGGCATTGCTGTTCAAATCAAAGAAAGGAAAAAACAACCACTGTCACATTAACGAAGATTTCTTCTCTGGAACATCCAAACACTATTAAAGGATACGAAACTGGTACAATAGGTAAGACTATTATAAATGATGAGAAAAAATATTAATTGAAAATAATGATTATATGTTTATGATCTCAATAAACCAGCTTAAAGACTTCTAGTATTATAATAAACAGGATTTTTAACAAAGTAAGTGGATACACAAAATATTCAAAAATTAATAGTGTTGTGTCTTACAAATGCTATCACAACACCCTTTTGTGGATCTGCCTGCTCTTGCTCATACCCCCTACAACCTATTTTCCACAAAGTAGCTGTAATAATCACTTTAAAACAAGTCTGATCATACCATTGGCCTGCTTCAAATCCTCTAATGACTTCCCTTTGCATCTTAAGGACAATCCAAGATTCACAACTCTGGCCTCACCAGGCTGTTCAGCTTCATCACCTGCCTCTACTCCTTGCTTGTGACACTTCAAGTCGCTTCATATTGCTTAAGCTTCTCAAACATGTCCAGATATTCTCACCTCAGGGCCTTTGCATATTCTGTTGCCTTGTCTGTCCTTGCTTCTTGCTCTTTGGGTACCTGGATCCTTCCCATTCTTAAAAGACCTCTCCTTAGAAGGGTCTTCATTGAACACGCTATGTCAGTAGCTTCCCTCCTAGCCTTCCAAATTCCACATACTGTTATTTTCAATCACCAAACTCTATTCATTGCTTTAAATACATGCAGTAGGGGCCCGCCAGGTGACGCAGCGGTTAAGTTCGCATGTTCCGCTTCTGGTTGGCCCGGGGTTTGCCAGTTCAGATCCCGGGTGCGGACATGGCACCGCTTGTCAAGCCATGCTGTGGTAGGCATCCCACATATAAAGTAGAGGAAGATGGGCATGGATGTTAGCTCAGGGCCAGTCTTCCTCAGCAAAAAGAGGAATACTGGCAGTAGTTAGCTCAGGGCTAATCTTCCTCAAATAAATAAATAAATAAATAAATAAAATGCACGTATTACTATTTGAAATTATATATTCATTTGTTTGTTTACATATACTATTTATAGTCACTATATATATTCACTTGTGTATATATATATTGTCTCTTGCTTTTTAGATTATACACCACAAAAGCAGGAATCACAGCTGTTCACGCAATTCAAATAACATTTCTGGGGAAAATTGACTAAACAATTCTTAGATTTATAGAAGATAATAAACAGATAATGATGGCAATGATAATTTTATAAATAAAGTGGAATAAAAAGGGAACTAACCTTGCCACATAGTAAACAATATTGCAAAGCTATAATCATAAAGGTACTTAAATAGAATGAGCCTGAAACAATTGCTAGTAAATGTAATATTTAATATATAATAAAAGAAGCATCACATTCAACAGGTAAAGGGATGGATATTTCAACAAATATTATTAGAGAATTTTTCTATATGAGGAAAATAATTTTTGATGCTTTACTACACATCATAAAATAGAATAGAGTCCAATATACAACCATATAGTGGGGGGATCTAGGGAGTAAAAAAGCAGAAAAAAAATAGAACAGAGTCCAGATTAATTTATCTGCTAAACATTAATTAATTAAATAAATAAATATAACTGGTAGGTAATACTTCAAAAATCTTAAGGATCTTGTGATAGAGAAAAGTTTTCTAAGCTTAAATGTAATGAATGAAAAAGACATGTCTACATTCAATGTAACCATGGGAAACTTTAAAAGAAAACTATGTACTGGGAAAACCATCAGAAATATGCTGATAATAGGGTAATATTTTTAATCTATAAAGTATGTTCACACATTGATAAAAAATCACTCCAATCCCAAAACAAAAATTAGCAAAAGGAAATTAGTAGATAATTCATGTAAGGAAAATGACAAATATGGACATATAAAAAAATGATCAACCTCCCTACTAATCAAGTAAATGTAAATTTAATGGCTAATATTTTTCAAGTATTAAAGTAGCAAAGATTTTGCAAAGATAATCTTAGAGTTGGCAAGGATGCATTAGACAGACACTCACCCATTATGCTAAGGAAGAGTGAATTGGCACAACTTAATTGAAATGCAATTTGGCAATGTGAATTGAGAGTCTTTAGAAAATTTATATCTGTGGAATCAGTAAACATCCAGAAATATACCCTGAAGAGTCAAACATGGATACATATATTTGTGTGCAAGGATGCTCAATGCAATATTAATTATAATGACAGGAAAAAAGGTTTCTAGCCTAAGTGTATAATAGGCAACAGTTAAATCCATGATGATAGAGCTCTTATGTGGAACATAGTTTGACCATTTAAATTAATCTTAGGAGGCGAGGGATCTCAGAAAATACTAATGACATAATGTTGGGGAGAAAAAGTCAGAATGCTAAACCACACTCAATATCATCCTAATTTTGTACATATTTATGCAATAAAACTTTATGGTCATATAATAAATTTTAAAATTAGTTATCTTAGTGTGGTTAAATTATAAGAAATTTTTATTTTCCCCTCTTTTTATGTTATCTTTAAAATTTTTCACCTTTAATTACTTTCAGAACATTATTGTTTTGACACCAAAAATGATTTTAAATTTAGGAAATGATTAAAAGAAGAGAAACATGCTTAGAGTTTAAGGAGAAAACTCAAGAGAAGGTTCATTTTAGAAACGTTCAAATTTGGTTTTCATCTGTAGGCTAAGGTGATAAAATGATTAAATATCAGAATATGGAGAACAGTATAAGAAAACAATCAATAAACATATCAAAAATAATATACTTAATAAATAGGCTAAAAATAAAATAACTATGCAAATTAAATAATAATAAAGTCATTTCATCTATTGAATCAGCACCTAGAAAGCTGATGACTATATGTGTACAGTGGAGGGAAAGGGAATCAGATCGTCGCTAATCCCATGGTCGAGGCTTTGCACAAGTTCACTACTAGTGTTGGTACAAACTAAAGCTACCTTTTTGGAAACTAGTTTTCAAATATAGAAATGCCATAAAAATGTGTATTCCCTTTGATTTAGCATGGAAAGTTATACTTAGAAACCAGCCCCCCAAATAAAAAGTTGTATGCTGAATATGTGCATGACAGTATGGTTGATCAAACCCCAGATCAAAAGCAATCTAACTATTGGAAAGTAGGTGAATAGTTAAATAAACTATCAGACTCTTAAATTAGTTACTTTTTTAATGTAAGAAGACTGCTCCATAGCAGTGTGTCTATGGTGTATAGATATAATATTAAGTGATGAGGCCACGGTACAAAACTATATACATACATGATTGCAAGAATAACTACACCTATGTCAAAAACTAAAAGTTTGCAGAGGTGGTAGGATTCTAATTGACTTCTAAATTTTTTTTGCTGTACATAATTCTGCTCTGATTTAAACCGTTTTGACAGAGTCAATGAAAGGGAAATAGCATAAGTGAAGCAGGCTCCCGGAAGAGAAGGGAATGGACGGATCCAGCAAACAGGTTTACCCAAGAGAAGGAGGATGAGGCTCAGAAGGTGCTAAGTTAGACTGTCAACTCTGTGCCATCACTCTGTTAGGTACTTCAAGTACATTCGCTCATTTATTCCTCAAAATATCAGAGCACGTGTATTATTTTTCATCCCCATTTTCTGGAAGAAGAACAATAGACTTAGAGTAGCTAAGTAACTTGTTGAAAGTCACACAGCTAGTAATATGAGTCTAGATTCAAACCCAGACATCTCTTACTCCAAAGCCTAGTTCTATCCACCACATTTGTCCAATAAATTGCCTTTTTCCTTCAACAGGTGAAGAGAGGAGTGGTTGAAGGAAGATACCAAGTTTATTTGGGGCGAGGGGAGATGGGGGACAAAAAGGAAAGATGAGAGGAATTGAATAACTTCAATCTTTTCAGTCAAATACAGGTGAAACTGACTGCTGAGGGAAGGGTCATAAAACTTTAAGAGTGGAAAATCCATCAACGGCATCTGTGAGAAATCAGGTCTGGTACCAGCCAGGGCCCCAGAGCAGACCTTGGCTCCTATTTAGGAAAGAAACAATTCCAAGCACTTTGAAGAAATGCTATAGGGAAAAGAACATATGCCTTGGAATCACACAAATTAAATTTTGAATTTTGTCTTCAATACTGTCTACAGCGGTGTTGAGTCTCAACCACGGATGATTTCTGCTCATCCCCCATCCCACGCCAAGGGACACTTGGCAATATCTAGAAACACTTTTGATTGTCATAGCTAGCGTTGGGATGCTACTGGGTAGAGGACATGGTGCTGCTAAGCATCCTACAATGCAGCAGACAGCCCACTGCAACAAATCCAGCCCAAAACGTCAATAGTACCAAGGTTGAGAAAACCTGACCTAGTGAGATGATCTTTCGAAAGACACTTAGCTAAACTTTCTGTGCCTCAATTGCTGTATTTCTAAAATAATGGTGATAATACTGCCTTAGAGCCTTGTAAAGATCAGAAGGACTGTATGTACAAAACGAAGCATGGTGTTCAATCACATAGGAACTCCTAAACCACAATTTTATCTCCGCTTAACCAACTGAGCCCTCTGGCTCCTTCTTTCTCAGTTTCTCCAAATAACTACCTCCATCCAATCAGGCTGCACACCCTGAAATCCAACCTCAGTATTGACCTACTTGTCTATCAACCAATTAGGCTTACTCTTGACCCCTTCAAAGTTGAATTTACCGAATATTTCTGTTACAAACTAATAGTAAAGAGGTAAAATGCCAAGATATTACTCTGGGATCTAGGAACACATTTCGATTCTAGAATTGAATTGATAGTAAGGAATCATCATGGATAAATTTACCCATCCACATCATAGATTTATCTACAAAAATATTTGTTCCAGAATCATTTATGGTAGGGAGGATATGGCAACAACCTAAACATCTACTAGTGGGATTGGTTAAATAAATGATGGTACATCCATTTGAGACTCCATTTTATAATGGAAGCAGATAAAAATTAGATTACAATTTAGTATGCGAAACATGAATCATTATCATAAAATATCATTTAGCACAGAAAATATCTAGAAAGACAGACATCAAAATAGAAATAGTACTTATCTCAGGATGGTAGCTCAGGAATTACAGCTGGCTTTTTTGGTATGCTTTACTATATGTTCCAAATTTTCTGAAATTGACTTGTATCATTACTTAAAATAAGAGCAACAAATAGTACATAATTTGGGGATCAAAGGTGTGTGTTCATCAGGTTGAAAGAAGAGTTGCACTTCATTTGAATAAAGAAAATCAAAGGAAGTCTGAAAATATGAGCATGAATTTCTGAGTCTCAAAAAGAGAAAAAGAAAATTACTAAACTGACAAAATGCTTCCTCTCTGTAAGGAATTGCCAACTTCAGCGTAAAACATTTGCCTCCAAAGAGTGAGAAGTGAAATTTTAACTCTCGAAAAAAAACCAGTGTCACTTCCAAATGCGACAAGGTTCTGGCCAGGAATTACTTTTTCTGCTTTATAGTGTCAAATGGTCATTTGCCTTATCTCAATTGAGAAAACTTTGAGTCGGAATTCTCCAAGTAATTATACACAAATGACTTAAAATCAACGTGAAAAGCTTCTCTATCTTTCTCAGGCTTTCTTCAGTTCTGTGTGGTGGAGTAGTTTTCCATAATATTTTTATGTGTACCTATATGTAAGAATTAAAGAATGAAAACCGTGTAGTGTTCCAAGAGCTTTCAGGAAATGCTTTTAATCTGTAAGTACTTCAGTGTGGAGCTTATGTAAGTTGGGGAAAAGAGCAATATTGCAATGGATCCAACCAGCAAAAATATTCACTGTTAGGCAGGTTCCATATCACATACCTTTTGAAACAGAATTCCTAAATTCTAAAAATTGCCCATGCCCACCATTTCATATGATTCGGGCTACATCTATCCAAGCACCATGCTACGCAGAGCACTAATATCAGCATCCCTGCACCACACAGCATGAAAGTCCTCGACCCTCTCACTTCAGTCTTGCCTTTGTTCCTTGACATCCACTATATTCCTGTGCTACTTAGATCTTCATCCCTTGGTTTTCTTTCTCATCCTCAGCTAATATATTTGTCCTTGGGGCATGACAACAGGTTTGGCTTCTTTACTTGTAACTAACTGAACTCTCTTGACATGGTTTTATACTTGCCTTCTGAAGCCCCTCTCCTTGCTGTTGCCCTTGGTGGCCACCTGGGCTGACCCATCTGCCTGGTGCAGATCCAAAAAGAAATCACACTTGATAGGCAGCCCTACCCCCACTTGCAATGGCTAATTTTATTAGTCAGTTTGGCTGGGCTAAGGGATTCCCAGACAGCTGGTAAAACATCATTTCTGGGTGTATCTGAGAGGGTGTTTCTGGATCAGATTAGCATTTGAATCAGTAGACTGAGTAAAGAAGATCCACCCTCCTCAATGTGGGCGGGCATCATCCAATCTGTTTCGGGCCTGAATAGAACAAAAAGGCAGAGGAAGTGTGAATTGGCTCTCTGCTTGAGCTGAGACATCCATCTTCTCCTCCCCTTGGACTTCAAGGTTCCTTGTTCTCAGGTCTTTGGACACTGATTGGGACTTACACCATTGGCTCCCCTGTTTCTCAAGCCTTCAGGTTTGGACTGGAATTATACCCTGGCTTTCCTGGGCCTCCAGCTTGCAAATGGAAGATTGTGGGGCTTCTCAACCTACATAATTACATAAGCCACTTCCTCATAATAAATCTCTTTCTATACATCTAATCTATATTTTTATCTGTAGTGTGTATCCGTTTGGTTCTGTTTCTCTGAAGAACCCTGACTAGTAAACCCCTTATTAGAAGATGGGCGTCTATATACCTAAAAGGCATTTTCTTCAAAGCTCTAGAGTCTAGAGATCTAGGAATTTGGATGCTATAACTAGAAATGCAAACTCAAGGATAGTGAAAAGTGAATAATTCCATTGTCAGCTAGTATTCACGTTATACAAAAACCAAGTGGCATCTACAAGTGCTTATGCTGAGCACTCACAGGGTTGTCTAGGCTTTTAGAGTTGGATGAATAGATTCCAGCTCTGCCACTGGATGATCTTAAAAGGGGTAAAACTTTCTGAGATTTAGATTTCTCATCAGTAAAATGAAAAGCTTAGATAAAATTAGGGAAACTTGAAGGTCTCTGGTATAGAGAAAAGATCATAGGTTGGAGCCAAACAGAACTGAATTTGAATGCTAACTTTTTCCCTTACTTCTTGTGTGATGTTGAGCAATTTACATAGCTTCTCTGACCCTCCGTTCTCTGCTCTGAAAATTGATACTTTACAGAATTATTGAGTAGATGTAGAAAATATAAGAAGTACAAAGGGGAGGGGCCGGCCCGGTGGAGCAGCTGTTAAGTTCACACGTTCCACTTCTCGGCGGCCCAAGGTATCGCGGGTTCGGATCCTGGGTGCAGACATGGCACCGCTTGGCATGCCATGCTGTGGTAGGCATCCCACGTATAAAGTAGAGGAAGGTGGGCACGGATGTTAGCTCAGGGCCAGGCTTCCTCAGCAAAAAGAAGAGGACTGGCAGTAGTTAGGTCAGGGCTAATCTTCCCCAAAAGAAAATGAAGTACAAAGGAGAGTGGCTGGCACATAAGAATTGCTACCATTACCAGGACACTCTAAAATGTATTCTAAACATATACCCTACATATACCAAACATATACCATGCCATAACCCATGAAAGGCAGAGATCAATGAATCCCAGAATCTCAGAACAAGAAGGAGCTTAATCCTGGTGATAAAATTTATTGAAATTCAGAAATGCAAATGTAAGTATACATGTACACATTCTTGTGGTATGGAGGCAATGATATTGTAGCTTATAACCCAGAAAACTAAAAATCTGTACACTAAAATTTGGTAAACAAGAAAAAGTCTTATATTAAAATTATAGTAATCTGGGTTATTTCTTTTCAGACACTATCACTAACTAGACTTATGATTTTCAGTAAGTCATTTCTAGACATGAGTTTTCTCTTCTGTAGAGTGATAGGTGTACTAGTCTATACTCTTTTAATTGTTAAGTAACAAAAATATGACTTGAACTGGTTTAAGCATTAAAGAGAATAATTAACTCAACAGAAAAGACCAGGTTTAGTGTTAAGTTTAGGCGTGGCTAGCATAAAGGACTCAAATGATGTAATTGGGGCTCCATTTCTCTCAGGTAGACTCTCTCCGTGTAATGGATGTGATGGAGGCATATAATCCGGGACTCATACTCTACCACTGAAAAAGTACCTTGCCCCATAACTCGGTTAAAAAAAAAAAAAAAGAAAAAGAAATCTCAGGGAGAACTCAGATTGGCTGTTCTTGGATCATGTGACTGTTGCTAAACCAATAACTCTGACCAAGGCATTGCGTGTTTTTCCAGATTTGAGTCACATGCCCAGCCCTATGTGTGGTAAAGAGGAAAGGAGAGCCTACCACCAATAGAATCACATGGAAATGGTTCCCAGAAAAGTCAGTGGATCCATTATCAGAAGGAGGAATCAATGTTGGGTTGGAAAAGAAGAAGGATGGTAGTTTATATGATCTCAAGGTATTTCACAGCTTGTTTTTCTATTTTCTATTATTTTAGGCCTCGTTATAAACACATACCTGAGAAGCTAGTTAAAATCTAAAGCAAGGGATGTTTAACAAAACAAAATAACAGAAATATATTTTAGGGCAAATGGAAATCTTGCACTAGCATATGCTCTGAGGTGGACAAATAGCCATCATTAAGCATGTTGCTTTGTGCCTAGTGTTTCTCTTGGGAAGATATATTGTGTTTAGGGTGGAGATGGGGAAGAGAAGGCAAGCTTGCATAAACCATCTGAAACATTCAGTAAGGCCAGTGAACATGTTTGAAGTCAAAAAACTTACCTCTTAGGTACATAGTCTCCTATAAGTCCCTGAAGCACTCTGACTCTGACCTGTAAAATGAGTGCGTTAACACCAATATCTTCTCCAAATAACTGCAAAGGCCAAATGAGGTAAATGTAAAAACATTTCACAAATATGATGCAGGACAGACATAATTATTTTTACAGAACAGATCTTAAATAAGTGCTAGATTTTGTGACACCATTTATAAATGCTACAGAAATTCTGATAAAGCAGAAAGAAGTGGGTAATGATCAGATCACAAAGGGAGGTGGGATTGGAATGGAGCCTGAAAGGAGAGATGTGGTTTGGACAGAGAGAGGACACTGAAGTCTGTTGTGGTGGACGAAGTCTTCCGACTTGACTGTGACTGACTTTCACAAACTTCCAGCTTCGTGGTTTTCTACTTTGTGCTAGTCTGCAGTCAAGTTTACAGTTTTCCTTTTTCTGTTCACTGTTTGTATTTTGCTTTGAAAGAGTAGACAAATTCCACAAATCTCAGCTGATGAAGAAAGCGCTCTGTGGAAAGTGTGTGCTAGAAAGAAAAGCTCTCCGGTACCAATAGAGAAGAGCAGAAACTTGCCAAATAGTCTGAAAACAATTTGGAGTGTGGTATCAGTGAGGTCCTAGCAAAAGTCTGCACAGTGGATCCTACATTAGCTCTTTTCAGAAATGAAGTATTAGAAATTATTCTTTTCTCTCGGCTCTACTATCTCTCATACTTTTCTACTCCACTATTCAACAATGATTTATTATGCACTTCTCTATTCTGGAAACCTGCTAGTTTCAAGGAAGACAAAGATAAAAAGTCATTGTACTTGACCTCAAGGATCTTGTGTCTAGTGATTTAAGCTAGAATGACATTTTAAAACAGACAACACAAAGAATGAATTTTTAGATAGCACATGAAGAGGCACACTTGTAGACATTTCACAAATCTAATATAGAATAGAGCAGGATTTGACTGGGTCAAACCAAGATTAACCTTCAAGTCAGAATCAGTGAAATCATTTTTACTAAATGGAGACCCCCAAATTTCTCATTAATATGTATTATTTGACTTGCACCCATTTTACAGATGAGAATCAGAGAGCTACAAGGATTTGCGTAAAGTCACATAACTAGGAGGTGAGTTTTCTAATTCTAAATGTTGTGCCTTTTCCACTATAGTCCCTGCATTTGGTTCTATCTTGTTTACCTTGTCCTCACTATCTTATCATTTGAATTTGTGAGGGGAAATTGTGAATTAATTGGTCAAGTAATTATGGAAGACGTATTATTAACAAGGTACTAATGGCAGACACTGGAGCCACCAAGGTGAAAACGAGATGGCCCTTCTCCTCAATTTTGGACAACAGGTAAACAACTGCATATTACATAGGGCACTATAATATGGTGTCTAAGAGCTTAGATTTTGCAAGGGTAATAGACTCAAGAAATATTCAGGAGGTAGACTTGCTAATTGATTGGAAATTTAATCAATTTTCTCAATTTTTCTGAGTTTTATTTCAATTTCCACACTTGTCTTTGTTATTTCCCTCCTCATGCTTATTTTGTGTTTGCTTTGCTTTTTCTAGCATCTTAAGGTCACTTAAAATCACTCTTGGTAAATCTTTCTTATTTCTAAGCTGAGCATTTAAAACTGCAAAAATAAGCAAGAGATTTAAATAGACATTTCTTTTTTTTTTTTAAAGATTTTATTTTTTCCTTTTTCTCCCCAAACCCCCCCGGTACATAGTTGTGTATTCTTCGTTGTGGGTTCCTCTAGTTGTGGCATGCGGGACGCCGCCTCAGCGTGGTCTGACGAGCAGTGCCATGTCCGCGCCCAGGATTCGAACCGACGAAACACTGGGCCGCCTGCAGCGGAGCGCACGAACTTAACCACTCGGCCACGGGGCCAGCCCCTTAAATAGACATTTCTTTAAAGAAGACATACAAACGGCTAAAAAGCACATGAAATGATGTTCAACATCACTGATCATTACAGAAATGCAAATCAAAACCCCATGAGATAGACACCATTTCACACCCATTAGGGTGGCTATTATAAAAAAAAAAAACACACAAAACAAAACAGAAAACTACAAGTGTTAGCAAGAATGTGGAGAAATTGGGACCTTGTGCATTGCTGTTGGGAATGTGAAACGGTGCAGCCACTACAGAAAACAGTGTGCTAGTTTTTCAAAACATTAAATCTGGAATTACCATGCAATCTAGCAATTCCACTTCTGGGCATATACCCAAAAGAACTGAAATCAGAGACTCGAGCAGATGTTTATACATAACTATTCATAAAAGCATTATTCACAATAACCAAAAAGTGTACATAACCCAAACGTCCACTGATAGATGAACAGATAAACAAAATATGGTATGTGTATACAATGGAATATTATTCAGCACTAAAAAGGAATGGAATTCTTCCATAATATGCATGAAACTTGAAGACATTATGCTAAGTGAAGTAAGCCAGACAGAATAGGACAAATATTGTATGCTTCCATTTATTTGAGGTACCTAGAATAGTCCAATAGAGACAGAAAGTAGAATGGTGCTTACCAGGAGCTAGGGGAAGGGGTTTGGGGAGTTGTTATTCAATGAGAACAGAGTTCTGGAGATTTTTTTCTCTTTTGAGAATTAAGCAATGTTTTGGCTGCATGTTGTCGACTGAGTGCTTATGTCCCCCCAAATTCATATATTGAAGTCCTAACCCCCAATATGATGGTTTTTGGAGATAAGACATTTGAGAAACAATTAGGATTAGATTAGGTCATGAGAGTGGGGTCCTCATGGTGGAATTAGTGGTTTTGTAAGAAGAGGAGGAGAAAGAGAGACTTCTCTTCCCTCATGCATGTACCATGGAAAGGACACAGCAAGAAGCTGGCCTTGGGCAAGGCAGGAAGAACGTTCTCACCAGTAACCAAATTGGCTGGCACCTTGATCCTGGAATTCTCAGCTTCCAGAATAAATCTGTGTTGTTTAAGCCACCCAGTCTATGATGTTTTGTTACAGTAGCCCAGCCGACTAAATCACTGCATTCCTCAATTTTCATGTTTTATTTTATTTCAGTTAAATATTTTAAAGTTGTCTTATGATTTCTTCTTGACCCATGATCCATGGGTTATTTAGAAGCACTTTATTTAATTTCCAGATATGTGGGAATTTTCCAGATATTTTTCTATTGCTGGTTTCTGAGTCAATTCCACGTGGGTCAGAGAACTGAAACTTGTTTTATGGCACGGGTCCGAGTCTACACTGGTAAATAAAAACTGTGTATTCTTCAGCTGATAGGTGGAGAGTTCTATAAGTATCAGTTAGGTCAAGTTGAGTGATAGTTTCTTCTATAATCCCTATTGATTTGCTGATTACTGTTACATGGGTTAGTGAAAGAGGAGTGTTGAAATTCCCAAGTACATTTGTGAATTTCTCTATTTCTCCTTTTAGTTCTGCCAATTTTTGTTTCATTTATTTTGAATATCTGCTGAGATTCATACACATTTAGGTTGGTGATGCCTTCATAATGAACCCATCTTTTTTTCATTATAAAATGTCACTCTTTATCTCTGGCCATAGTCGGTGCCCAGAAATTTACTGGGTCTGATGTTAATGTAGTTCATTCCAACTTTCTTATGATTAGCGGTATCATCAAATGCCTTATTCCATCCTTTATTTTTTAAAATAGACTTTAATTTTGGAATAGTTTTAGATTTACAGAAAAATTTAGATTCTGGGACTTCAGTTACAGAGTATGTGTTAGACAGCTTGATATTCACAGTTTATTTAGGCTTTGTTTCTGTTTTTGTTTATTTTTTCCCCTCTGTTTTTCATTTTGGATAGTTTTTGTTGCTATGCTTCAAGTTCAGTGTCTAATTTATTTTAAGTTCATTCAGTGAAAATTTTATTTCGTGTATCTTCTTTTCCATCTCTACAGTCTCCATTCATTTTTGAAACACTTCTCCCATGTTTTTCCTCTTTAGGTTCATGTTTCTTTAAAAGCTTGAGCATATTTATAAAAGCTCTTTAAAGATCCCTGTCTGCTAATTGTTTCATCTCTGTTGGTTATAGACCTATTTCTATTGTCTTATTTTTTCTCCTGGTTATGGGTCACAATTTCTTGCTTCCTCACACGTTTCATACTTTTTGATTGGATGCCAGACATTGTGAATTTTACATGGTTCAGAGCTAAATTTTGGTGTCGTCTATGAGAGAGTTTTGGACTTTGTTACAGCAAGCGATTACTTCATTTGCTCAACAATTTGTTCCTTTTGAGCATTCTTTGCAAGCTATTTTAGGGGTAATCTATGGCAGGCTTACCAATGGGTAGAAATAATACCACTACTAAGACATAACTCTTCTAGGGTTTCTAATAGTGGTTCCATATATTTAACAAATTCTCTCCTTTCTGGATGTGAAAATCAAATGATTCCCAGTCCTCTGTAAGTCTGGAAATTATTCAGCTTACAGATCTAAGGAAATTTTTCTTTCCCCAGAAGTTGTTTCATGTCCATATTTGTGGAAGTTCATCCAAATACATTCACAGACTGGTATTCAATCAAAGACTCAAGAGGACTCCTATGCAGCTTTTTGGAACTCTTTCTTTGCTAAGTTCATTTCTTTCCAGGATTCTGCCTGAAAATTCTATTCACCTAGGCCTCCCCAACCTCCAAACATCTGTCTCCTCAACTCAACAAGACTACTGTGCTCTGCTTGGGTTCTCTCTGCCTGCGCTACATATTGAAAATTCCCTCTAAGGAGAAAGCTGACGCGCATGGTAGAGTTCACCTTGTATGTGTTTCTTCTCTCAAGAATCCTTGTCCTGTGCTGCCTGTTGTCCAAAATATGAAAGCAGTTATGTTACATTTTTGTCCAGTTTTTCTAGTCCAAGTTTGGCTCTTTACTCTCATTGCTAGAGATGGAGAGAAGAGAATTCACTCTGAATATGGTTTGTCAGTGGGAGAAAGGATTAAAGTAGTATATATCGTGTGACCAGAAGCCACATACTTTAGCCATCCCTGCAAATGCAAGCATGGAGGGGACCTGATAGCCGAGAACAAACAAGATAATACACCCTAGTAGATGCCAGCTCTGCACCGAAGCCAATGCCGATTGGTCCCCTTCTCCTACACTCTTTCAGGATCATGATTTTATAAAAGGCCGCTCTTACTTACTTACACCAATTAGAGAGAAGGGGAGAAGGAAGAGGAGGGAAAAACCTAAAAACCTCAAATAACAGAGAAAGACCCCAAGTGACTGAGAAAATGTAGGATAGATGGGAAAAAAATCAAGGTTTCTTCCGTTGGGTAAAAGAAATTAGGTTCAGTTGTAGAAACAGAAGTTTACTTTCTCCCCTCAACAGCAGCTTCACTAGAAGACATTGCAGCATCGCTCGTAATTACCCGCTCTCCTTTGTTAGCCGTCGTTTGCTGATTGCTTAGGTGTGCTCACCTTGAGTTCGAGTGGACTGCAAGTTTCAAAGACAATATTGGTTTTTAATAACCTACAGCACACAGCACAGGGCTGAGATCATAGGACAAGATGTTTAATAGGTACGTGGAGGCTTACCTACAAGTCACCTGCCTGTGTCTCTTTCTAATTCTTCCACAAACCTGCTTCAGAGCTTATGATCATTTCTTCTTTCTCCTCCAGGTAGAAGAGAACGATCCTACTCATGACATTTTCTTAGACGACCCTCACTGCCAACATTTTCTGCCATTGCTACACGATGTGTGAGACAATTTGTCCTGATACTTTGTTCAGCAAATTTGATCACTGTATTATAGATCATTATGAGAACA
Organism: Equus caballus; assembly: GCF_041296265.1. Lineage (NCBI taxonomy): Eukaryota > Metazoa > Chordata > Mammalia > Perissodactyla > Equidae > Equus > Equus caballus. Next base: position 111,190,023 of record NC_091686.1, read on the forward strand.
AGAAGCTTTCAAGTTGTTGGATCTGCTATCTAAGTTACAACTTTGAATGTGACTGCTCCATGAATGTCCCACCAGATAAGCATCATATTGTTTGTCAAGCAAAAAGAGAGAAAAAGCGGTTTAAAAATACTTTCCCATGTCCCTTTCCAAAAAATTTTTGAAAGCAAAAATGCTCAATTGTGTTATGCAGCATTGATACCACACAAAATTTTCTGCTTGTTGGAACAAAGAAATGGCAAGTCTTAATGAGAACGTAATTTTATTTGAAATACATCATTGTATTTTATTTTTTCCATTACATACAAATACCATGCCAGAAGGGCCCCTCCAGGAGAAAATAGAGTGAAAAAGAACTCTATTGGCAGGCGAGCTAGGTGTTGAAGGAAGAGGACAGCTCAAAGTTGCTTGATTTAGCTTGGTAACAATCAGCAGAGGTTGCCTAACTAATTATACTTTAAAAAAAATAGTGGCTGATCATTAGTAAGTGGATTTTGCTTTAAAATAAAACTTTAAAAAGTATCTATTCTGCTGGCTCTCAGATGTGTGGTGAAAGGAGGGGCTAAGCAGTCTTTGGGAGTCCATGGTTGCCATGGAAACATTTATAAATTGATCTTTCTATGCTGAGAGGTGCTTTGCATACAGGCCGTCTAAGGTGAGGCAAATCCCCAAGGGATAGATTCGCGCAATATCAATTAATTAGAACAGTGTGGAAGAACCAGAAGAGTAAGAAGGGGGCAGGGCAGAAAAATAGCTATTGTGTTTTGAAAAAGTCGCTTTCAGATATTTACGAAACGTCTTGCCTATTCTAAAGATTCAGATCTGTTTTCACTGCAGGGAGTGTTGGTTTGCAAATTTGGGGGTCCTACAGATCATTTACTGGATGTGTGCCTTGGACAACAGATGCAATCTCTCTAAGGTTTCATTTCTTCATCTGTAAAGCAGGGATATTGATGCTAACTCTGCAGGTTACTAGGAGATTTGAAAGGGAAAATATAAGCCAAATGCCTAGCACATTTTCCAGAGTACTGCAAGTGCTCAAAAGATTTTTCGTTCGTTTCCATATCTCAGTAGAATCCTATAAGACTTAGCTTACTCCTAGAGAAAAGAAATATGGTAAGTCTCCATACTCCATTTAAATATTCATAAAATTATTGAAGTCATTTGGTTTCTCTGTGGCCTGCTCACCTACTCAAACAGATGATTTAAATCAACATAAAGAGAATGGTGGTTGAGAACACTATGTCCTACTTAATAAAATATACTGTGTACAGAGGAACAACTTTCCAAATAACTTTAAACAACCAACATATCATTCACTAAAATATAGTTCGAGTATATTTGAATCTCTTTGATGATTCAGAGGTTACTTAGCTTCCTTTAGGGCTTACGTTCTGGAATATCCACTTCACAGAAGAGTTGAAGTGCCAATTAACCAGATTGGTTTGATCAGGAGGATGGGGGAGGTAACCATATAAATAGCTTTTCAGAATTTGTACTCCAAAAATGGATTGCTACCTCCTCTATCAGGTAATACGTGAAACACTGACATAGGAAAACAAATCAGGCTTGTCTGAGTCCAGGATGAGCTCATTAGAGTGGATAAGGGAAACAGAAAACAGATATTAGTGCAAGAAAGTTGTAAGTGCAATTGTAGTCATAAGTGCAGAGAGAAATGAAGCCATAGAAAAGGAACATCTTAACCTAGGTTGCAGTGGGCATCAGGAAAAGCCAGATTAATCTACCTAAGGCAGAGTTTGATAAACAAGATGACAACCCTGCTCAAAGTTTTTCAGTGACCCCCTACAATCTAACAATGAAGATAATACTCTTTAATCTGACATGTGAAGTTTGCCCCTCCACAATAAAAATATAAGCTACTCTCAGCCTTCTCTCCTTTAACTCTTATAAAGGAATTCTCCAGAAAGGTTCTCCAAGCACATCTGATGTTCTCTCGAGGAAGCATCAGGCTCTCAAGCATCCAGAATTTCTATGACACCAATCTCCACCTTTACTAAAGGCATAAATATGATAGAGTTTATATAGAGGCAATAGCTGACCAGCAGAGGTAAGAACCAGTAGAAGGAACCGATCAAAACTGTCAAGTGTTTCCATCATGGCTTTGACCAGCTGACTTGTGAATTCTCATCTTTTATAGACTTTAATAGTGAAGAATACATGAGGCTGTATTAATTTATGGATATGACATTGAGACTTCCCAGCTCACTCTCTTTCTCTTGATATCTTGCTCCTCAATCAATCCTTACTGATAATTGGGATTCCCATATAGATGTCCTTAGAAATAATTATGGCAGAGACAAGGTTATGCATTCAGACACCATTTTCTCTTTCTGATCACATAGGAAGTCTACATTTTCCAACTTGCCATGGAATTAGAATTGAGGTGATATGAATGAGTTCTGGCCAATGGGGCATGGCAGAGATGATGTAAGTAGGCCTAGCTATTTATATTTCCTCTCAAATCCTCCAACCCTTTCTCCACCGCACATGCAACTTTGGAGGCCACACGTTCCAGATGGCATGCTACAAGATAAAGGAGGATTTCCTAACTTACACCAGTCTTAGTATGAGTGAAAAATAAACATAGTCAAGCCACCATATCAGCTAGTGTTAGGTACCCTGACTAGCACAGCCAATAAATATATCTGTTTCCCAACCTCACTTTAAACATTTTTCTTTGGTTCTTTTCTTCTGCTTCCTAGTATGCTGAATCTTCCTTGTTCTTCAAGAATTAGCTCAATCTTCACCAAGTTACTAAGCCTTCTGGACTTTAGCATTCATTTTCCCATGGTATTTACTATTTATTCCATTCATTTCACATGTAGGACTGTTACATTTAGAGACAAATAAAGTAGACTATTACTTTCCAAACTACTTAACACCATGACACATGCAGTAACTGAAAATATTTGTATAGCACAATAAAGTAAATAGATGAGGCTGTTTTCGAATGATGATAAGCACCCGAGGAACTTCAGTCACCCTGAGGACCTGCTCAGCTGCCTGGAGGTCAGAGAAGATTGATCACTCAAGACATTTGTTGTCCATTCATTGCATACCGATATGCCATGGTACATTGCTTGGAAAGTTTGAAAGAGAAGAAGGCTACTCAAGCAAAGTCTTGAAGATGTCACTATGCTTCAGAATCTGAGCCTAAACTTTTCTCAGGCTCTTCTTATAATGCAATATACTACCCTGTGAACAGCATTTATTGAGTGTGTTATGCATCATATTGTCTCATTAATCCTTAAAACAAGGAGAAGTAGCCTTCATCACTTGTAGCTAAAATACAAAGAAACTGAAGCTCAGAGAGATTGAGTAATTTGCACATACCCAAACAGTTTTGGGGGACCACATTGAAACTCAGATGGGTCTGGCTCCAAAGCCATACTGCCTTTGTCAAGAGACTCCTCTCTTCCAGATAACTCAGGGTGACTGTACCAACACAACTTAACAGAAGGTGCTATATAAAAAGTAGAAATCCAATTTATGCCTTCATAATGAGAAATCTATTGCCAGACAAATTAGAATATTGATTTCAAGGAGGATCAGTCAGTGACTGAATGAATTAGCTGTTCCTCTTCTCTTGGAAAAAAAATAAGCAAAGCAGAAGTGTTCCTTCCAATACTCCTCTATGAGGTGAAGGAGCAGATGCACCATCCTCTACGAGCCAAGGCCAAGAGGTATAGATTGGAGGGGAGATAATCCACCTCCAACATCAAGGTGCTAACTCAAACTAGGATTTATCCTCCCAACTTCCTCCCTTTCTGGACTATAATGCTAGAAAGGGCATTATAGTCAGCACAGACAGAGTAGTGGCAAGAAAAGAAAGATGGGTCCAAGACGAGAAGAAGGCTTCAAGACTGAATTTATGTTGAGTATTTTTTAGACTGACTCCTGGACATTTCAGTCTGCATTGACTCATCAAGGAATGATAAGACAAGTAATATCAGAAAGCAAATAAATGTGAAAGGAAGCTTCTATTTAGATTCCATTTTAACTTATCTCTTCTCTTTTGGACAAAATGCAAATTAGCATTTATTGCAAAACAAGGAAATAAGGTCTTTAAAAAGTACATTGAATATGGAAAAAATAAAATCCTCGGGATCACCTCCCTCCCCTTTGAAAGTTGACGTGCCAGTTTAGAGTAAGCTTGCTTTGTTTAAACTAGATTTGCATTTTAGTAGAAGCTTAGGAGCATGTAACCTGTGAGAGGATGGTTGCCATGACAACATTAATGAGCCTGTCCTATGACCAGAGAAATCATAAAAAGAGAATATGTTTGTGTTCCCACTTATTATCATATTGGTCTCTACTTTCTGGACAGGAAAAGCGGAAAAATCACTCAGAGGAAAATATTAATGGTCTCATCATGGACCATTCAAACTTTGAATAAGTAAGAGGAGAATTTTACAGCATTAAAAAAAAAAAAAGGTAAAGGTCAGCCTAAAAACCATTTAGATGAAAAGTGTGTTGTGTTTATAATGGGCTACTGCTATGAAACTGGATGCTGTTTTCTAACAAATGACGTGTTGAATTAGCCATTAGTCTAGTCTGGCCTGATATATACACTTGTACAATCTTCCTCATTGAAGTGTTTCAAAGCCTTTTTCATTTGATAATTAAATCGGTAACCCTTCATATGCCTCTTAATTAAACAGTAAGTCTTTATTAAGCACTATGTATTTATCAATTATTATATGCCTGGACCATACTATTCTTTAAATATAGCAGAGTTGCCAGCCTCAGAATAAAATTCAACATGAATTATCCATAATTAGCTGTGAAAAGTGAAGCTCAGAGAGCGCGGATGGGGGTCTCAGGGCTGCAAAGGCAGTAAGTAGCGCAAAAGCAGCGGGTTTTGAACAAATCCCGCTTTCTGCACCAATACCACCCCCCATCCCCACCCAGATGGTGAGTGATGTGAGGGCTCTAAGGACACATACTGTAAAAAGGGGCAGAGAAAGACTCTACCCTCCAGGAGTTTTCAATCCAGTCAGATAAGATTTGTCATTTAATTAGGAAAAAATTTAATTGAATTATGAGTATGAGTCTTGAGACCAGGATTCATAACCCAGATCTGACACTAACTGGCTGGATGTTCTTAGGCAAAACATGCATTATTGTTGTGCTTTAGTTTCCAGAAACCACTATCAAATAAAATTTGAGTCACTAGTTAGACAGAGCTCTCTGGAAATGGATTGTCTACCTCGAAATGTAATGAGTGTCCTTTCATAAAAAGTATGTAACAAGAAGCTGAATGACCACATAACAGTTAATTCTAAACTAAAAACTGGATTTGAACAAAGTAGGATGTGGATTTTTGTTTTTGAAGTCAACTACTGAGAGATTTGTGTTAAAATCTCAATTGTGACTGTGAATTTCTGTCTGTTTTTGATTTTACTTCTATTAATTTTTCTTCAGATATTTTAAAGCTATATTATCGGTATGTACAGATTATGACAGAATATCATATGTTGGATTGACTGTGTTTTCTTTTTGGAATATTCTTTTGTATTTCTAATATTCCAAATATTTTCCAATAGTGCTTCTTGCCTATAGTTTATTTTAATATTTTTATAGCTCTATCAGCTTTTCCTTGGTTAGTGTCTGCGTGTTCTGTCTTTTTCAATCATGTTGCTTTCAATCTTTCTGTGTCTGTGTAAATAAAATTTATTTTTTTTAACCTTTCTGATAATTCTCTCCCCTTCTCCCTTTCTCTCTCTCTCTCTCTCTCCCTCTCTAATCTCTATAGCTCTGAAAAATTGTAGAAGAGCTAACTCTGCTCTCCAGAGATTTTGACACCCTCACCAAGCAGCTTGTAAGGGGGAGACCTGTTATGTGTTTGGGGCAGGATGTCTCCTAAGTCATGCAATGTCATGGGAAATTTCATTCTGCCTTTACAAGCTTTTGGCCTTGCCTTCATGTTCCATTCCCCAGCCATCCACAGGGCCCTACAACTCAGCAGATGTCTCAGGTCCTAATTCATCACTCCTGCCCTGCGTGGCTCCAAAAGCTTGGATCCCTAAAAGCTAGCTTTTCTTCCCCCTGCAAAAGCACTCTGTCTGGCCAGGCTGGTCCTCCTCACACATCCAGAATTGGCAAATGCTCCAGAGGGAAAACAGGTCATCTCACCTTGGAATAGTTATCCCCCTCTGGAACTTTGGGTCATTTATTTCTCCATTTTTCCTCTGCTCTCTCATGTCTTTCAAATTTCATTGTTTAAAAAATTGAAATCATTTTTGGCTCTTTTCAGTTGTACTGGGGACTTTAAACTGTCACTGCTAACCACATCCTACAGAAAAATGGAAATATGCGCACATAGAAAATGAACACACAGTGTTAAAGAGCTCAGTTTTGATCTACGGATGCTCAGATCAGTGTTTCTCAAGAGTAGCTCTCCGGACTACCTGAAATGCTTGTTAAAAATGATGTTTCCTGTAACCCACCCCCAAGTCTATCAAACTAGTATTTTCAAGTAGATAATGTCTGTGTCTTTCTGGAACTTCTCCAGCAATTCTCACGCTTTATGGTATCCACAATATCTTCATTACAAACACAGCAGTAGACTGAACCCGAACTCAGGAGAGAGACTTTTTGTTTGGTCTCTATGTTCATAGTATTTTTCACAATTCCAGACGCCAAAAAAAAATTTTTAATGCCAGTTTAATTAATAATAATGGCTAACACTTACTGCTGAATTATTATATGCCAGGCACTTTTCTGGGTTCTTTACAGGAATTAACCTACTTAAGATTCAGAAGAACCCTATAGGATAGGCTCTACTGTGTTTCTCAGTTTCCACATGAGAAAACTGAGGAACGGAGAGAGTAAGAAACCTGCACGAAGTTCAGTGATTCAGTGTGAGAGCAGGGAGATGGATCTAGGCTCTCTAGCCGTATTGCTCATCATCTGGACCACTTCAAGAGAATGTCTCTTGGAATAAATATTCAATGAATCTAATTCTGTGGCTTCAGCTAACTTTATACTACAAAACTTTCTCTCTAACTCTAATACTTACTAAACATTCTCAGCATAATTTTAGAATGATGGAATTATGGGATGTAAGCGCTGACTGCCTTCAAGTGAGTTAGTAATGCTGTAGGAGCCTTCTCAAAGGACCACTGTTTAATTGACACATCAGATAAAACAGTAATACTCCCCATTTCTTCCATAAACTGTGTGAGCCATTGTTTGTGGCACCCTCACTCCTTTGTCCACTCCTATTCTTATCCATTCATATGGATGGTATGCTTATCAGAAGTCATTGTACTTGTTCCCACTTTACAGTTGTATTTGTTACTATAATTATATAATTTACCAAAATATTTATATAAACTGGTAAAATATGGATAAGAAAGAGACAAGTTAATAAAAAGTTTTCCATTGAAACAACAATAAAATATTGGGAGGAAATTGCCAAAAATCCAGAAGATTGTAAATTCAAATTGCTTTGATCAGAGTCTTTAGGATCTTGGTCCACTTGAAAGAAAATTAAATGGAAAATCTCAGGCGATGCATGATCAGTGTTCCGTCTGAAGTCACGTGTACTCAGAAAGGCCTTGGCTCTTTATCAACTGTTTAGTGAACAGATATCATTTATGAATTTTACATCAAGATAAATGTTTGAAATGTACTTTTATTTATTAAAGAATTTCTACTTTAAACAAATTCAAGTGTCTGCTCAAATGTCACCTTATGGGCAAGGACTTTTCCTGACTGCCCCATACAAAAGAGTAACCCCTTCCCTTCCCTGGCACTCCCCAGTCCCTTTAGTCAGCTTTACTCTAGTCCCTAAGACTGATCAGTAACTCACACTAGATATTCACATTTATTTGCTCATGTTGTTTTGTTTACAGTGTGTGCCCTGTCTTAGGCAGAATAACGCTCCCCCAAAGAAGTCCACGTCCTGCTCCCTGGAACCCGTGACTGTGCTGCCTCGCACGGATGAAGGGACTTGGCAGATGTGATTACAGTGAAAGACCTTCAGAGGTGGAGAGTATCCCGGACTATCCAGTGGGCCTAACGTAATCACATGAGTCTTTAAACTTTTCTCACTGGGGTCCGCCTGAGAAAGAGATGATGATGGAAGAATAGTCAGAAAGATGCAACATGGCTGATTTTGAAGATGGAAATGGGTCATTAGCCAAGGAATGGGAATAAATATTAGAAAATATTTCATAAATGTATGTTGAAAGGATAAATAATGAGTGAATATGCTGATAAACCAATCAGCCATCTCCTTCTATTCCTGATATCATAGCATAAGAGGGCTTCTACTATAATAATACCAATAATGATACCATCCGTTGAATGCCTTTACTTAGTCTTTTTTCTTTTCTGTATATATATATGTGTGTGTACTTATTTTCTTTTACTCATCACAGCACATGTTAGGAATATTATTTCCTTTTTCCACAGGCACAATCTGCGACTCAAAGGCACTGAGTAACTTGACCAGGTCTACTTGGCTAAGAGGTTGAGTCTTCCATTAAGATACTACTTACAAGAAAAGATCAAACTTATTGTTTGAATTTACTGTCAGCAAAATAAAAGTTAATTAAAAGATACGAATCAAACCCAACATATATAAATAGTGACTTTGAAATATAAGGAGGGCTATTTATTGAATGAGTGTGTAACAAAGGCATTTATGTCCAAGGCCTCAGAGTTTGCACGCATGTGCGCAAGTGAAATAATGCTTTCAATACTCTGGTGATTTGAGTGTCTCAAAGCACAGCAATTAGGCACTCTGCCTAATTGGATTCCCCGTTAGAACTCCACATGTAAATTAATGGGCCATGTGTGCCCCTCATCCAGAAGGTCAACTTCCGAGCACTGTAAGCGTAATCTTCCAGAGACTTCCTCGCATGCCATACAACAGCTACAGGTTGAGCCTCCGTCACTAGCTGCTGCACCCCGTATGCAAGGAGCGGCTCACTGTTCTCTGAACCAAGCAGCATTTCAAACCACTGCCTTTGCCAAAGCTGAACAAGGTTGGAAAACAAGCCCGGCCTCAGAAGGTGGGCCCAGCCCAGGTACTTTGGTGTTGAAATAGTATTAAAAGTCATATTGAAAAGGAGTTTATGACAGAGGGAGTTAAAAGAAACTCATTTTCTGTTCACTCATCTGATGCACATGCAGCTGAAATAACAGAATTTTCAGTCATAGGTACTCGTGTTTAGTGATTAGTCCAGCTATTTCCCTACTGTGCAGCTGATGGGAAATTCCTTAACTCTTCTGAGCCGCCTCAGTTTTCTCATCTGTCAAATAGGTATTTGAATAGCTACTGCACTAGGTAAGATAAATAAATAGGACATGACCATTGCCCTCAAGGATTTCACAGAATTCAAACACACCTTTGAGAATTAAAGTAACTTTGAAATCTGGAAACAATCAAAATACTCTAACATGTGCAACTGATTGAATAATTTCTGCTAAATGTCTGCTGTGGATTGAGAGCAGAACTGGGAATAGAACATGTTACCTTTTAGTTTTCCTATTATACCTTATTTCTGAACTGTAAATAAATACTCAAACTACATCACAGGACTGTCTGAGAATCCAAAGAGAGAACACATTCTTTCACTTATTCACTCAACAAATACTGAGACCATGCTATGTATCTGGTTTATTATAGGTGCAAACCAAAGTGTCAAAAATGTCTGCTATCTTGATGCTACTACTCCAAGCTGGGGAGACAGAACACAAACATAATAAATAAGCAAATCGTAAAGTACATTATAAGGTAGTAAATGTTAGGAAGAAATAAAGGAAAGGAAGAAATAAAGCAAAGGAAGTAGTGAGTGAAGAAAGAAATGGAGGGTTCAAGAGAGAATTCACTAAGGTGACACTGAGAAGGTCTTGAAGGAGTGAAGAGGTTACCATTGTGTGTATCCAGGGGAAGAGCCTTCCAGGCAGAGGAACTATATATGGGAAAGCTTTAAAATTAAAAAGTGCTATACAAATATATATAGAAATGTAGCACCTGAAGTATCATTTAAACCTAAATATGTCACTCAAGGCATAAACCCAAAGCCCAGAGTGGCTCAATGACCTGTGTGTCCCAAGCTGCAGAGCTAGTTTCATGACACAAACCCAGGTTTGCATTACTCCTGACTTCTGATAAAACTCTTTCCACCAGAACTTAATTATTACATTCTCCTTACACTTATTATGTAAAACTCCCTCTTTGATGGAGATTTGAGCATTATAAGCACACATCTCTAAGGAGGGAAAAGAGTGTATTTAAATAAACTATGTCTTGTTGGGCATGAAACATCTGTCCAAGAATTCAAGAGGTAGGGGGCTGGCACCGTGGCCGAGTGGTTAAGTTCGCGTGCTCCACTGCAGGCGGCCCAGTGTTTCATTGGTTCAAATCCTGGGCGCGGACATGGCACTGCTCATCAAACCATGCTGAGGCAGCATCCCACATGCCACAACTAGAAGGACCCGCAATGAAGAATATACAACTATGTACTGGGGGGCTTTGGGGAGAAAAAGGAAAAAAAATAAAGTCTTTAAAAAAAAAAAAGAATTCAAGAGGTAGCTTTGGTATTTTGTTCAATTCCTTGGAAGCTGAGGGGTAAGATAGAGATATTCACCTCTTGCTGCTTTGACCTCACTAACCATTGACATCTCCTAAGATTAAAGCATCAGTAAGCTCTGGGAAGCCTCATATCCCTGGTGAGTAACTACTCCCATTTCTAGGAGTTGAGATGTGCCAGCCAAAACACAATCTTTAATTTCAAAGACAAACGCCTCTATGTGAAACAGTGTAAGCCCTCAACTTATTCTGGCAAAAACACATTTCAGTCAAGTTACATGTATTTGGAGTCTGACTAAATTATGGCAAATATTATCTCCTTCCTAGTTGAAGGGGTATACGAAACAACAGTAGGGAAGATGGGAGAAAACATTCATTGAGGGTCCTACAAGCCAGTTATAACCCTTAATCCCCACAAAAATCCCACGATGACGGCCTTTTTTGCCTATCCCATTTTATGGGCAAGGAAATTAATGCTCATCAAGATTATGTAATTGGCTCAAGTTCACCTAAATAAGACATAGAAAAACAAAGGCTAAAAGCCAGATTCCCCTAAACTTCAAAATCCATGCTCTTTCTACTACTTCTATGTTACAATTTGTTGAAATACCAAAAATATAGCACATTTGACATCGCAGCTGATATGCTCTCCTTTCACAGCATTTCCCTAGTTCTACTCCTCAGGGGGATCCAGAGAGAACATTCCTTTTTCCTTGAACTTGTCACACAATGTTGTAATTAACTGTTTACATATCTGCCACCCCCAGTAAACTCTGTACCTCTCATGGGTAAGAATAATGTAGTATTCATATTTACAAATACCCTAGCACATAGTACACCCACAAATATTTGTTAGTGATCTATCCCAAAGAATGTATATGGAAACATAAGAATACAAATACAAATTAGTAATTCTACTAATCCAGAATTAATGAACAGTTTAATAGAATCACATTTGCAACCTATTATGAATTCAGTTTTATGAATCCTTAGACCAATCGTGGCTCATCCACTGATTCAGTAAAGTTATCTTGAGCAGCTGTCATTTTCCAATTCCTATGTGAAACAAAGGGGATACATTTGAGAATAGAGAGAAAGGCAGCATTCTTACCCTCCCTGAGCTTTCACTTTAGAGAGAGAAATATGTAGTAACAAATAAAATAAATGCATCTTGTGATAGAAACAAATAGGAGGAAGAGAAGTCTAGCTTTAGGTGAGGCCAGCAGAAATGGCCTCTCTAATGAGATGATATAAGCATAAGGCAAGGCCAGAGCAAAGACTCAAACAAGCAGGAAGATGGTGTATGTAGACATTGTGAGCAAACTATAGAGCTGGAGCACATTCAGTGAAAAGAAGAGGTGATATGATGGTAGAGTCAGTCATACACTAAATTATGCAAAACCGTGGGGCCAGGATAAGGTTATGGATTTTATTATTATAGCGGCTATTGTGTCCACATGTTAGAAAGAGATGGCACACTCACAGAAGAACAAAAGAAAATTGGTAAGATCAAGTTGTTTACACATGTTCAAAAGAAAAAGAGGAACTATCTAATAAAGAATGCAATTCTGTTAAAAGATGGATTTCAATAGAATCTTTCTTCAGGGAGGTCTCAAGAAGTGAAAAGAATCCACCTACAAGAGGCTCTAAACCTGAGCAATTAATGAAGAGAGAGCAGAACAGACAACTGTGATTGCAGCACCAAATCGGATCAGCAGATGTTCAAAGCTAATTTTAAAAAGAAGAAGAGGAAGAGGAGCCAGTCAGTGGTGCAGGGGTTAAGTGCGTGTGTTCTGCTTCGGCGGCCTGAGGTTCGGGGTTTCGGATCCCAGGTGCAGACATGGCACTGCCTGTCAAGCCATGCTGTGGCAGGCGTCCCACCTATAAAGTTGAGGAAGATGGGCGTGGATGTTAGCTCAGGGCCAGTCTCCCTCAGCAAAAAGAGGAGGATTGGCAGCAGTTAGCTCAGGGCTAATCTTCCTCAAAACAAAATTAAAAAGAAGCAGCAGCAATTGCAGTAACAACGAAAATAGGGATATATGTGTTGGAGAAAGAGATGGGACAAAAATTTTTCAGTACCCTTGCTTCCATACAAAATATATCTAAAAATTAAATTTCTCCAAGGTCTTCCATTAAAAATATCTCCAGGGCAGTTTTCATAAACTTGACCTAGAGCCACAGTGTCCCATATGGTACAACTAGCCACATGTGGCTATTTAACTGAAAGTTAAATTAATTAAAATTAAAAAATTTAAAATTCAGGTCCTCACTCAAATTACTATAGTTTCCAAGTGATCAACAGCTACATGTGTATAGTGGCTGCCATATTGGACGGCACAGATCTGCAGATATACAGATTTCCATCATCGTTACAAGTTCTATTGGACAGCACTGATGAAGAGTCTTCTCACAAAATCTAGTCAATTGTGAATCCATAAAACCTAGCACAGTCCCTCACATGCATCAGATGCTCCATAAGTATTTTTGAACTGTTGAATTAAGCTGGATTCAGGCTAAGTAGGAAAGATAGGTGAGGGGTGTATTTGTAGGAAGAAAATATCTGCCACTGAAAGCTTTGTTAATCTCTCTATAATCGAGATTCCATGCCAACGGATCTGGTAATAAAACTTTCTTCCTGAATTCTCAATTTATGGTTTTTGTGGCATTTCATTGCTGCTCCTGTTGTGATTTTTATAATTTAGAACTTCCATTTCTTTGAAAACAAAGCCAGGCCAAGAAAAATGTTTAGCTGCATGCTATCCTTATACCTATCATGGATCAAGGATTCAATATATGTTCTTTCTAGAGAAAAACCGTGGGATATTTGTCTTTATGACTTCAGGCAAGTCTTTACCCAGTTTCTGCTCCTCTTTCTTCCTCCATCTTACAGGGCTGTTGTAAAAAACAAATAAGAAGTATATGAGAGTGCTTCGAAAATCATAGGGGTCATCTGGGGGGAGAAGTTAAACTGCCTACAAATCAACTGTTGGAGGTTGGTATGGCACAAAATATTAAAAGCCTTTCCCAGGCTAATAATTAACTTACCTGTTCTATTGCTTATCAAATTGAAACACCTGCCCTTTCTGTTAATGTTTAAATTCATATGAGAGATGTCATTTACGTTTGTTTGGTTGTAATGAAAACACTAGAACCTGGATCCATTATGCTTTCCCCCGCTGTCCCCTGCTCCTGACTCTTCCTCTCTTCCTGCCTCTTCTTTGGTCTCAAAATTATGTTCGTCTTCCCTTTGCCACATCTTTAGGAACAATCAAGGTTTGAGTCAGGACATGAGCAAAGGCATCCACATACAAACGGAAATTTCACTTTTAAATGATTCATTTGACAAGGAACAGTAGCAAAAGAAAAGGGAGAACTTTCATTATTGCCTCCATAACATCCAACCCCAACATTATTAACCTGATGGAGTTATCATCATTATTAATATGCCTAACCTATCTTATTTAGGTCCCATATTAATACATCTGATATATTTACATTTAAATTTCATATTAATTTTACCCTTTTTATTTTCAAAGCAATTTATAGCCAATTAGGATTTACAGATTTATTATATCATTCGAATCTCTCAGCCACCCTCTGAGATTGGCCAGGCAAATATGTCTATCTCAACTTTTCCCTCAGCTCAGAGAAGTGCAGTGATTTGCCCAAGATCACACAGCTGGTATACAGCAGAGCTAGGACCCAAATTGCCCTGATGTGATCAAGGCAAACTCTCAAATGACTCTGTCTGGAAACCGGTGCACATGTTGTTCTGTTGCCAATTGCCTTAAACTCTCCAGTGTTACTTCCTGACTAAGTCTCTGTAAATATTTTTTTGGTTATAAACCTTATAAAGTTATGGAAGTAGTAACTAAAAAAGATTTTACAAAATTTTTGTCTAGATCACCTACTTTCCATGCTAACCATGGATTGTAAAATGGCCTGTAAATGCCAACTAGGAAGCGAAAGTTCACAGAGGGCTTCGTCAATACTGAGGTAAAAAACCTTCACAGGAACCTGAAATCAAACCAGTCTCCAGTGTGAGAGTGTGTTCTGCTATGAAGATGTTTTTCTATCCGGGCTAAAACGATCAAAACACCATAGACAAGATAAATTTGCAGGAAATGGAACTAAGGTCACCAACTGACACTTTGCACTGAAATGCCACGAGCCCCATCAGCACAAACAAAATGGAATTATTCATAAAGTTGACTTTTCAAACACTTTCTTATCGATTTTGTTGGAAAATACCCTTTCAGCCAGAGCAAATAGTACCAGTCTGGGACGGAGTTGTACGCCAACAAAACTCTTTTTGCCTTCAGTGGACCCACAAAGACAGAATGCTAGAAGTGGGCAGAGCTCCTACTCAGTTATGAGATGAGACAATGTGGCAAAGTGGGCAGAGCATGAGATCTGGAGTCAGAAGAATCAGCTCTTATAATTAAAAATTGAGCTTTACAAGTATGAATATTTATACAGAGTCAAGTATAACTACACAAAGGAACACACATACAGGAAAGCATTTGAAGGTTGGAAAATGGATTTGACGAGCGAATTAAACTCCTAATGAAAAAACTCCCTCTAAAATTGTATCCTGATTTTTTTGCTATGGTACTTACACTGTTTATTTTTTCAACTAGGATAAAATTGTTTGTAATCTGAAAGACAAAACACTTTCACTCAGCTACTGTTAGCAGAGATGAGTTTGGTCACCGATATCCCTCCAGAGGAAATGTCTTTTTATTATTTTCCTACCCACAAAGGTATCTTCCCATGACTTTAAATGATCAACATTTTGTAGATTTTCTTTGGCATGATTTGAAGGATATTTCTAAGGTTTTCCTAAGCTCTTAGATCAAAGTTGCCTGCTAACTAATGTCTTGGATCCTGCTTATTGCAACAAGAAAACATTGGGAAAAATGCAGGACTGATTGTCAGGGCCTAGTTTTGAGAGCTTGTCTTGAAATTCACTGTCCGTACACTAGTATGCTTTCACAGCCAACTAGGCTACTAAGAACAGACGTAAGACTAAGTCACTTTGTCTGCAGGCTTAGCTGACCTCAACCTGGGATGGCTTCTAAGACTGTCACAGTGACACCATTGTGATAGGAAGTAAGTCATGGAACAGACAATGCCCCACTCCTCTCATTTTGAAAGTTAGGTTATTGCTGTATTCAACCCACACTTGGAATTTCTCTACTCCTCCCACTTCATTCATTTCCTCTGTCTAATTTTGTATGTATTCACTCCCCCAATAAAATTATAAATTGTATTTAGACAGGGAGAACAAGACTATATTTTTGTTCCTCTTTGCCTACATATATTTCAGTGATTAGCAGCATCCTTTGCAAACAGTGTTTGTATTAAACGTTTATCAAATAATTAAATGAATGAAATATCACTGTGACCTTGGATAACTCAGGCTGGGTTTCCATGTCCTAGTTTCCCCACATATCTGAATAAAGGAGTAGGGATTGGAGAGGTGGTCTAGTATAATGATTAAGAGGATGGAATTTGGGACCAGGGAGACAAGGTTCAAATGCTACATCTGCAGTATGAACTTGGACAAGTTATTTAACCCCTCTGAGCTTCAATATCCTCATCTGTATATTAATACCTGTGCAAATGTTTGTGAGTATTAAATGCAATAACGTATGCACAATGTGTAGCTAAAGCAGTTTCTCAACAAATAGTTGTAGTAATAATAATAATATAATTTAAAGGGTATTTTCTTCTGGCTTTAACATATTATAAATCTATGTTTTCCTCAAACACATGTCCCATTAATCATTAAGAACACAAAGAAGACATCACAAAATGGCTCCCTTCTGCTCACGGAGTCCTTGTACACTTAGTCATTTTCTGGCCTCAGTAACAAGAATGGAGATATGAGAGAAAAGAGTTTTATTGTGCTGTCTTCCAGTTTAAACTAAATGCAGATTGTGGAGGGGAGAGCAAGAGACCAGAAAGAGAGAAGCAATTACTGTTAATTAAATACAGTAGTTTAGAAAGAGGGAATATAATTCATGATCCTATTGTAGTAGGACAATATTACTATACAATTAGCATTAACGTGCAAAGATCATTTACCCCATTGGCATTCCAATCAGTGTTGTTGTCTTATACAGTTAGAAATTCTGCATCATCTACCTAGGAGAAATTTTTTGCTCAGAGAGAACACACAGATATACGCGTGTCCCACATACAAACATCAATATATGTACATGGCTGGTCAAACTGGTAACACCTCCAAAGTAAAAGTAAACACACTTGAACGAGTTTGATAGGAAAGCCATAGAAGCCAAGAATCTGGAAAATTTATTTAGTACTAAATCTTTTGACTTTGTAAAGTATATTTAAAGCTGAAAACTGAATATTGGGTGATTTGAGAGGTACCAACGTTGGAGCATTTGAGTTTGTTACTTATATAACAAAAATTAGCAGATAAAATTCAACAATGGATAAAGATAATTATGAACAACGATCACGTGGTATTTATTCAAGAGATGCAAGGCTGGCTTAATATTGAAAAATCAATCAATTTAATCCATATTAACGGATCAAAGAAGAAAAGTTATTATCCTATTAATCAATGCAGAAAAAGCATTTGACAAATTTAATACCTATTCATTTAAAAAACTCAGAAAAATGGGAATAGAAGGAAACTTTTTCTACTTGATAAAGAACATCTACAGAAAACCTACAGCTAACATTATGCTTAATGGCAAATGACTGAATGTTTTCCCTTAAGGTGGGGAACAAGACAAGGAAGTCTTCTCTCACCACCCTTATTCACCATAGTGCCGGAAGTTCCAGCCATGCAATAAGGTGAGAAAATAAAATTTATACAGATCGGAAAGGAAGAATAAAATGGTCCCTATTTGCATATCACATGATTGCCGATGTAGAAAATTCGAGGAGTCTACAAAAATATTCTTGGGACTAACAAATGAGTTCAGCAAGTTTACAGGATAAAAAATAAACCTACAAAAGTCAATTGTATTTCTATATACTAGCAATGAACTTATGGAGACGAAAATTAAAAATACAATACCATTTACTATAGCTCAAAAAAAGAAATACTTAGATGTAAACCTAACAAAAGATGTACAGGACTTGTCTGCTCAAAATTACAAAATGTTGATGAAAGAAATCAAAGAAGATCTAAACAAATGGGGAGATATACCATGTTTGTGGATTGAAAGTCTCAATATAATAAAGATGTCAATTCGCCCCCAAATTAATATGTGAGTCTAACACAATTCTTACTAAAATCCCAGCAAGATGTTTTTGTGAATATAGACAAGATTATGTAAAATTGTACATAAGGAAGTAGAATCGCTAAAATAATTTTGAGAAAGAACAAAGTGAAAAGAATCAATCTACCTAATATCAAGACTTCTTATGTAGCTACAGTAATCAAGACTGTGTGATATTGATGGGGGCATAGACACATAGATCAATTCAATAGAATGCAGATGCCAGAAATCAGCTGGACTGACTTGATAGAAGTGCAAAAGCAATTCAAATGGAGGACAGAGAGCCTTTTCAGCAAATGGTGCTGAAGCAGTTATGCATAAGAAAAGAAAATGAACCTCACCCAAGTCTCCCACCTTATACAAAGTTTAACTCAAAATGGATTACAGAATTAAATATTAAACACATTTGGACCTTCGGATATTCCTTCAACGCTCTGCTCCCTGACCTGCACGACTGACACTTGCTTATCTTTAAATGCAGTTGCCCAGAGGGACTTTCACCAATCAATTTATTTAATTGAAACCATTTCCCCATCCTCATTGATTTCTGTCATAACACCTTGTTTGTTTTACTTATACCCCTTATCTCTTAGTTTATTATTACACAGTTTTTTAAAATTTGTTTACTATTGGACTCTCCCACCGGGGTTTAAGCTCCACGTGTGCAAGAACCATGCCTATTTTATTCAACAATGTGCCCCAATCATCTAGCATCACATCAGGAAAATGGTAGATGCTCCAAGAAATTTCTGTAGAGAAAATAAATTAATCTGTCTTGTAAGTCCAAGGGAACCTTGTGAAATAGAGCTCCTGATGTCTATGATGACATGCAGAAGTCTGATTGTGGGGCAAGAACTCTGAGGTTTTTAAATGGGCTGGGTGCCTAGCTCCTCTGCTTAACAGTTCAGTTAGCTAGACTAAAAGAGTAAATTATTTAAACTCTCTGAGCCTCCAAAGGTTGTTGTAAGTAGTGAATTAAATCATAAATAATGTTTACATAATAGGCCTTGGATAAAATATTGTCTCTCTTCTTGAGATGAGTTGATCTCTTTTTGACTCCTAAATTAATGAGTGTCTAAGCAAAACTCTTTCAATTCCTGCATTCGTTTGAACTTCACGTAACAGTTTCATTTGAGAGCGTCTGTGGTTATTTGCAAAGGAGAATTATTATCCCCAAAACAGAACTAAAAGGAATGATTTTCCCTAAATTACATGATACTTTATAGGTATAAGGAAGATGAGAATTTTCAATGACCCACTTCTCTTTAAATCGTACATATTTTTGTCTTCAGCACAGCAGTTCTTAGTTTCTTATATCTATCTTGGGGAGAATGACGACCCAGGTTAATCAAAGGAAGATACTGCCCAACAAAACGAGATTCCTCCTGGCTCCCACCGAAAAAAGTTTAATAAGAGTGAAGAGTATCTTTGAAATATCTTTATAGCCTTGATAGTCAGTAACTCTTCACTAGGATTTCATTCCTCCTTTATGGTTCTATTCTAAAAAGAATAATGGTGGTCTTTGAAACTGACTGTTAAAGGGCTTTTATGAAGCATCTCTGAGCTGTTCTACAGCAGGAAACTTTGCCGTCAGTGAACTAAGAAAGGACATCATTCTATTTGTTCCATGCCTAACTAGGGCTTGGGGGAGTATCAGCCATGTGGTAGGTGATTCATAAATATATGTTGGATGAATAAATGAGTGAATCAAAAGTAGACCTGAGCTGCAGGAGCAGATTAACTCACTAGAGAGCCAGAATGTCATAGGAAAAAGAGACGACCAACCTTTTTATTCAGCATTTCATCTACTCCTCCATATACAAGAGATCTGAAAAGAGGTCTCTCTCTCAAAATTTTCCTGACATCAGAAGCCGACTTCACACAAACCATTTCATCTGCATCCCATTCTAATCACTAGTATATATATTCTCCCAAAGAACAAAAGTCTACTGTCCTTTAACTTCCATCCATAGATCCCAGTTCTTATCTTTCTTGCAAAACTATCTTACCAAAAGCTTCAAGAGAGCTACCACGCCCCTGATACTCTGAAATTATTATAAACTCCCAATTGCGCACTGAAAAGGGAAAGGCCTTTAAAAGAAGCTTCTGGATAAAGACATCAGGATTCACACTCAGTGAACACAAGCTGGCAAGTAAAAGGTCTCAGGATGGTGGTGAGAAAGACACCAACTTTATATTTTAATAAACATTTTACTTTAGAACAGTTTTAGATTTACAGAAAAGTTGCAAAAATAGTACAGAGTTCCCATATAGCCCCATAACCAGTTTCCCCTATTATTAATATCTTGCATTACTATGTACATTTGTTACAATTAATGAACTAATATTAATACACCATTACTAACCAAAGTTTATACTTTTTTCAGGTTTCCTTAGTTTTTTACTTAGTGTTCTTTTTCTGTCCCAGGATCCCCTCCAGGATATTGCGTTAAATTTAATCATGTCTCTTTAGGATCTTCTTGGCTTTGACGCTTTCTCAGTCTTTCCTTGTTTTTGATAACCTTGACAGTTTTGAGGAGTACTGATCAGCTACTTTGTAGAATGTGTCTCAAATGGAATTTGTCTAAAGTTTTTCTCATGGTTAAACTGAGGTTATATGGTTTTGGGATTAAGACCACAGAAGTAAAGTGTCATTTTCATCACATCAGGAGTGCACACTATCAGCATGACTTACTTCTTCATCACCCGGTTGAGTTAGTAATTTCAGGTTTCTGCACTCACAATTACTCTTGTTTCCTCCCCTTCCATATACTCGTTGGAATGAAGTCACTATGCACAGCCCACACTTAAGAAATGGAGAGTTTTGCTCCACTTCTATGGGGGTGAAGTATCTACATCAATTATTTGGAATTCCTCTGCATGGGAGATTTGTCTCTTCTCCCTAACTTATTTATTTATTTGATCATTTATTTATGTTTTCTGAACTCATAGTTATTTATTTTGTACTTGTGTTATAATCCAATATTTTTTTACTTCTCATTGTTCAAATTGTTTTCAGCTTTGAACACTGGGAACGCTTTCACTTGGCTCTTGATCCCTTTGGCATAACCCATCGATTGTGGTGCCTTTTTTTTTTTGAGCAATTCCTAACTTTCTGGCACTACAAGATGTTCCAGGTTCATCTTGTGAATATCCTGCTTCAGTACTAAAATCAGCCACTTCTCCAAGGAGTCCTGGTTCCTTTTGTTGGAGAGTGGTATTAGAAACTAAAATCTCAGTGCTGGGTGTGCTTATTGCTCCTGGGGTGTTACTTCTAGACTTTTTCAATGCACGAAACAAAGAAACATATGTGTGTACACTAACTAGTGTAAATACAATATCTGTACGGATGGGGTTTGGTTTTGTTTTGTTCTTTTGGTAAGGAATATTGACCCTGAGCTAACATCTGTGCTAATCTTTCTCTATTTTGTATATGGGACATCATTACAGTATGGCTTGACAAGCAGTGTGCAGGTCCATGCCAGAGATCTGAACCCAGAAACCCAGGGCCACTGAAGCGGAGCACATGAACTTAACCCCTACGCCACTGGGCTGGCCCCTCAGTAAGTATTTTGATACATAGCCGTCTGTATCAATATTAAGCTAAACATAAGTTTGCACTGATGTCTCCAACTCTAACCTATTACCATATGGATCATTCTAGCCTCCCATCCATGCTTATATGTAAACTCTCATTCTAACAGTGAGAAACCTGGCTACTACCATCCACTGTTTACTTAATTGTTGTACTCCAGTATAAATGTATAGCTGTACCAGAATTGTTAACCTGTACCCCTGTAATAAACTACTTTATCAACTAGAATATGTTGCATATGTGTGGCTTCTTTTTCCTTTCGTCTTATAGACTACACTGAGTTCTAAAGTTACTTAAATCAGCACCTTTTCTCCTTGCCCTTTCAGTGAGGTTGTTTCATAATCTGGAATACAGTTAGATTATTTTGCCATATTCTGCATTCTATCATGGGATCTCCCAAGCTCCTAAATAATTTTTAAATTTACATACAGTAAGATTCTCTAATGTGCAGTAACTTTGTGTTTCGACAAATGCATAGTGTCATGTACTGATTATAGTATCATACAGAATAAGTTCACCACCTTAAAAAACATCCCCTGTGCTTCATTCAACCTTCCATCCTCCCCCAAACTCTTGGCAATAATTGATCTTTTGTACTATCTTTATAGTTTTGCCCTTTCCAGATTATCACGTAATTAGAATAATACAGTGTGTAGCCTTTTGAGAATGGTTTCTTTCACTTAGCAATATGTATTTAAGATTCATTCATATCTCGTTGTTGCTTGTTTATTCATTTTTATTATGAAATACTATTATATTGTATGAGTGTATCACAATCTTTTTACCTGTGAAGTACATCTTAGTTTTTTCCGGTTTCTGATGATTATAAATAAAACAGCTATAATCATTCACATGCAGTGTTTTGTGTGGACATAAGTTTTTTTTATTTTGTTTTTTGA
The DNA here is from genome assembly GCF_041296265.1 of Equus caballus. Lineage (NCBI taxonomy): Eukaryota > Metazoa > Chordata > Mammalia > Perissodactyla > Equidae > Equus > Equus caballus. The sequence goes on from NC_091686.1 coordinate 111,212,340, forward strand.
GGAAGATTAGTCCTGAGCTAACTACTGCCAATCCTCCTCTTTCTGCTAAGGAAGACTGGCCCTGAGCTAACATCTGTGCCCATCTTCCTCTACTTTATATGTGGGACACCCACCACAGCATGGCTTGTCATGCGGTGCCATGTCCGCACCCAGGATCTGAACCAGCAGAGCCCAGGCCACCCAGAAGCAGAACGTGCAAACTTAACTGCTGTGCCACCAGGCCGGCCCCTGGACACAAGTTTTCAAATGGCTTGAGTAAATATCTAGAAACATGATTGCTGAACCTCTTTCATATGGTAAGACTATGTGTTGCTATGTAGAAAACTATCAGAGTGTCTTCTAAAGTGACTACACCATTTTGCATTCCCACCTGCAATTGGTAGAGTTCCCATAACTCTGTATCCTCACTAACAATCCATATTGTCAGTTTACAGATTTTCGTCATTTTAATATGTATCCCATATCTAATTTTAAACTCAATATTTTTGCTGCTATTCTGATAAATGGCTGCTTTGGCAACTGGTATAAATTGGACAGCCACAAACCAATTACCTTCAGTTCCACATTAAACATGAGAGAAGGATTGTCTATATGAGGAAGGTTAGTGTGCCTAAACAGCTCAGTCTCTGGAGTGCTAACAAACCTCATTGTTGCCCTTGGAAATAATTTTTCATATGGTGGAGGACAGTTAATCAACTTAATTTTTTTTCCTACAATACAGCCAATTTTCCCATCACTTCTCTACAAATTTATATTTCCATTTTTATTAGCTACCAATTTATTTAAATGTATGTTTGTTTCTGGACTGTCTCTTCTGTTTCTTTTGTCTATTTGTCACTACACTACTACCTTGTTTTGTTACTATAAATTTTGTATTTTGTCTTATTGTGTGGGACTGATTTTCCCCTATCTATTTTATCCCTATTTTTCAAAATCATCTTATCCATTTGAGGAGGTTATTTCTCTGTATACAATTTTAAAGTAATTTTCCAAGTCTCCCCTTCCAAAAAGTTATGCTGAAATTTTGGTTAGAATTGCTTTGAATTTATTGATAAATTTGAAGGGAATTTATATGTTTACAATGCAAAATCATCTTCAAGAGCATGGTGTGTTTCACCATTTGATTCTTGTTTTAGCTACTTTAAAGTAACTTTAACATTTTCTCCATAAATCTTTTTTGTACACTTTGTTAGACAATCCCTAGATACTTCACAATTTTTATCACTTTCATAAATGGTATTTACTCTACATTTCCTAGTAGATTATGGATGAATCTTATTGATTTTTATTACTGATCTAGATCCGGCTTTTTTTTTTTTTCTTTTTGCCTTATATTACTGCCTTTGGCACTGTGGTAACTTTTTGTTTTATATGTAAATTATCATATCTTCTTAAATAATAAAAATTTTCTCTCTCTCTTTCCAATATTTATAGTTTATGTGTCTCTTTATTGTGTTACTGCTTTGATCAGGACCACAGTAGGTTGACCAACTGTCCCAGTTTGCCTGTCTGAGAGGGCTTCTAGGACACAGGACTTCCTTTTTAATACGATGATTGTCCCAGTCAAACCACCCAGGTTTCCTGGGACTGAGGAGTTTCTCAGAATGCAGTGCTAAATGCAGGAAAATCTCTGGCAAACCGAGAAGACTGGATCACCCCGCATGTAGGTAGGAAGCAGTTGAAGGGCAGCAGGAAGAGGGGATCATTGTACTGTTCCCTACGTTAAAGGTAATGAGGCTAATGATTTCTAGTAAACACATTGTTCCCTATAGAGTTCTTTTAATAGTCTTTATTAAGTTAAAGAAGCTAATTTCAATTGTTTTCTCACTATTTTAAGCATAAATAATTGTTGACATTTATCTAGTTCTTTTTCTATACCTTTCAAGATGATGTATTTCATTCTGTGTTGAATCATCCTGGCATTTTGGGGACAGATGCTATTATATCATAATACAATTGCAATGCACTGCTGTATTTGCTTAGCTGTTATTTTCTCCTGGATATTTACATCCATGTCTGGAAGTGGAATGGACCTATAAACTTGATTCCTCAAATTTTCCCTTTATTTTCTTTCTATTTCTCTGTAAAAATGATTTTAAGAAAGAAATCATCTCATCTTTGATAGTTTGATTGAATTCATCTGTAAGACTACCTGGGATTGGGGACAAGGGAAATTTCAAAAATCTATTTCAATTACTTGAATGATTATTAGTCCAGTTTTCCCTTATTTTTGTATTTTTTGTCATTTGAGGGGAAACATCTTATCTTACATCAACGTTTTCAATTATTCCAGTATTATCTATGTAGCATTATTTTGTTCTCCAGCTTTATTGAGATATAATTGGCATATAACATTGTGTGAGTTTAAGATGTACAATGCGCTGATTTGATACAGTTTTATATGGCTATACAATTACCACTATAATGTTAGCTAACGCCTCCATCATGTCACATAACTATCATCTCTTTTCTGTGGTGAGAACATTTAAGATCTATTGTATTAGCAACTTTTAAGTATATAACACAATATTGTTAATTATAATCGCAATGCTGTGCCTTAGATCCCCCGAACTTATTCATCTCCTAACTGGAAGTTTGCTCTTTGATCAACATCTCCCCAGTTCCCCGACCCTCCAGCCCCTCATAACCACCATTCTATTCTCTGTTTCTACTTCTATAAGTTTGGCTTTTTAGATTCCACGTGTAGGTGACATCATACAGTATTTGTTTGAAATCTGTACTATATGTATATTTATTTCCAACTTTTCACTCTGTATTTTATTTAAATATCACATCAATTTTTCCTATAGGTCCCGCCATTGGTTTTTCTAGTGGTCTTTTGAAAGAACAAGCTATGGGAGTTGCTAATCCGCTCTAATTTTCTTGATGTCATCTCATTTTATTCATCTCATGCTATCTTTACCTTTATTATTCCTTTCCTTCTTGTTTCGTAGAATTTCCTCTGTTGCTCTTTTACCTCACTTTTTTTTTTTTTTTTTTTTTTTTTGAGGAAGATTAGCCCTGAGCTAACTACTGCCAGTTCTCCTCTTTTTTTGCTGAGGAAGCCTGGCCCTGAGCTAGCATCGTGCCCATCTTCCTCTACTTTATACGTGGGACGCCTACCACAGCATGGCGTGCCAAGCAGTGCCATGTCCACACCTGGGATCCGAACCGGCGAACCCCGGGCCCACGAGAAGCAGAACGTGCGAACTTAACCGCTGCTCCACCGGGCCGGCCCTACCTCACTTCTTAATTTGAACACTGAGCTAATTTATTTCAATAGTTCTTTTTCTCAGATAAATGTTTCAAATTAATTTCCTTCTAATCTGCATCCCAGAGGTGTTGACATGTATTACTTTCATTGCCACTTAGCCTAAATATTTTATAGCTTCCTTTATTTTCTCTATCAAAGATGTTTTAATAGTATGAATAGTATGTTTAGTATGCTGTCTAAACTTTAGGCTTTGTTGTTGATTCCTAATTTCCTTAAATTATGACCATATTTCACGTCCTTAATGACATTGATTTTTTGGAACTTATTAAGATCGTCTTGTTTAGTGAACTTTATAAGAATTTGATATACTTGTTAACAATTTTAAATAATAGTTCCAATGGATATAAGTTCAATGTTACTTTCTGTCAATAATTCGAAGATTTTATTACTGTCTTCTTGCATCCAGTGTTACTGTTGAAAAGACTGATGTCATCACTTATTTTGTAGGTATCTTGTTTTTCCTGTCTGGGATATTTAGAAGGTTTTGTTGTCTTTTATGTCCTCGAATGTCACTATAATGGGTCTAGGTGTAGTTTTTTTCTTATCAATTCCATCTGCTCTCTATGATTCCTTTCCACCTAAGGATTTATATCTTTGTCCTATTCTAGGAAATTTGTATTCATTATTTCTTCTGCTACTTTCTCTTGTCCATTTATTCTTTGTTCTCCTTCTGAAGGTCCTTTTTGTTAGTCATTGATACTTCCACTTCTATCCTCTCAATCTGTCTTTCACTCTTTCCGTTTATTTATCATTTCCTGATTTTTTTCCAGGTGAGTTCTTCAACTTGATCATACAGCTCGCTTTCCTTGTCTATATTAACTCTATTATTCAACACATCCATGCAGTAATTTAGTTAACAATGTTATTTTTCAGATCTAACTCCTCCAGTGTTTCTTCGTAACCATCTGCTCCACTTCGTTTCCATATTCTCCTTTGTCTCTTCAATAACATAGAATAGGTATGTTTAGTTTAAGTTTTTGCTCTATGTGTTCCATTAATTCTACATCCTCTTTTACGCATGCTCTGTTTGCGTCTTTCCTTCCTATGGCTGCTTCTCACATGTCTCATGATTTCTCCATGATACTTCTTTCTTTTTTCTTTCTTTCTTTCTTTCTTTTTTTTGTTTTTGTTTTTGTGAATTGGTAAGGAAGATTGACCCTGAGCTAACATCCATTGCCAATCTTCCTCTTTTTGCTTGAGGAAGACTAGCCCTGAGCTAACATCTGTGCCAGTCTTCCTCTATTTTGTATGTGAGATATCTCCACAGCATGGCTGATAAGTGGAATAGGGTCTGTGCCAGGGATCTGAGCATGTGAAGCTGGGCCACCAAAGCAGAGTATGAGGAACTTTAACCACTCAGCCATGGGAACGGCCCTGACATTTTTATTTCTTATTTTCTGAGACCAAGGCCTGCATTGCCATGTAGCATCTCCCTGGGAGTGGGGGTGATGAGATCCTGGATGCTAGACTACAAGACTCAGGGTAGGGACCCTCTAGCAGATTAATGATCTAATAATTTCCCAACTATCCTCTTTTTGCACATATGATGAAGACTTGGCTTCTATTTTTAGGAAGTGGAGATTGATTTCGAAGGATCATAGTACGTTAATGCAGCTAATGTTTGGCTAAAATAAAACTTGACAAACAAGAAAACCCTACCTAAAGAATCTTAAGAAATCAAATTAACTCATTTTTTATTCTTATCACTTTCTTTGATACCTTCAGCTTTGAGATTGGCTCCAAATGAATTTACTTGATGAATGCTAACACTGGAATGTGGCAAAGATGAGTGATTTTATTTGGTTAGAAATAGGCTTGTCTTACATATAAAATTTATATATCTTCCTAAATACCTCCCAGAGTCATCCCTAACTGTGAGGAAGAGATAAAAACATTTTTCCCTAATCAACAATAGGAAATACTCTAAACCATGGTCTCACAGGTGAAAAAGAAAAACCGTATTAGCTGAAACAAAAAGTATAGGCTATGATAATCTATAAAAATTGGTTACTTGCCATAATACAGCTTTCATAGATAGAGGAAATGGGAGGATAGTTGTGCAATTATAAATATTAGACATCTGACTAGGGCAGCTATAGTACTCAATTTCCTGTCAGCTAAGCAATAGTAATATTTGATCCACATATGCCCACATATTAACAGCAAAATAGCCACTTTAAAGGGAGTAAATTTCATGGGGCATTTACAGCCTAATGGTTAAGGGCAGAGGCATACTCGTCAGTGAGCTGAGGTTTCAATGCTGACACTTCACAGCTACATGGCCTCAGACAAGTGACTTCATCCCCCTTGTTTTTACTTCCTTGTCTGTAAAACAGAATTGACAACAGCACATACCCCATAGGGATGTTGTGGGAATTCAAGCAGAGAATGCATTTAAAATACATGGCACTTGATACCACCCCTAGAAGATTACTGATTATTATTTTGAGTGAACATGAATATCAAGCATAAAGTATAAACTTTTTAAATATAGTGGCTATTGGCCAAAGATTATTAGGGTTTAAGCAGCTCAAAGAACACTGCTTTCCTTTAAGCAATTGAGGAAGCATTTTAACTCAGAGTCAGTAGATAGAACGCATTTCAAAGTCGATTTAGAGCTTTGCGCAGGGAAGTGATGTGGTCAAAGTGGACACACACAAACAGGCATGAAATAGTTTGAAAAGCAAAATCTCAACCACTATAAACTTGGAAGAACAGCTGATAGCGTGAGTCAGGAAACACCTTTGGAATGTTTATTTTCTTAACGAGATTTGAGATAGCACTTAACCTAGAATTTATTTTTATACCCTCAAAACTATGACACTCCAGAGAGAAGATAGTCCAGATTTTTTACAATAGGATGTAATTCCTGATATAATTAGTGGCCAGTTCAACAAAAGCTTATTCCAGAATAATAATCAAAAGAAAGTGAGACCAGATCAAAGCAGGAATTCACTTTAATGACTCCTGGCTAAGAGTTTCATCCATATTTTAAATTAAGGATTAGTTTATGAAATTAATAATTTTAGTAGTCAAATGAGAAAGAGGTAGGCGCCAGCTCCCTGGTCATGTGGTTAAGTTCACCCCCTCCACTTCGGCAGCCCAGGGTTTCAATGGTTAGGATCCTGAGCACAGACCCAGCACTGCTCATCAAGCCATGCTGAGGTGGTGTCCCACATAGCAGGACTAGAAGGACCTATGACAAGAATATACAACTACGTATTGGGGGGCTTTGAGGAGAAGAAAAAAATGAGGAAGATTGACAACAGAAGTTAGCTCAGGGCCAATCTTTAAAAAAAAAAAAAAGAGGTAAAAAATGAATGTCAGCCAGTTGTGTGTGTGTGTGTGTGTGTGTGTGTGTGTTAGGAAGAGTAATAGTCTTCCAGGATGTCCACATCTTAATCCCCAAACTTGTATGTTATGTTACATGGCAAAATTATGTTACATAATTCTGTCTGTTCAATTGCTGATCGAATTAATGTTGCTAATCAGCTGACCATTGAAAAGGCAAGATACTCCTAGATTATTCAGGTTGGTCTTATTTAATCGCATGAGTCATTAAGAGTGGAGAATCTTTCCACGGTCGGTCAGAGAGATGTGATGTGAGAAGGACTCAACCTGCAGTTGGTGGCTTTGAAAATGGAGGAAGAAGGCCATGAGCCAAGAAATGTGCTGGCCTCTAAAAGCCAGGAACCACTCTCAGCTGATAGCCAGCAAGATAACGGGACCTCAGTGGTACCACTGCAAGGAAGGAGATTCTTCCCACAACCTGAATGAGAAAGAAACAGACTGTCCCCTAGAGCTTCCGGAAAGAAATGCCACCCTGCCAGTGCATTGATTGTAGCCCAATGAGACCAGTAAGGGAATTACAACAAAACTGTAAGATAATAAATTTATGTTGTTTTAAGCCACTATGTATGTGGTAAGTTGTATGGCAGCAACAAAAAGCAATACTAGAGAGAGACAGAGATTTTAAAAAGACAACTTATTGCCCAAATAATGAAACTCTCAAATTTTATTACAATAACCTAACTGGTAAAAATGACACAGAGCCCTGTGCCAGGATGCTAGCAAAAACCTCAGATGCATGCCTAGATTCCTGTGCTCAAAGGCAGGCCCTTCCCCTTCATTAATATTTTCAGGCAGTTTTTCATGTATAGAAGGAATTAGCTGTAAACATATGTTGTAGGATGTCATGGACACAGGGACAGAACTGAGGAAGAAAAGCACATTGGAAAGGAAAAGGGCTGTTAGAGATTTAAGCCTGTGTCCCACTCACTGCACAGCCTTCCCTTTTGGCCAAGCCAAGGCAGATGTAAAGTATTCAAATTTCTCCGTGTCCTAGACATCTACTGAACAGCTTCTGCTTGATTTGCATGCAGGTATCAGAGCACCCATTCTTATTCTACCATGTGGTGTGCAGAGAATGGCCCCATCCCCAACAACCTTAGGCTAAGCTTCAATTGGCTAAATTCCAATAACCAATACAAATTCCTTGGCCACTGTTATTCTTTCATGGATGGGCAAGAAATTCAGGCCTAAGCTAATCAGTGCATTGCATTCTAGCAATGGAGCTAGTCCAGGTCCTATTGGCTGCTGATCCAATCAGAATGCCTTAAGGGTTTTTTTTGAAGTACTGGGATATAGACTTCTCTTCCTATGGTTGTTGTGGTATAGGGCACAGTCTGGAACAACCCCTGCTTCTATTATGAACAGAGCCACACGAGGACAAAGCTGCACAAGATGGAGATGGGAGCCCAGGATCAGGCCAAAATGCCTAGTGAAAGATGAGAACCATAGATGGTGCCTGCAGTCAGTCCTACCTCTGCACTGTTCAATTTCATGAACCAGTAAATTTCCTTTCCTTATTTAAGCCATTTAGGTCAAATGTTCTCTCATCTGCAACTGGAGTATTTCTACCTGGTAGACTACTCTACCCTAGTGCACCCAAAATGTCATACTTTGCCCAGTGAGGAGAGACTGGCATTAGCAACAAGACCATACAGACGGGACAAGAGTGTGTTACTTAGGGTTGAATACATATAAAGATATATTTCTTAATGCATACATTTTCGTATTATCAATATGGGTATTTTATCAAATTATAGATAGCCCAATCTATAGTATAATCGGTTATTTTGAACTAGGATGTTTTATTGTCTTTGTAAAATCTTGAGTTTAAAAGTCTCCTTTCCTCTACTAGTCACTAGAATTGAGTGGATCCCACTGACATTAGCAGCACAGGACGTGGCAGTCAGAGAGGACAGACCTGGAAAGCAGCCCTCCGTCTGTCCCAACTCTCCTCTGCAGTACACACAGAGGGGCTAACCAAGCCCTGTAAAGACAGAATTCTCAAAGAAATACTGCTCAACTACGTGGTATGTGCTGGGCACCAGAATTATGGACACCAGAGTCAAGGAAGGGCCACTCAGTTCAGGTTTAAAGCAAAGGCACTCCTCTCTCAGGAACAGGATTCTAAAATCCACTTGAAAGGTAAAAATTGCATGTAATAAAAATTATACTTGAAAAATCTCTTAAATTGACCAAAAAGCACAGTATACATTATTTTGTGTATTTAACTCAACAAAGTAACACGTATATGTGAATGTGCAATGTTTTTAATAATGCATATAATGTATATAAGGAGTGTGTATACAAAATATCATTCTACAGGATTTCTTTATTTTACCAACACAATCGAATTAGAGCAAGTTCAATGCAGCCCCACTGTATATATGTCTGTATATACTTTCATTCACTTAGGATGTATAGCAGTTAGGTGGTTAAGTGGTAAGCTATAAATATACAGACAGATGTGGATATAGACTCATCTTTGACTTCTCCCCTTCTCTCACAGCCTATATGTGAAGTGTCAGCAAATTCTATTAGTTTTCCCTTCAGATAAATCCATTTTAACAACCTCCATCACTAGTTCAAGCCACCATCACCTCTCACCTAGGTCCTTGTAGTAGTCTACTTCGTGGTGTCCCTGCCTCACCCTTGACTCCCACAGTCTATTCTTAACACAGCAGCCAGAGTGACTCTGTTAAAACATAAGTCAGGCCACGTTAGTCCTTTGCTCAAAATGCTCCAGTGGCTCCCATTCCAGAGTAAACAACAAGTTCCTTACAAAGACCTACAGAACCCTGTTTGATGTGGTCTCCCATTTCCTCTCTCACTCCTTCTCCAGTGTGCCTTCCTAGCTCATTCAGCTGCAGCCACTCCAACCTCTTTGTTGTGCCTTAAACCCACTGGGCACATTTTCAATGTCAGGCCTTGCACTTGCTCATCTCTCTGCCTGGATCATTCATTTCCCAAATGCCTGACATGACCTACTCGCTCACTTCTTCAGGTCTTTACTCTCATGTCATCTTCTTAGAGCTATCACCCCTGCCCAAACTCTCTAAATATCACCCCACCCACCCCCTTTCCATAGCACCCACCACCACTAAACATAATATTTATTTTACTAATTCATCTTGTTTATTGTCTATCTGCTCCTCTAACATAAAAGGTTCATGACAGTATGGATTATTTTAAATCTTTTTGTTTGCTGTAATATTCCTAGCACCTAAATAATGCCTGATCATAGCTGATAAGCATTAAATAAATTGAATGAATAAATACCTACAGATTCTTGATGGGCTCCATTAACTTAAGTCTATGTAAAGATGAGAAAGGGTTAATTGGTAATGATCAAGGCTGTTCTATATTTTGTACATCAGACACAGTTTATTGAATGAGAGTGCATGTTATATAGTTTATTGAATGAAATTATACAAATGTGAAGAGTGTATAGGAATTCTCATGCCTATCTCTAATTACTCTTAACCGTCACTATACCTCAACCAATTTGGCTGTTGTGGACAGATCCTATGACAGACTTTATGGTTCCTGCCCCCTGAAATTCATGCCCTGTATAATCCCTTCTCCCTGAGTCTGACTGAGACCTGTGACTTGCTTCTAACCAAAAAACTATGGCAAAGGTGATAGGATGTCACTCCCTTGAATAAGTTACATTATATGGCAAAGGTGAAAGGATTTGCAGATGTAATGAAAGTCCCAAATAAGCTTATTTTGAGTTAATTGAAATCAAAATTATCTGAGTGGGTCTGACTTAATCAGGTGAGGGTCCTTACAAGAGACACTGGGTCCTTCCTCAGGTGAGAGATTCTTCTTGCTGGCTTAAGGAAGTAAGCAGCCATGTTGAGGAAGTCCACATGGTTAGAACCTTGGGGTATCCCCCAGGACTTGAGGTCAGCCTCCAGCCTACATACAGCAAAAACTGAGGCTCTCAGTCATCAGCGACAAGGAAGTGAATTCTGCCAGCAACCTAAGTGAGATGAGAAGTGGACTCCTCCCCCATCAAGCCCCTACATGAGAATGCAGCCCAACAGGTACCTCAACTGGAGCCTTGTAAGACTGAGCAGAAGATCCAGCTAAGTTGTGCCCAGAGTCCTGACCCCACGGAAACTTCAAGATAATAAATGTGTATTGTTTCAAGCAACTAATCTGTGGTAATTTGTGACACAACAATAGAAAACTTATATTGGGGCTAAGGGAATAATTCTGGCCCAGGATTTATCTTATTGTGCACACTGTCGTTTGCTGGAATGCCCACACTTTCCTTTAGTTATTACTGATTGCAGAAAGTCCATGATTTTGATCATGTGCTTCTTCAAAGTAGTCTTTGGGGTCTGGTTTTCCTTAAATTATTTCTGTAGAAGGATTTGCTGCCTTCCAGTATGTACTATTTAATGTTAATTACTTGTTTTACTTGTTGACAAAAAGGGCGTTAGGAACCAGTACTCTACCTCATTAATCTCAACCGTCTACATTGTTTCAATCTTTTTTCTTTCCGGCACTGCCAGTATTAGTGTATCTGCTATGGTTAGAGGAAGGATGCTTTAATCTTCCTTGCCAGGGAGAGTTACTTCGTGTTAGAAGTCTAAGCTGAGAATAAATCCACCATTACACAGAATCCTGAGCATTCTGACGCTTACTCTGGAAGACTTGTCACTTTTCCTCCTGGTGCTGAAATAGCTAAGAGGCATCACCATTTAAGAAGTCCATTCCCCAATATAATTCCAGCCTTATCAAAACAAGCCTCATTTTACCTTCTCCTCCTCTGTTTTTCTTCTCCCTGCTCTGCAGTATGTTCTGAAGACTTCTTGAAGACACAGAGAGGAAGAAAGGAAGAAAAAGGAGGAAGAAGGAGGAAATGGGAGAAAGAAAGGAAGAGGGAAGGAGAGAGGGAGGGAAGTTGAATAAAGTGCCTACTTCATCATCCACTGTGCTTAATATTTTCATATAAGTAATTCCATCTAATCTTTGTTAAATGGGTATTACTTCCTCCATTTTACAGAAGAAAAAACAGGCTGGGAGAGTCATGAATTATCCAGAGTTATAATGAGATTAATGCTTCCATAGACGTTTCTACAAGTTTTCTTCAAAAGTAAGCTGTGTTTTGAATTGTTGTAAGCTGTTGTTGGCTTTAGCTTATTTTAGGCAATTATCATATATGATGAGGTTTTACATGTTTCAAAAAATCCTTATTAAATTCTAAGAAAGAAAATGTGTTAAAATTACAGAAATTGATATACATAATTAGCTAATTTCTAAGGAAAAGCATTTTCTGTGCTGCAACATAATGAATGCGCTATCTGCAATAACTTAATATTAACCAATTTTAAATGCATAATACTTCCAGTATTTTCTTCCTTTCTCTAGGTTAAAAGTCATTACCAGAGTACCAGAGTCTCCTGTTGTGCGCATATAATAAGATGTTTACCACAAAACGCAAGCTGTTTAAAGTTGTCTTCTGTCACTAAAGCTAAAATCCAGGAAACAAGACAGCAAAGAAAAGGGTAAATGAGATGTCATGTTCCCGTTAAAAGTTTCTTCCGGTAAAGCACCCATAAGACTGATAATTTCTCAATGTTATATTTCCAATGAAATATCAAAGAAAAAGGAAATTTATTATGTTATAACTTAGGGAAATGAAAATATTTTCACTGAAAAAACTAGCTTTTCAGTTGGACTTGTATTGATAGTGGAGTAATTGTCAAAAGCTTCACGGAGTGAAAGAGAGAAAACTACTCTAGACCAAGAAAATAAATCGCAAGATTCACTGCTTCCTAACTAAGGCTCTCTATGCCTTAGTTTCCTCACCTTTAAAATGAGAGTAGTACCAATAAGTACCTCATAAGGTATTTAGGAAAATTAAGTAAGTTAATATTTGAAAAGTGCTTAGAACAGTGCCTAGAACATTAGGGCTTAATATATTTAAAAAATAAGTAATCCAAGCTAGACCCATTTTGTACCATCAACTGCTAAAACAGGAGGTCTGCTCTGACCAGGTCAGTCCAGTTGACACTTGACTGTTCCTTGTGCGTCAACATCCTTAAGGAAAACACATAATACCCAGAGCAAATTTAAAAAATTTCCAGAGCACAGCTTTCTCATCCTGCCCTAACTTTACTCCAGTTCCAAACAGCAGATATAATTTCAAAGATGTTCTATCTGATGCCCTTCCAACTCAGCAACTTGTCTCCATGTAATAATTACCACCTCATTTCCTTCAACCTGAAAGTGGGTTTTTAGACTTCCTGAACTCATTCCTGAAACAAGGCCAAATATATTAATTCATATGCAATCTTTTCCTAGTTTGAACAGTTCTCTTTCTATTTCAATTAGTGGAACTTGGGTATATAAAGAAAATATCTGTACAAGAAAGGTAAAAATGGAAGGGAATGAAATCTTTTAAGACTTATCTTACACATCTCTTCTTATAACGAGAATTCGTAATTCCCCAGGATAACAGAGGTGCTCTCCTTGGTGACAGCATAATATTCAGGAAAAAATTTCAATGGTAAGTAATTCCATTGTTCTCTAATCATGTGTAGTATAGATTATGCTGTGGTAACAAATAAACCCAAATTTCAGTGGCTTAACACAACAAAGATTTCTTTCTAACTCAAGTCACAATCCAATAAATGCTGGGTGGATCTCTTGGGCAGCTCACTTCCAGGCAATGACTCAGGGATCCTCATGCCTCCTATCATGTGAGTTCATCATCACATGATCATGTGATCACATTGTCACATGATCACATTGTCACATGATCCGGTACATAAAGTGTAAAGAGAGAGCTGTATTTTAAGAGCAGGCCTAGAAATCACTTCTGCCAACATTCCATTGGCCAGAACTAGCTACATGATCCCAACTCAACAGTATAAAGGGAGCTGAGATGGGTAGTTTTCTTGAGTTTCCAAGAAACAAATATGGAATTGCTGAACATCTAACCAGTCTCTGCCACAATGACTGTTTTGCTCACTCTACTCTAAGTTCCTTGTGGACAGGACTTTCTTATCAATCCCACCACCATATCAGAAACAATAAGTGTAGGTGCCAATAAATATTTGTTGAATAAATTAATGAAGAAAACCATCCCTACTTGTATCTCTGCCTTTCTGGTGAGTTTACCTTCTGAGCTGTTCCTTGCTAAAATCTTGGAGAGTTTGTTTACTTGTTTGTTTGTTTTAATAGAATAGATAACTCCCTTCCAATTAAAGCCTTCTCAACTGCTCAGCCTGGGACAATGGCTGCCTTCTCCTCCTTAGCTAGTCTGTGAAGCAGGGCTGGAGTAGTTGTCAAAGTCAAGTCAAAAACAAAGCAACAGCCAGATGCCACAGAGCAGAGTGAAGCATCAGCAGTTTGTGAGAATGTGGACCAGGAACAAAGAGTAAAGTGTTTTTGGATATCAAATGATAGACAACAACACTCTGATTGGATAAATAGTAGAGGTGATAGAATATGTGGAATCATTCTGATGTCAAAAGAAGGAAAGATATAGGACATTTACCAGAATAAGAACATAATCTGGTCGAAATAGCTTCTTTTGATAATGATTATTAGTTTCTTAGGGTGACACACTGGCATGCTCCATCTAATGTCTAAACCAGAACATAACCATATTTGACATGCTTTGGCAGAGGCAGTAATCTTCCTTGTTTATCATTGTTTTTTTCCTGTCCTGCTTATCACCAAAAAAGAGGACCTGAAGCACTCACTTCACACCTTCTATTTGAGACCAATATTCATATTACATATCTACCATAAATCCAGTCCTGTGCCCAAGAGCGTAAGATTAAAACAAAGCCTATGGTATAGTCTCCATCCTTAAGTATTCTGTCTGCTCCTAAAAGGGAGGAGGTATTAGATGATATCAATAACTAGGCCACTTGAGCCAAATTCATATAATTAACTCTGCGTATGTCAGGATGAGCCCTTTAATGTTTCTGAACCTCAATGTCCTAATCAGCGAAATGAGAATATTGAATCAGATGATTTCTAAATGCCCTTCTCAGTCCAAGTCTCTAGGATACTATGCTCTGTGTTTGGTAAAATTGTTCTTGAAAGTTTCAGAATCCTGTTTAGGTAGAACAGGACGAAAAGAGCTTGTCCACTGGACAAATGAGAAGAATTTCTACTAAGGAATTGGAGGCTGCGCTTGTCTGTTTGGTGGCTCATCTGTAACCTATTCATAAAAGACCAGCACCTCCTTCAATACAACAGACAAAACACCCTTCCGCAAGACACAGAATCTCTGCATTTACAGCCTTGAGTGGTTCCCACAGGTGTGAGGTCACTTGGTGTTCCTTGCAGTTCCTGATTTCCCTGAGTGCCAAGGAAGTGACTCAGTGGCTTGTGTTACTGCTCTCGCATCCCTTGTGAGATGATCCTATGTATGTGTTAGACTTTCTCTTCATCTTGAAAATGTTTACAAATGTGAGTTGCTTTCATTCCTTACAAAAGGGAGAAGGCGTGGTCAAGAAGACTATATCCTTTGGAATCAAGCAGAGCTGGGTTTTCGCCCCCAACCTGCTGCTTACTATCTATGTCATCTGAAGCAAATTACTTAACCTCTCTGAGATCCAAGTTTCCAAATATATATATATAAATAATGTACATTTGACTGAATTTTTCTGAAATAATATATGTGGGGCATATCTGGCATAGTAGGCATTCAAAGAATTATTGTTGTTTTAAGGGAGAAAAACTTGTGCTGATGTTTGGAGGTTAAATAAATCAATCAAGTCTGAGCCCATATACTTACTACATGGCATAGACCTTGAAAGTGCATCTGCCTGATTCTTTCTATTTTTCTACCCTACCCATCCCCCAATAGCCTTTCTTTCAATGATGTTATTGGACAATATTTCTGTGCTTTATTCTGATGAGAGTTTTGGAGGCCCTACAAACTTTATTACACTAAATGGTTATAACTTGCTCAAGATGACCTGGCTACCTGCAGGCTATGGTCTTCTGATTTAGCATTCAGTTCTTTATGCCAAAGTAGAAGATAAATATTTATAATAACGAAGTTTTTGTCACGTTATCAATGAATTGATCACAATATTGCTTTTGATGGTAAGTTCTTCCAACCCTCACACCTAACCTCTCTATTTTGTAACAGCTTGCATGTTTCCATTTTAAAGAATGTAATAATGATCGTTTAATAATGATTCTGTCATTAAAATTTTAACTATACGCAAACTTGCGGAAAAAAGTCTACTTTACAAAGATACATCAATTTATAGAGAGATCAAGCCATAAATTAAGCACACAAACTATTTTTTAATGTTTCCCAAAGTTGAAAACATGAAGGTATAGCTCTTTCTTTGGAATAATAAATTTCCCAAATGCAGAACTTAAGCAGAAGTCTCCGTGAACCTCCTGCTCCTCTGTTCAGCTATTTGTATTCCTGACCTGAGCAATACAACCTGACTGTCAATGAGAACAATTTCTACAAACTTATTTTTAATCAAGGAAACTGATTGCCAATTATAAGGAGTTCATTAGTATTAAAAGCTTTACCAAAGACTGGAGCCAAAATCTCTTCCAAAGCAGCAGAACATACACCTTAATAAGGCTATGCAGTCTCTCTCTTTGCAAAGTCAAGGGGGTAGCTTCTCATGGTCTGCACTTCGTCCCTGCTGACTTTCCCCTCAGGATATGGGGAGCAACTCTGCCAAAGGCCAGGAGAATGTAGTCTGACTGTAGAACACAATATCAAAAACAGGGACAAATGGGTGTAAAAATCAATGGCTTTCTTCAAAACTTTCTTTTCCTCGAGTGGTTAGGAACAACTATTGAGAGCTCCCTAGAAACAACTTGGTGTTAGGTATCAAAGAGACAACACAAATAAGATTAACATTAACATTAAAAGCAGCCCCTATCGTCAAACACCTTGCTGTGAACCTAAGGGGAAAGAGGGTGATTGTAGGATGGAACAAACATCTTTAGTGCTGGAGATTTCCCCGTTCCTTCCCAACTCAACTACAGGGTGAGCGCCTCTTTCTCTGCTAAAGTTCTTCCCATCTTCACCATCTAAGGATAATCATTTTTGCCAGGAGGCTTCTCTTGGATTCTGTGCTGCAATGATCGTGTAGGCATGGGATGTGTAGAGTAAGGATATGAGTATGTAAGCTAAGGCTGGATAGGGATTCCCCAGGGAATCTTAGGGGGCAAAGAGGGACAGGGACAGCTGGGTACATGTAAGGAGAAATAGATGAAAGAAAGATAAAATGATTTTGAGAGTAACTCCTAGCATTTTCATGGGGATTGAGAAATGCGAGTAGGAATCAGAGTTTCTTTAAAATGTCTTCCTTAGTTGCTGAGTCATCCTTCTTTGATTACATTGCCACCCTGAGAATGAACCAGGTAAGTGTGACTCTTTATGAGATATCCAGAAAATTGGTTAGAGAAGTATTTTAAGGTAATATGAGGTGTAGTTTAACATATTGGTCAGAAACTCTGCGACTGGACATTTTTGATATGCTATAGTTTTATTTTATATTTTATATTTTGGTGTGCTACATTTTATTTTATTTTATTTCTCAGACATTGAAACAAGTGAAGTTAGGCAGGATGAGCTCATATATGATGTCCAGGCTATGTCTTGGCTTGGGGTGACATTTGTCTCTTTCCTTGGACAGAGACAGAAGTTCTAGTCTGCAAGTATGAGTGTACTTAGAGCAACAGCATATCTAGGGCATCTTAACTTTTTTTTTTAAAGAATCTTGTATTGAAGTTTGAAAGAAAGGTATGGAAGTTATCATCATCAGAAATTACAACTTTTTTGGATTTTCATACATTTACACTATGGCTTATATTGGTTTTCTTTTTGAGTTATCTATAGGGAGGAGGGAGCAGCATAATCAGTTTAGAGCTTGAATCTTCCAAGGGTTTTCATCTTTCAAAACCTTAATCTTTTGTTCTCAGTTAAATGCCTCAAAAAATGATTTATCTACATTAACTTGTCTAAACTGAGCCAATTCAATTTAGAAATTTTAGAGAGACTGATAGTAAGAGAGAGGCAATGTGACATAGTAGAAGGAACATTAAACAGGTTTAAAGAAACTTAGCTACCAGCCCCAATTCTATTACTTACCCGCTCTGTGACTTTGTGCGGTTTCCTAAAACTCTCTGGGTCTTTTGTCTTGTCTGCAAGCTGAAAGTGTTGGGCTGAAACAGTGCTTCTCAACCTTTGCTCCAATTCTAAATGCCTGAGACCCACAACACTCTTACAAGAAACGATGGCTTACGATGAGAGTGATCCACGTTGAGGGTAGAGAAGACACAAAGAGAAGAAGGAAAAATCTCTGAGCTTTGACTCCCCAGGTCATTTTAAAACTTCATTCCCCAACCCATAATGAAAAGTCACCACACCTGAGGACATCTGGAATTCCTTGTGGCTCTGGAACTTCTATGACACAGGTTTATTTTCTACTTTTGAATCTTCATAATTGCTATTGAAAATGCATTCACATATCATTTGAAGGGTAAGGAAACCTAGGCTCAGAGTCTTGATGCTGTGCCAGCTCCTATGAGAGGAGCGTGGTTGCTGATTCCATCCATGTTCCTGATCTTCCTATTGCACAAAGCTGAGCCCCCGATGGTGATTACACAAGTTTACCCCATTGGCACTCAAGCATCTTTCTTAGAAGGAAACAGTTGTCCTCTTGGTATCAACCTAGAAACCTTTTACTTCATTAGGATCAATAAATGATGGCTGAATTATAATAAAAGAATAATAAAGGCTAATATTTATTAAGTATCTACTATGCATCAGGCACTGTTGTACATCTATAAACTTCACATCTATAAACTCATTTAACCCTCCCAAAAACCCTAAAATGAAGATCCTGTTATTTTCATTTTATAGATGAGTCAGCTGAGGCATACAGCCCAAAATTTCACAGCTAGTAAATGCTAGAGACAGCATATGAACTCAGGTATTTGGGTTCCAGGGTCCTTGTTCATAATCACTGTGCCATGCTGACTCTCGAAAGGTCATCTTGAAGATTTTTATACCTGTTTATTTACTCAGGTTGTAGATATAGAATCATGAAACCAGGAGTTCAGTGGAAGAACATGAGAGGAAGACAGCAAAGCATCATGAAAGAAGGTGATAAAGACGAGGAGAGAAGGATTTGAGATGGAATTCTGGTTCCTGCCCTTACCAACTGTGTGATCTCAGTCAAGTTGCTTAATCTCTCTGTGCCTGAGTGTCCTTAAATATTACATGGCATTGACCAGAGTGTTATTTCAAAGGACTGTTGTCAGAATTAAAAGCGTTAATGTCCAGTGCCCCAAACTTAGCACTGTACCTAATGTCTCCCACACAGGAACCTAATGTTCTTTAGAGCCCTTCTGTGGATGCTTCTGTATCTCTGCTACCAAAGAACTCTAGTGTGTGTAAAAATAAAATGTTCAAGGTAAAACAATATGTTCAGCAATATAGATCACCCAATACAAGGCTATGTGCTGTAACCATGGAGATGGTTTTAGATTTTATCTTTAGGAGATAGAGTTTTCTAAAGCCTTTTCATGAGGTGTACATCCTTGACTAGTGCCGATGGCAGCTGTCCTCTTATTCATTCAATTAAATTCAACAGCTTTTGTTGAGCATCGCCCTCCTCTCTTTCCTCCTAGTTTAAGCTCGCATTGTTTCTAACCTGGATTTTTTTTCAGCCTCCTCCTACCTCATTCCACTGCCTCTCATTACTAACCATCCTAGAATTTATCTCACTTTTCTATACTGCTATCACTGACACCTTTAGGACAAGCTAAATCCAACCAGATCAGATCCCTCTCTAAAATATTCCAGCAGCTCCTCAAAATTCCCAGGGTAAGTTCACGTTTCTTGGTTTGCTGCATTCAAGCCTTCGTGCACTCATTTTTGCTTCCCTCTCCAGCCTCACCTTGAACCTTAACCGTAATTAAGGTTAATTCTCTTAAGCTGCAGGGCCTTGACCACATCGTATTATGCATTCTTCACTCCCAGCCCCTACTTACTGCTTCAGATCTCTGTGCTGTGGATGTATAGCTACATTCTCCCATGATCCTCTTCTTCCTGACACTCCCCAACACTCCACTGTGGCTCTTCATTTTGAATATCTTCTTCCCATCAATCAAGACGTAGCATCATACCGGGGACTCCAGGATGAGTTTGTTTACTACCTCCCCAACCCTATTGAATCTGGTTTCCTAAACACGTCCGTGTCCCCATATGACAACCTCAACACTACACTTGGTGCACTGACCTGTGACATCTTTGAGGACAGAAACTGGGTTTTTCATCTCTGTTTTTCCAGGTCACGCTTGGCACATAGTAGGCACTAAATTTTCCTATGCTGAATGAATGACCAGATGGATGAAACTCAACTAAATTCATCTGAAATAGGTAAATTCACATGGAAATTCATAAACTAATCTACACGACACTCCTCCAAAAGGTAAGAAGCATAGCATTTATGTTCTTACACTACCAAGTGATGGAAGGTGGTAAACTTTTCTTGAGTATCAAAACATTTGTAATCCTGCATATGGCATGCGTCAGTGATTGCAATGGTAAAAAGCGTTTTAGTTACATTCACCCGCCAATGTAGGAGACTGTGAGCAACCTGCCACCTTTCTCTGTCAGGTAGTTATATTAGAAAAGAATCTGGTAGAAAATTAAATTTTTCTATGAAATTTGAATGTCAATATATTTCACTTAAAAATAATTTGATTTGAGGCAATAAATTTATGGCTTTATAAGTGTTGATAATTGTTATACTCTTATGGACCTTTGAGTTTTATTACCCTCCCCTACCCTCATGTTTGAAGTTCTACACAATGCAAGGCTACAGATCATGCCAACGGTAGCATATGTGCTGCTAAATCCAACATATGGGGAGAGGTGAAAGAGGAACTTTAAAAATGATCAATTTATCACTTTTAGAATCTTTCAAGATATGAGTCCTGGCACCTCACTTTTCAACTCTCACATAAAAAGCATGCCTACAAAGCTATATCTGTAAGTGTTAAGGGGTCATACCAAGGATGAAACATAAGGTTGGGTGAATTATCTGCTCAGAGGTTTAACTATTTTCAATTGTGATATCTTGCCTGAAGTAGAGCATATTAAGGCAACGGCGAGGTGGATGGGAGACAGAAAATAGTGGAAGGCTGAGGGTTCATCAAGGTGCAGCCAATCCACACAGGACTTCCTCTGTGTTCTCATCAGCTTCACTGCCCAAATCCAACCAGGCTTATAGATGGGCAAGAAATTCAGTCCCTTCTTGACCACATGCTCCCAGAAACTACTGACCCAGCTTTAGGAGCCCTTCATGCCACTGTCTTTGAAATCTGAGGCCTTGTTTGCCAACACACAAAATCTGTCAAGGATATTGCTACATCCCATGTTAATTTAATTAAGGGTTTTAATGAAGCAGAAAATTAACCAAAGGGTTGTCAGAAGAATACGTCAAAATCAGTCTTTACCGATGTCAACACACTGTTTCAGGATCCTTCCGCTGTTTCTGGCAGCTTCCCTTGTGAAAATACTGAAACAGACTGGATGGAATAGAAACAGACACCTTCATGAAAGGACAAAAAGGAAGTCCACTTTATTTGTCTGTGAAAAAGGCAGCATAAGGTTTATCTCCTCTCAGGCTAATGGTGAAGAACAAGCCACAGCATTGTACAGAAATGAAGGATACACAAGGATTTCCAATAAATGCAAGTTATGCCTGTTATCTTTTCCTTCAGAAAGCCTTTCAGGATACCCACTCTTACTTTTCTCAGGAGGGTTGGGATCCATTTTCTGGGTCCCATCAAGTCCCTATTTCTCAGAGAGAGCTATTTTAATTATGGTCTTTGTTTCCCCCATCTTAACAAAAAGGGAATTGTCTTAATCATCTGTATAACCTTCATTTCAGGATTAAGAGTAATTTTTTTTCTTTTTTTTACAGTAAAGTACAATTTATATGCAGTAAAATTTACCCTTTTTATAGTACAGTTCTACATGTTTTGACAAACATATGCAATCTTGTAACCACCACCACAAGCAAGGTATAAAACAGTTCTATCATGCCAAAATACTCCCCCATGACATTTTGTTGTCAACCCCTGCACCCACTCATCACCTTTGGCAGCTAGTGATCTGTTTTCTGTCACTATGGTTTTGCCTTTTTTTTTTTAATGTCATATCAGTAGAACCATACAATTTATAACCTTTTGAGTCAGGCTTCCAGTACTGAGCATAACACAGCTGAGACTCATTCATATTGATGTATCAGTAGTTCATTCCCATTTACTGCTAGATACTGTTCCATTTGATGGCCATACCACAATTTGTTTATCCATTCTCCAGCTGAGAGAAACTTGAGTTACTTCCAGTTTGAAGCAATTACAAATAAAGAGGTTATAACTTTTGTGTTTAGGTTTTTGTGTGAACATAGTTTTTCGTTTCACTCAGGTAAACCCCTAAGAATGGGATCTCTAGATTGTACCATAAGTGTAAGTTTAACTTTATAAGAAACTGCTTTTGTTGTTGATAGTGCTGATAAAGTCTCCCATATGCCTACTGATTTGCAGAAATCTATCAATTGTTGAGAGAGGGGTATTGAAATCTCCATTGTATTTGTGACTTTATTTCTTCTTCTAGTTCTATCAGTTTTTACGTCATGTACTTTGAAACTGTGTCAATAGGTCCAATATGTTTAGCATATTTATGTCTTCTTGATGAATTAATCTCTTTATATGTATTAAACTAAGCTCTTTATGTCTGGTCATTCTATTTGCTGGAAATCTACTTAGTCTAGCATTAATATCAGCACTCCAGCTTTCTGTTGACTAGTGTAGCATGTTATGTGTGTTTCCATCTTTATTCTTTTAACCTATTTGTGTCTTTGTATTTATACTATGCATCCTGTAGGCAGTATACAGTTGGGCCTTGCATTTTATCCAGTCTGAAATCTTTCCCTTTTATTTGAGATGTTCAGTTTACTCAAATTAATGTGATTATTGATATGATCATATTTAAATCTATGATCTTGATATTTATTTTTTATTTGTCCCATCTATTCTTGTTCTATGTTTCTTTTCCTTTTCTGTATCCTACTGATTGCATATTTTTTATGATTCCATTTTTCTCCCTTTTTGCATATGGGCTACAGGTTTTTTCAGTGATACTCTGGTATTTTTATTATACAAATTTAACATGTTACAATGTGCTATCAAATCATACACCACTTCACATACAATATTAGAACCTTGCAATACTATAATTCCATTTCTCCTTCAGTTTTTCTGATTTGTAATGCGTCATACATTTTAATTTTACATTTGCTATAAACCCCACAATACGTTTTAATGATTTTCCTTCAAATGGTCAATTATCTTTTAGAGGGATTTAAAATATAAGAAGAAAATACTTTATATTTACCTACATACTTACCATTTCTGGTGTTCCTCATTATATTTTGTAGATCCAGATTTCCATTGATATTATTTTCCTTCCACCTGAAAGATTTTCTTTATTGTTTCTTATAATACAGGGCTGCTTGTGATTATATTTTTCTATGTCTAAAAAGGTCACTTTTTTCCCTTCTCTTTTGAAAGATACTTTCACTGGGTAAGAATTCTAGGGTAAAGGATTTTTCTTTCAGTGCGTATAGGTGTTGTTCCACTGCCCTCATGCCTGTGTTGTTTCCAATGCAAAGTTTACTGCTACTCTTATAGTCGTTCTTCTATGCATAATGTGTCTTTATTGTTATGGCTGCTTTAAGATTTTCCCTTTATCATTGGTCCTAAGCAATTTGACTACAATGTGCCTTGGTGTGGTTTTGCTTGATGTTCATTGAGATTCTTATATCTGTGAGTTTATATATTTCATCACATTTAGAAATATTTTGGAATTTTTTAGAAAATATTTTTTCTGCCTTCTCCTTTATCTCTCTTTCCTCTCCTTTGGAGACTCAAGTTTCTGCATATAAGGCTGCTTGAAATTTTCTCTCAGCTCACCAGTGCTCTGTTAAATTTTTTTCAGCCTTTCTCCTCTCTGTGTTTCATTTTGGATAGTTTCTATTACTAAGGATTTAAGTTTACAAAACGTTTATTCTATAGTGTCTAATCTTCTATGAATTTTATCTAGTATATTTTTACCTCAAAAATTGTTTTATCACCTCTAGAAGTTTGATTTGTCTCTTTTTAATATCTTCCATATCTCTCTTAACATGCTTAGGATTTTTTCTACCTTCTTGAACATAAAGACATAGTTATAACTGTTTTAATGTCCTTGTTTATTAATATCATCATCCATATAATTTTGGGGTCAATTTTGACTCATTGATTTTCCTCTTTATTATGATTTTTATTTCTTACTCCTTCACATGCCATCCACTTTTTTATTGGATGCCAGACTATGTGAATTTTGCATTGTTGGGTGATGAATATGCTGTGATCTTATCTTTTTAATTCTTGAGGTTTGCTCTGGGACATAGTCAAGTTACACTGAAATTCTTTGATCCTTTCAAGCCTTGCTTTAAATTTTATTTAGTAACACTAGAGAAACCTTTGATCTAGGGCTAATTTTGCCAGTTAATTTATCTCATCCCTTTCAGTACAATGTCCAGGATCTGTCCAGAGTCCTGGGTGCTGAGATGTTTCCTCATTCAGTCATCAAAGGCTTGTGGGAGGACATGAAGCGCAACTACAGAACAGATTAAATTTACACAGAGGTCAAAGCATTAATAGTGAAGTCTTAAAACAATGCAACCATTCTACTCCTGAAGTGATCTGTTCCCTGGGTTATAGTGCTGGGATGCATTCAGAAATCCACCCACTTCTGGAACTTCCCACAACACACTCTTGGTAGCACCAACCCTGATTGACTGGCCTTAGCACTGTAGGAGACTTGGCTGTATGGGGTTCAAGTTTCTAAATCTTCACTTTTCTCTTTGTCTTCCTGCATCCTGGTGTCTTTTTATGCCTCTGCCCCCTCCCTTATAGACCCTACAATACCAAAAGGCTCATATTTCTCCCTCAGTGGAGTGATGCCCTCCCAGATAGAGAGATCCCGCTGCTCTGTGTAGGGCTAAGGAGGTATAGAACCTGGGAAAATGCCTGTCTATTGTCCCAGGAACGGGAAGGAAGCTGTGTTTTCATTCCTATATACATAAGCCAACAGAAGTAAAGTAGCTTGTGGATCTGATACATCTAGTATATATCAAATACATACTCCAAAAGAACAGTCTTTTCTGAGTAACCCAGAGAAGTTAACCAACTTGCCCAAGATCATAGAATTAGTAAGTGGAAAAGCTGGAATTGAATCCTAGACTACCTGGCTCCTCTCTTTCCCTATGTGGTCACCCATTCTTGACTACTCTGCCTCCCAGTACATGCAAAACATTCACCAGAAACTTTTGCAGTCCATGGATTCTGTTGACTTATAGTCCACCAATTCTTTTGATGCATATAAACAAATATGGAGAACTTGTATTCTGATATAAATGACTACTGTTGTGAAATAAATTCTTTAATTACAAAAAGATTATTTATTTACAAGCACCATCTATAGATACCAGAAAGTAAGTCTGATATACACAAGATATTTCATTTCATTTGATTCTCACAAAAATGTTATCAAGTAATTGTAGCTATTTTTATTCCCATTTTATAGATGAGGAAACTGAGGCTTAGACAAGCTTAAATAACATGCCCAAGATCACACAGCTAATAATTAATAGAGCTGGGAAGCAAAACCAGGTTGGAAAGACTGCAAAGATCCTAATCCCTATGTTAAACTGCCTCCTACATGGAAATGTATGTTTAAATGTCAAGAAATTCTTTCTGCAGATGACCTTACACCTCTCATATAACAAAATTTGCATTGACAGCAGCCAGGACAATAACAGTCCCTTGCATGAGGATTATACTTTCTTGTTCACAAAACATTTCCTTTTACTCTTTTGTTTCCTCACAACTTGAGGACCCACGGGCTCCTGAGATTTCTCTCTAGGATCTGACTTGTCCTTTCAGAGAGCACAAGAGAGAAAATGTTATTGCAACTTGCTTCTTAAATCAAACTAAATGAAAATGAAGGATAGGTCCCAACATAGGAATTCAGCGGTGCAGATAAATCTTTCTTTAAAAGATAAAATAAAACTAATGACATCAGGAGTATCACAGTAAACAGCAAATTAAGGTTTTCATTCTGCTCAGTCCTTATTTTTCTTTAAGATGGTGCAGAACATAATTTAAGTTGCTCACTATCACACGTCTTAATTGATAGACCTCTTCCTTATGTTTTGTTCCCACGAATTAATGTTTGTATTTAATATCATACTGTCATTATCTTGTTTCCTCTACACTGAAAGGAGTTGTCTGTTATTTGCAGGTGTGGAGGGCCAGCTGGAAACACAATTCCCTTCTCCCCATCCCTCCTCCCACTGATCACTGGTTATTACACATAATTACATGGAAGCATGTATTAGACTTTATTATAATGCATGACAGTGTGCTTTAAGTAAATTAGAAATTTGCATATCAATTCAGGGAAAAAAACTAAAATGCCATTCAGGACCTTTTATTTGCACCCAGAGGATTCCTAGATTTTAGGGAATTGCTTCTCTTCTCAGGTCAGAGTCTAAAATTTGAAAGCATAATGAAGCCAGAGTGAAGGGGGAGGGGATCTGCATGCTGTGCTGGGTTTTCTTCCTCTCTTTCTTCCTCCCTGTCTTAGTAACCAACTGGGCAAATGGTTCCTTAGTAACCAGGCAGGTCAGGCGTTAGCTACCTGGGGCACTTAGCATTTAACTCCTAAGGTTTCAGCCCCCCTAAAGCCAGCAGGGAGCTAGCTGGTGGTTTCAGTACTTCTACAGCCAGAAGAAATCAGGACCATCCCAAAGCAGACACAGCTGTGCTCCCTGGAGAGTCAAGAAATAACAAGCCACAATGAGCCCCATAATTACTCCATCCTGGCTCTGCCTGTCACTTTTTGTACTGTGCCCCTTATTTTCCTTGAGCCTGAAGAGAGTTGACCCATGCTGAAGACTTGTTTGGGGACCATGGACATCTCCAAGCAGCGGCGGGCAAGGAATCTTGGTTCCTCCCAAATTGCTCAGGTTTGACTATGTGGGTGCTGAATCATTTCTGACAGAAACTTATGTCCCTCAGCTCGTTAAGATGATTTGTAGAGGCCAGCCTGGTGGCGCAGCAGTTAAGTTCGCATGTTCCGCTTCTCGGTGGCCCAGGGTTTGCCAGTTTGGATCCCGGGTGTGGACATGGCATGCTGTGGTAGGCGTCCCACACATAAAGTAGAGGAAGATGGGCACAGATGTTAGCTCAGGGCCAGGCTTCCTCAGCAAAAAGAGGAGGATTGGCAGTAGTTAGCTCAGGGCTAATCTTCCTCAAAAAAAAAAAAAGATAATTTGTAAAAGTATATTTTTTGCCTTTGGAGAATACTGGGGGCTATCATAGGTTGTCATTTTCCACAATAAAGTTCCTTATAGATTTCATTACACAAAGGCTTTGTTTCTGCTCCACTATATTGTCTGTTCATTTATGGATAAAACATATGGATAGAACAGAAATTCAAGGACTAGGAAATCTTGTTTTTCTTTTTTTTTAGTCTATGTAGTCTTTTTGAAAGTATGATTTAAACTTTTTGACTTTCACCTTGGAAAATATCAGCTATAGCATATACATAAAGTTGAGAAAGAAACAGAGAGAAAAAATAGTATGGAAGAATAGTGGAATTATAGATGGACTTTTTTCAATTACGTTGTTTTAATATCAACAACAAATATATATTTCCTCGAATTTGAAAATATCACCTAATAGCCAAATGCTTTTACAATGGAAACATTGTAAGGAGTAACCTCAAATGGTGTTAGTTTTAGGGTCAATGGTTTCTATTGTGAAGTCAGAATAGAAACTACTATTAAGTGAACTATCACGAAGTGTCAGCATTTGACTCCTTTGACCTACAAAAACAGCAGTTTCGTACAGTTCAATCTAAACCATCTAACTAGTCAATACTCTTTTTGCTTCAGCAATATAGAAAGATAGTTTTATTCATTTTCTTTGTTTGCTTGTACCTTCAATTTATTCCATATTGAATTTGAGAGGAGTGATGGCATTTTAGAGGTTTTTCCCCCCTTAAGATTAAAAGTTCTGAGTTAGGAAGAAAATGCAAGTAATATTCTTTTGTTACTGTTGCTTTTTTTGCTGTTTATTAGTTCTCTTTAGAATCATTAGTATCTTCAGAATCATTCTGTCTGGTAAAAACACACTAGGACACTTTAGAAAGGGCATAGCTGCCTGACGTCCTCAAGGGAGACACCTTGTATGGCCTATGGAGCCACCAGGCAGCACAATGCCCCCTGGAAGAGTGTTGCCTTGTGCTGCATAACACCAGCCCCAGGACAAAGACCTAAGTCAACTGAAACTGAGTAGGAAACAGAAGGAGACAGAGAGAATGCAATTATCTATATTAATACTCCCCAGGAAGACCAGCATTAATATGCCTAGGCACCCCAAAGTGCCAGGGGGTCACATCATATATTTAGGGACACAAATTCCAATTCTGCCAAGTCATAGGTTTCTACAGACGGTGATGGGTAAAACACAACAGTAATGGAAACAAGAAAAGGTGAGAAGGGCCTGTTCTTTGTGATGAAAAGTTGACTTTCTACTTGAAAAAAGACAGTTATGTCCCACCTTCAATCTCTCAGTATTTCAACTTCCACACAAGATTCAATTCTTTTCATAAAAATTAAAAAATATTAATCAAGTTACTCTCTGCTAATGCGGTTGTATGTAAACATCTTATTTGTATAGAAATAGATTCTTAAATTATGTATCATATATATATGACACACATATATATATATATATCATATCTATGTGTGTATATAAACATACATGCCTACTTTTGTTGTAAAATCTCAGGAACCAGATAAGGGAACAAGAATTGAAAGAATTCTTAGAGTGCCTACAACACAAACTCCTCATTTAGAGTGAAATACTGAAGCCAAACATAATAATAAGCTGGAATTAGAATCTAGTACTCCACTACTCATTCCACCGCACCCCACCACACCCATTACGCCCAATAAAATCAACCAAATTCAAACTAAGTCAAATTTTCCATCTTCAGAAAAAAAAAAGATTCAGATCAAGCTGAAGTAAGCACTGTGGCAGAAATTGCAAACTGGCTTCTGACAGCCATTCTACCTATCTTCCTTGGTAACATAAAAATAAATTTTTAGCTGGGTGCTTTGTCACACAAACTGTATTTCCCAGTCTCCTTCTTAGCTGGCTGCCTGTTATGTGACTAATTTCTGGCAAATAAAATATAAACAGAAAAGCTTAGTGAGACTACCATGAAGTCTCCTCAAGAGAGAAGATATGCACCTTTCTTCTTCCCTTCCTCTTTCCTATTGTCAGGAATGCTAATATAGTGACTGAAACTCTGATGGCCATTTTAGACCAAGAGGCAACCTACTATGGATGGCAGAGCAACAATGTAGAAGAATCCCGGGTCCCTAATAACCAGGAAGCCCTAATAAGCAGGTAGGGATGTAGTCCTACCTACATCTAATCCTACTTTAATGAGAAACTTCCATCTTACGTAAGCTCTTGTTATTTGGTGTTTTTCTGTTATAGGCAGTCAAGTCTAATCTTAAAATAAATACATAAAACATATATCTGAGACTTTAGAATGTTTTAATTAATGTGACAATGAAAAAAGATTGATTTAATATGTGGAGTTTTTTATCCTAAAGAGATTGAAACATTAATCAAACTTTATATTTCGCTTCCCATTCCTACCCTCTGGGTATATTAAATGTCTAAAGACCAACAAGGTATTAATATCTAGGTCAAGCTCTTTGATGGGATGCAGAGAGGCAAAAGTTCATTATTTTATTTTCTATATCTTAATTTAAAAACATCACAATTCCACTTGTGTAATCTGGATATTTATTCGTCAGCTGTACGAAGACAGAAATAAAATAGATGTTTCAAATAATTTGTAGGCTTAGGTATTGTGTATGTGTGTGCGTGTGTGTGTGTGTGTGTGCACACGTGCACACAGACCAATAAATAACCATTCTCAGGATCCTTCCTATATAGGAATCTGAGAAAAAATGTTTACGCAACACTTATCAAAAACTATCATTCAAGGAAAAACAAACGTCGTACAATATTCAACCATATCTAGTTTGGCTGCTCATCCCTAATTTTCATGGTTGCCAGTCCATTCCTTCTTATCCTTATGATCAACAATTCTGCTCTAAATCTTTAGCTCAGAAACTAATGTCTCATGAGAGAACAGGAGAAAATAAGCTAATAACAGTACAAGTAATAATAATTTTACTTTTCCAATGTGCTTTCATAAAAAAGGTCCGAGTGCCTCATAAATTATATATCCAAGAATCACTTAACCTCCTCCTAAAAGGCTGCTGCTCTTAAAAGGAAATTCTCTGTAGCATTGTGCAGCAGGAAAAAAAGGCTGCCATGTCCATGTGCAATTGCTGGAGGAGTTTTAGGGAAGCAAAGTGTAATTCCCTACTCAGTGGCACTAAAAGCTTTGAACAATCCCTTTAAAAAATCATCAAGGGAGCTTTTAATCACCAGAAGTAGTCAACTCTTTGTTTTGGGTCTCATCCAATCAAAGTGGAAACTTCAGCCATAAAATAGCACGCCAAATCACCAGGGGTTATGAAGTCAGCTAGACTTCATTAGCAACAGTCTCTTTGCCAATGACTATGTCGAGTAAGGAAAATGGAAAAGATCAGAAGGCAGGCAGAAAATGTTACTCTTGAAGCTGATGAGAACTGGACTGTGAAAGACGTACAACCGGCTGCAACTTGCATACTTTTGCTCCCTCTGTCTAGTTCTTCAGTCCAGATCCAAGATCTGAGAACTTTTTCTGTCGCAGCCACCTGCACAGAGGATAACAGCAGGGGTGCTCTTCATACCCCTTTGCTACCTGTGAACTTTTACTGACCTTTGGAGGCCGTGACTCAGCTACTGCTATCTCCTCTGTGAAGCCTCCTGATTGTAGCTACAGTGGGGATGATCACTCCCTTCTCTGATTCGCTTTAGCTTGTTTTCCATGCTGCTAATATAGCATATGTCAATCCTGTAAGAGATAATTTTGAATATTTCTCCTCTACTAAAGGATTTGCTCTTTATGTGTAGTGATGGTAACTTATCATAATTCAACCCCTAGCTAAAGGCCTGGACAAAGCAGGTGCTGAGGGTTTTATTAATGGCTGAATAATCCAGTCTACCATCAGCTCTAACCTAGACAATTATAACACCCTTCTAACTGACATTCCTGTTACCAAGCTTGCCTTCTACTCATCTAGACTGAATGCAACAGCCAGAGAGAGCTCCTAAAACTCTGCCATTCCACCAGCACTTCCTCACTGCATCTCCCTCTTCCAGCCCATTCTTCACCATCATGCTTGCTTAAAACCTTTTCATTGCTCTGAGAACAAAGTTCAAACTCCTTACCATGCTATAGCCAACAGATCTGTACTTTTTCTCTAAAACTTAATTTTGCTGCCTCTCTTCCTCTGTTCACTACACACCAGTCCTCTTGGCTCTTTCCATTCCTCTTCAAACACACCATACTCTTACCCTCCTCAAAACCTTAGTATATGTTCATTTCTCCAGTTGGGATGCTCTTCCACACACACCCTTCTCATTCATCAGATCTCCGGTTCAATGTCACCTCTTCAGAGAAACCTCCTGTGTCCACCACGTTAGGCAAAGTTTTTTATCTCCTAGCATTCTTTATCTTGGGCTCTTAGTAGCCTCCACAAATAGAATGTAAGTTCCATTAGGACAGGGACGATGTCAGTATTATTCTCCTTTATATCTTCAGCAAGTTGCACAGTGCTTGGCACTTTTAAACACCTGGTAACTATGTGTTGAATGAATAAATAACACAACTTGGGTTCTACACTAAACACCTGCGTCCCATAAGAAGAGTTCCAGTAGACTAGGGAGAATCTCCAAGGCAGATGAAATGGGGACAGTCTGACAACCAGAAAGAAACAGGAACTAAAATAAATATTTGTGAAACTTAGGAAATATTAACAAAATGAGGCTTTCTTCCAGGTCCATCCATGTTGTCACAAATGGTAGAATTTCCTTCCTTTTTGAATGTGTATATACCATATTTTCTTTATCCATTCATCTGTCAATGAACATTTGGGTTGTTTCCATGTCTTGACTATTGCGAATAAAGCTGCAATGAACATAGTAGTGCAGATATCTCTTCAAGATCTTGATTTCAATTCTTTTGGATATATACCCAGAAGTGGGGTTGCTGTATCATATGGTAGTTCTATTTTTATTTTTTTGTGGGACTTCCATACTGTTTTCCATATGGTTGCACCATTTCACATTCCCACCAACAGTGTACAAGTGTTCCAATTTCTCCATAAGTCAGTCACAGAAGCACGAATGCTGCATGATTCCTCTCATATGAGGCATCTAAAATAGTCAAATGTATAGAATGGTAGATACCATTCTAAATGTATAGAATGATAGTTACCATCCTATGGGATGGGAGAGGGGCCTCTGAAGAGTTATTGTTCAATAGGTATAAAGTTATAGTTATACAAGATAAGTAAATTCCAGAGATATGTTGTACAACATTGTGTCTATAGTTAATGATAAGGTATTATGCATTTCAAAATTTGTTAAGAAGGCGTATCTTATAGCAAAAACAGAGAGAAAACCACAACAAAGAGACACAAGGAAACTTTTGGAGGTGATGGCTATGTCTATTACCTTGATTATAGTGATGGTAACATGAATGTACACTTTCCAGCTCACCAAACTGTATACATTAATAACATGTATTTTTTGTATACCAACTATACCTCAATAAAGCTGGGAAAAAAATTGAGGCTTCCTAGTATGGATGTTATTTGTCCATGTAAACAAATAAAGATTTGCCGTATATATCTCATAACAGGGGTTCTCTCGTGTTTATCCGGCTAACTCCACACAGACGTCATCTCCTCCAAGGAGACTCTCCAGTGGTGTAAGGTGCCCTCCCTACCAGTGTGAGATGCCCTTTTGATGTGCTCTGATGACATCCGGTATATCTCTCTAATACCAGTGAAGTGGCAGAAGATGTGGGTGAAAAGAAGTGTTAGGCATAGATTGTGCAAGTGTTTACATTTCATTCTGAAACATTTGGAATTTATCTAGTGAACAACAGGAAAATAACTGAAAAAACGAACAGATTTGTAGTTTAGAAAAATTGATCGGATTAATCTTCGGGTAGAATAGATTCAAGGACAGGAAGACTGCAAAGTAAGAGGCGATTGACAGGCTACCACAGTGGTCAAACTGTGGACAAACATGGTGAAGATCTTAACTAGGCCAATGGCAAAAGGAATAAAAAGATGAGTATGGATTCAGGAATTACAAAGAAGCTGGATTCTGTAACACTAGGGGATCTTTTCACAGGAGTGAGCCAACTCTTTTGTTTAAAAGAAGGAGTTTGGTTTGCAGAAAAGACAATGAATTTGCTTGGGGAAAGTTGAGTTTGAGGTGTTGGGATATCCAGGAAAAATGTTAAGTGGATAATTGTAGATTCAGACCTGGGACTCACAAGAGAGAGGTAGGCTGGACATGTAGATTGGAAAGCCTTTGGTGGTTATAGGGTTTACCCATAGATGACCTTGATGATGGCCCTACATACAAGGAAAATACCAAGGATTATGATTCAAGAATTGATCAGAACATTCTCCAGATCAGAGCAACCTAAAATAAAATGGCATCATAACAGTTAAAAAAATACTATATGCTCAATAAACAACAGATACTGACTGAATTTCATATGAATTACCAAAACAGAAGACAGACCAATAGTTTGTTAAATACTATTTATTGTCCACAATTTTTAATGCTTGGTCATCATATTAAGGTGCCCAAAAGAAGGCTCTCTGACTCTAGAGATACAAATATAAAATGCTGGAGTTCACTGAAATATATTACACATTAATACGCTAAACGCATTGTAGATATGTGTTTGGCACCTACTGCATTATAATAAAGATGAATTAGCTTATATGTTATGTTCCTTTTGCTTAAATGGATCCCACTACAAGTTGTACCAAGCATGCTAATACATTCTTCGTACCCACCTAAGTCCAATAATGAAGTTTAGCTGTTTATGATATATGGCAATATTGTGACTGAGTTCAACTACCTTACTGAAAGAAAATAGCATTGAAGAGGACACTGAGAGTTCACCAGTGTGAAACTATAATAAGAACTTACTATAAACCAGGCACTAGTCATTCACTCATCTGTTCCTTAAACAATCAAAGAAGATATTAACATTATCCCAATTTTATACTCTCCTTTCAAAAAATAATGCAGAGAGAAGTTAGTAACTGTCAAGGTCACAGAGCTTATAACTGGTAAACTTCAACTTGAAACACAGTCTATCTGCTTCTAGAACCCGTTCTTTAAATCATTTAGTCTCGATAACTTCCCCTCTCTAAAATTTCTCAAGGTCTTCCTTTTGGGGAGACTGAAAAATTCAATCATTCCTCCCATCAATACAAAGTAGGAGCTAAAAATTTAAATACTGACTTGATGCATTAATAAACAATACATGGACATTCTCTTATATCGTCCATCACTCCAAAATTCCACCGCACTGACATTCTGCTGCTCCCCACTCAGCGACTTTGTCAGCCTCATTCTGACACCTTTGTGTGGCCCAATCTGTTCTAAACACAATGGTTCATCGTTACAACTCTGCCCTCACTAGCACTTAGAGTGTCATCCCTCAAACTTCCATTGGGTTAATAAGTCCAGAGTTCAGAGTCCCTGCAGGAGAAAATCACACAGGTGGCTTCATGGGTGGATGGCTTATGCAGTTGCACAGGGCCCCATACTCAGAAGGGCCCTCTGCTTGGTTTAATGTTCTGCTGCCACCGTTTTGAAATTCTTAATGATTTTTTGCACAAGGTGCCTGCATTTTCATTTTGTACTGGGTCCCACAAATACACTGCCACTCCTGGGCTCACATAAATTCATTCTAATTTCAAATCAGCCTTCTTTTGATTTATTTATAAAATGATTTAGTTAATTGCATTTGGGGGGAAATATTATAAAGGAAAAGAAGAGTGCTGTAGGACAGTGTACTTAGAGAAGAAGCTGAGGGAGCCTTCTTAAGCAAGTCAGACTTCCTCTGGTTTCTGAGGGATAAATGGATACTAATAAGGCCAAGAGCTGGAAGAAGCACATCCCAGGCAAAGCCCTGAAGCATGAAGCACGTGGTGGGCTCATAGGACCAAACAAAGGCCAGTGAACGCAGTGAAGACCAGAACAAGGTTAGGCCACCAAGGAAAGTAGGCAGGATCATAGAGGGACTGTGCTCCATGTTAAGAATTTTGATCTTCATCCCAAAGAGTGATGGAAGCCCCTTGTAGATTTAAATCAGGAGAGTGACAGGATCTGATTTTTATTTAACAAGGTCACACTGAGACCTCACCTCTTTAAACTTCAAGTAGCTCCCCTCCATCCTGCATTGACATTGACCATGTTTCACAGTTCTCCAGTTTCAAATGCTACCTTTTACACTTAGCAGATGACTTTGTCTACTATTTCCAAGAAAGTTGAAGCTTCCCAGCTTCATTGTATCTTCATCTCCTCTGTCCTTATCACCACAAGATCCTCATAACTTTAAGATGGTCTTGTGTTTACTCAGGCTTGCCTCCTCCCGTCTTGCCTCAGAAGATGATGTATCTTTGATCTCTTCCCAAGCTAATCCTTCCAACTATAGTCTTAATCCCACCTTCTTTCATCCCCAGTTGGCCTCACTACCACCCAATGGAGCAGGGCAATCAGATTCTTTCCTTTTTCCAGCATCTTAGATCTCACACTATCCAACAGCTGTCTGCCTCAGCCTTTAGTCACAGCTCTATGCTTCCAGGTAAGGAGGGGAAGGAAGAAGAATACTATTCTCTTGAGCTACCACTCCCTTTTTCTCTTCCCTGATCAACCAATTCCTTAAAATACTAAAGTTACCAGCTCCACTATAACTCTATGGTTTGGATTTGTATCTTTCTCTTGCATATGGCCTCAAAGACTCTTCTCTCCAAATGTGTCCTTATGTGATTGGTTTTTTGGAACCAAGTAAAGGCATCTTAAAATGACGTCTTAGTTTGAACCTATTGCTTTAGTTTATCCACATCATTTGGGATCCGTAATCTGAGAGCCCACATGTTTCCTTTTCCTTCCAGCTGTGAATGATGCTTTACAATGCATGCCTTCCTTGTGATCATGACCTTTTGAGTGAATAGTCAATAGGTAAAGGGCACAATTTAACACTGTTTTGGAATACACCTTATTCCATCCACAGAAACTATATTGTAATTCTTCGCCTATTTTCAAATTCATTTCTTCTAGACAGTTACATTTTCCCCTGATGAAGTTACATTGAAATTTCTGCTGAATAAAAGGAAAATTGAACTGTTGCTATCATTTCTAGTGCCAGAAACACCAGCAAAAATTTGATTAAATAAAATTATTTTTTAGAAAAGCAGTAAGAAACCCATGGGGTGTACATTTGAGCAAGAACATAGAAATAGTGAATGGAGGAGGAAAAATATTTTTATGGTTGAAAATCTAACCAGGAACAAAAGCACAAGGGTCTTGAGTCCTATCAGATACTCCTCATTTTAGGCAACAATGGCTTTCCCAGCATGCCTCAGGGCATTATTATAGGTTCTCATGCTGCCTGATCTCATGAAAGCAATAAGTGTGACCAGAGTCAGCCTGTTTGTGTACAAAGGTTGCCCTAACAGCCAAATGAAAGGGGCACTGAATGGAAGAGGATTGAGATTTCAATACCTATTCAACCTTTTGCTGTTTGAAAATCCTACAGGCCTAAAACTCAGCAAAGAGAGGATCTAATAACCTTGCCTCATAATTAGGGTAATCTTTAACAGAGCATTGTATCTGATTTCAATAACTACATAGCAATTAGATGATTATTGGTGCCTAGTAAAAATATACCATTAAGCATTAAGGAAAAAATACAGGCGAACAATAATCACACTGTATTTTACATGGAACTGTAACCTGAAGCATAATAATTATCATGAGCTATAATCTCCAGAACATAAATAACAGTGTAAAGACCATTTGAGAGAAAGGAAAAAAAAAAGGAAAAACTCAATCTGGACCAACTAGGAAGCACATGCCAGCAAAAAAAAAAAAAAAAAGCATAGGTGATTGGGGAGAAGGAAATAATAAAATATTATAATGACCTACACAATGTGATTCCTGCCACCAAGTCCATGGACTCTACCTCTTGGAGCTGCCACTCCCCCAGCTCAAGCCATCAACATGTTTTGCTTGGACTAGTGCAGTACCCTTGTATTTTCCTAAATAGTCTCCTTGCTTCCGGCCTGTATTTGCTCCTGTGCATTCTCTACCCTACCACTAGAATTCTCTTTCTAAAATAAAACTCTGATCATATCACTTCCAAACTTAGAAATCCTTCATGGCTTCCCACTGTTTATAGAACGAAGTCCAGATTCCTTAGCATGGTAATCAAGCCCCCCCATTAGTAAACACTCACTAACCTTCAGTCTCACCTCTAGGCATTCACCACCCTCACTCTTCTGGCCTATACCCTCCCATATACTACATTCTAGCCATAGTAGATGGTCTACCATATTCTCCCACAGCCCTGCTCTTGATAGGTTCCCCTCAGGCAGCTTAGAAGCATGGATTCTAGAGCCTAAGGGCCTAGGTTCAACCTCACCTGGGCCTCTTCTTAGCTGTGTGACCTTGGAGAAGTTACTTAACTGCTTTGTGCCCAGTCTTCTCATTTGTAGAATGGGAATATAATTAAAGAGCCTACCACATAGCACTGCACTTCTGAAAGCCTTAAATGAGCTGTAACAAGCTCAACGCTTAGAACAGTGCCTGGTACATAGTAAGCAGTGCGAATGTATTAGTTTTCATTATTATCAGTGACTTTTGCCATCCCTTCTCTACCTGGCAAGTTCTTAGTAATTTTAGTAACTGTAGTAGAATGACGTTTTTCTATGAGCCTCAGCTCTCCCACTTTATCACCGGAAGGCATAGTAGACACTTCGTTTTCTCTTCTTCCAAAGCACCACAGAACTTTGATCATATAACTGAATGATCTCATTTTATTAACCATCTAAAATGAGTTATGCGAAGACCACAGATAAATGAGGTAGATGTAATGATTATCATTATACAGATAAGGTGACTGGTAATCAGAGATGTAAATCAACTTATCAACCAGCAAGTACAAGAATTAGAATTCAAATTCAGTCCAATATGACCCAAACCTATTATCTTTTTTCCACACAATATCGCCACCCAAGGACAAGACTCACTACTTTCTATGAAAGAGAGGTGCTTATACAGCTGTTGCTCTCTCTGGACTGCGGGCTTCGTCTCATTTATCTTTTAACCCCCAGCAACTTTCACAAGGCCCAGCACATTTTATGTGCTCAATAAGTGTGTGTGACCTTTCAAAACCATACTCTAAGGGAGTGCTGTCCAACAGAAACACAGTATGAGCCACAGGGGAAATTTTAAATTTTCTAGTAGCCATATAAAAAAGATAAAAGGAAACAACAAAATTAATTTTAATAATGTTTTATTTAACCCAATGTATCTGCAATATTATCATTTTAACGTGTAATCAATATAAAAAGTTTTAACAAGATATTCTGCCTTCTTTTTTCAAACTAAGTCTTCAAAATCCAATGCATCCTTTACATTTACAACAGATCTCAATTCAAAATGGCAGCACTTTAAGTGCTTACTAGCCACTGTGGCCACTGGTTACTGTATTGGACAGTGCAGGCTGAAGGAATATAAACTGTAAATGCAAAACTAAAGGAAAGCTCCTTTGCTCTTCTTTGTAGAGGTCAGCTCAAACAGTCCAAGTAGACAACACGCATTCTCAGTCTCAAATGGCTCCCTCCATACATTCAGACAACGACACTACTCCCACACTGGTTCATTAGGGCCTTTCACAATCCTTTGAGATTCACGGTTATTTTAGCTCTTTACTGCCTTAGACAAAGTCTACATGAGAGTATTGAACAAAGCCACTTTTTTAATCCAAAGTAAACTTACTGCGTTTACCTACAATATTATTGAGCTCCCACTGCCTGCCAGACGCTTTGCGGATGCGGGAGGATTAAGCTCACACCAACATTCATAGTATTTGAGTTGAACCTCTCTTGTGGCATTTTCCAAGTTCTGTCTTATGTTTGAACTAATGCCTATAGAACATCTCTTCATACAAGATGTTAAGTTAGAAAATTCATGTGTTTGACCTGACACATGGCTAAATATCCAATTGTATGCCTCGACTCATTGTTTGGCACTCGACAGTCAGTTATGGGATGAAGAGTCTCAAGGAGTTTACCATGGATTTAAGTACAGTTCAAATGTGGGAGTTATGACTGATGGCAGGCTTGGTCATCAAAGTCTTCAAGGTTAAAATATAAATGGAACTAGAAGTAAGCCCTTAAGTAGAGAAAGAAGATGAAAAAGAGTATTTCAGGCAGAAGAAGTAGGACAAAAAAAAAAAAACCAGAGGCAGCAAATTACTTAATAAATACTTACATAGCTCTTAATATGTGTAAGGCACCGTTCAAAGGACTTTTCACAATTATTTTGGTGGGGAGGGTGAGAAAGATTGGCCCTGAACCAACATCTGTTACCAGTCTTCCTTTTTTTCCTTTCCCTCCCCAAAGCCCCAGCATCTAGTTGTATATCCTAGCTGTAGGTCATTCTAGTTCTTCTATGTGGGATGTCATCACAACATGGCTTGATGAGTGATGTGTAGGTCCACGCCCAGGATCCAAACCAGCGAACCCCAGGCCACTAAAGCAGAGCACGCAAACTTAGCCACTCAGCCACAGGGCCGGCCCCCAAAGGACTTTTCAAAGGTTAACTCACTTGGGCTTCATGCTAACCCACTAAGGTCAACCCACTTTTGCAGATGAGGAAAAGTGGTTAAGTGACTTGCAAAGCTTACTGTGCTAGAAAGCAGCAGCGCTGAGATTTGAACCCAGAGCCTCTACTTCCAGGCCTCCTGCTCTTAACCGCTATGCTACGCTGTCTCTTTGTGGCACTAATCCGCTATGATTATGCTCTATGAATTATGCTTGACCCTAAATTATTTCGGTTCTTGATGGGCTAGTGAAGTGTTTTGGACTCTCCTGAAGTAAAAAGAGGTGCAGGGTAATTTTGATTGGATATGCTAAGATCACCTCTTGAGCATTCTGCAGCCTGGGGAAGCAGCTTGCATATCTGAACTCAACACTGTGCTTTCATAGCCATCGACCCACTTTACCAGAAATGTATACCGTCTATCTGTAAGCTCCCACTACAAGGCATATGCAGCTTCAGCACAAGAGCCGTATTACAAGAAAATTTATTCATTAAAACTTTGGGGACATTCTAGGGACAAATAAACAGTAATATAGGCTTTTTCTTTCTTTCAGAAATGTTTCGGGTTGTCGTGTAGGCACAACTAAAAGTGTTATGTTTTGTTTCATTTTTCCCCAGTGGCTACTTTGATAAAATCAAGAAAGAGCAAGATAAAATTACTAACTTCAAAAGACTTACATTTTGGTTCATTTCAATTCAATTTGGCATATAATTTTGTAGCATCTATATGCCAGGTTCTCTGCTGGGCACTTTTTTTTAAGGAATCCATTTTTTAATTTTTAAATTGTTGACATTACAGAACTAAACTGAAATTTAACATTCCACTCTTACGTTTCTTATTGACAAACAGAAATAAAACTCATGAACCAAAAAACCCAAAACAAAACTAAAAACAGAAAAATCTTCTAAAACTAAATATGAATTCCAGCATTAACAGCTGAACAGAGAATGTGATTTTTTAAATTCTTAGCAGATGACAAAGTTGTGTAAAAACTGACCACTTACAAATTATTTCAAACCTGGAATCAGTGACCAGAAATCACACAGATGGATCATGGAAAAACAGCAGAAAGGAGTTAGGAGTGAACCTACAAGCAAGATGAATAAAGCATAATCCTTCCTTAAGGAGCCTAAAATCTTACAGATACGTAAACAAATGATTATGATATGCTAAGATAAATGCTGTGCCAGAGTGAGAAACAAACGCTGCGCAAATACAAAAGAACCCACCACTAATTCTAGTAGGACGGAGGGGATGGGCGTTTGTTTGCTTATTAATAATTTTTCAAATGATTTTTAGAAAAACATTCAGCCAACTATAATAAAAGAAAGAAGGAAATAAATATATGGGTCCAACTGTGAGAATTCCAAGGAAGAAGGGATTAATTTTACCTGGGGAAGTAAGGAAAAGCTTCGAGGAGTCAGTGATGTTTGAGCTGAGAGTTAAGGAGTACACAAAGTTCCTTAGGTGACAATGTGGCAAGGTCACTTCAAGCAGAGGAAACACGTGCAAAAAGATCAGAGATCTAAAATTGTCAGAGTGGGAAGGAGGAACTGTGATCTGTATCTCAGCAGCTCTCATTGTCTTCGTTGCAAGAGGATTTGGGGGCCAATCATTGCGTATAATTCCGAAATGTTTGCTGAGAATTTATTATGCACCACCACCTTGCAAAGGGTAGGGATACAATGATCTAGAAGACATGGTTTTTCTTCCTGAAGAGTGGTGAAAGGTATGAGATTGCAAATATTTCAGAGGTAGAACCAACATGACACAATGACCATCGAGATCAGGTGGGGGCAAAGAGATTGATAAGGATGATTATTAGTTTCTGGATTGAGCCATTAGATGAATAGTGAAGATAGTGACCAAGATACAGCAGGCACTGTTTTCAAGAGAAAGATGATGACACGGAGAAGTGCGGGTTGATGTTATAAAGCAGGAGTAACATAGGGAGGAGCAGTCCGTTCAGGCTTTCGATGACACCGATCTATCAGACAGATCTGCCATCTGCCCACATCTACTATTTACTTTATGTTCTTCTAAAATAAAAGAGCAATCAATCTTGACATTCACTCCAGTTTCCAGGTTGGCTATCCCTCCTACCTGGGGTGCTCATTGCAAAAATGGGTCAGATTAAAACAAATCAATCAAGTTGTGTCTGCCAAGTTAACATCTCTGTAGGAAGTTAATTGACCCTGCTTCTGACACAAGCCTGCATGACAGATGAGAAGTGAGAGAAGATAGGACGTAGCAGGCAATTCATGACGCAAACAATAAAGAGATGCCCTCCTTCTATAAACGGATTGTCCGGACAGCAGGTGATCCATGGAGCAAATCCGTGAGGAAGGTCAAAGGGTTAACAGGTGTCTGAGGGTGAGGAAAGCGGGGCTTGCAGCCACAGCCGTCATGGCAACTTCAGGGATGCAATCAGACTTGAACAATGGCAGATGAAAACGGGAGGGGACATCTTCTCTCTCTGCCTTAGGGAAAAAGGAGCACAGAGCAAGAGGGGTGTGACTGCACCAGGTCTGTAATCATAAAGGCTGGCTTCATGTCTGACTTCACAGACGCATGGCTTAATTTATCTGAAAGTAGTTAACTCATCATGGAAAGAGGTTCACAATACATAGTTCACCTGTTACCAACTTGACACTATGGGACAATTTACCTAATCTTTCAAAGCCTCTATTTCCTCATCCATAAAATGGGCTGACACCCGCCTTGTTTTACAAAGTATAAAGGAACAAAGGTAACAATTTAAGGAAGGTGCTTGGTGGATTGAAAATTGTTAAAGTTTGCAGTGCAGGAGATATTAGATCAGTAATGGAAAGACAAAAGTTCTCACTTCAACCTTGCTGTGTCCTAAATCTTGGATCTATCAGCTCACTTTCTCTGAACTCAAAACAAAGGGCTGGGACTTGATCATCCCTGTGTTCCCTTGTAGCTGAGATATTTTATGCTCTAGAGATATCGGTTAGTCCGTTTGGAATTTGGGGTCACTAAAAACTTTTCTGGTAGCCTGGAAAGAATGCAAGATACAGTTGTAAGATCTGCACTCAATTTCCTTTCCAGCTTCTTAGTAGCTCTGTGAACTTAGGACATTTATACGACCTCTCAGAGCCTCAGCTTTCTCTTCTGTAAAATGGATCTTAAATATCACATGTAAAAGTGTTTTATTAGGCACAAAGAACTATATAAATATAAACTACTTATTGCCATCTGGGCTAAGTTGCAATCCAAATCAATCACTACAACCTAACAACCTTCCTGATGCTTTCCAAATACAAATCATTCATAAACCAACTTCTGACAACGTGTAAGCTGTACACACCTGCGTGGTGTTCCAAGAAATCTAAAATATCAAATAAGTCACTGTTATGAACTGAACGCTTGTGTCTCTCAAAATTCATATGTTAAAGCCCTAATTCCCAAAATAATGGTGTTAGAAGGTAGGTCCTTTGAGAGGTAATTAGAGTTACATGAGGTCTTGAGTGTTGGGCCCCCACGATGAAATTAGCACTTTTATTAGAAGAAGAAGACACCGGAGCTTCCTCTCTCTGCCATGTGAAGACACAGCAAGAAGGTGGCCATCTGCAAGCAGGAAGCAGGACCTCACCAAGAACCAAATCTGCCTGCACCCTAACCTTGGACTTCCCAGCCTCCAGAACTGTGAGAAATAATGTTTGTCATTTAAGCCACCCAGTCCATAGTATTTGTTATAACAGCCCAGGTTGACTAAGACAGCCACTGTGGACAGTGCAACCACTCCTTCCCAGCCACAGCCTGTCAGCTAGAGAAATGCTTTGTTGACAAGGAGTCTGAACTGATCTCTTATTTTTAATAATTCACTCTCTCTTCATAAGTAGTAAGATGCAAGCTTGCCTCTTATAATTTTCCCCCCTTCAAATCCTTCATAAACTCTATCCTTTCCTAAAGCCTAATGCTGACCAGCAAGGTTAACTCCCTCTCCATTTTCTATGGCTCCCCATTGCCTAACAGATGCGTATCAGAAAGGCTTCACAACCTGACTCTCCTCACATCCCCGGCATGGGAGAGTCATCACAAAGCAGCAATTGGCAGCACAGGCTTCCAGATCAGAAGCAGCCCTGTCTTCCCAGAACCCAGCAGAGTTCATCCTCGGTGATGAATTAAGGAACCCCTACTCTACCATTCACTTCCTGTTTGACCTTGAACTATTAATTGACCTCTCTTCACTAGAGTTTTCTCATTTGCAAAAGAGATTATTAATATCTACCACGCAGTTGTTCTGATTGAGTGGAATAGAGTATACAAAGTATAGTATGTAGTCTGGGACATATTAAACGTTCAATAATCGGTAGTAAGTAATATTATTGAAGCACCTTATGCCCCAGCCAAGCTGAAAAGTTTCAGATTTCTTAAGCCTGCCTCATCCTCTTAGCCCATGATTCCCTCAGCTCATGATGACTCTTCTCCCTTGGCAGTGCCGAGAAAGTGTTTCCATGCCTCTCCACTTGTCACATCTTACTCTATCTGAGAGCTATGTAAGCATACGGCTTTGCTTCTCTGCTAAACTCTCAGCTCTGTGAGAATGAGGCATGTGTCCAACTCATCTCTGTGTCCCACTTGGTGTCTACCATAGTGCCTGGCCCAAACCTAGTGATAAAACTTGTTTAAGTGTTTGAATTAGTGGAGGAATGGATGAACATAGATGACATCTGCCGAGGGCTGGTGTCAACTTTAAAAAATGTCCTTTTACCACAATTTAAAGCATTCTTGGTACATTTATTGTCTGGATTGTAGCAATAGTTTCATGGGTGTCTGCATATGTTCAGACCCATCAAATCATATACATTAAATATGTGCAGGTTTTTGTATATCAATTGCACCTCAATAAAGCTGCCTACAAAAAATAATAAGCAAACCATACTTACCAGTAGTGTGACGAGAAATCAAAGGTCTCCTGGTCTCTTCTTATAACATTTACCTTGGTTCTTTCCATGGTGTCTGGATCATAGATAGCACCCCTGCCCTTTGACCTTTGACCAAGGACAGAGATAGTTGGCCCTCCTCTGATCATGCTTGACTCGGAGGAACTGTCCATAGCCTTCTGGCTATCCTCTCCAGTCATCAGAGAGAAGGATGGAAAGCTCATGATAAACACATTTTTGTTTTTGAGCATGTCTGCCTACAATAAAGAAAGCATCAGTGATGGCCTCAAACCTTTCATCCAATTCAGTACTCTAG
The DNA here is from genome assembly GCF_041296265.1 of Equus caballus. Taxonomy (NCBI): domain Eukaryota; kingdom Metazoa; phylum Chordata; class Mammalia; order Perissodactyla; family Equidae; genus Equus; species Equus caballus. The sequence continues at coordinate 111,257,177 of NC_091686.1, forward strand.
GGCTTAATAATTCTAGCCCCATTCCAGGATGATGCTGGATAAATCAACTTCGCCTGTTCCTTAGTTTTCCCCATCTTTGAAAAGGGTATAAAGATGTGAATACATGGATAGAAGACCATCACCCTGAAGTTAACCTACTTTTACCTTTGCCTAGCTATTCTCTAAGGAGGCAGGCTTCGCTCGACTCAGCCTTCCTAGTGCTAAGCCTCTAGGATAGTGCAGGTGATACCTACATATAGACATGTGCTCATTTCCAGAGGAAGAAAGGAACTCATATTTACTGAATTCCTATAATGGGTTCAGACACTATGCTAAGCACTTAACAGATTATGTCTCATTTGAGGTAGATACAGATAAAATCTTCTGATAGGGGATCAGAGAAGTTAAGTGAGCCAAAGTCACATAGCTAGTAAATTAAAGTGCCGAGTTCTATCTATTTGTTGCTTTTGTTTTTAGTTTTTATTTTGAGTTTAAAGTCTTTGCTAAAGTCCAGGCTGATCTGATAGTAAATAGAAGAAATATTTAATTTTACATAGTATATTCTTTCAGGGGAATTCTTCACATTATCACTTATCCTCACAGCAAACCCATTACAGAGGTAAAGCACAGAGGAAGCACCTCAAAGGTGAGGAGAGTAGGGCTCAATAATGACCTGTGCCACACGAGGCAGCACGAAGAGAAATGCTGTACCATGCTACTAGGCAGATTCCCTGAATTATTCTTTCACTGAGTATATTGGGTTCCTGTTGGGCGGAACTTCTAAAATGATAAAAAGCCTCCTAACCACCACCACCACTTGTGTCTCCCTATAAGACAAAGCTAAGAGCCTTAAGTCTCTGTCTTTCTATTGTCAGGAGATGAGAAAGCTTAGGGAAGAAAAACAAGCGTGTCAGAGTCACATAGACTTGGGTTCAACCCTGGCTTTATTTCTTCATCATAGTGGGAACTTAGGCCAGTTTTACCACTAGGACATTTGTTCCAGGATTGCGGGAACTGTTTCTGTCTTGCTTACTGCTCCATCCCAGCATGTGGAAGGATGCCTGGTACATAGGAGGCGGCAATTAGTGCTTGTCGAATGAATATCTTGAAATCACTCAGTGAGGTGTTAAGTACAGAATAAACAAGATTTAGAATTTATTCAGAATTCAGAATTTCCAATTTTCATATAGTTGAAATTATCCAGTGGTAGAAGTGGAAAGACCTTGTAGATTATATCTCTTTGTAGCTGAAGAAACCATAGCCCAGCAAATGACTTGTCCCAAGTCATCCAGCTAGGATTTGAACCTGGAATTCCTGATATATTTCTGGCTATGCTCAGTTATTTTGTATATGAGCTCACAGAATCTTAGACATATTGTTTAGTAATAAAATGACAAAAGCTAGCACAAAGTCTTTCATAGGACATCAAGATTATGTTTCACTTGTTCAGTTTCTGGAGAGAAAACTGAAAGCACAGTTCCAAAGATCCCAAGTTGTTGTGAACTCACTAGAAACAATGTTGCAGTTGGACCCAGAGGCTAGAGGCAAAAGGTCACCACTCAGACCCTACTGGGTAATAATGAACTACAGATAGGCTGTTGGGTACTTCTATTTTTTTCTTTTTGTTTTTTTTTTTGAGGAACCTTAGCCCTGAGCTAACCACTGCCAGTCCTCCTCCCCCTGCTGAGGAAGCCCAGGCTGTTGGGTACTTCTTAGTGAACTTCTTAGAGGGAAAAATTGGCTGCAATCTCTGGGGGTTCATTGTGCTGTCCTCAGGGACTGACTTAAAGGAGGTAGACACTCTGGGATCCCATACAGAGGACATGTACATGGCACCTGTGTTGGATGCAAATGGCAAAGAAAAAGAAATGTCATGGAAGAAATCAAAATATACTTTTTACAAACGGGAAAGAAAAGAAGGAAAAATGTGGGCAGTTGAAAACCTAGGCCATGTGGTTCAAATTCCATTTCATTAATATTTCTTGGTGGTTGTATTCTTGGTAAGATGTAAGCTGTGGTCTAGCTAATGCAAACTGTGGCTATAGTTGCAAACCTTTCGAGAGTGCTTACGAGGGTTCATTCGCATTACCTCCCCACAAGACAAACTCCAACCTGGGGAGATTGTTAAGCTCATCACACGTAGCAGATTTCCCAGGCTAATTGTGTATCTGTTTTTCTTCTTCATAATACTTGTTAAGCATTAATAAATACACAAAGTTTTCACTCACAGCTCTGTGAAAAACAATATTTCTTATTTGACTTGTTTTCAAATGCCCCAGGAAATACAGTAGCTTTGCTTATGCTTCTCTCTGAGATACTCCCACCCTCAAGAAGTCAGCATGAAGTAGAAGCTGATTGGCTCGGGGCTTCAGCAGCAGTTCCTGCCCAATGGGTTACTGGGAGCAGTGTCATAGCTCAGCCTCCTGGAATGAGCCTGCCTCCTCCAATTAACTTCCTATACGCATCAAAGAATGACCCAAGTTAGCACTATTCCCAGCCAGTTTGTTACTTGACTGGAAAGTTAAATCCTTCGCCTCTCCCTGCATCATCCAAATAACCCCCAAATCACTAAGTTTCTCTGCTTCCTTATTTTGGCTTCTTACTTTCAAGCAGCTCCATTGCAAAGTATACTCTATTTCAAAGAACACCTGAGCTCTGCTCCATAAAGTCTTTCAAACTGTGGCAGGCCCTTGAATTCCCAGGAGGGTAACCCAGGCTTGTTCTCACAGTGAGAGTAGAAAGGCAAGAGAGCAGAATTGTCAAAGGTCTCTTGAGACGTAGGCATAGAATGTCCACATTGTTACTTCTACCATATTCTTGTGGAAATAAACGAAGACCACCCAAATGAGAGCAAGTAAAGACTATTTATTCAGAGATTGCTGTTGCATGGGAGTCAGCCACCACCACTTGCATTTGGCAGAGACTCAAGGCAGGCAGATGAGTAAGAAAGCTTTATAGTGGGAAACAGGGAAGGCTTCGGGTGTGCCTGATTGGAGGCTGTTGGCCTGGGGAAGCTGGAGGGAGGCATCCTATGCGATTGGTTAGGGGTGCACATCGGGCTATCGCTGGTTGGTCCTAATTTGGAAATCAGAGCAAATTTAAGAAAGCTGTCAGTTGTTAATCAAGTCCTGGTCATTTGGGACCAGTTGTTACAGAGGTTATTGTTTGACTTCCTGGACTGATTGTTCCAGACCAGGTTTGACTTCCTGGTTACTATAGATCATAGGTTAGTTTCCTGGGCTGGATGCTGCAGGCTGGGGGTCAGAGTTCTATTTTCATTTATAGTCTGACCATTGTATATTTGTATATTCAATCTCTTATTCTGTTGACAAAACAAGTCACAAAAGGAGCCCATATTCAAGGGTGGGGAAATAGACTATATTTTTATGGGAGACACTGCAAAGCCATATTGAAAGGATGTGGATACACAAATGTCATTAACCGAATTCATTAAGGAAGTCAACCCACAACAAGCATCCAGGATGTGCTAAGGGACTGGATGTGAATTATGAGAAAGGAGAGGAGTCAAGGATGACTCCAGGTGTTTTTGCTCTAAGTAACTGTAAGAATAGAGTCATAATAGAGAATAGAGACAAAGAGTAGAATTAACAATTCCATTTTGGATTTGATGCTTTGCAAGACTACTAGATATTCCAGTGGAGGTATCAACTGGATATACAAATCAGGAGGGAATTAGGCTGGAAATAATAATTTGGAAGGGAGTGACTAAAAGGAGATATCTTAGTCAGTTCAGGCTGCTATAACAAAGTACCATAGATTGGGTGGCTTATAAACAACAGAAATTTATTTCTCACAGTTTTGGAGGCTGGAAGTCTGAGATCATGGTACCAGCATGGTTGGGTTGGTGAGAGCCCTCTTCCTGGTTTGCAGACTTTTCATTATGTCCTCACACGGTGGAAAGAGGCAACAGAGCTCTCTGTGGTTCCTTTTATCAGAGCATTAATCATTCATAAGGGCTCCACTGACCTAATCACCTCCCAATGATCCCATCTCCTAATACTATCATATTGGGGGCTAGCATTTCAATAGATGCATTTGGGGGAGACACAAACGTGCAGTCCATTGCGGGAGAAAAGATCATTTATAAACCTTGAAGATTAGGGAGATGCAGCAAAGCAGACTAAGAAAGGGACCAGAGTGTTGGGGGGATCCAAGAGATGGTGGCCCAGAAACAGGGGAAATAGGATGATTCAAGAAGGGCATGATCAATATGATTAACATGTGTCAAATGTAGAGCAAGGGGCCAGCCCCGTGGCCAAGTGGTTAAGTTCACACACTCCGCTTCCGTGGCCTGGGGTTTTGCCAGTTCAGATCCTAAGCGCGAACAGGGCACTGCTCGTCAGACCATGTTGAGACAGCATCCCACATAGCACAACCAGAGGCACTCATAACTAGAATATACAACTATGTACTGGGGGGCTTTGGGGAGAAGGAAAAAAGAGAAGAAGATTGGCAACAGTTGTTAGCTCAGGTTCCAATCTTTAAGAAAAGACAAAGTGTAGAGCAAGATGAGGACCAAAAATTGACCATTGAATTTTTGCAACGTAATATCATTAGTGACTTTGACATTGGTGACCTCCTAAGGTTGTTTCTAGACTGTCTTTTTCTTCATCTCCACTCCCACCAGCTAGGAGACTAATATCACTTCTCTCCTGAAAGATTGCAGGAGACTTACAACTGGCCTCCCCACATCTGTCTTAGCCTTCTTCCCAACCACTGCCCATACTGAAGCACATCTAATCCGAGCCACCACCGCCATCACCACCCCATTTAAATCCCTATTAGAACAGCTTCCCATTGTTCTTAGAATAAAGTCCAAACCCTTAATATGATTGCTACGAGCATGTCCTCTGTCTGTCTCTTCAACCCTCTCACTCCACTCTCACCATAATGGCTTTCTCTTATGTCCTGGGGTGCTAGTCTCCCTCCCACCAAGAAATCTCATCATACGTCATTCCCTCTCTCTGAAACACACACATGTACACACTTTGCAAGGACACAAGCATCCTTCCTCCTTCTGTTTAAAAGGGAAGCAGTCCAAGACTGTCTAGCCTAAGTCCCCTAAACACCCCATACCCTATACCCTACTCTTCCATTATCCCGTGTCCCACATAGCCTGAATTTGATTTTGGCAGAACTTTTCTGTCGATAAATCATTGCTGTGTTTAATATCTACCTCCACTGAAAGTTTCTTGGCTCCTTGAAGGCTGTCATATCCCCTGACTCAAAAGAGAGAGTTAATAAATAGTCTTTAAGTAAATGAATGAATGTCAGGTGAACTCTATGAGTTATACGTTATTGTCCCCTTTTTACAGATGAGGAAACTGAGACTCAGCAAGACCCTGTTCAGGGTTCTAACCCGGCTCTGCCTGACTGCCAAACCCTAGCTCCTACCCCATAATTTTCTTACATGTGTGTTCACTCCCAGCTGGAGTTTCTTAAGAGGCAGAGTTTATATTTTATTCATCTCTGAGTTAGAGTCCATCTCTGGATTGTTGGTATTACAGTGTCTAGAAATATTAATTGAACTGAGTTGTAAAGAATTGAGTTTTATAGATTTGAGCTGAACTGAGCAAATATGTAAGCCTTGTAAAAATGTGTTTAGGTTTATCTTAGAAATTTTGTATTTGTTTTATAATAAGAACTTCTGCCTCCCCCTCCTCCCTTCATCACTATGGTTTCTTCCTTCAGAGAAATGTTATTTTGCATCCAATTGGTTCTGGCAGAGGTTACCTCCTGCCTTTTCTTGCTCACCTCAAGCGCTATTTGTGTTTGTCTGATGGGGAGAGAATTCAGCCCATTAGAAAGCAATAGAAATTGTGTGAATGCTTTCAGCTCAAGAGTCAGTGCACTTATGGGAAGTAGGGCTCTCAAGCTCCTGCAGACTGCAGACCACTTTGGCAAAGCATTGGCTGCCCACGAACCACCAGCCATCCTCATTGCCACTTGGGGCTGCCCCAAATGAAAACCACACCCCAGGAAATGAAAGGCTGGTACTGCCTCTGATGGGCTGGACAAGACAATGCCTGCTTTTATTAAATATCATAAACAAATGACTTAATAATACCAGAAACCAAGCCATAGATACAATAATAAAATAAACAAACGCTAATGTCACAGCCCACAGACCACCTGGTTCTCCAACTGTGGATTACCAGGTGGTCCCCAAAAAGACTTCAAGAATACTCTAATTAAGCTGGTAATGATATCGATAAAAACAATAAATTACAATATTAGCAATTAACTTTGAATACCAGAGTAAAGTTTATAAGGAAGTTCACATTTGCTTTCTTATATCTATGCATAAGTCTATGAGGAATATGGAACAGGAATTGCGATGAGCATTCCAGCACAGGCTAGGGCTCAGAAGGGGTGGATGACAAGCCAAATGCTTTATGGTCAGGAAGTGACAAAGCCAGGACTTCAAACTCTAAATATTACTGAAAGATAGATCACTGACACACACGTGTTTAGCCATCTTGCTGGTTTGGGACTGTGGTAGACTGAATTATTGTTCCCAATTTTTCTCCTGCTGTCTGTTATAGAATTATGCATTTGAACACTTTGCCATATAATTTTATAGTTCTTCCCACTATGAGCGGGCTATAATTCCCTGCCTCCTTGATGTTAGGCTGACCATGTAACTTGCTTTGGCCAAGGAAATGTTAACGAACACAATGGGAGCAGTAGCTTTAGAGGGTTTGCATGACTTGAATGGCTCTCTTGTACTCCTATCATTCACCATGAGAAGATGCTGAAGCATCTGGTAGAAGGAGTTTGAGAAGACATCTGGAGTACACCTGCACCCAGCCTGCTTCAGGGAGCCAAACCCAGATGAATCCATTCAGGTCCACCTGGATCAGCCAAAGGCCATGGGCCACCTTGCAGACCCATGAGTGAGAAAAATAAATGCTTATTGCTGTAAGCCAATGAGTTTTGGGATTTTTTGTGATGCAGAAATATTGCAGCAATAGTTAAATAATACAGGACTATGTCTCATTGGCTGAGAGGGAATTTGGCTGAAGGGTGATGGAGCCCTCACAATGTACAGAGACATGAATACAGGCTTTACAGTTTCAGCTGTAAGAACTAGCATTCAAATCTCAGTTCTGCTGTGCCTTAGCCATGTGACTGTGAGAAAATTACCTAACAGTCTGAGCTTTATTTTCTTTTTCTGCTGATAGGGTTAAGAATACCTAGTTTATAGAGTATCTATACAGATAAAGTGAGATATTTTATGTCAACAACCAGAACAATATACACAATTGTTACTTTCCTTCTTAGAGCTAAGTAAAACCTCTGCTTTTTTTTCTTTTCTCTTTTTGTTTCACAACATATGCTAGATTGTAGGCAACTTGAGGTTAACAAAGGTGCCTTTAGTTCTGTATGCCACTTTTTTGTTTGTTTGTTTTGCTGAGGAAGATTCACCCTGAGCTAACATCTGTGCCCATCTTCCTCTATTTTGTATACGGGATGTCTCTACAGCATGGCTGATGAGTGGAGTAGGTCCATGCCCAGGATCCAAACCTGCGAGCCCGGGCTGCTGAAGCAGAGCACGTGGAATTTTAACCACTCAGCCACAGGACCAGCCTCTCTACAATCCATTTTTTGAATACCAGGATTTAATCAGTATTTGTTCAAAGGGAAAACAAAAAAAAAAAAGGAAAGGAGGAAAAAAGGAAGGAAGGAAAGAGAAAGGGAGGGAGGGAGAGACGGAGGAAGGAAGAAAGGAAGGGGAATCATAGTTAAAATGCAACTAACTTCAAGAACTCCCATGGGGAAAATTGGCCCCACATGCCATTCTTCTGAATGCATTCCTCTCAGCTCAGCTGCTAGGGTACAAGAATATATACAAATATTCCAAGATTTTTTGACTCTCCACCTTTATCCTAGTTTCTGCCCATGTATAAATTACCAGTTGGGATGTTTCTCCAGCTCACAATCCTTCTGCTTTTAACCATATCACCTACCCCCTGGTCACAGCTAAATGATTCAGGGGTATAACACAAGAACCAAGCTGAATCAAACAGATCATCTCATTCAAGAAATAGGGACTTGAATCTAGAGATGCCGAGGTCCTGTACCAGTTAGCTGTTGCTATGAAACTAACACCCACAAAATTTACTTAAAGTGAAAATGTATTATTTCTCATGAGTCTATGGGTCAGATGGACAGTTCTGCTGACCTCAGCTAGGTTTGGTGGGGTTTACTCATGCGTCTCAGTCAGCTGCAGGTGGAATAGGCAGTTAAGTGACTGGGGGCTCAGCTTAGACAGCTGGGATGACTCAGTTCCTCTCCATGAGCCACATCATCCAGTAGGCCATCCAATGGGCACATTCTGGTGGCAAAGATAAGGAGCAAACAAGGAAGCAGAAATGTGCAAGTGCATATTCAAGTTTCTGATTGCATCACATTTGCTACTGTTCCAGGGCCAGCTTCAGAATAAGAATGACAGGAGACTACAGAGTTACAGAGCAAAGAGTATGGATACAATGAGGTCTTTAACTGGAAACTTGAATGAAACTAACCAACCACAGGTTGCAAGTCAATAGCCATATGGCAACACCCAAGAAAGATTTATGGAGGCTCAATGCTGATGTGCCTGGAGAGTCTCTGACTTCTGCCTTCTCAAGATTTGATCAATTATGTGCACTGCCTTTCTAAAATTATGTCAGCTACCCTAGAATCCTGTCAATAAATCACATTTCTGCTTAAGTTCATCAGCCAGTTTCTGTTATATGCCACCAAAAGTCATCATCAATTATGACTTTTAACTAATGCAACACATTTTGTCCATTCTACACACAAAAAATTTCCCGTGTGCATCCCTTCCTTGCCACAGTTAAGAGTTACAGCCTCAACTTTGACTTTCATCATTTCTAGCCTGAACCATTGCAACAGGATTTGAATATTTGAACCAGAATATTAGGCCACCGGACCTAAACCCCACTGCAAAACAGCTTCAAGTCGTTACATTATTTGGTTTGCTTTTTGCATTAGGTAATTTCTGAGTATCAGGTGTCCACATCTTTTACAGGGGGACAAGTTGGTGATTTTCTATGGAATTTAGTGACAGTTAAGAAGTTTTTCTTTTCAACTTTTTCAAATACTTACACTGCCATTCGTAAAGAAATATTTTTTCACTATTTTTTAGCTGGCATCCTGTTTTGAGCCTCCCAGTCCCTATCTGTTTAGCAAGTAAAAATAAATAAATAAACAAATGGCAAAGAATTTTTTGTTTTTTAGAAATATATCATTCATGATATCTTCAGTAGAGAAAATAACATTATATTTTTACCTGAAAAATAAATTTTATCTGTCCAGCTTTATAATATTGGAATTGTTCCAACAATGTGATGGTCTGTTTGTGTATAGGAACTTAAGGATTGCATTAAAATTTAGACAATGCCAAGAAAAAATACCAGCCATCCAACTGGAGAGGGACGCTAACAGTTTGTGTGTGTTGGGGAAGCTCTGACCTAGTCTTTTGTGGTTAATCAAGATGTAATACTTGAAAAACTAGTCATGTATATATTTAAAGAAGAGTTTGATTGCTTTCCAGGGACTGACACAGTCGTGCAACTGATGCAGTCATCAGTGTATATGAAATGGCCTTTCCTGTCAATATATGAGGAAAACTATATATATTTTATGATTCCCTTTACAAAACAGAGTGTTCCCCTCGAAACTCTACCCTCATTTAGCTCTTCTCTGTTGTTATGGTTTGGGGGTTTGTTGGTTTGGTTTTTATTCTGAGGCTTGGAGGGCTTGGCAAACTAGGCTTGCAGACCAAATCCACCTGCTGTCTGTTTTTGTAAATAAAGCTTTATTGGAATTCAGCAGTGCTCATGTGTTTACATATTGTCAACGGCTTGTTTTGCACTGCCTGAGCACAGTGAGTGGTTGTGACAAAGACCAGGTAGCCTACAAAGCCTATTTCTTATAGCCCTTCCTCAAAACTGTTTGCTGCCCCTGATCTAAAGGAAAGAGGACTGGCTTGGGGTTGGCAGATATGAGTGTAATATTAAGCAAATTAACTTCTCTAAGCTTGGCTTTTCTCGTTAAATGGAAACAATAACCCCAGCCTCATGGAGATATTATGAGGATTAAACAAATACACAAAGATTTTGGAACAGAGAAGACCTCACAAATATTAATTGCTCCATCTTTCATCCCTCATCCACCACAGACAACCCACTCTGCTTCTCTTGAGTGGTAAAACTTTAACTACAAAACATTTATTTCAAGTAAATTTACCGACACGTGAAGAATAAAAATCAAGTCTTCTTATGATTCTTAAAAGGATGTAATTTCTCATTTTTCTCTTCTTTTTTCTTTCTCCTGATGCACTTCCAAAGGAATGGAGCAAATAGCACACCTACTAGTTTGAGAAAGACATCACCTTATAATGTGAGAGCAAATCAGCATGTTAAAAACGTAGGTGTGGTGCCAAGTTACTCAAAATCAATGCAGTTTAAGGTCTACAAAATGCCTCTCTTTCAGTTAGCAACGGAATTTAGTTGCACCTAAGTTTCAGCATTCATAAGTTTGTATTAATGCTTGACGATCTAATTATAAATTGCACCTCTCAAAGAAATACCAAATTCTCTAGTCACAGAGTCCTATTGTTCTTTTAACTCTTTTCGTCACCACCTCCTAAGGTCTTTTTGTGCTTCTGTGACTGTGAAACAGATGTTCAAAAAGACCACCACAATTTTTAAGTTCAAGTTCCTGCAGTCCAAAGCCACCACCCTCACCCACAAAAGCAGGTTCTCTGTCTCCCAAACTCAGCTCAAGCTTTTCTTTCCATGGTCTCTGATTCCACCTCCCAGGCAAACAGAGAAGCTAAGATCTAGCTCCAGAGTGGGGAAAAGTATTCCAAGAATCGCCAGAAAAGTTAGAATTTGCCTGCAATCGGCTATGTCCAAAATGGAAGTGGGTTGTTGAAGATGCAAGGAACAGCCAGAACGAAAACAAACTGAAGTTAGGTAGGTTGCTCAATAGAACCACTAATCCAAAAAGAAGATGTTAAAAGAGAGTTCCAGTATGAAAATTCCATGGGAAGAGTAATAATGATAATGACTCTCTTTTTAAAAATACTTTCTTTGCACTGGGCTGTGTGCTCAGTCCTTTGGTAGGGTGACTATAGTTACAAAGGTTGCTCACTGCACAGCATCACTCCCTAGACTCATTCAGTGCCGGTCTACACAGTCATTAAGGCAGGCCTGTATAAATACCTTATAATTGCCTTATTGCATCGAATATTTTCTACATGCTTTATCTCATTTAATCCCTGCAACAAGCTTCCAAGGTAGATTTTGTTATCCTCTTTTATCCAGATCTGGAACTGACTAACAGTGAGGTTAAATAACTTACCCATGTCTACATACTTACTAGGTAGAGGAGCCAGGATTCAAACCCAGGTTTACCTTGCTCCGCATTTTTTCCATCATTCCACTGTGCTTCTCCTGAATTTATTGATTGTTAGTGAATACCTTTTAGAGCAGAGGAAGTTGAGAAGCTTTTACAGTTTGCAGTATTCCACCAGGAGTTAAGCAATTTCCCCAGAATGAGATAGGAACTCATAGAAGAAGAGAGAGCTCTTTGAGGCCATGGGAATACCATTTAATAAACTACCTGATGAACCTTTGAAATGGAAAAGACAAGTATCAATTCTGAGACGAAAACAGTGTGAACAGGTCTCACATCCTCCCAGAGGATCAGCTTCCTCATGAAGAGAGGTATTCATACAGGGACAACCTGTATGGTTGGTCAATTGTTAACTCAGTTTCTGATAAGAATTTATTTCCCACCATGACACTGTCAGAAATCATCACTTCCAGCTTTAATGATCAACCCACACTCGTTTGGCCTCTTCATCTTATCATGAAACTTTACTTGTATTTAAACGTAAATATAATAATTAACAAAGAACTTAAATAAAAAACCACCCAGTTATTTATTGACTATGAGAAGTAAGTTTTCTCATGAAGCGATTTAGAAGAAAGATTGTAAAGAGAGTGCTACAAGCCAGAAAGAGAATGAACAGAGTCAGAGACCTGCCCAAGTAAGTCAACTCTGACCAACATCACCACCTTATTCCTAGGGGAAGCTTGGCCCAGGAAGAAAAGTAGACTTTGAAATCTAAAAGTCTTCTTTTTAAATTAGAATGATGATGTCTGTCTCTGTTGGTGTGATGTGAAGATTTAAGAGAAATCATTCATAGAGGGTCCAGCACATGGAGCATGGCGCACAGTGGATATTCTGTAAAAGTCAATTCTCCTCCCTCCATCCTCAGAAGCCTGTCCTCTGTTGGCCTTAGAAACCTGATCATAGAATCTCAATTCACATAAACCTGTCAATACTTGATTGTAAGCAATCTGAGGGCGGTTCCTCTTGGTTATGTCCAACACAAAGTACACTCTCTACATAATAGCCTGTCGACAATCATTTGTTTAACTAATTAATTAGTTAATTAATTGACAAGAATATATGGAGTGGTTGGGGGAGGGAATGTTAAAGTGAGATTTAAATCTTAATATTTAAGAGATAAAAAGATAGAATTTCAGAAATCAGCTGGAAAAGACAGGACAAAAGAAGAACATTAGCGCTTTCCTGATGTTCCACACTATTTGGGAAGACGATATCTAATTCCTTTTCTCAGGAAGTGTATTATTAGTCATTAAGCTAGAGCTAGGAAAGGTTCATCTGGTAAAGATGCCTATCAATTCCTCCTCTGTGCTCCTCAGAGGCAGGACTACTTATGAGCATCTGACATCATCTTTGCCCTTGCCAATAGTCAGTATTAATTGGACTATGGAAGGATACTGACACAAGGATCAGAGAAAGTCTGGATTAGCCAGTAGCAGGCCCTGAAACTATAAAGTCAAATAGACTCAAGAAGTAAACCTCCAATTTTGAGATGGCCAATGTTAGGGCCACATGAGCTAAGAAATAAAGAGAAGGCTAGTTTCCAGGAGGAAAAAAAGGAGAATGGATCAAATGTGCAAGGAAACAGAGATGGGAGGCCATTTGTTTCTAGAGACAAAGAGAGCAATGGAATTTCCGGCTAGTCTTTGGAAGCCTTCCAGTGCTCAATATTCATAGTTTATGATAGTTATGAATATCTATAGTTTATGTACTTCCTAGTTTACGAAGTACACAGTTACTCTACTTCAACCCTTGGATTCCTTTAAAATCCTTTGATTCCTTATAATAAATTTCCATTTCACTTGAGCTATATTGAGTAGGTTTCTATTTAATATAATCAAATTATCTCTATGAGTCTGTTAGTCTTGTGGACTAAGTTATCAAATAGAAACCAAATATTTCTTAGTCCCCCAGTGTCTGCAAATATGGCAGAATTGTATTCTCGGATCCCTTTGGGATTGGGTGGGGACATATGACTAGTGTTACTTCCAGGCCAAGCATTCAGTTGTTGGTAAGAGACATGGAAGCTCTTTTTTTTTTCTGTCACAACAGGCCGTGTTCAAGGTGGTGGTTGCTCTATTTGCCTCAGTCTCTGAGGCACTATGATCAATAGCCCACTTATTAACCCATGAAAGACATTTAGTCTGAGTTAGAAATAAACCTTTGGTGTGTAAGCCACTAAGATTTGGGCATTGTTTGTCACGGCAGCATGAAGTAGCAGATACGTTAAACTGATACAGAGATTATTTTCAGTTGTTCCCGAGGGCTGCATGAGGTAGAGACAGCAGCAGGTGTGAGTGAAATAGCAGTGTCAAGGAGAACCAGTGTCAGTACCAGAGCAATGTTAGGTACTATAAAAGAGAGGGAGTGAGTATAGGGCTGGGGACATTTGGGAAAAGCCACAGATCAAGTACTGAGAAGCACAGGAATAGATGGAGAAAGGGAATGAAAAATGTCTTAAGATTTAAAATGCTTATCATTGCCATTATCAAGGTTCAGAGTGCTGGATGCATCATACAGGGATGGGTAGTCTAGTTACAGATGCAGCCCTATATGGTTGTCCATTAGGTGAATGCAGAAAGAGATCAACGATCACCAATACTACGGAAGTATGGACAAGAGCATTTTGTAGCACTATTTGTAAGAGTACAAAGGTCAAAAAGTAAGATAAGAACAGCCGCCTAGTGTGTTAAGTTTTGCAAAGTCCTCCACATTTGTTGACTATATTATCTATATTAGCCCTCTGGGCATACAAGAATCTGGGTTACACAAATTATGGTTCCTGCTTTCAAATCCAGGTTCTGCCACATACTGACTCCATGCTCTTGGGACACGCTCTTGTTTAAACTCTTTCAGCCTCAGTATCCTCATCTGTAAAATGGGGATAATAATAGCAACCCACTGAGGATTGCGTTGAGAATTTAATGAGACCATGTGGATAAAGTGTGCATATCAAAAAGTGGGAATTCAATGAAGAATGCTTGAGGGTTACAATTGTTTTCAAATGTCCAAAATAGTGCCAAATAATGGGTAGATTAGGGTTGCTTTGTAAATCCCAATGGGCTGGACATAAAATCAGTGGATAAGAGTTATGGGATGACAAACTTTAGTTTAATAGACATGGAAATTTTATAACTGTTAGAAAGACAAAATTGACAGCCTCAAGAAGAGTGTGTTCTGAGTTGAGGGAAGAGTTCAAGCAGAGGCAACCCACTACCTGGAGCCCAGGAGGGCTGCTGTGGAACCCATGAGATGGGAGCTGGTTTTAGAGTCTGTTCCAGTTGTGAGCATCTATGTCTCTGCAAAGTTTAGTTTGTTCATTCATTCATTCATTCATTCATTCAACAAATAGGAACAGATAACCTACTCTGTGCCAAACACTACAACTAGGGGCTAGGAAAACAATGGGGTGTGATATTGACATGGTTCTTATCCTCAGGGAACTAAGAGACTGGAGAGGAAAACACACATGAAACAAAAAACTACACAACGATTCATTTACTCACTAGAAATGTGAAAAGTTCTAGGAAGAAAGATGGAGTGTCCTAGGACACAAGGTGACAGATTGGGTCGTCTCAACTGTGAGGTCAGGACAGCTTCTCAAATAAATTTGGATTTAACTGAATCTCGAAGGATGTGCAGGAATTTAGCCAGATGAGGAAGAGATGGCTAGAGGAAGAGCATTTAAGGCAGAGTGAATTAGGTGCTACAAAGATTCAAGGCATGAAGAGGCTTGGTGTTTAAGAGAGAGAGGAACAGCTTGTTTGGGAAGAATGTTGTCACAAAGGGAGAATAGTGCACGACGCAAAGAAGGAAAGGCCCAGATTATACCTGGCTTCGGGAGGCAGGTTAATATTGACTTAAACAGCATGTTATAACCCCTCCCAAGAACTAGGTCAAAAAGTTTCAGATCCCTACATCAGAGGAATAGAATTTTGAAGAGCAAAAATAAGAGTTTTATTCATATAGTCCATCAGTGTCACATTTGAGCACCCATTCTGTGCAATAAGCAGGATTCACGCCGAAGCACAGGAGGCAATTTCAATTTCAGAGCCCCTCACCCATCAGCATGGATCTTGCTTGAGATTCTACCATTTTCAAACAAAACGTACTGTGTCTTGCGAAGTTTCAGTAAAAATACAATAATATCAGGAAAAGTGTTATAGAGGTATAATACCAGTTAAAATACAAGAATACCAGATAATAGTGCGCATGCACCCATTTGTGTTGTCCCTAAACTTATTGAAGAAAGTAGAGACTTTTCAGGAAAGTGTTTGAGGATTCAAAGAAAAAACCACAGTTACTTCACTGAGTCATACTTGGTGATGCAAGAGTTTGAAGACACTGTGCTCCTTCCCTGGAGCTTTCAGTTTCACAGAGGAGAGGAAGCAGAGTGAGACACCAGAAAAAGCAACACTCAGTGTCAACCACCACCAAGGGGCACATCTGATTCTCATGGTTGTCAGGACTTGGAAGAGAGCTAATACCCAAGTCAGACTCAGATAGAGGCAGAGAAGCCACTGGGCAACAGTAGGTCACAAAATGATTGTTTGGTTGACATATCTCTGTGATAAATTGCCCTAATTGCCTGCCCCTCTCTATTTGCATATACTTTGCTATATACTTTTATAGTGTCCTCCACTGTAGAACTTCTTGACTTTGGCCTCAGCCATGTGATTTGCTTTGACCAATAGAATGAAATGGAAATGAGGTGTGCCAGTGCTGAATTTAGGCTTTAAGAAGTCTTATAGCACAACCAGAAGGACATACAACTAGAATATGCAACTATGTACTGGGCATCTTTGGGGAGAAGAAGAAAAAATAATAAAGATTGGCAACAGATGTTAGCTCAGGTGCCAATCTTTAAAAAAACAAAAAGTCTTTTGTGCTTCCATTCGCTCTCTTGCACCTCTGCTATTTCCATGCCAGGAACATACTGGGGCTGGCCTGATGGTCCTACAGGAGGATGAAAAACACATGGAGCAGAGCCACCTGCGGCCAAACCCAGCCCAGACCAACCAATCCCCAGCCAACTCATAGAAGGTGAGAAATAACAAGTGGTGGTTGTTTGAAGTTGACTTGTTATATGCAATATCTAATGGATATAGTCTCTACTTCAAAATGATTTGTTCACAATTAAATCAAAGGTACAATAAGAGGCACCCACAGCACACAGAAAAAAACATAGGAGTCACAAAATTCAAAGGAGATGAGAGGACAAAGATACAGGTGAGGAGCAGACTTCTGAATTTTTCTCTGGGGGCAAAACTCTCAGCCATTAGAATATAAAGGGAAAAAAGTAGAAAAGAGACAAGAAGCCACAGATATTTCAAAGGGCCCAGAGAGCATTCATCCCAAGTATGGGTGCAATGAAAGGACTCCAAGGTCTTGGAATGAGAACTTGGGTTTCCAATTGCTATGTGAATGTTCTGAGCACTTTTTCCCTCACCAGTTGAAAAAGGAAGATGATACTCTCTTTTTTATAAAGTAGATATGAGGATTAGAAACAACAGTATGATAGGAGAGAGTAGCACTTGGCAGGTAGGCAGTAAATGATAGGAATTAGTATTGGCAATACACTATTTAAGTGTTAAGCTTAAGTTTCTGGTCTCCACATTTTACCTATCTTTTTCCCAAGACATGGTTGATTTCTCTCCTTGTACACATCCTTGTTCCCAGATCCTTTGACTTGCTCCTGATCTAGTAAACTAGTATCCCAATCTAGCACTTATCATCTTGCCTCTGATAATGATAGAAATGATGACAACATAAATGTAACTGTAAAAATAATAACAGTTAAAATTTATGGAGGTGCTTACCAGGCACGATGCTAAGCATTTTATTTACATTACATCCTTTTATCCACATATTGGCCCCACTATTTTATGATCATCACCATAAGATGAGAACACTGAGAAGCAGAGACATGAATTACTTTTTCCAAGATTGGAGCCATTAAGAGGCAGAGAAAGGATTTTAAGTTCAGGGTTTTATGATACCAAATATTACCCTTTCCACAGCTATACTAGTGCACCTCCCAGACTCTCAGAACCTTTCTATGCCTTGATGGGTTCATGACTGGGTGCTCTCTGTTTCTGGGTCACCAATTTCTCTGTGGTCAGGTGTGACAGATGGGTTGGAGCAGAGACTCTTGACCCCTAAGCTGAGAGCCCAGTGACAATTTCAACTCTGCTAATGGGACCTTGCAGAAGATCCTATACTTCTTCTCAGGAAGGACAGTGTAAAAAATTCCCAACATCCCATTGGGCTCTCCACTGCCACGGAATCAGGCCTGCAGAGGGGACCCTGCAGAGGTTATGCTGCTGCTGTCCACGGGCATTTACTTTCTGCTCTCATGCACTTCCATCCTCTTTTCCATTAGTCAGATGGTGGGGTAGCAACTCAATCAGTGTGTTCCAGGAGGCCACACTTTGGGAAGACTCTAACGATGAATTAAAATTTCATTTTGGAAACTTAATAGCCCAATCAATAATTTAGGGAGCAAAGAAAACATTTTCTGGGAAAGCATTAGCTTAAAACTGAAAAGTTCTTGCTCATCCCTTGGAAATGACACAATTTTAACAAGGGTGGGGCAGAGGGAGCATCTCTCCTTTTTCTCTCCTTACTCCTTTTTTTCTTCTTTTTCCTCTTCCTATCTAGTCTTCTCTCTTCTTATCCCCTACACAACTGCTATTACTGTTTTGTATTTTCTCGTCCTTCTGAATATTGTGCTTGCTGGTGCAATAACTAACTAGTACCATAACAAATCTGTAGCTATGCATTATTTCTTCTTGGAAACAGATCAGAACTATTATCCACTAATGTTGTTTCACTCCATTTTGAAATATTACTCACACTTAAAGATTCATCTTAAAGAAATTGCTATAATTCAAATCAAAATTTTATTTTTTCCAATGTGCTTGGTTGACTAGAAATGTTTAACCTAAAGATGTAAAAATAGACAAGATTCTAAGAGTTCCAAAGCTGTTTTGAGAATACACATGATGGTTAATAATATATCCAACTTGCTAAAACCTTTGAACTGCTTTCCAAGAAACTACTTCAAAATGTACTCTTTTTTTTTCTCTCTCTCTCTATCTAGTTGTCATTGATTGCAGGTGCACTGAGAAATCCATTTGGTTTTGGAAAGTACCCCGACAAGGACTTTTGCCTCAGATGTTGTTGATTTGAGTTGAATATTAGTACAAAGTCACAGCCTAAGAATACATATACCCCACACTTTTCCAGATGTCTCAATGATGAGCACCCAAGCAATGCAAAATTATAACAGAAATTAAGCTTGTTAAAGAAGGCTAGCACTGGGGTGGTCCCTGAAATAACATGGAGAACAGAGGACTAGAAAATATCAAAGGATAGATAATTTGTCCCCTCACATCCTAAAGAAACATAAGGCATTTGGATGGATAGTGATGTCAGCTGTAAGAGCATCCCCATATCCCATTTCTCACCCATGGCAGACACCTGTAAATCCCTCTAAAGCCTGTGTATCAGGGGATTGTCACAAAAGAAAATCCTTATTTGGAATCCTGGGACTAAGTGATATTTGAAATATTTTCCAGATTTAAAAAAGTCTTTAAAACTTGATTATTTGCTCAAGTTTACATAACAAAGTGATGGTGGAAAGCCAGTATGCTGACTTCTAGATCAGTTCACATTCCTTGGCACTGCCTTTCTAGGTCCTACCCCCTCTCCTCCTGCACTTTGCGGTATTACCACGATCAGGAGCCCGCGCACATCCTGGCCTGTTGCCCGAGGCACTGCCCTAGGAGACAGCCCCACTGATTCGCATCCACTTCTACCCAAACTCCCTTGTCAGTCCTCAGTCTGTTCCTTAGACAATCCTGCTTGAGTCTCTTGCATATCTTCACATCTTGCAAGCACAGGCACTGGCTTCCTTTTTTCAGGACTACTTTTCCGGGATATTTGTATGGTAAACAACCTTAGAAGATGGACATAGTAAAAGGCAGACTTATTTACTGTCCTATCTAATAAAGGTAATAATATCTCTCTCCAGGACAAAGTTCAGGCAGGCTTATAGCCCATTATAAAAGACTAGGATTCTCTAACCTTGTGATTCCTCTCCTGTAATGCAAGCCACCATGTGTGCAGGCATTGTCTGGCCCTTGACAATGCCCTGTAAGAATGAAGGCTCAGGGACTGATGCAAGCACTTTATATCTTACATATTTTAATTTACTAATAAGTTTTTTGTCTACATCTCCTTTCTACTACATTCGTTGAGTCCAGAACTCCTGTTGTGTTCACTCCTTTTGTTTCCAGGACTCAAAACAAAGCCAGGTAGATAATAGCTGCTCCACAGATATTTCTTGAATGAATGACTCAGTGCATAATAAATAAGTGAGTAACAGCCCAATTAGGTTAGCACAACTCTTAACTCCATTTGATAGATGAGAAAATGGAGGTTTAGGGAGTTGGGGTAACTTGGATAAATACAGAATTAGGAAATTACATAGATGGGATTTGAACCTAAGTCTCCTGAGTCTCCCAGCTAAACGTGTAACCACCATGTTCCACTTCCTCTTTGACTGATACCCACGTGTCATGAAGAGAATCAGAGCAGAGAGTAGACACCAATAGGGGGGTCGTGGCTACTAGGTATTCTCGGAGACTGTTTTCTTCTGTCTGCATACCTACACTTTCTAAATTTTCCACGAGAAAATAAATATATAAGTATTATATACATGTGTATATATATATGCATAAAAATGTATACATACACATACAAAGGTATGTGTTTACCTATGTATATATATAAATTTTATAATGAGGAAAGTAATTTTATTTATTAATTTTTTAAATAATTTTATTTTTTAAAAATCTAAGGAGTGGGGGGTCCAGCCCAGTGGCATCATGGTTAAGTTTGCACACTCTGCTTCAGCAGCTGGGGTTGGAAGGTTCGGATCCAAGTTGTGGACCTCGTACTGCTGTAGCGGCATTCCACGTAAAATAGAAGGCGGGCATAGATGGTAGCTCAGGGCCAATCTTCCTCACACACAAAAAGATCTATGGGGTGGAATTATTTTAATGATGCTTCTATTATCAAAAATATTTTAGGATTGTTTCCTCTGGAATTGCTTTCAGAGATAGTGAGCAAAACAACAAGAAAAAATTCTCTACACTTTGTCACACTTCATTTTGACCCCAAAATGGCCTTGCCCCCCACTCACCTGCTCATTTAATTCTCCAGACCTGGCCTGATCCCAAACATTTTTACTTTTTTTCCAAAATCAAGTTGTCTCCTTTGGACAAAGATACGCAACTTCTGAGGAAATTAAAGGAAGTCGATATAAACTCTAAGGACAATCCCCCAGCGTAGATTTCAAAAATAATCTTGAACATCTTTAGAATTGGTGGCTTAGTCTCTGGAGACTATTAATTTAAACGTGAACTATACTTATCTACACATATAGCTTTCAAAAGCCGATATCCTTAAACCAAGGTCATAGCTCAGGTTTTCCTTTAGTATAATTTTTTGAAAAGCGATTGTCCTCATGTCTGGCTACTCTATTATGATACCATCTAACAAGAACCCTCCCCACATCCAAATTCCCTTGCCATGACAGCCCAGAGTTTATTGGAAACACAAAGAAGGAGCTATGCCTCCCACAGCAGCATTTGGACCCAAGTAATTTAGATGCTCTAAGATAATCAGTGTGGGATCATTAAATGAACACGGCACTGTTTACAGTTCTCAAGCATTTGGGACATTCTCCTTTCTTCATTATACCCAATTAGAAATTTGAATTAAGGTTTCCATTAAGCAAACACTGATCTCTTTTCCCATGTTTATTGTGGAACAGAAGCCAACAATCTCCTTTAATTTCCTTCCAAGTTTTGTATATGAGTTGCATTGTTGAGAGTGGGGTTTGGTCATACAATTGTTCTTTCTCTGTGCATTTGGGCCACTTACGTTAGGAGAAAGTACAACTCAATCAAAACTCATTCTTCTGAAAGCCATTATAATTTTTCAACTTTATTCCTTAGCATTTGGAGATCCATTTGCAGAATTTTGTGAAAATCTAAATGTAATTTCTGTACATTGATTTCATAAATAACCTTATGGTATGGTGAAAAGAACCTCACTTTGGAAACCAAGAAATCAGGATTCACGTTTCAGTTCCACTCACTAGCTACAGCACCTAGGGGAAGCTATTTAACTTGTTTGAGTTGAGGTTTTCTTGCTGGTGAAAAATGGATTTATAATACCAATGCTAATTACCTCATAAAACTGTTATCAATATAGAATGAGAGAATATATATGAAAATGCTGATCATGTTTATTATTTAGAATTAACAGTCACATAATCAGATCTCATTGAAGGTAATCTTCAAAGACATATCTAATTTATAATTTGACACTCCAGAAACACTTCGTTATAACACAGTCCAATGTCTCATTGGAACATTTAATCTAGCAACAAAGAGCATAATAGGAGGACAGTTTCTATTTAATCATGCAAGAATAATTGTAATAGGAAGGTTACACTTGAAACATCCACTCCTGGGGGTGGGGGAAGGGCACGTACTATGCTTTCAGCTTTCAAATTTACAGAAATGGATCCTTCATTCTTGTGTGGCATTTCACAACATTTTTGTCCCGAGAAAGGGGTGGGGTAGGGGCTGCAGAAAGAGGGACAAACTGGAAAGGTCTCATTTCTTTTCAATTACTATAGCCAGACTCCAAGGACATCATTCACAATGGGCAGTACACAGAGACGCTCCCTCCAGAAAACACTTTAATTATGGGCTGCTGGCATGTGTCCAGGAGGGAGCTGGCTATCGGAGGCTAGGAGGCTGGAGCAAGGCTTTCAAACAGCCAGATTCAGAAAAGGGAATACCCAGGAGGGGACACAAAGTAATTACCATCATCAAGAGCAATTGCAACAATACTCGAGTTGGGCTCTGGTTGTTCACAAACAGGCAATTTCTTTTGTGCAGACATTCGTGTTGACCCCCTCGTTCAGAAGCTCCAGAAGGAAAAAAGCAGGGTCTAACCTCTTCCTTTGCAAGCATCAACATTGAGCAGGGTAAATGTCATCCGCTGTCTGACTTTTCATTAACCATATAAAATCCTGGGAAATGGTCCCTGCACTCAGAGACACTCTGAAAAAACAAAAATGATTCTCCTACTCCTTTCCTTTTTGTTTTAAAACTATTTCATTTCTCGCCCCCCAACCCTCCCCACAGAGATTGCTGGAGGCGGCTTGCCTGCAACCTCCTCATCAGAAGTTTCTTAAGGCAGAATTATAGGAAGCAAATTGGGTAACTACACTAACGAGGAGACTCAATTTAACTGTCATCGGGAAATTATGAAATAGCTTATCAAAGATTGAGTGTGAAGGAAAGACCCTGAGGATTGTCATTTAAGAAGTGGTAGGTTAAACTGTGTGGGGAAGATTTCCTTTAGCTCATTAGTACTTGAAGTCACAAGCATTTAAGGATCTAAGACCTGCCAAGGGAACAAGCCTGCCTTCCGTTCTCCTGCTGGAAAGTGATTAGCTGGAATTAACAAGAGCACCACTAGGGATTTCTTCCCAGATCAATTCAAACAACAGAGTTACCCTGACACAGAAATCTTGGGAAACAGTTAACCTGGTTTTGCAACCCTGTATGCATGCTACGGGAGGAGTGTGTACATCTGGCATTTTCTCTCTGCAGAGCAGAATGTCACTGGGAAATTATTGAGATAAAAACATATCCACCCTGCACCTGTCACAGAGTCATGTCCTGATGAGGAAAATTACCTGGTGGTGCCTGGTTCTGGGGATGTCTCCATTTTATTCCCCGGCCTGTCACTCATTTGTAGCTCCCAGAGCAAATTCCCCTAGGCAGGGTTAATGGTTGAGGGAGGAGAGTGGGAAGCCATCAGTCAACTGCTAGCTTCAGCAAGCATTGTGCCAGTCTGATTCATTTTGTCTAAGCTGACAGAGTCATATAGTGTAAGACAAGAACCAAGTCCAAACTCCAATCTTAGGTGCTCCTTGTCTAAGCCTGGCACAATCTCTACAACGCATTGGACATACTCCTCAGTAGATGATATTAAAGAAACAGGGCCCTGCATGAACCAGCTTGCTGAGAGGAATGGATGATCCTCATTAAACCAGATTTCAGGCTTATGGTCTCAATTTTCCAGAGTCCTAAATTTATCATTTAAAATATTATTAGAAGAGTTGAGGTTTTCCACCAGGAAACCTGGGTTTGAATCCCAGCTTCATCATAAATTGCATGACTCTGGGCCAGTCACCCAAGCGCTGGAAGCTCATCTCTAAATAATGGAGATGATCAGAAGACCCACCTGACAGGATTAGGTTGACATCAGCCTGAGCAGTGTATTTCAAACATTCTGGAAGATATCCAGCGATGAGATATTGGACTGAATGGATACTCCAACCAAGATTATCCTGATGGTAGCTCATAAAAATAATGATGATTAAGTAAAATCATGGAATAGAATTTTTGTATCATCAGTTAATCCTTTCTTCAGAATAACCCAGACTGCAGAGTAGAGAAAAATGCATTTTTGATTCATTAACTATCCCCATTATTTGGGCTGCAGTTTACTCTATATAATACTACTAAAGAGTAGAGTGTATCTTTCTATATTCTTGGCAGAAAGCAACTGGCTATCTTCGAAAGACAAGGCGTGATGTTTATTAAGGGAACACAGAGTTGAAAGAAGCTTAAAAACCAGACTTAAGACACGGCAGATAACAAAGACTCTTTCCTTGATCGAACTTTAATAGGGTTCCTCTGAGCCCTATTCTCAACTAGGCCTCAACTGTGGTCCCTGTCCTGTCTTTCGCCTGCTTAGCCCAGTTTTAGCAAGAATCCTGCTAAGTCAGTTTGTGAGAATCACCCCAGCCTTGATATCTGGTCCTGCTTGATATCTGATCAAGTTCCTCACCCCTCACCTTTGATATAAAAGTCCTTTGCCTGCCTTTAGCGAGAATCTTATTAGGTCAGTTCAGCAAGAAACTCCCTGTTCTTGCTGTCTCCTCTTAGTAGTTTTCCATCCACTCACCCCACTCATCCTTCTCCTTGGCTATAAATCTCCAGCTGTCATTGTTGTATTCAGAGTTGAGCGCCATCTCTCTCCCCTATTGCAAAGGTCATGACCCGGACTGCAATAATCTAGAATAAGTCTTCCTCATCCTTTCAATAATTGTCAGAACCATTTTTCTTTAACACAGGAAAGAAGGAGGCTGTGCAGGATCAAAAACACAACATCTTTTAGCAAGGACGTCTACTCGCCCACCATGAGCACCTCTGGGACATCTTGGGCATCTCCCAGCTTCTCCCAGTCTTTGTAGCTCTTGCTCCCTATTCAAATCCTGAATGGAAGCGCTAGATTGGCTCCGACTAGGTTACCTTCCCAAGCCCTGGTTACCAGGTGGTGGAAAGAAGCATAGCTTTTCCTCTAGATTCCATGGACAGAGATGAGGCAGATGGAGCATTTCCCAAAATGGAAAGAAGGATTAGATGCTGAGTAGGCAAAAATATCAATTCTCTACTCTGACTAGCTATTGGGTATGGCCCATGCGTCAGACATTTTTCATATCTCATTTCACTTAATCCTCGCAACCAGCTGGGAAGATGAGGTGCTATTATGCCCATGTTACAGATGAGGAAACTGGGGCTCAGATAAACTCAGTGCCCTTTTTTTTTTTTCAAAGATTTTATTTTTTTCCTTTTTCTCCCCAAAGCCCCCCAGTACATAGTTGTATATTCTTCGTTGTAGGTCCTTCTAGTTGTGGCATGTGGGACGCCGCCTCAGCGTGGTTTGATGAGCAGTGCCATGTCCGCGCCCAAGATTCGAACCAAGGAAACTCTGGGCCGCCTGCAGCAGAGCACGCGAACTTAACCACTCGGCCACGGGGCCAGCCCCACTCAGTGCCCTTTTTAAGGATTAAACATCTGGTAAGTGGTGAGACCCAGGTCTGTCTGGCTTCATCTTTCCACACCATTGAGCTGGCTCCCATATAAATTGGTTTAAACATTGGGCCCAGGGCTGAATGGAATAACAAATCAGAAAACAACCAAGACGAGAGGAAAAGAGAGTGATAAGAAATAAAATCAGGGTCTCCTTTTTCCTCCGTGAATACAAGGCTTGTCTGCACCTCACAGAGAGGAAAAGGTGAACAGCATTGTCTTTCATGGGCATGCATGCTCTGGTGGCTCATTGCCCACTGTTGCAGAAGCTGTACCCCGCCATTGAATGAGGAAGCTGTGTTATCACCCCTGTGTTGTATGAACCTCGCTGCCCCAAAATGCCAAAGTTCCCTGCGCCATGAATACTTATGATTCCTACTTGCCAAGCACCGATGGAGATCAGTCTGACCTGAGGATGATGCCAATCAGGAGAGGCTCTGTCCCCTCCTGGAGATTTCTCTTTCCTGCAATGACATTCAAAACAATAACAGAAATTACTGATTCCGTGTTTTATTTCTTAATATTTTAACCATTTTTATTCATATGGGGCTGGACAATAGAGTGAATAATAAATAATAGTTTGAATTTCACATCTAAAAACTTTTCATACACGATTATAATTTTTTTTTTTTGGTGGAAGATTAGCCCTAAGCTAACATCTGCTGCCAATCTTCCTTTTTTTGCTGAGGAAGACTGGCCCTGAGCTAACATCTGTGCCCATCTGCCTCTACTTTATATGTGGGATGCCTGCCACAGCATGGCTTGACAAGCAGTGCATAGGTCCGCACCCGGGATCAGAACCAATGAACCCCAGGACACGGAAGTGGAACATGCAAACTTAACCACTGCACCACCAGGCCAGTCCCTATAAATATTTTTTCTTCAACTCTCCGGGCAGAGTAGAATATTAAAGTATAAAGATTAAAAATAAAACGCTGCCTGGAATCTTTGCTCAGTGACCTATTAACTGACTATCTTGGAGAAAGTTATTTAACCTCTTTGAGCCTCATTTTCTCCATCTGTAAAGTGGGATAATAATAGTATTGACCTCATAGGGCTATTATGAGAACTTTGTACGGTACCTGCCATGAAGTAAGCATTAAATAAAAGAGAGTTATTATTATCTTCATTTTACAAAAGAGAACTTTAACCTGCCAAGATCTTAGATAGTAACAAAAGCTTAAACCCTGTCTTTTGATTCCAAATACAGGACATTTTCCATTATTATTGCTACACCTTATTTTCCTACCCAACTTCCTGCTGGCTTTTACTCACATACTACCTTGCTGATTCTTATTTATTCTTACATCCGCTGTGATTAGTAAAGAAGATAAGAAATTCTGCTTTCTTTGCAATCTCTGAACACAGCTGTTATCTTCCATTGAGAGCCACCCTTAGCTGGGCACATCTCTAGCATCTCTCCTTTTCCTTAGTATTCTGTTAAGAACATGTTTCCCCATGTCTGCACTCAAGAAGTTCCCAAATTTCTATTTTTGCGTGCCCTTGTTCATGAATTCTTAACGCTTATTGCCTGCTGCGTGATGCAGGACTTCCTTGCCTGAGGGATACTGTCACTCAGTATAGGATTCTTTATCCAAGTACAAAACATAACCATGACCCACTGATTTATGAAAGTAACTTAGGGAAAGAAGCTTAGGGGAGAGATGCAAATGGAGCATATGAGAAATGCAAGACGCTTATGTCTTGATGTAGGAAAAAAAATCCAACTACCAACAAAACTCAGAGGATGGGCAAATTCTAGGTAACACTAGAAAGTTTAGAAATAAAGAAGAACAGAATATTATTCTCCCTTTATACACCACACCAGAATCCAGCCACTCAGTGTGAGCGCTGAGAAAACTAGAGGGGGCCTTTTTCAAATTGTCAAAAGTTACTACATCACTAATTTTGGTGTTTTTTTAAAAAACATAAATGTGGACAATAAATTCATAATGTGGTGAAAGTACGTTTCCTGCAGAGGGTGGTGGCGATGACGGCCCACACAGGACGGAGGCTCTGATACAGATGGTGACAACTCCACCCCATTGATGCTTCCCTTCTGAGGCTGAATGAGATGTAGGGGTCTTGAGGTCAGACAGACCCAGGCTTAAATCTTCACTCAGCCATGGAGTAGCTGCTACAGGTTGCTCTTTCTTCCTGAGCTTCAGTTTTGCCATCTGTAAAAGGGAGATAATTATACCTATACCATGGGATTGTGTAGGTATTAAATTGCCATAAATCAACCCTGACTCAATAAGTGTTGGCTTTGTTCCAAATATTAGAACTTGTAGTAGATGTACTTTGTAGCTATGAAATGCATTAACTTTTCCCAAATCCTTTCATTATTACTTTACTTGATCATCATAAACCTGTGAAATAGATAAAGAAGATAAAATTAAGCCTGTTTAACGTGGGAAAACTATGACAGAGAGGTTATGCAGAGCTGCCAAAGGTCACAAGCTAGCTGGTGACAAATAGACTCACATCGTTTGATACCCTGTCTATTCTCCTTTCAACATCCTATAGGACTTCCTGCTTTTGTACTTGAATACATTTCCACCCGGACAAATATCCTGGGTACTCAGGTTCCACTTTTCTTCTCTTCCATTTTCTTTTATTCATTCACAACACTTGATTCATCTCTGTGCATATGTTACCTCCTCTCTGTTATTTATTTAGATGGAAATAATTAATACAAGCATTAATGTGAATTTCTATTTCCCCTCAAAATACCTCCCATCTCATGATTCCTTCCAAGGAATGTTTCAAGTATTAAAAATATGTACAACTAGACGACCATATGTTAAAAGGTATTTATCACTATCTTGGCATGGGTCTGATGTCAGAAATTTATTTCAAGCTGAGAAAATTTAGGTGTTAAAAAAAACCTTTGATGAAGCCAATTGGTAAACACATATATCTAGCATTTTTAATATGCTTTCAATTTAATCAAAATAGAAATTAAATTGAGTAACTCTACTCAGACTAAAATAAAACGTTATATGGTTTAAGGGAATATTCTTAAATAAAAACGTAATTTTCTAATCATGTTTATAAGCCTCCCGATGGACATTTGGCAAAATTATGCATTATATGTGAATTACAGCTGTTTACAAAGCTGAACAAGACGTCTCATCAGTCAAGGCTAAAAGTTATAGGGAGTTACCATAACAACAATAATACTATTTACTATATAGATTACATTTATTGTTTCCCAGGTGCAGTACTAAGCACTTCAGAGTACACTATTCCTTCTAAAATGCACTATTCTTGTGCCCATTTTAAACATTGAAAATTGAGTCACAGAGAGGTTAAGCTTTTGGCTAAAGGTGAGGGTCTTACCTCAAGAAAAGGGGACCGAAACCCATGTCTATCTGACTATTTTAAAAAGTGCACACTTTTAACCAATCTTTTTCAATAATTGTATCCACAAACATTTATGGAGACCTGTGATGTGCTGGGTGGAGTTCAAGATTCTGGAGAGATAAGAGTAAGCCAGAAAGGAAAAACCTCTGCCCTCCTCAAACATATTCTTTTGGGAGCAGATGGAAAATCAATACATGAACTAAGGAACAAGATCATTGCAGGTGGTGAAAAGTGCTGCAGAGAACAGGATGCTGAGCCATGGAGTAAGAGGTAAGGATGGCTGACAGCTTCCGTGCATGGCTCCTGAAGGCCTCACAGAGGAGGCTGCACTGGAACTAAGTTCTGAACAGCAAGAAGTCACCTGACATGAGGGGCCTGGAGGGAAAATCTTCTGAAAAGCCCTGCCCAGGAGACCCACTGGGAGGTGACAGGAACAGAGGAAGACCAGGACAGCTGAAGCGTAGTGTGGGAAGGGGAGCATGGCAGGGGCTGAGGTTAGAGGCAGCTAGGAGTGAATTCCATGACAACACATCATCATGTAAAAAAGTAAAACATATACATAAAGAGCCCACTACCCTAGTGCAAACACTGCCAAGAATTACATATTAAAAGGTATTTATGTCAGACACCTTATAAGGGAAAGATTTCACCTGAATTCAATATAATATTATTATTACTTTTTTATATTTAGATAGGAAAAAAATTCCACTTTCAACGTAAATTTGTTTTGGTTTGAGCTCTGAGATATGTGAGGGCTATTAAAAATTTAAAGTAATAATCTCCTTGCTTTTTTTCCCAACTTTATTGAGCTATAATTGACATATAACATTGGGTAACTTTAAGGCGTACAATGTGTTGACTTGATACACTTACCTATTGCAATATGATTACCAGCGCAGTGTTAGCTAACATATCCATCACCTTGTTTTAATTTACAAATTCATTGAATGAACTTTTTTTATATTATTACTGCATTTAACACAAATGCTAATGCAACATTTTTTCAAGTCCCTTTGATGAAAGGACACAAAAAAGGGGCACAATTTTGCATTGTTTCAATTTTTATAATTTCCAAGCATACGATAAAAGCATTCACTGGCCCCTAAAAAAAAAATGCACCCTTTAAAGTGTACAATTCACGGGATTCGAGTATTTTCTCAAAATTGTGCAACCGTCACCGCTACCAAGCCTGGTAGGCAGAGGAAGGAGTTTGGATTTTATTCTGGGGGTAATGAAAAATCATTGGAGGATCTTAAGCAGGATTTTTTCATGCTTCTTACAATAACCTCCAGACCATACTTTCTCCTCTTCCCCTCCAAACTCCAACACTTACTAACTAGCTGGGTGGGTCAACTACTGACCAAGTCACCTAATTTTCCACTCACCTGTCTGGCACTGCTTTCTCACCCTCTGCCTCTCAATCATACAATACTATGTTCAGTTCTCAGATATATGGTGACTGTTATCTCCGGGCCTTTGCACATGCTGTTCACTCTGCCTGGAGCACCAATTCTACCTCCTACCTTTCTTTGTCCCATTGGCCAAGTCCTATCATGTAAGATTCTGATCAAATTTCACCTCTATCCCAGTTACCCCATTCTGCAATTTGATATTTCTTTTTATTTTAATTGCGTGCATTTTTATTACAAAAGTTTTATAACCTCATGAAAAAATTTTGGAAAAATGAAAATAATATAAACAAACTTCTTACTACTCTAATGCAAACACTGCTTTCTTCAAATTAAAATGAAGTTAACATTTTTTACATAGGACTATTTTTCCACATTACAAAGCACTGCTATAGGATAGATTCCCAGGAGAGAAATACTGTGCCAACATGTAAATACAAATAGTTTCCCAAAATGCAAGGTATTTACACTGCAGCATGCAGGGCGTGAGCAACTCTGCTCCTGCCTCTTTTCATACTTAATTAATTCATTTATTTGTTCTCGAGATGTAATTCACATATAAAAATTCACCTTTTTAAAGTGTATAATTCAGTGGTTTTTACTATTTTCACAAATTGTGCAACTGTTGGTTTGCAAACTGATCGCTGTACACAGCTGGTCCCGTGTACACAGTACATGGCAAGGAGAGATTGAAGAAAGGCAGGCTGCCCCGGATTGGTAGGTGGCAGTTTTAACAAGCAAGTTTTAACATACAAGTCTTGTCTTGGGCAGCTGCAAGACCAGTACATCTCCACATCTGCCCACCAGAATCTTAAAAGTTTGTATAGAGGCCTTAACTGGGTTCGGTCAAGTATTCAGTCTAGATGGCCTCAAAAACACATTGTTCTCTCAAGGCTGTGGCCTTGAAAATGGCTCCCACTGTGGGAATGATGGGTAGAACGTACAGTCCAAGGACAGGGGAGGGAATGAGGAGCTTCCCACTGCCGAGGTCCAGCTCACTGGACAACCAGTGGTCACATCCTCTCGATGACCTCCTCCAACAGCAACCATCACCACTATCTAATTCCAGAACATTTCATCACCCCCAAAAGAATCTTGTACCCATGAGTAATCACTCCCTATCCCCACCTCACTCCAGCTCCTGGCAACCACTAATCTATTTTCTGTTATTATGGATTTTGCTTTTCTGGGCATTTCATTTGAATGGGGTCATACAATACATGGCCTTTTGTGTCTGACTTCTTTCACTTAGCATAAAGTCTTCAAGGTTCACCCATGCTTAGAATGTATCAGACCTTCATCTCTTTTTATGGCTGAATAACATTCCATTGTATGAATATGCCACATTTTGCTTTTCCATTCATCACTTGATAGACATTAGGCTTGTTTCCACTTTTTGGCTATGATAAATCATGTTGCTATTGACATTCATGAACAAGTTTTTGTATGATTATATGTTTTTCTTTCTCCTGGATATATACCTATGAGTGGAGTTGCTGGATCATATGGTAACTCTATGTTTAACTTTTTAAGGAATTGCCAAACTGTTTTCTAAATTGACTGCATCATTTTACATTTCCACAAGAAATATATGAAGGTCCCAATTTCTCCACATTCTCAACAACACTTGTTACTGTCTATTGTTTTTATCTGTAGCCATCTTAGTGGGTGTGAGGTGCTATCTCATTGCGATTTTGATTGGCATTTGCCTAATGACCAAGGATGCTGAGCATAATTTTATGTGCTTACACTTAGTACTTATTTTACCGGGTTGTAATGGTTTGTGTTTATGTCTGTCTCTCTCCTAGTGTGTGAGTTTTTTAAGAGTAGATATGGTGTCATGTGTCTTTGCATCCCAATGCAAAGTAAATAAATGAATGAATTAATTAATCAAATGAATAAATGAATGAACAATGTAACAAAAGAACATAAGACTTGAGGAGTTCCAAAAGGCCACACACTAAAATAATAATAATAACAACAATAAATTAAAAAGGGAAAACAAAGAAAGAAAAGAAAGATAGGTGACACAAAGGTAAGAATTTAGACAAAGGAGGGAAAGCTCTGTTAAGATTGGATCATCTAAAGGTGTAACATTTTGACTGAGATTTTAATGAGCAGTAGGAGATAACCAAGTAAAGAACTGAGGGGAAGGGTATTCCAAGCAGAAGGAACAGCTGGTGCAAATGCCTCAACACATAGCTGGCAACATGTATGACAAACAGAGATGAAATCCAAGAAGTGAAGAGCATCAAATCAAACACAATCTTGTCAATATGGATAAAGGTTTATAGCTGTGGTGGTCATTGGGACTGTTCACAATGATTTGGTTCTCTCATTTAGTGAAATGTGATATGATAGCTGTTGTCTACCCAACTGGATGCAAGTAAGGCCATATTACTTGCTTTGACCAATAAAAGTGGAGAAATCAAAGAAATGGGTCACTTCCCCCACGTAAGCTTAAAGAACCAGCCAGGGATTCACTGCATTCGTTTGCCTTGCCTCAGCGATTATGGAAGGCTAGGATAAAATAAAGTTTCTATCAGCCTGGGTCCTTGAGTGCCTGTGATGACCACAGCCCCTAAGCAGACTATATTAATCTGCTTGGGCTGTCATAACAACAGATGTTTATTTCTTATCATTTTGGAGTTTGCAAAGTCTAAGATCAAGGTTTCCACTGATTCTGTTCCTGGTGAAAGCCCTCTTCTTGGCTGATATATGGCCACTTTCTCACTATGTCCTCATGTGGTGGAGAGAGAGAAAGAGGAAGCAAGCTCTCTGGTGTCCCTTCTTATAAGGCCACTAATCTCATCATGGGAGCCCCATCCTCATGACTTCATCTAAATCTAATTACCTCTCAAAGGCCCCATCTCCAAATAGCATCACTTTGAGGTCAGCACTTCAACATATGAATTTTGGGGGAGACACACAATTCAGTCCATAGTATAGACTCACAATGGATGTGCAACATGCAAGAAAAATAAACATTATTTTTGTTGCCACTCAAGAAATTAACCCATCTTGACTGATGTGATAGTTTACTCTAAGTTCTTTGAAAAGATATTGGGGGGATTTAAGTAGAGGCATGACATGATATAACATGTTTTTAAATATTGATTGAACTGTTTGAATAGTAGTTACAGGTGTCCAGACAAGACTTAATGGTGGCTTGGACTATAAGGGTAAAAGTACAAATGTACAGAAATCATTAGAACTTGCAGTAGATGAACGTGGGGAGTATGAAAAAGAGAAAGAGTCAGTTACCATCTCCGTGTGCATAAGAGTAGTACCAGCTCACAGAATTGCAGGGAGGATAAATAAAGCTTATTTGTGAAAGAATCTGGCACATCACACTCTCAGAGTTCAGTCAGGTTCACCCCGGTTCTCCTCTCCCCTCTACCTCTACCATCATCCCTGCCATGTCCTAGGGCCAAAATCAACAATTACAATTTCTTCTTGAAATTATACCATTGTCTCATCAGTGTGGGGGACCAGAGTAGGAAAGCCTGGGTCACTAATCACAAAACTTGGCTCACCACATATTTTACCCTGGGCTGCCTCATGAATTCGTCTTCTGTTTACCTCTCCTCAACAACAAGCCCTGCCTATGGCTAAAATAAATGATGCACTATTCACAGTGAGGCAGCTCAATGGGGAAGAAAAATCAAATGAGAGTGGCTCACAGTGCTATTGAGGCAACTCTCTTATAATTATTCTTGACAACCAGAAATTTGTGGAAAGAGAAGATGTTTGGATTATGTTGTTTCCAGCAGGCTTGTGACCGCTTGACTTCAGTGAAAAGAATTGGATGTCCCTTCTCTTTATAATAACCACAAATATTTCTTTAGGAGAACAATCAGTTTGTCCTGTAAACACTATTCAGTTTGGAATTCTATTTGCCTTATTTTCTACTGCAGCAGCAAGGTGAAAAATCATGTCATTGTTTTAGCCATGAAAAATCCAGCGATTTACAGCAGGCTTAGGACAATGAGATCATAATTGTGGACATTAAGTATCAAACTTCAATGGGATGGAGTGGGCAAGAGAGAGATTTCTTTTACGAAACGTTTCTGGGTTCAATGCCTTGCTGATAAGAGCATATTATTTTTGGAAGCATTTTTTAGAAGTTGATGCTCAATAATATAAAGTAGCTTTTACACACCATATGCATTAGAAGAAAGAATGCTTCTCAGTTGTAATAAGTCTAGGCAGCCTTGGCAGAGTGTAGATAGTAGTGCTGACTGTTTGTTGAGGATGGGAGAGTGCTCTCCGATCTCCTTCGGCACTGTCTCTCGCATGCCCACGCCATCATCGTGAAGTCACCTAAGCTTTTAAATGCCCTCATACCAGCTTGAGAGGGAGAAGGGAGAGGAGTAAATCTTTGATGAGAGACAAACAGCCTTGGATGGGAGTGGAACTGAGTATTTATCAAAAGAGGCTGAGAGAATCTAAAGCAGATAGTTAGAATTGTCCTCCTTTTGCTAACAGTGGAAAGGGAATTCAGCAACAAGATATAGACATTTATGGGAAATAAAGAAAGCAAAATTTCTTTTGCACCACTGCATTATAGAACAATGTCCACTCCCAAAGATGTCCCCAAAACATGTGAATATGTTATATGGCAAAGAGAAGTTAAGGTTGCAGATGGAATTAAAGTTGATAAACTGGCCTTAAAATACCAAGATTACCCTGGATTATCCAGGTGGGCCCAATGTAATCACAAAAATCCTTACAAGTGGAAGAGCCAGTGGAATGAGAAAACTAAGGTTTACATTGTTTAATTTGCCCGAGGACACACAGCTAGTGAGTGGCAAAGCTAGTACTTTTCAAATCAACCTGGGGTCTCTGCTGTGACTGCACTCCAGCTCTCAAACAAAACCTGGGATTTTCTTGTATTCTCACTTCTTCAATTATGCCTTGTTTTAAGTCCTATACTCTAATCTGTGTGCAATTTTCCCAGCAGATGCCCCTGTGGTGTTTTACAAAATATGCAGTAGAGATTCCCATTTCCAAATAAATATCAAAAGATGAGTAGTCTATCTAGATTAAACGAAGCCGAGAGAAAGGTAAAAATCATGTCTGCAGAGGTTATTACCAAACCTAGAGACAAAATGGAGGGCACAGGGCATTCTGCTTTCCTTCTGAGAATTTAGATCCTTCTCTGCTAAAGCAAACCCAGGATATTCCTCTGCTAAGAGATCCAAGCTGATTAAGAATACAATGCATGGCAACATCTGTGGTTTGCACATTGTTGAACTAAAAAGGCTCTAATGTGTAGGAGCAGAGGCCAAGCAACCAGTATCCATGGCAAC
The DNA here is from genome assembly GCF_041296265.1 of Equus caballus. Taxonomy (NCBI): domain Eukaryota; kingdom Metazoa; phylum Chordata; class Mammalia; order Perissodactyla; family Equidae; genus Equus; species Equus caballus. Next base: position 111,292,664 of record NC_091686.1, read on the forward strand.
ACTGTGTTTAGTTTCAACCGACAGTTGTGGAGAGCATTCAATCAGATTCTTATATTTGTCTAAATGGCACCCAATAAATAGTTCCCATAGCCAACATTTTTGTCTTGGCTTGGAAACAAAGGAAAAGTAGACCTGGGTGGGGGAGCAGCACAGGGGAAGAATTCACCACAAAGGGACAAACGAACTTCAGGAAGGCTAAAATTAATGTTTCACTTGTCAAGTGAAAAACAAAATTGAGGAAAATGTGATAAGTATGCATATAGGAATGAGTACAGGGGGAAAAACCGGAATCAAGATGCATGGCCCTAATTTTATGATTAAAAAGTGATTTCAAAAAAGTCATGAAATCCAGTTGTGTTTACAAACTAACGGTCCACTCTTGTTTACCGAGTGTCCATTCAGGCATTATGCTAGGTACTTTACGAACATTATCTCTAATCCTCACCAGAAAAAAACAAAAAAGCACAAGAAAGCTATCATTATCTGCATTTTATACTGCAGTAAGGCGCAGTATAGAAAATGCAAATAATTTACCCACTGTTACAGATTTTGTCTGTGAAAGATTTGAAAGTAGTTCTATCTGATTTAAAAGTCCCTGCCTTTCCAATGTTTGACATTCTGAGGGGAACAAGGGATCTTAATTTTTTCTAAAATTCCATCCCTGTTTGAACGAATGCTTCAATAATAAGATATTATTCCAGCAAATAACGAATTTCAAATTCAAGTCAGAGAATTTTTATTATTGCAATAAATAGTCTCGTTGAAAATTAAAGTTTCATATTTCACTGAAAAATAATTAAATGTGTGAATATGCTTAATTTGCATGTGATTTGCATGTGTTCATTCTAGGTCAACAAGGGGTAGAGACTAGGAGGTGAGATCCAGTCAGCTAGATGCTAGGAATATGAGAATATGTGTACCCCAAGAGTCCCAGATGGAGACTTGAGCAGAAAATTGGACAAGAGAAGCTGCCTTTCTCTGTGTAAGCTTCTAAAACCAAACTTCGTCTCATCTTTTGGAATTTGCTGGCATTCCTAAATTGAACAATTTATTTGCTTCCTGTCACTTAAACAATCTCAAATGCCTGCAACTTTCAATGTGATACCAAGTCTAACTCCAAAAGAGTAAAGATGAAATGACAGCATAAACAGCCACCTCTGCAATATCAGTTGGTTAAGCAAGTAGGATAAGAAAGCACACAGCTTCACTGGGGTATAATTAATGTATAATAAACTGCATGTGTTTAAAGTGTACAACTTGCTAACTTTTGCCATAGCTATACATCTGTGAAACCATTCACCGGGATAATGAACATATCTATCTCCCCCAACAGTTTCCTCACACCCCTTTGAAATCCCTCCCTCTGATCCTTCCCTGCCCACCCCCCACCATCTCTAGGCAGCCATTGATCTCTTTTCTATCACCATAAGTTAGTTTGCATTTTCTAGAGCTGAAAGAATATTTCTAAATTCTCCTGGCACCAAGTTGAACCACAGGAACCAGATTAAAATTCACTATACCTACCTACTCTGCTAAACAGGAGTCCCTCCGAGCCTCACATTTAAAGTCCATTTTGAATCTGTACCCTTATCATTTTCTTTCTGCCTTGGCCATGTGCAATGTTTAGTGACTTCATTTCAGACAAGCTACCCAGGTCTAGTCTTCATCAGAGTACCACTTCTTGTTTTGCTCTCTCAACTTGACACCCACCTCCATGCCAGCCAAAGAAACAGGGTGCCATCATGCCTCCTGGCCATCACTCGTCTAGAAAGTAGAGCTGAACACTTACAGATACAGATTTTTGTTGAGGAAGCCACTCCAGATATCCCTGGACCTGATGGCTTTCTTGTGGTGGCACCCATAACCGCAGGATCTAGGAAGCACAGGATCTAACTTTCCTCGCATGCAATTCACACAGCAGCTTTATACTTACTGAGCTCAATGCATCTCAAGCAAGGGAGGCAGCTGGAACACTTTCCTTTGGTGATATGGCTTTATAACATAGGCTTAAGTGGCTCAAGTTGGTAGTTGCCTGGAATTTCATTTCTGTTTTGCTTTTATTTTTTTGCTTTAAACAGTCAATTATCTCTCTCTTTTTTTATAAGTGAGGAAGATTGGGCCCAAGCTAATATCTGTGGCAACCTTCTTCCATTTTGTATGTGGGATGCCACCACAGCATGTTCTGACGAGCAGTGCGTAGGTCCTGCTATTGGAACCCACAAACTCCAGGCCGCCAAAGCAGAGTGAGCCAGACTCAACCACTACGCCACTGGGTCAGCCCCTCAATTATCTTTTTTCCTTTTGAAATTTAAAAAATTTTATTAGGGTAAAATATACAAAACATACAATTTACTATTTTAACCATTTTAAGGGTACAGTTCAGTGGCATTAAGCACATTCACTGTGTTGGACAACCATCACCACTCTCCATTTCCAGAACTTTATTTATTTTTTAATAGACTTTATTTTTTAGGTCAGTGTTAGGGTCACAGCAAAATTGAGCAAAACATACAGAGATTTCCCATATTCCCCCTACCCCCACACATGCATAGCCTCCCACATTATCAACATCCCCCACCACAGTGGTGCATTTGGTACAATTGATGAACCTACATTGACACACCATAATCACTCAAAGTCCATAGTTTACCTCGGGTTCACTCTTCATGTTGTACTTTCTATGAGTTTGGACAAATGTATAAGGACATGTATCTACCCTTATAGAATCATATAGAATAGTTTCACTGCCCTAAAATCAATTATCTTTTGAAAATATTTTGAAATGATAAAAAAAATCTTTTATATTTACCCACATATTTGCCATTTCTGGCACTCTTAATTCCTTTCTGTAGATCCAAATTTCAATTCCTCTTCATTTTCCTCCTGCCTAAAGAACTTCCTTTAACATTTCTCATAGTCCAGGTCCACTGGTCATAAATTTTCTCCAATTTTGGTGGTCTGAAAAAGTTATTCGTTTGCCTTTATTTTTTCAAGATACCATCACTAAGTATAGAATTCTAGTTGATGGTTTTATTCTTTCAGCACTGCATGGTTTTGACAAGAAGTCTTCTGTCATTCTTGTTTATCCCTCTATATATAATATGTCCTTTTTGTCTGATTTTGAAATTCTTCTCTTTCTCCCTCGTTTTCTCTACTTTGACTATGATAGTATGTTTCTTCTGCCTGGAAACTTTTGAGCTTCTTAATCTGTAGGTTTATACTTTCATCAAATTTGGAAAATGTTCAGCCATCATTTCTGCAAATAGTTTTTCCGACGTCTTCCTTCTGAGATTTCAGTCACATGTATGTTAATTCACCTGATATTGTCCTATAGCTCTTTGAGGCTTTTTTCTCTCAGTTATTCTTCTCATTATGCTTTAATTTAGACAGTTATATTACTATGTCTTCAAATTTACTGGTATTTTCTTCTGTAATATCTAATCTAATCTGTTTATCCCATCTAGTAAATATTTCATTTTAGATATTGCAGTTTCATCTCTAAAAGTTCCATTTGTGTCTCTTTTATAGCTCTCATTTCTCTGCTCACCATATTCAAGCCTTTTAAAATTTTATGTCCTTGAGCATATTTAGAAGACTTACAATGGTGTTTTAAGATCCTTCTCTAATTCCATCATCTCTCTCATTTTGGGAATATGTTTCTATTGATTGATTTTTTTTTCCTGGTCATGGATCATATATTTCTATGTCTTTACATCTAGTAATTTTTTATCAGATGGCAGACCTTGTGAATTTTACATTGTTGGGTGCTACAGTTTTTTGTATTCCTTTAAAGACTATCAAATTTTGTTTGGCCCTTGTTTTAGTTTCCTGTTGTTGCTACAATAAATCACCAAAAACTTAGTGGCTAAAAAACAAAACTTTATTCTCTTATAGTTCTGGAGGCCAGAGTCCAAAATGAGTCTTAGGAGGCTAAAGCCAAGGTGTCAACAAGTCTGGTTCTTCCTAGAGAATATATTTCTTGTCTTTTCTAGTTTGGGGTGGCTGCCAAAATTCCTTGGTTTGTGGCTGCATCACTCCATTCTCTGCTTCCATCAGTACCTTGCCTTCCCCTCTTCTATAGTGAAATCTTGGGCATCACCAGATAATCCAGGATAATTTTCCCACCTGAAGACACTTAACATAGTTACATCTTCAAAGTCCCTTTTATCATCAGGTTACATTTACAGTTTCCAAGGATTAGGACCTGTATATCTTTGAGAGCCATTATTCAGCCTACCACAGTGCCCACTTAAGTAACTTAAAGACCAAGCTTAATCCTTACCACTCTTGCCTTTAAATTTTGTTATGCCAAGTCCAGAGCAGCCTTCTATCTGGGGCTAATTTAAACTCACTATTAAGATACAACCCTTCTGAGGACTCTACCAAATACCCAGGAATAATAAGCAATGGCTTACAATACAAAGAATTCTCAGTCTTATGTGAGCTTCAGAAATTTCTCAGCCTGTTGCTTTCCAGTGGTTCTTTCCCTAGCCTCAGGCATTTCTTTTCATACATGCACCTATTAGTACTTGCTTAAAGATTAGAGGGACCCCTATGTAGCTCTCAAGCTCTCCCTCTCGCTTGCTCACTCCCTCCTCTTTGTACCTCCTCTTCATTCCTCAAATTTTAGCAGGCTACTGATTCTGTTTTAGTTCCTCTTTCAAGGAGTAAACTAGGACCATCACAGGGCTTCCCATGTCTATTTTCCTTTTCTTAGGCATCATAGTCCTTCTCTGCCTATTATCCAATGTCTGGAAATGATTATTTCATATACTTTTCCAAGTTATTGTTGTTTATGACAAGAGAGAAATTCCTGCTGCAGTTAATCTTTCATGAGAGAAAACAGAAGACTCTAGGAGTTGGGTTTTAGACAAAGTCAATTAGAAAAAGAAAGAAAGCCCTGTCACGTGGTGTAAGACAGTTTAAATCAGCACCTCTCAAGCTTACAACCAGCAGAAGCACTATGCCCAACATCCACAGGTGCAAGGGTGACAGGTAATCATTTGCATGATTAGGTAGATCCCTTGAACCCACTATTATCTCAACTTAATATCGTGAAGTTTAAAACATGCCCTTTTGCCCATGATATCATATACTACGAACTGATATTATCTTCTTTTGTGCTAACTAATCTTAGGAAGCAGATTTGAGAAGACAATCTAGAGAAATTTTTTAAATTTTAATAAGTATAATTTGCATATTAAAAACTGCACGTGTTATAAATGTACAGTTTAATACATTTTTACAAACTCAACACACACGTGTCACCACCACCCAGGTTAAGAAACAGTCCATTATTAGCATCCCAGAACCCTCCACTCATGGTCCCTTCCCTCTTTCCTTCTCCCCCAACGATGGTATCCCTAATCCTGACTTCTAACAACATTGATTAGTTTTGCCTGTTTTGTGTTTTATAAGTGAACTCATAATTATGCATTCTTTTGTGCTTGTGAGATTTTTCTGTATTTTTGTGTGTAGCTGTAGATCCATCATTCTCACTGTTGAGTAATTTTCCATTATGAGAATGCAACTCAAATTTAGAGTTATTACAAACAGTGCTGCTATGAACATTCTTGTGCACGGCTTTTGGTGAACATCTATACACATTTCTCTTGGGTATTAGTCTAGGAGTGGAATTTCTGGTCATAGATTATGCATATATTTAGCTGTAAGAGATAGTGCCACTCAGTTTTTTCGAAGTCCTTGCAACGTAGGCCACTTTGAAAACCCAGCAGTCTATTTCAAACAGCAGAGAAGCAACTCTAGGCTTGTGTACTCTGGGATGTAAGAGACCAGTGTCAACAAGTAAAACCAAATTTCCATTTCCTCAGCTCAGATTCAAGCATCATTTCCTCCAAGTCACTTAAACCCATGACAAGACATAGTAATTGCTCACTATGTTAAATATCTTAAAATAAAACAAACAAACTTAGAAATCTAAAATACTAGAGTTGAGGGTTGATCCATCTTTGTTTCATAGTAGCAGAATCCTTTTAATCTAAAGTAGTTTTCTGCAAAATCTTCACATATAAAACCTGTACAAGACAGAGAGCTCTGGAGACAGGTTTTGGAACCACAGGGCTTTGAAGAGCCCAGATGTAAACACTGCTATGATCTAGCCCTTTCTGTTTTAAAATGAGGAAACTCAGGCCCAGGGAGAAAAAAAAAACTGCCTTCATGGGGTCACACAGCCAAGTGGTGAGAAAGCCAAGGATTGGAACCCAACTTCCTCCTAACCTCCAGTGCAGCACACTTGCCTCACCCTCTTGAATGGAATCCTAATCTGGACTTGAACTCTACAATAATCAGGTTCCTGCCCAATCCAGAGCAGGTGTAAATAGATTTTAGGAGGCTCAGATCCTCTTGACAACCCTCAACGGGTTATTTTCTCTCAAAGTTGTTTGAGTCGCGTAGAGCAACGTGGTCTTCTACTGAGAAAATAAGCCCATTTCACCCATGAGAAAAGCGAATTAACCAAACTACTCTACCCAGATGCTAGTTTGAAGCAAAACATGTTTATTGAATGTGAATGTGGACCCAATTTATGACCTCCTAAAGTCTACTGGCAAATAAGCGATGTGTAAATACGCCCTGCCAGTGTATGAATCTACTTCCAAGGAGCACACGAAGACTGAACTTTTGAATCTGATGCAAATATTTGCTTCAAGGTGTTGGAAAAACGCAACTTGAATTTTGTCCAAGCGGTTGACTTTGGGTCTGATTTCTAAAGACCTAGAAATCTTGCACATCAAATGGCTCTTTTAAAATTTTTCAAAGACTCACATGAAGCTGAATTCAATTTTCCCCTGAAGAACATATGGACTTTCAAAAAGGCAAGGGAGGAGGTGGCTGACAAAATATATTTTCAGTTTTAACATATGTTTTGAAAAAACAAAATAAAACAAAAACCAAGGCTGGTTTTGCCCCAGCCCATAATAATGACCATTTTACCTGTCACCTACCTATGCCCACTAAAATTTTTCTGATTGTTTTATGTGAAATAGCCATTCATTGTGCTAATAGTTCTTGAGGTGTTGCAGGCAATGGATTGATTTTACAAGGTAAGGCAAGCCTCAGATAAAATCAACAAGTCTTTGTAAATCTTCTGAAATAAAGACTATTTCTAGAAACTGACAGAGGTCATTCTGAATTAAGCACCAAGATGTCAATTGGAAACCTCAATAGAGAATTTAAGTATAACTAAGAAGTGGGGGGCATGGGGGGGCATGGGGAGAAGGAGGAAGAAGAGGAAGAGGAAGGTAGGGAAAAAAAGAAAAGAAGAAATCCTAAAATTACTATGCCAGATCAATGTATTATTGAGTTGAAAATTGGCCCTTTGCATTCTGGCATCAGAAAGATTCAGTTTTACTACTGAGTTCTTAGTCTTTCCCAAAGTGTGTTGGCAGTTTTTTACTAGAGCATAAATACATGAAGGAATTTACCAGAACCCAAGTGATCCAACCCCTCAGTTAACCAGAATTTTTCAAGCATATCTCTGCCATAGCCTTAGCATGCATTTAGCCCAATCTCCTCAACATTTTGGAGAGATGCATTTGATCATTAGGTCAGGATCCTGCCACCAGGTAGCTAACAGGGGGATGTGCACATGGCTGAAAATTGGAGGTGGCTAAGTGAGTTAACATTGAGAAAGGAAGAGTCCTTCCAACTGGATGAGGATGAAGGGGCTGAGGTCAAGCTAACCTCATTACGAAGGGGGCCTATAATTTTTTTGTGTGATCCAGCCCCCACCCTATTCTCCAGTCCCACTGCTTATTCCAGCAGTACCCCTCCAACAGTCCCTACCTTAGCCCAGGGGAATTTAGTCATGCACAATTCTTTTGGCTCCCTGAACGTGCTGTGCTCTTTTATGCATCTGACTGTGGAGATGTTCCCTCTCCTTGTTTCTTTCTCCCAGATCCACTATTCCTTGTTTGAAGGCATCAACCCTAGTACTATTCTAGACAGAACTAATCAGTCCCTCCTAATATTAACAAAAGTGCTAGGCAATGTTTACTATTAAACTTCTGTGGAGCAGGTACTAGTCTAATCTTTTTATTAAACTTAAAACAACAGGACTGTGAGACAGTTACGGTTACGATTCTTATTTTACAGACGAGGAAACTGTGGCGTGCATTTAAGAAGGGAAATGCAAGAAAGAATGAAAAGGCAACTTAGATATAGGAGGAGAAAGAATGAGTGACCCCAAACATGGTATGAATTTCATCCCCCAAGCGAATTCAGTACTAGTCACTCCTCATTATCACATCTTTCCTACGATGCTTTTCCATTTGCTATTGTCTGAATATTTGTGTCCCCTGAAAATTCATATGTTGAATCCCAACTCCAAAGGTGATGACATTAGGAGATGAGTACTTCAGGAGGTGATTAATATGATGGAGCCTTCATGAATGAGATTAGTGCCCAAAATAAAAAGGACTAAGAAAACTCCCTTGCTACTTCTACCATGTGAGGATACATTAAGAAGACGGCCATCTGGGAAGCAGGCCCTTCCCAGACACCAACTCTGCCAGCACCATGAACTTGGACTTCCCAACCTCCAGAACTGTGAGAAAGAAATTTTCCTTGTTTATAAGCTACCCAGTCTGTGGTATTTTGTTAAGTATCCCAAACAAACTAAGATACCATCATCAAGTATCTCCGTAAAAAGTGAATATATCAAGTGTGTTGAGCAGAGTTCTTAGTCAAACACAACAGAACCCACTCCAGTCAAAGTATAAAGTAATTTAGCAGAAAACATTTATTATGTGGGTCATACAATCTCTGTGAGACCCAATTTACCAGACTTATATGACATAATCCAAAATAGATACAGCTAGGAGAAATGTATCTAGAAAAACCATTCTAGCCCACCACGGGCCCATCCTAGAGGAACTATTACTGCCCCTGCTTCATGTATAACATCCTGGACTGGATGCAAGAAATACCACCATTGCCTAGCTACCCTAGACACCTCTCCACCACATTTGTTAGAAATGTTCATCTCTCCACGACACACTGTCCCTTTCCTTTGCTTATTTCCCCTCCAAATCTGGGGGTCTTTTGATCAACAGATCCTAGGTTGTGTGCATACACCCTAGCTACAAAGTAGTTTAAGTAAGGTCATTTTGGCTCGCCAGGCTCTGTAATAAAAGAAAGCAATTTCCAAGTGGGTTAGAATGAGGTTTGAGGCAACAAACATACAGCTTTTGATCTTTAGTAGTTATCAAATAATCAACGATAAAAATTGAGGAGACCTTGAATAAAGGCTTGACTAACTTCTAAGGCAGGCAAAGGGGTCTGCCAAAAAATATAGAGGGCTCCAAAGATGGTGCTGTTTAAGAGGTAGTAACAAAGCCATTCTTCTGGTGGCGGTAGCCTAGGAGAGGAGGGAATGAACAGACTTGAAGAAAGACTAGAGTGACAGCAGTCATTTCTAGACACTATATCTATTCTGTCTAATTTATATTCATTTTTATACTGGAGCTGCCCAGCTTGTCTTTCTACAACTATCTCAAGCCATTCATAGACAAGCTGAGGCAAAGTAGGAAAATGGAATAATCCAAACAGAGATGTAAACTGAGAGAAGAAGAAAAAGCTGTTGACTAGATAGAAAATGCTTTGGCAAACAGAAACCCACACTACTGTTTATAACGTTCTTGACATCAGTGGCATTACAACAGCTAAAATTCACAACACTTAAGAAATTGTCATTCTAAAAATACACTGCACATTAAGTGACCTTAGAGAAACATGAAATGATGTCAAATTGATAGGTGGTTGATTAAAACAAGTTTTTGACAAATTGATATTTCAACACATGGATTATTTGAAGGATTGATATTTGTTGAATTGTTTTTAGGAAATTTCTAATTAAGCCAATTAATCTAGAACCCTTAGCCCAAATGTCTCCTCATCAAAGAGGACTTTTCAGACCAGCCATTCTATAATAACCCCCTCCCAGTTCCTTGTGATCACATAACTCAGTTTCATTCACTTCATGGCACTATCCCTCTCTGAAATCATTTTGTTCATTTATTGGTTTGGGGGTATATAGTCTGTCTCATCTCACCAGAAAATAAATTCCGTAAAAACCATGACAACATCTTATCCCACCTCTGTATCCCCACTACCTACAACAGTTCCTGGTTTAGAGTTGGTGCTTAATATAGGTTGCTCCCTAACAGTAGTAAGAGCAATGCTTACCTTGTTAGTAGGGAGATTGAATTTATCAGTATGTGTTAAGCACTTAAAAGAGTACTTGGCACATAATAAGACCTCAATTAATGCTAACTATTATTTGTTTTGGAACAGTGAGCATATTCCTTGTATATTGCATTAGTAATAAATATTCCTTCTAAAGACCTGTACCTAATATATCTGGATTCTAAATCTGGATTTTAGTTGGAGGACCAATGGTGGTCCCCCAGCAGCTCCATGTGGTCCACAGGCTGGTCTTTGCAACATTAATGTTTAATGTAGTGTAATAATATACATTTACATCTGCTACAGATTAATAATTTACATGTGATATTTAATACAAACCAGAATTCAAATCCTTAGTGCATCTTCAAAAATGTTGCCATCTGGCCCCAAAGTACCGGGGAATATTTTGCAGTGAGAAACCAGAAGTGCAAGGCTTGTGGTCCAAGGGGTTTCTCTGCTTCCCTGCCCCCTCCCACAAACAGAGGTGGCCTTGGGAAACAAGTAATTAATAAAGGTTTAAGACTTCAGAAGCAGATGGAGCTGGCCCCCTAGATGCCTTTGCAAACTTTTAATTAAAGACTGCTTTGTGTGTTTGTCCACAGAAGGTTGCAATCCTAGAATATTGGCCCTGCAAGGAACTCCCAAGATCACCTGGGCCCGGCCTTTCATTTTACAGATGAAGGGACAGAGACCCAGCAAAATAAAGAGAATCCATCAAAGACACACAGACTTTTAGAAGAGCTAGCGCTAGAACTCAGGTTGTTTCTACGACTATACAATTTCTGCTTGTCCTGAGTATGCCTCAGTTTTTAAGAGACAGAATTCGTGTAAGTTTTTTAATCTCAGGACAACCTCAGGGAATGATTGTCCCATCTCTCCCCGGTGTTCTGCCTTTTGCTTTTTGGAGGTTTTTAAGATTTTTTTCTTTCTTGGGCCATGCCAATATTCTAACTCAAAGGCAAATTCAGAGAATAGGAAAGATATCCCCATACACACGATGCTGGGTCCATCACAGAGGTTTATTGAACGTTTGTGGACTTCAACCGAACAATTTCTTTATTGGTCAGAATTTAAGAGCTTAATGAAGAGTAAGGTTGCAATTATTTCCTAACATTGGAAGTCTTATGTTTGAATTTTCCATCCCATTCACATGAGGATGATAAATTGCAGTAGTTAAAAGCATTACTTGCTTAAAGTTAGGCAGAGCCGAGCCTGAACTCCCACTCCACTGTAAGTAGCAGCAGAATTCATCAGAGGTTTCAAGAAGTGACCTGTTTTCAGACAGCAACTGGCAGCTGTGTAGGCAAAGAATTAGAAAAACAGAGCTGGGAGGCAAGGAAACATGTAAAGAGACCATGGCAACCAGAATGACAAGAGATGATAAGCGATCTTATCATTCTTTCCCATTAGCTAGGATCACCAAAAATTGGCAACAATTGCCATGCCAAATTGGTCCTGCCTGGGGAAGGTCGAAATACACCCATACATACGTACATACATAGGAGAGAGAGAGAGAGAGTGGGGGGGGGGGGGCAGGGGGGCATGGCGGGAAGGTAGGAAGGGAGGGAAGGAAGGAAAGAAAAAGAATGAAAGGAAGGAGAAAGGCAGGGAGGAAGAATCTTTTATTTTTCCTATCACTCTCAAGTGTATTTTGCTCAACTGATTTTACAAACCAGCGGTTCTCTCAATGTAGCCGCCTACCAGCAGCATAAGCATCACCTGGAAGCTAGTTAGAAAGACAAATTCTTGAGTCCTACCCCTGGTCAACTACATCAGAATCTCTTAGGTGGAACCCAGCAATCTGCGTTCTAACAAATGCATCTAATTCTAATGCACACTCAAGTCTGAGAACTACTGTTGTGTGTGTGTGTATCCTGTAAGTACAAGGTGTATATAAAGTCCTGGTTCAGTTTGAGTAGTAAATAAATCACATCTGTGTATCATATAAAACAATTTTCAAAATACGACAGAGGATAATTTGTTTTAATATCTTTATTTCATTTTCTAGGTAATAAACCCTATGTACAATAATGGTTATGTCTAAATGTATTAGAGATGATGGTAGACTTGTTGAATGTTAACATTTCAATATTTTAAATCTGAGTAAATCCTCTCTCTGTCACATTTTGCAGATTGCTTACATCCTATGTAGAAGTAATTTATTGCAAATTCAGATTACACGAGAACTGTAAGGACACCGTCATATATAATATAAATTTATGTGTATAATAAATTCATATTTATATGTTTATAATTAGGCAATATATAAGGAGTTTTCAAAGTAGCTGTTCTTCATGATGTATTTTGTGGAACAGATGAGTTGTGAGTTTTATGAGTGTAGGGGCTTTGGTTACAGATTCCCTATTCTCAGGACATATCTTTGATTTTTCCCAGCCTGAAATGTCCTTACCACACTCTTTATAGGTTCCTGGACCCAATTCCAATGTTGGAGGGAGGGAAAGTTCCCCCACACCAACAAGCAATTCTCTGGAAAGCAGGTGGGTGTCCTACAATTCAACTCAATTCTGACACTGACTACCCAGAGACGGCATCAGATCCCACAGGTTAAGGGTTCAATCTTACAAGACTGCTGCCCCGCTCCACCGGCTTCAGATGCCAGTGGCAAGCCCAGATTGTCACCTCTGCTTCTGACTGACCAGTCATAGATTGGAGGTTCTAACAAGCCCCTCTTTGGACTTTAGACACCAGTCGCAAGTTTAGGTGTTACCTGTACTTCTGACCAACTGGCTATAAAGTAGAGGTTCCCATGACCCCTCCTCAGGTTCAATTAATTTGCTAGAGTGGCTCACAGAACTAGAGAAATATTTTACATACTACATCACTGACTTATTGTAAAAGGATATAACTCAGGAACAGCCAGATGGAGGAGATGCATAGAGCAAGGTATGGGGCAGGGGTGTGGAGCTTCCATGCCCTCTCCAGGCAGCCACTCTCCCCAAATCTCCACGTGTTCACCAACCCAGAAGCTCTCCAAACTCTGCCCTTTTGGGCTTTTATGGAGGCTTCATTACATAGGCATGATTGATTAAATCACTGGCTATTGGCAATTGATTCAACCCCCATCCCCTCTCTGCTCCCCAGAGGTTAGGGGGTGAGGCTGAAAGTTCCAGTCTTCTGTTGGAGAAGGTCATCAAGAGGACTTGACTGCCTGTTGACTCTAAGCTGGACCCAGGCAAACAGAGGCTCCTCACCCCCTCCCCTGTCCTTGAAATGTACATTCCACTACCGTTCTCACACTAGGAGGTATTTCAATGATGTAGCCTTCAGAAATTAAGGTGTTGTTGAGACCATCTGGATGGTATATGTGACTAAACCCAGTTAAGGCCTTTATATAAACTTTTAAGATTCTGGCAGGGTGGTAGGGAGATCTACTCGTCTTGCGGCCACCCAACACAAGCCTTGCTTATTAAAACTGCCACCTACCAATCTGGAGTGGTCTCCCTCTTTCTTCGCTCTCTCCTTGCCCTCCATATAATAGGGCCAGTTTCAGATTTCAAAGAGGAAATTCCCGAGGTTGCAAACCAACACCCTCTAATCACATGGTTGATTCCCCTGACCAGGAGCCCCCACCTTAGGGGGAGTCCAAAAGTCAGCTCATTAACATAACAAAAGACACCCTTTATCCCTCTCATCACTTCGGAAATTCTGAGGGTTTTCAGAGCTCTGTACCAGAAACAGGGAAGAGAATCAAATAGATATTTCCTATTATAAACCACAATATCACATGCTCCTTTCCAACATCTATCTTCCCTCCCCTGGAAAGCTTCACATGACCACATAGGTTGAAATTCAAGTACTGCAGCTCAGTTTCCTGAACCCAACAGCTACTGAAGCTGGGGGTTCTTAAGCGAGCAACATCTCAGGTTTGCTGAGGTCCATAGGGACAGAGTTAGGCTATAAGGGAAATTTTTATGCTCTGAGCCACATGAGAGACTGGGTACCAGTTATGAGGTGAAGAACCTAAGGGGTAAATTCTTGAAAGAACCTGGCCTGGGAGATCTAAGGATCAACAGGCAAAGAAGCTGGGTGTACCCATATGAGTTTATCTTGGGGATCAGCTGATCCTTCTGATCCCTGTGATCTGCAGGAGCCATAAGGGAGCTAAACTATTGGGACATTCATTCCTCTCTGGCCCTGAAGCAGGCTGAGTGATATTTGAAGCTCTCATACGTGAAGAACCAGGGAAGACAGAAGCTTCCTTCAGATTCATTGACAGGGGTCTTAGATATCAGCTGGCTCTAAGACCACTATGCCTCCTAGGAGGATGGGGCTACTGACACTTAATGTACCCCAGCAGCTGGGCCTCAGCCCCAGATAGCAGGCGGGGGAAAAAATGACAGTCCCCAAAAGTCCAGAGAAGAGGAATGAACATAATGTGGAGCATGAGCAAAATCTAACAAAATAGAACAGCTGGAAAAACAAAAGTAGTTCAGGGGGCACTTGAGGAGATTGTAGTGTAGCACAAATAAGTAGTTTTAGAAGTAAGTGAATTATCTGTGTAAAATATATGTATTAATGGAAAGTACTAGAAGGAAATGTGCAAAAAGGGAAACATTGAGCTATGGTGATGGGTTTATGGGTGATTTTTTTCTTTAATCAAATTTTTGTTAAAATAAATTAAAGAAAATAGTTTCTGTATTAGTTTGCTAGGGCTGCCCTAAAATCCCCACAGACTAGGGGGTTTAATCAACAGATTTTTATTTCTCACAGTTCTGGAGTCTGGAAGTCCAAGACCAAGGTGTTGGCAGGTTTGGTTTCTCCTGAGGACTCTCTCCTGGGTTTGCCCACAGCTGCCTTCTTGCTGTGTCCTCACATGACCTTTTCTCTGTGTGCCTGCATCCCTGGTGTCTCCTTCTCTTTTATAAGATGCAAGTCCTATTGGATTAGTGTCCCACCCTTATGACTGCATTTGACCTTAATTCTTTAGAAGCTCTGTTTCCAACTACAGTCACATTAGGGGTTAAGGCTTCAATATACGAATTTGGGGGGAACACAATTCTGTCTATAACAGTTTCTAAAAGTGAAAAACTAGTTTATATTAAAAAGTGAAATAATTGAGTCATACAATATAAAGTGTCAGATCTCTATGACAGTAGGATAGAGGGAAAGCCAGAACAGAGGCATGGGAGGCCTGGGTTCTAATCTTGCCTTTGCTCTTCACTATGCGACCTTGAACTAGTCACTTTCCTCACCACTGAAGAGATACCTTTGCACATGAAGATTTCTCAGATTCCTTATGTTTTAAAATTATTCATAAAGAAATTAGTTGCCTAAAACCACTGAGAAACGATTATAAAGTTTGAAGATTTTATAGTTTGTTCCACACACTGAGAGAAAAGCACAGCCTATTACTTTATTTACTCTGAATTATAGCTAACCTGCTTAATCTGAGGTTCCATTCACTAGGATCACAAGAAAACCAATTGCAATCGTATTTCCTATGTCACTTCATGCTTCCCTCTTTCCCTCCTGAGCTTCAATAAAAATCCTAGGATTTGAATGGCACCTAGAAAATGGAGTCAGGCCTTCAGTTTTCAACCCATCCTAACTGCAGTTGAGATGCTCAGTGTCCACATTCTTGTGTTCTATTAGAAGGGTGATAGGTCTATTCTCTGAATGTTTACCAGAGACTTCCAAGCCTTGGCACCCTGTTTCCAGCCCACACATCCTTCCCCACCAACACCTCATCTGACCACCACCAGGAGCTTCAGGGGAGTATGGCATAGACCCTTGTCACATTGAGAAACCTGCCATCTCTTCAAATCCCCAGTCTTGGGAAGCCCAAGACTGTCTCTCAACTCAGGTAACTTCCAACTCTCCATCCTGAGACCTCCTTCTGCCCTTCATCAAATAATCAATCTCCATTTCTTAATGAAAAAAAGGCCCATGAATTCTTCCTTGGGCTATCAGAATACAAGGTTTGGGGTGAAGGAGGGCTACAAGAAGAAAGCATTGTCATCTTTTCATGAATCTGTTTCTGATGGTTAATTTCATGTGTCAACTTGCCTGGGCCACAGTGCCAAGATTATTAGTCAACATTATTCTGGACATTTCTGTGAAGGTTATTTTGGATGAGATTAAATTTAAATCAGTAGACTTTGAGAAAAGCAGATTATCCCCCATAATGTGGTGGGCTTCATACAATCAGTTGAATGCCTTAATATAACAAAGACTGACTTCCCCTGAGCAAGTAGGGATTCTGCCAGCAAACAGCCTTTGGAATCAGAATACAACTCTACCCTGAGTCTCCACTGGACTCACACTGTTACTCTATCCTAGGAATCCAGGCTGCCAGACTGCCCTGCAGATTTTGGACTTATACACCTCCACAGTAGCATGAGCTGGTTCCTTAAAATCTCTCTCTTTTCTTTCTCTCTCTCTCTCTATATATATATATTCACATACACATATATGCAGATAGAAATAGATGAATATTTAGAGATAGATAGAGATAGAGAGATAAATATAGAGGTGGTAAAAATGGCCCTTCACATCTATGATCTTACTCCAAAAGACACATAACCTCAGTCTTATCATGAGAAAAACAACAGACTGAGTGATGTCAGCAGCATGGCAGAGTGAGCTGCTCCCTTTATCTCTCCCTTTTGAACCACAACTAAATGGACATTCATTGATCACTGGAGGATACCCACACAGTGCAACAGGACACCTGAGAGACCCACACAGCTATACATCTGAAGGTGGATGGACTGCTCCCAGGGAGGTGGTGGAGATAGGTGAGTACTCTCCTGCCCGCCAGCAGCCCTGTGCATGCATGTGACTGCTCTCCTGGCTGGCACAAGTGCCCATAGTAATCTCATGAGGAAGCCCTGCCCACCAAGCACAGCAGCCAGTGTGACTATAAGAAGAGGCAGCAGCAGACCTATGCACCCAGGCAAATGATTTCCCAGCTGGTGTGACTACCCATAGTACTGCTGTGGCCCCAAAGGTGGGAAGTGTATCTGTGGGAGCAGGCAGAAAAAGCCCTGAGCCCCTGCATGATCACTTTCCCATCTGGTGGGAGAGTCTATAGTGCTGCTGTGGTCCCAAGGAGTGGCCAGGGGAAACCCTTAGAAGAAACCCTGCCCACCAAGCACAGTAGCTGTCATAACCATAACAAGAGTCAGCAGCAGACCCACATGTCCAGGTGAACACTCTCCCAGCTGGCACAAGCACCTATAATACCCCACAACTTCCAGCAGGGTGGGATAAGAAACACAATTCTTGCTTCCCCTCAGTGGTAGCAGATGGAATCTGCAACCTGATACTACCACAAATGCCCCAGCACAAGATTAGCTCATCAAACACCATCAGAAACCACAGCAACAATTCAGAGCAGGAGAATGACGATTCTCCAGAAATCAACCCTGAAGTCATGGAAATTTAATCTAAATGACAGAGAATTCAAGATAGCTGTCATAAAGAAATTCAATGAATGTCACGAAAGACAGTTTAATGAGCTCAGGAATAAAATTAATGAGAAGAAGGAATACTTCACCAGAGAGATTGAAGCTATGAAAAAAAAAAACCAAGCAGAAATTCAAGACGTGAAGAACACAATTAATGAGATAAAAAATCATCTAGAATCCTTAAAAAATAGAGCTGATATTATGGAGGAAAGAATTAGTGATTTAGAGGATAGATATAGAATTGCTTCAAGTGGAGGAAGAAAGAGAACTAAGATTTACAAAAAATGAAGGAATTCGAGAAATATCTCAGTCAATTAGGAAAAGCAACATAAGAATTATAGGTATTCCAGAGGGAGAAGAGAGGGAGAAAAGAGCAGAGAGTCTCTTCAAAGAAGTAATAGCTGAGAATTTCCCAAACCTGGGGAAAGAACTGGACTTACAAATACATGAAGCCAATAGAACTCCTAACTATATCAATGCTAAAAGACCTTCTCCAAGGCATATAATAATAAAACTGGCAAAAGTCAGTGACAAAGAAAAAATATTGAAGGCAGCAAGGCAGACCAAAAACAACCTACAAAAGAACTTCTATCAGGCTTTCAGATTTCTCAGCAGAAATCTTACAGGATAGGAAAGACTGGAAGGATATATTCAAAATACTAAAAGACAAAAATTTTCAGCCAAGAATACTCTGTCTAGTGAAACTATCCTTCAGATACAATGCAGAAATAAAAGCTTCCCCAGATAAACAAAAGTTGAGGGAGTTCATTGCCACTAGACCTCCCCTGCAAGAAATGATCAAGGATGCCCTCATACCTGGCACAAAAAGGCTAAGGTCTACAAAGCTTTGAGCAAGGAGATAAATAGATAGATAAAATCAGAAAACTGCAGCTCTTTTTCAGGACATGGAAGCAAATACTTAATCACAACTTAAAAGATAGGCAAGGAAAGCATCAAAAGTAACTATAAACACTTCAATTTAGTCACAAACTCACAACACAAAACAGAATAACTTGTGACGAAAATTACTCAGAAGGAGAAGAGGAAAGAGATGGAACCTGCTTAGGTGAATGGAGATAAGAGGCTATCAGAAATAACAAGTAAAAAGATTGAAACAGTAATCAAAAACCTCCCAAAAAACAAAAGTGCAGGACCAGATGGCTTCTCTGGAGAATTCTACCAAACATTCAAAGAAGATTCAATACCTATCCTTCTGAAACTATTCCAAAAAATTGAAGAAGATGGAACACTTCCTAACTCATTCTATGAGGCTAACATTACCCTGATATCAAAACCACACAAGGACAACACCAAGAAGGAAAATTATAGGCCAATATTGCTGATGAACATAGATGCAAAAATCCTCAAAAAAATACTAGCAAACCAAATATAGCAATACATTAAAAGGTTCATACAACACGATTAAGTGGGATTTATACCTAGGATGCAGGGATGGCTCAACATCTGCAAATCAATCAATGTGATACACCATATTAACAGAATGAGAAATAAAAATCACATGATTATCTCAATAGATGAGGAGAAAGAATTTGACAAGATCCAGTATCCACTTATGATAAAAACTCACAATAAAATGGGTATAGAAGGAAAATACCTCAAAATAATAAAGGTCATATATGACATACCCACAACCAGCATCATACCTAACAATGAAAAACTGAAAGCCATCCCTCTGAGAACAGGAGCAAAAAAAGAGTGCCCACTATCACCACTCCTATTCAACATAGTACTGGAGGTTTTGGCCAGAGCAATTAGGCAAGAAAAAGAAATAAAAGGAATCCAAACTGGAAAGGAAGAGATGAAACTCTCATTGTTTATAGACGATATGATTCTGTATATATAAAACCCTAAAGAATCCATGAGAAAACTATTAAAAATAATCAACAACTTTGGCAAAGTTGCAGGATGCAAAATCAACTTACAAAAATCAGTGGCATTTCTAAACAATAATAATGAACCAGGAGAAAGATAAGTCAAGAATACAATCCCATTTACAATCACAACAAAAAGAATAAAATATCTAGGAATACGTTTAATGAAAGAGGTGGAAGACCTGTACACTGAAAACTATAAGATAGTATTGAAAGAAATTGAAGAAGATAAAGAAATGGAAAGATCTTCCATGCTCACGGATTGGACGAATAAACATAGTTAAAATGTCCATATTACCTAAAGCAATCTACAGATTCAATGCAATCTCAATCAGAATCCCAAAGATACTCTTCACAGAAATAGAACAAAGAATCCCAAAATTTATATGGAACAACAAAGGACCTCAAATAGCCAAAGAAATCCTGAGAAAGAAGAACAAAGCTGGAGGCATTGCAATCCCTGACTTCAAAATATACTACAAAGCTAAAGTAATCAAAACATCATGGTACTGGCACAAAACAGACACACAGGTCAGTGGAACAGAATTGAAAGCCAAGAAATAAAACCACACATCTATCGACACAATCTTCAACAAAGGAGCCGAGAACATAAAATGGAGAAAGGAAATTCTCTTCAATAAATGGTGTTGGGAAAACCGGACAGTCACATGCAAACGAATGAATGTAGACTATTATCTTGCATCATAAACAAAAATTAAGTCAAAATGGACTAAAGTCTTGAATTTAAGACCTGAAACCATAAAACTCCTAGAAGAAAATATAGGCAGTACACTCTTTGGCATCAGTTGTAGCAACATCTTTTTGAATACCATGTCTACTAAGGAAACAAAAGAAAAAATTAACAAATGAGACTACATCAGACTAAAAATCTTCTGCAAGGCAAAGGAAACCACAAACAAAACAGAAAGACAACTCACCAACTGGGAGAAAATATTTGCCAATCATATATGTGACAAACAGTTAATTTCCGAAATACATGAAGAACTCATACAATTCAACAACCAAAAAACAACCTGATCAAAAAAATGGGCAAAAGATATGAACAGATGTTTTTCCAAAGAAGATATACAGATGGCCAACAGACAGACGAAAAGATGTTCAACATCACTAATTACTAGGGAAATACAAATCAAAACTACAATGAGATATCACCTTACACTGATCAGAATGGCTATAATTACCAAGACAAAAAATATCAAATGTTGGAGAGGATGTGGAGAAAAGGGAATCTTCATGCACTGTTGGTAGGAATGCAAATTGGTGCGTCCACTATGGAAAACAGTATGGAGATTTCTCAAAAAATTCCAAATAGAAACACCATGTGACCCCCTTGTCCTACTACTGGATATTTATACAAAGAACTGGAAATCAACAATCCAAAGAGATCCATGCACCCCTATGTTCATTGCAGCATTATTCACAATAGCCGAGACATGCAAACAACTCAAAGGCTTATCAACTGATGAATGGATAAAGAAAATGTGGTATGTATATACAATGGAATACTACTCAGCTATAGGAAAGACAAAATTGTCCCATTTGCAAAATCATGGATGGACTTTGAGGGTATTATGTTAAGTGAAATAAGCCATACAGAGAAAGACAAACACCACATGGTCTCACTCATATGTGGAAGATAAACAACCACATGGACAAAGGGAACTGTTTAGTGGTTACCAAGGGGAAGGGGATTGGAGGGTGGGCAGAAGGGGTAAAGGGGCACATATATGTGGTGACAGATAAAAATTAGACTATTGGTGGTAAGCATGATGCGGTCTATACAGAAACTGATAAATAATGATGTACACCTGAAATTTCACAATGCCGTAAACCATTATGACCTCAATAAAATAAAATTTAAAAATGTTAAACCACCTATATAATCACCACCCAAATAAAAACTCAGAACATTTTTTTAAAAATCAGACAAATTCCAATTGAGGGACATTATACAAAATACCCAACCAGTATGCCTCAAAACTGTCAAAGGCATCAAAAACAAGGAAAGGCTGAGAAACTGTCCCAGCTAAGAGGAGCCTAAGGAGATATTACAAGTAAATGTAACATGTCCCGAATGAGCTATCAAAACAGAAAAAGACATCAGGTAAAAATCTAAGGAAATATGAACAAAGGATGGACTTTACTTACTAAAAATGTATCAAATTGGTTCAATAAGTGTAACAAATGCGCCATATCGATGTAAGCTGTTAATAATAGGGCGACCAGGGTACTGGCTGTATGGGAAGTCTCTGTTCTATCTCAAATTCTTCTATAAATCTAAAACTGTTCTAAAATTAAAAGTTTGTTTTAAAAAACCATCTGACCACAGTAAAGACACAAATAGTATTTTAAAGGAGACTGTGATATCCAATCACTCCCAGAAAGAATGAATAAGGCGCATCAAAAATCTATTTGGAGTCTCTCTGCTGATCGCCCTGATGGGATTATACATGTACTTTTTAAACTTTATCTGTTCATTGGGAATGGAAACAACATAGACATGCTCTATCCTGGTGGGATCTGGGTTGTTCTCTTGTTTTCTTTTGTTCTGTTTGTTTCTTTCTTTAACCTAGGGACAGAGTTGAGGCAACCAACCTTCTCAGTTCATAGTATATTGCCAACATTGGTCCTTGATTCTCCCCTCTATTTTATTATTATTTATTCTTGTCTATTCACAAAACCCACTCGTTGTTCCTCCTACTTGCGTAAGCAACCATTCTAACATGTTTTAGGAGAATTGGCAAAAGCTCACCTTCCCTCACCCCAAAAAAGGCTAAAAAGTGATAACACGGCCAGTGCCTTCTTTTCTAATAGTAAAAGCTTTATCTGAGATTAAAACACTTAAACAGGAGATTTGGGGTGACAAGTGGTATTGAAAGGCTCAGTTTTGTTTGAAAGCTGTGGGTTTAATAGGACATTATTAAACCATTTAATCTCTCCTGCAGAGACATTTCACGCTGTCCCTTCAGGGAACTTTTCCTGCAGGAGGTCCTGGAGTCAGCCTGTGGCCAAGTTGGTGACAGTTCAAGAAGTTCATCCTGCTCTAATTTCGACAGAGCAGCAAGAGCACTCACAGCAGGAAATTCAAATTTGAAAATCTCAAGGAAAAATATACACTGCCTTTCGCTTCCTACCACCCAGGATATTAAACCCAGATGACCATGGTGAAGGCAAGGGAAAGACAAATTGCAGAAATAAGTACGGCTATTCTAAGTCACCAGGCCATTTCCAGTGACTAATAGGCCCATTTTATTTCTAGGGAATTCACTATCCTCCCTAAAGGGAAGTGAAACATGCCCTTAGAAGCTATTCCATCAAGGGAATAGTGTTATCTAAGGAAATTGATTGTTCTGCAGAAATTAAAGTTCAGAGTTTTACATGCAGTGATGTTGGTTTTGGATCCAGCATTGTTAGGTCGTTCCGGTGCCTTATTGCAATCAGACCCCAGGAAGACCTATGCATTTTTTCTCCTCTCTCTGACACTCAAAATATACCTGCTAACCTTTGTTCTTCTATAATCTGCATGAGGCAGGAGATAAGACAAAAGCAGACCTTTGGAGGAAAGGAAACGTGGGCTCAAATCCCAACTCAGCCCAACACAGCCCTATTCCCTGGGTGACCTCAGGCAAGTGGTTAACCCTTTCTAGGCATCAGTTCCAGCATTTTAGGACCAGGGAAAACAATATGAATGGGGCACATTTAATGGTTTGACTCTAGTCAGATTACAAAACGAAAGTTACGTAGAATTTTTTAGTCTCTAAGAAGCCTGCTACTTTGGAGTCCATGGGCCACCCCACATTTCCTTAAGACCAGCAGAGCCAGCTTTTCCTCAAGTATTGGAAAGGATGGCTGCTTCATTTAAAGACCAGATGAAGCCATTGGCTTGCATTTGAGAGCCATGTTGAATGGGAACTATTTAGATTTAAACATTAGAATTGCGTTTAGTACAGCTGATGCTCACAAAATGAGAAGCATTTGAAATGGAGACCATTTCAGAGAATAATGGTTCCATGTGCACATCTCAGGCTACTGCAAGCCAAACACTAATTAGTAGAAGGCTAACCAGAATTGATCATACTGTTTAAATATAGCCTGTGCAACTCCTTCCTTTCTCTCCTTACCTCCCCTTATTTTCTTCCATCTCTCTCTTTTGCTCTTCTGTTTCTTCTCCTTCTTCCTCTCCTTCTGCTATGCAAGTTTAAACGCACCCAGGTTAAATGCATGTAGGACTGTATGATGCAATTATACTATACCTACCTTGCATCATGGTAATAAATGTGATAAAGTGAATAAAGCAGGTATTCCGGTGCCTGGGACTTCATAGGTGCTCAATAATGGCAGCTGATGTTGAAGACAAGGCTTCGCTCTCTCAGCCCCTCATACACTCATCTCCACTTCCTCCTCACCAAAAGTGACAAATATAATTTCAAAACCTGCATTTATTTTACCTTGGCTTCCTCCCAGAACTTCATTATTACAAAACGTTTATCTCTGCTCTGCTGAAAGACTGGAAACTCACACATACTCATATCAAAATTCTTGGAGTTTAGGAAAAGATATTAAGAACAAAATTAATATGTACTAGAGTTTCACAGTGAAAAAAACAAGATTGGAAAGGAAGCATGGCATATATTATATTCAAGAAAGTCAATATGAGACAATAGAGAGAAGATGGAATTCGAGTCATGTGTATCTGAGTTAAAAGTGCTTCCCTGTAGTTTTACCTTGGCAGTTTGCTTAATTTCCCTGAGCCTCAGTCTCCAAATGTAAAACTTGGTCTTCTCATCAGTTACTGGAGCAGTGAGATTTATGCTCTATTCAGCATTCTAGACAGAGGAAACCCCAACAAGTGATTTGTATTGATCAGGGTCCAGACAGAAAAACAACTAGCACCATAGATATTTCAACAAAGAGAATTTAACATAGGCAATTGGTTAAGCAAGTTGGATGATTGGAGATGCAAAAAGGAAACACTATGGTAGAGCACAGGTAATAAACTGCAGGACTGGGGGATAAAAGGCAAGAAATTTAGTTGTTCAGAACCTCAGAGGTTCTGAGGCTCAGAGGAGGAGCCCAGCCAGGCTGGGTCTTGGACCTCTAAAGAGGTGCTGCCTGCCACATGCTGGTCCTCAGGGACACAGGGGAGTTGGAGCTCAGTCTCTGAGGAGGAGGTGGTCCTCAACTGGCACTGGGACCTCTGAGAGGTGCAACTGAGACTGCTTCTGGGATTGCTGGAAGAAGCCACTGTAGACTGGAGGCAAGATCACCTGTGGGCAAAGCTAACAGGAAGAGCAAGCAGTAAGAAGTGTGTCCTTTTTCCCTCTACCACCCTTCCTGTTTCCCTCTCAGTCTTCTGATGGTAGAATCTTACCGGGATCCAGCCAGCAAAGAAGAACTTAATTTGCAGAGTCCCAGGTGGGTGTGGAGGCCAAAGACAATAGCTTGATGACCAGCACTATTGTTCCTTCTAAAACCACACAATATAGCTCCTGTGGGATCTGGCATTAACTCTTTAAGCTTATGTTCCAAACCGAGTAGCTAAATGTTTTTAAAGAACAGAGCTAAAATCATTGATAGCTATTTCCTGGAAAAAACAGTATCATAGTTGGTAGCTTAGATTCGGAGGGTTTTGAAAAACCATGGGTTTAAATTCTGGCCACCTCATTTCCTAGCTTTGTGACCATGAGCAAATTATTTAATTATTATTATTTATTACTATTATTTACTATTCGTAATTATTTAATTATTTCTTCTCATATTGAAATTCTGCTTCTTGCCTTCTTGCCCTCCAAGTCTTCTCACACCTCCAAACTGAAAATCTCAAAAAGCCTGAAAAAGATTTTGATTTAGATGCCCTATTTTCTACCTATCCACTTGTCTAAAAGTCAACCAATATTTATTGAGCTCCGGCCTCACAAATGGCAGATACTAAAACAAGACTAATTTATTAAATTTAATGTTTATTCACTGTCTATATGTGCCAGGCACCATCCTTGGCACTGGAAATACAAAAGTAAGTAAAACATAGTCATTATCCTCAAGTGAAAGTCATTTATGTGGCATACAATTATGAAATAATGCAATGGTGACGTAGTATGTATAGGTTCTTATAGGAGCACATAGGAGGGGATACCTTATTCTGGAGATGGCAAAGAAGTCTTTCTAGAGAAGGGGACAGCTGAGCCAAATCTTAAGGAATGAATAGAAGGTATGCAAGTGAAGACATAAAGGATGTGGAAGCATTCAAAACAAACATCAATTATCCTTTTTCTAGTACACCTTCAATGTCTCATTCTCCAAGACATTGCCTCCCTGTTGTAAATAATAATAATACTCCAGTCACTTTCTTGAGTTATCATTATCTCAACCTTCTGAAAAGCGATATACCACTTCCCCACTTATATCACTCGATAATCACCATGTACTCATCAGCCAAGCTTAATCAAATTATGCCATACTTGCTGCAGAGTTTTTAGAGGACAAGACATTACACATGAAGGTAATGCTCCCTTTGTACACTTGCTCAGACACATTACCTCCTGCCCTCCCCAGTGGTAATCACTGTCTTAATTTTGTGTTTATCTTTCCTTTGCACATCTTATACTGTTATTGTATATGTAGTCATCTGTAACAAAATAGAATTTTGTAGATTCTTCAAACTGTATATAAATGGTGTCTGTTATACTGCATTTTTCATTTTGCAAGTTGCTTTTTTTTTAACTAGACTACTTTGTGTTTTGGAGCTGTATCCATAAAGAAACCTATAGTCTCATTCATTTGTTTTAACTGCTATAAAGTATCTCCAGTATTTACATATCACAATTTTTTTTAACTATTGTCCTGTTCATTCAGATTATCTCTGGTATTTTGCTATTATCAACAATACTGCTATGAATGTTCCTGTATGTGTCTCCTGGTCCACAATGAGCAAGGATTTCTCATGTATAAACCTGAACGTGGAGTTGCTGGACTGTGGTGTAGGTATGCCTTGCACTGTTGATGTTCCATGCAAATCTTGTTCCCCGTTTATCATAATCTACCCCCATCCCAGGTGTTAGAAGTGAAATCTAACACAGAGCACCTAAAGCTGACCCTGAAGTATCAAGCATTCACTGCCCCATCTCAGCTGCCCTTGAGCAATGACTGTCTGGTGGGCTGTAGGAAAGAAGGGAAGACCAAGTCCCCCTGCTTCCAGTCAGGACAAATCTTAAGAGTAATTTTCACTCCAGACCACCTCTCTGGGATCAGGGTAAAGCAAGCCCTGAGGGTCTTTGTGAGGTTTTCACCATCACTTGTCTTCCTCTCTATCTGCATCCCGCTCTCCCAGTACCTTACTGGTCTGCCCTGAAAGCACTTTCTAACAGATCACTGGTACACAAATATCGCCTCAGGGTCGGCTTCTGGAGGACCTGACCAAAATTAAGGCACGTTTCAAATTGACCAAATGTTCCCTAATTACTCTCCAAATTGATTGAACTGGTGACTACTCTCACCAGCAGGGGCGTGTAAGTTGCCAAGTCTCCACATCACCCTCAAATTTTGGAATTAGTCAACTTTAATTTTGTTTTTTAAGTGTGATCACTGTGAAAAAGGTATCTGATTGTTTTACTTTACATTTCTGTGATTACTAATGAAGTTAACCTCCTTTTCTTAAGCCTGTTGGCCATTCACATTTCTTTTTCTGCGGATCGCCTATTCATTGCCTCATCCATTATCCGATTGAAGAGTTTCCCATTTCTTACTGTTATGTAGTTCTTCTTAAATTCTGGAAGCCAAACCTTTGTAATTTACACGGGTTGTAAACATCTTTACCTAGTCTGTGACTTATCTTTAAATTTATGCCATTTTATATTGAAGTTTTTTCATTTTAATATAGTCAAATTTATCTTTTCCTTTATAATTTGTGCTTTTTTTGTTTCATTTTTATAAAATATTTTCCTAACCCAAGGTCATAAAGATTTCCTCCTATATTTTCTTCTATATATTTAAACATATGCTTATCACATTCCTTTTTCTTTCTTTTGGTGAGGAAGATTGGCCCTGAGCTAATATCCATTGCCAATCTTCCTCTTTTTGCTTGAGGAAGATTGTCCCTGAAGTAACATCTTTGACAATCTTCTTCTATTTCATATGTGGGATGCTGCCACAGCATGGCTTGATGAGCAGTGTATAGGTCCATGCCTGGGATCTGAACCCATGAACCCCTGGGCACTGAAGTGGAATGTGTGAACCCAACCACTATGCAACTGGGCCAGCCCCTTCACATTCTTGTCCTTGGCCATTTTGTGCATAGTGTGTAGTAGGGATTGATTTTAATTATTTTTTTCCAAATGGTTTTTTGCCAAGGAATTTTTTGGTCACAAATTTTTAATGCCACTTGTGTTATAAAACAAGTTTCCACATATGCATGGAGCTATTTTGTTGCATTGGTCCATTTGTCAATCCCTTAACCAATGCCATTCATCTTAATTACTGTGGTTTTAATAAATAATTCTTGATATCTATAAGGCAATTTGCCATCTGCTTTTTCTGAGACTTTATTCTGTGCCTTTCTTCTTCCACATGATTTTTAGGACAAGCTTGTCAAATTCCATGAAAAATTAGGATTTTAATTAAAATTTCATTGAATGTTTACGATAACTTATGGAGGATTAATATCTTTATGATATAATCTTTTTATCCATGAACATAGTATGTCTTTCTATTTATTCATGTCCATTTTGTGACCTTCAAAATATTTCATAATTTTCTCTATAAAGGTATCAAATATCTTTTGGTAAATTTACCCCTTGGTACCGTATAATGTATTATGTTGTTACATATTCCACTTTGCTGCTTCTGGTGTTTAAGATGGCCATTACTGTTTGTACATTGATCTCATATCTAATAAGCATGTTGAACTCTAGCATTCTAATAGTGTGCAGATTCTATTGGATTGTTTTATGGAGACAATCACGTTGTCTGCAATTAAAAACAATTGTTCTACTCCTTTCAAACCCTAATCTCTATCTTTGATTTATTGCATTGGATATGACCTCTAATATAATGATAATAGAAATGATTGAATCTGGCTTCTATACTTTTTCCTGACATTAGTAAGGATACTTGTAAAGTAGTACCATTCAGTATTATGTTTGCTGTAAAGTTTTAATAGAAATAATCAATTTAAGGAAGTTTCCTTTTTTTTTTAGAGATTGGCACCTGAGCTAACGACAGTTGCCAATCTTTTTTTTTTTTCCCTGCTTTTTCTCCCCAAATCCCCCCAGTACATAGTTGTATATTTTAGTTGTAGGTCCTTCTAGTTGTGGCATGTGGGATGCTGCCTCAGCGTGGTGTGATGAGTGGTGCCGTGTCCACGCACAGGAGCAGAACCGGTGAAACCCTGGGCCATGGAAGCGGGGTGCATGAACTTAACCATTTGGCCATGGGGCCGGCCCCAGAAGTTTCCTTTTATTTCAAATTGACTGAGAGCTTTTTAAATATATATATATATATATATATATATATATATATTAGTTTAATATATAACTGTGGCTGAGTATTGAATTTTATCAATTTTTCCTCCATCTGTTGAGATGATCATATGGTATTCCACTTTAATATGATAATATGATGAATTACATGATTAGATTTTCTCATATAGAGCTGCCCTTATATTGCTGGAATAACCCCTACTTGACATTTATACACTTGAGAGGGTATACGTAGCCCACACACATGCTGACTTCAATTTGTTTATATTTTATTTAGGGTTTCTGCATCTGTATTTCTAAGCGAAATTGATCTATAATTTTATTTTACTTTCTTGGTCTAGTTTGAATATCAAAGTTATAATATTATCACAAAATAAGCTGAGTAGCTTTTCCTCTGTTTTAATTCTTTGAAACAGTTTTATAAGATGAGGCTCTTCTGTTCCTCAAAGGACAGGTAAAACTTGTTAAAACCATCTGGGCCAGAAGACAGATGCGTTTAATGATTGTGTGCTGGGCGTGATGGGGGTCAGGGTTAACAGATGGAAAGAAGGAGAATTTTAATTACTCTCTCAACTTCTTTGGTGGTTATTTTTTTATTTAAGTTCTCTGTCTTGACTCAAATTGGCATTTTAGACATATTTTTCTAGAAAATTGTTTCTTTTATCTGTGTCGAAATTTATTTTTGCAGCATAACTATGTTTATAGTATTCTTTCTGATATTTTTACATCCCTACTGTATAGATAGCTTCACACTGTTTTTAATCCTTTGTACCTTTTTGTTTTTATCAGTTTTGCGGAGTTTATCTATTATTAGTTTTTTATCAAAGAGCAATATTTAGATTTTCTTGCTTCTTTGTATAATTTATTTATTCTTTTTAATTTTTTTGGTCTTTTATTATTTTCTTTTTCCTAAAATCCTTAGGTTTTTTGGGGGGGGCGGTTCTTGAACCAAATACTTAATTCATTTATGCTCAATCATTTATTTGTTAAGAAATGCACTTGAGATACTATTGTTGATGCATCCTTCCAAAATGTTATAATTTCATTGTCTTACTCTTTAATTCATTATTTTTATTTTTCTAAACATATTGGGACTGTTTTTCAATATTTTATTATTGATTTCTAATTAACTGCTTTTTGGTTAGAGAACATGGAATTTGTTATATGGATTCTTTGAAATGTACTGACACTTCTTCTGTGTCCTAATGTGTTCATTGTGTAAATACTCCACGTGTACTTGAAAGGTGTGTATTATTCTCTGTTTGTTCAACTGAGAGTTCGGTGTTATCTGTTAATTTTTTTATTGTATTGCTTAAATCTTCTCTGTTTTTACTAATATCTCTTCAGCTTGTTTTGTAAGTATCTGACAGGAGTTATATCTCCCATTAAAAGTGTTGATTTACCATCTTTCCTTACATTTTAGTCCATTTTTACTTCATATTTTCCAAGGATATGATGTTAGGTGCAAATGGATTGTGATTGTGACATCTTCTCAGAGAACTGTTCTTTACACAATTGTCTTCTTTTCTATTAATACTTTGAATCTATTTTGTACAATATTAATATTGCTACTCTAATTAGTTTATTTTCTCATCTCTTTGTTTTTAACCTCTCTGGTTGATTTTGTTTTTGTGGTGTCCTTTGTCAGCAACATATGGCTGGATTTTGTTTTTGTATCCATCTAATAATCTGTCTTTTGAAGGCTTAATCTACTTACACATATTGTAATACCTGACATATTTAGAGTTATTTCTGCATCTTACTTTGTGTCCGGAGTTTACCAACATTTTTCTTTCTCTCTTTATATTTTTTTCCTTTTCTTGTCTCCATTAAGTGGATAATGTTTTTTACCACCTGTTTTTATCCACCGGTAGATTTTATTTCCATGGTTTTAGTTGACTTTTTAGCATACATAATTAGCTACACATTATTCTAATACTCTAAAGCTTACAGTATTTTATCTCTCTCTTAGACACAACAAGGATTTTAGCACTCTTCATCCATCAAATGATCCTCCCCCTTAGTTTTATCTTTAAGAAAAACACAGTGGTATTGATTCTTTAAATTTGTTTCTTTTACATTAACTCAATGAAATTTTATTCAATTTATTAATTTCAGTGACCTTCATTGTACCTTGTATTGCAGGGCTTCCCTCTGCATCCACTTTTCTACATTCTGTAGCATAGTTTTAATAATTCTTACATTGACAGTCTCTGTTTAGTAAACTCTTGTAATTTTAAATATCAAAAAATGCATTTCTTTGCCTTCCTTCTTTAATAATAATTCAGCTGGGTTATTATTCTTGGTTGACACTTTGAAATTGTACTTAAGAGTCTTCTGGTCTCTGTTTTTGCTGATTGAAAAATTTGTTGTGAGTCTAATTGCTGTTTCTTTGTAGACAGTCTGTCTTTTGTCTGTCATGGCTTTAGGATTTTCCTTTCTCTCTGATATTTTGCAGTTTCCCTACAATGAGAAAACAGTGTTGAACAAAGAGTGAATTCCTCAGTACTACCTTTAATTCACAAATTCTCACTTCAAGTCCAGTCTAGAGATGGTTTTCTTAGGGAGTAAGATTTATCTCCTACTCCTCAGGTATCTACACAGAGGGATGACAACATTCCCTCTTGCTTTCTCCCCTTATCCACTCCTTGCATTTGATTGGTGTGTGACAGCCATTACTTTGCATTCTTTGATTGGAAGCAGCAAACCCATTATAAAGGCTGTAAGCCCTGGGAGTTCAGTCTCTTTCTCCTTCTGCATTCTGAACCGGTGTGAGGTAGAAATGCTGGTGCCTGCCATCCCAGAGGTGGGATCCAGACTGGAATGTAGGGATAAGCAAGAGGCAGGGCAGGCAGGAAACTTCAGCAAACTTGTTCGGCACTTGGTTGCATAGGTTGGCCTCATCCTCCAACACAGCCTTTGTATCAATGATAAAACTCACTTTTTACTTTTTAAAAATTGAAATACAATTCACATACCATAATATTCACCCCTTTAAAGTGTGCTATTCATTCATTTTTAGTATATCCACAAAGTTATACAGTTGTACTGTCTAGTTCCAAAACATTTGCATCACGCCAAAGACAAACCTTGAATCCATTAGCAGTCACACCCCGCCCTACCCGACTCCCAGCCCCTGGAAACCACTAATCTACTTTCTGTCTCTGTGGATTTGTCTATTCTGGTCATTTCATATAAATGGAATCATACAGTATGTTGGCTTTTTTTGTCTGGCTTCTTCCACTTAATAAAGCTCACTTTTACCCTCTCTCTATCTGGTTCCTCAATCTATCTCTCAACTGATTTCAAGCAGAGTGGTGTAGAGACGGATGTTATTTATGGAATACATAAAAGTACATTATTTTTGGCTTCTTGGTCAGTTTCAATGACTATACTTTTAATTCCCAAGATTTACTTATAAAGCCACTTGTTCTTATTTCTGCCTAGTTTTGGTTTATTATTTCTTTTCCCATTTTTTAAATAAACTCTTTGTATTACAACATACATACAGAAAAGAGTCTAAATCATAAGTATATGTAACTTAATCAATTATTACAACCTAGTCAACGAGTAAAATATTTTCATCCCAAAAGTCCCTCGAATGGCCCCTCATGCTCCCTTGTACCCTGTCTCATCCTCATCATAAAATAACACTATCTTTATCCTGACTTCTAAAACCATATGATTTTTGCCACTTTTAAACTTATAAAATGGAAATCATACGGTACAATTTTTTTGTAGCAGGTTCTTTGGCTCATCTTGTTTGTAACACTTCCATTTTTAATTGATAGTATGTCTTTGTCTTAAACGCACTTACACAAAAATCTTTGTCAGACTGACTCTTAAAATAATTTCATCTGCAGTGAATTCATGTTCTGGTTTTTTTACTTTTATTCATTGCGTTAATTTTTTCATATGTTTTAAAATTCTGTTTACAAGCCTGTGTTGAGTGGATAGATTTTTTGAATTTGTTTATTTTAATGCTCTCTTTGTATATGTGTTTTGTTTTAGTTTTTCACATTATACCTTTCCTATCTAGAAGTTTTGTAGTTATCTCCACCCATCACCTGGTCTCCCAGTCCAGATCCAGGCCTGCTCCATTATCATGGGAGGTCACAGATGCAGGTGCAAAGCCGGCTGGAATCTAGTTCCTAGTCATGAGTTTGTATTTCTGTCCCTCCTGAATCCTTGCTCCCAACTCCACTTCCCAAACTCCTCTCCCGCTCATAGCTCACAGCTTTTTTAAGGCAATCGCCAATTACGCATGATGAGGCATTTTTTATTCCAGTCTCCTTTCACAATTGGTAGAGACTGGGCAGCTATAGTCAGTTGCACAGCTCTGCTCCCCACCTCATGAGGACTATGTCTGCCGAAACTAAGCTCCCAGATCCACTCCCTACTTCAAACTAGATAATCTACAAGGTCTGTGCTGCAGCTGTCACCAACATTTTGTGTTTTTATTGGCCTTGAGTTTAGAACCTCCCACTAAATCTTTTCTTACCTCTTTTACTTTTTAAATCTATTATTGTGTGCTTGGAACACAAAAGGTATTTACACAGCATGAACTCATTGCCTCGTCTTGAATAGACATCTCAACTCTTTTCTTAAGCCCTTACAAGTTGATTTATGGCAGCAACACTCTCCAAAAGGGGCTCTCTTAGATGAGCATCCAGTTACTGCAACTAAGAGACAGTGACTTTCTCTCAATCTTTACCCTTGATGACCTTCTTGGGACATTTTATAATGAGCACATTCCCAGGCCTAAAAATCTCTCACCTCACTTGCTTTCCATTACCCTATCTTTTGCTGATTATCTTTCTTCCTCTGTCACTGTTTCTCCTCTAGTTCATAGCCACTCTTTGAACTCCCATTCCCTTAAAGTATGAATTCCCCAAATTAAATCTCTGACTTTGTCCCACTTTTTTCCCTCTCTACACTCTTTCCTTGGGCGACTTCCTGAACTTTGATGGCGTGAAATATCATTTCTACATGAGTGACTCCCAATTCTCTGCTTACACTGCTGACGCTTCTTCCTAGTTTTACCCTCGCATTTCCCATTGTTTTCTGGACATCTTTACCTTGACACACTGCCAACTTCTTATGTGCACTCATCTCAACTCCCTCTGTTACCCCCACCAGATCCATTTTTCCTCCTCAGTATCACCATTTTTCCAGATACTTGGATATAAACTGTTAAGGTAGCTTCTACCTCTTTCTTTCCCATGCCCCCCACTATTAGTCAGTCGTGAAATCCCATAGGTTCAATCCCTATCCCCTTCTCATGGTAACTCCAGCTACTTCTCTAGTTCGAACTCTAATTATATCTTACCTGAACCTCATATTAGTTGGTCCCTAGCTCATTTCCCTGGCTCTAGTCTCTTTGCTTCCCAACACCTGACATTCAGCCCCCACTGTTATTTTCCTGTAGTACAGTTTGATCATGTCATTTCCTCACTTGAAAACTGCCAGTGTCTCCTCAGTTCCTGCAGAGTAACACACAGCATACTTTATTTGGGTTTTGAAAGGCTCAGTGACCTCGCAGAAATCCACTTCTCCCTAGGTATCCCTCTAACTGTGCTTCCAACCAGTTACCCTGCTAATCATCCCCTATGATGTAGCCACACCTAACTCTTCCACGTCTCCTTTATACAACTCCTTCGTTTTCTCACATTGTACTTCCAACTGGAATTTGCTTCTCTCCCATCCCTGCAAGTTCAAACCTTACTACACTTCATTATGCCTCAGCTGAAAAGCCACTTCCTCCAATACTTTCTTTATTCTATCAGCCAAAATTAATCTCCCTACCCTGAAACTCCTCTAGCATTCTATCGCTACTTCTACTAAGCCACCTATCCCTGTCCACCAGCTAGTGTATTTATAAACATGTAACATAATTTCTATGAGACTATAACTTCCTGAGGATGGAACATATCTTACTAATCTCTGAGTTTTTCACAAAATCTGCCACAATCACTGGCCTAGTCTAGGCATTTAATAAGTATTTCCCAGCAGACTGAATGCATTAAAGAGATGGCAGAAGAGATTCATGTCTTGGGTTGGAGGCTGCATGAGTTAAAAATTCTTCACCTCCCAGACTCAATAATCTTCTGATTCTCAGAGTTATGACAAGTCAAAACATATTACCATAGAAACTTTTGGAACTTTGATTGATAATAGACAGAATTAACAGCATAACCATAAATCTTTGGGGAGTATTTAGGCACAGTTTCTATCTAATCCTATGTGACCAGTAGGCTTCCATAATCCCAGGACACTGAAGGAAAGACTTGGAACCTTAAAAAGACCTTACCTCACTGATGGCCACGCTGTAGCTCAGTGAAGTGAAGATCTCACTGGGCCTCTGTAGTTCAGTTCATACTTCACACATCAAACTCTTCCTACATCAAACTCTTTCTACATCGGCTTGAGACAATCACTCTGGCCCAGTATGAAGCCTAGTCTCTCATGGTGGAACTAGAATATTTGATGCTAGGCTGAAATGCTTAGATCTTTATCTCACAGGCAAGAGTAAAGAACTTTTTCATAAGTGGAGTCAGCAGATAAAATTTGAAACTTTAGTAGAAAATTCAGTCTAGTATCATGGATGAGTAGAAAGGCAGGGACCATCCCTTCATATGCTAACATATCTTGGAGCCACATCAGAAATTCCAACCCCCCAAAATTTGATTTACAATTAATATCTTGGCATTGTTTCCAGAGCGTAACAACACATTTTCATAAAAGTCTGAGCAAAAATTGTAAATTTGCCTCCAGGCATGTAAATATTATTTCATAATTAACTGAGACATGGATTAATGTGACTAAGTTCACAAAAACAATCCCAATTAGGGATCTGCATCTTGAGAGGTTTTTTTTAACCCAAGCACCCACAGAATTCACTGTTTCAACTCTGTTTTGACATCTATGATTTCCTTTCTAGTATAGGCTCAAGATTTCAAGAAAACTATGGGCTTGAATGAAGATAGAGCTTGTGGCACCTTCAAGGATGCTTAAGGAGCACACCGCCAAGCTTTCTGCTGGCTCTGAGGAACATTTATGTAACTGTGCTGCCAGTGGGACACTTGCCCATCTCTGGGGAAGATGTTTTCTCCATAAAATCTCTGATCACTTTGATAGTATTTAAAGTAAAACTAACTGAAAATATTCAGAATTCACTACATGTTTATCGGATGTCATAAAGTTAATATATAACTTTTCCTATCACTAATATCAACTCTTTAACCTCCCAGGCCTAGATAAACTTATATTATACTAAAGAGAGAGGCATTTCAATGCTTGATTATGTTTTGCCTTTATATCATCTCATATATGAATCCTACATATTATTCTTTGTCTTCTATTTCTCTTCCTCATAGCTTGGTTTTAAGTGTCATTAAGTTATATTTACCAAAAGACAGACATACCTATTTAGTTACACACATCATACATAACATTTAGGAAAGTGCTCTGTTTGAGACATTATTTTTCATTTTCTCATCAAATCAGTACTTATCCCAGACAGATAACGACAGCACCTACTGAATCTTTTCTTCTAGACCTGTGCTCTTGATTTCTGCTCTGAGAGAATAAAAATCTATTGAACTGTTCACACGATGGTACCAGGAAACTTCTCTAAGAAGAGCCTGTGAAAGGGTGACAGACAGCAAATATATGAAGGGTCAGTGCACACCACGGCATGCAACAATAAAAAGTCACATTCTGTGCTCATCCTTCTCACTATTCCAAATACCAAGTCTCTTACTACAATTCTTAAACTCTTAAAAAATAATTTTAGTTCAAAGACAGTTCTTCAAAATCTAAAAACTTACTTGTGCCTTGTTTTCAATGTAATTGATGGATTATGAATTTTTACCTCTACTAATACTACTAATATTAGTCATCTTTTGGTTAGATGTTATTGACACAAACTCAACTCACATTGTCATAAACAAACCAAAAGGGAATTAGTTGGCTCCTGTGGCTAAGAGGAATATATTTTAGTAACTCGCAGGACTAAAGAAAGAACTATAAGAATAAAGGCCTCGCAGACTCAGTGCTGCCAGGACTTTCTTGGTCTCTTTTCTCTCCACTTGCCTCTGCTGTTTGGCCTCATTTTCTCCCACAGCTGGACTTTTACTGTATGACTAAAGAATATGGCCATTGGCCTCTCTAGGCCTACATCAGGCCAGTTGAGAAAGACAAGGAAGGAAGGATAGACTAATCCACCTAGGGTCCAAATACTGATCCCTAGAAAAAATCAGATCAGGCCTACCTAGGCCAAATACCTACCCCAAAGATGGAAAACTATGATCAGTCGGACCTGAGTCAAGGGGAATGTATGTTACCAGAAGCAAGGAGATAGGCAGGCTCACAGGAAAGGCTAAAGAACAAAGGCTTCCAAAGCCCATTAAAAATAATAATAATTGGTATCCGTGTAATTTAAAGGTCATACAGAAGGCCCACAAAGGAACAAATGTGTTTTGATTGGTCTTTTAAAAGTTAAATTAGTATCAACCTTTTTAAAATCCTGAGATTCCTCTCCAAAAATCCATACTTCCAGGTTTTCCTCAAAAATGGAAAGATCTGAGCACATCCCCAGACATTAACAAGTACAGTAAGTTGAGAATGCCTCTTTTCATCAGGACATACTCTCTACCATTCACACTGGCCTTTTTCATTCACTCATGTCACTCACCTAGCCCCTGCAGGCATTTGAGAGTATAACCCTCAACTGGTATAGCCTTTGAAATTTATGAGCATTATTTCTTTTCCGCTCCTCAGCAACACCTTGGCATTGGTATTACGGTACACCGGAAGAAACTGGTCTCAGAGAGTTTTCATGACATTCCCAAGATCACATGGCTAATAAGTGGAGAAGCTGAGACCTGTAATGCACATCCCAAATCTAGGGGCTTAAATTAGCCGTTTTCAACCTTATTTTTAAGCGGTGAAACACTTCCTGCCAAAGGAGATCTTGGGTGGATCACCCATGTGTCAATTAACGGAAGCTGAGCTCCGTAGCTGAAGTAGGAGTGCAGGGCTGGGAAGTCAGGTTGGAGTCCCACCAGGCTTGGAGCTCCCCCCCTTCACTTTTTTACTCCATCACCACCCCTACTCCCACCTCACCCCCCCTCATTGGCTCATAAGGCATTTTTACAGAGCAAAGTGGGAGATCTTCTTGTCATAATGTTATGAAAGTGATAGGTACTAAGTACTCTCTAGTACTCTGGGAAAACAACCCTTCGGGGGTGGTGAGAGAAATACATTTATAATATAAGATGTAATATTATTATAAGACATAACATATTGTACATTATGATAAATTATATAAGATAAAATCATATTATATATTTTAATATTCATATATGTAGTTTTAAAAGATGTATGCAACGTAAAATAATATACCTCCTTGGCTATGTATATAGTCTTCTATAAAGAGAGCTTCCAAAATTTTTGCAACCAGATAACTCAGGGGAGAGGGGATATATCAATGTTCACTGGGAAGAAGAGAAGCCACTCTATTATTTCAGTCTAAAGCATCTAACACAGGAATTCGGGGCTCATACAGCCATTGGAAGTTCTAGGGGAACAGAGGGGAGGCGAGCTGGCTATGAAATGAGGGAAGTGTCATCCAAGGGAAACTTGGTCAGCAGCTTAAACTCAGCACGAAGCAACAAAGTGCATAGGGCACAGAGCTTCCCAGGAAGCAACTCTGGGTTTTCAGGGCCTCCAGAGAACACAGGCGTCTCTTGCTCCTCTGCCTTGCAAATCTTATATAAATTCCTTTCATTAGCAAATTCTAGACCGGAGCAATATAGAGATGGGAATGTGGATAAAGGTAGGTCCTGACTTCTCTTCTGCAAAGCAGAAAAAACCTTAGAAAGGGGTCATAGGGATGCAAAGCTGACAGCAAACACTCTAAACAGAGCACTTTGGGAACAAGTAAACTTAGGCAGAGAAAATAACGTATTCCTCATCTAGGTGGGTATTGACTGAAGCGTATCTGTTCAAACACATCTGGGGCTTCTGCCTTCAGTTTGCACAGTGCCTCCTGGTTCCTCTCTCCCTTGTTGAGATAAAGGACCGAAGGTTAACATTAATAAAGATGGAATCTGACCAGGAATTTTCAAATTCGGGACAAGTAGATGTGCATGAAGGCACAGAGTATAAGTAATACAGAAATTGGAATTGACATTTAAATACAAAAAGACAAATAGATATACTAGGACGACTTGATAAGATGGATCCCTTGGCAAGTACGCACTAGTGGAAGCATAAAGTCTTCAAAAAAACAGATGTATCCTAATGAAGGCTGGAGTCACATATTATAGCAGAGGCTGCCAGTTTCCCACTCTCTTCTTCCTTCTAATTAAAAAAGAAATTTTAGCCAGGCACGTTGCCACTTAGAACAAAGTCTAAATTTCCCATCCCCCTTGTAATCCTGTGACTAAATCTTTGCCAATAATTATAAGCAGATGCATTACATGGAACAGAAAGAATGCATCCTTTTCCCCTTCTTCGTTCCTACTGCCTAAAATAGGGATGTGATGGTAGGAGCTCCAACAGCCATTTTGTACCCGTTAATTTTGAGAATGGAAGCCAAAGGCCAAGGACAGCAAAAGAAGCAGACAGAAGTCTTAGTCCCTGATAAAATTGTAAAAGCTACCTCCAGACATCTTTTACATGAGAGAAAAATAAGCCTCTATCTTATTGAAGCCACTATTGAGAGGAGGGTCTTTGTTATAAACAGCCAAATAAAATTCCTAATTGATAGATGACTGAATCTACCAAATGATACTTGCTTGGAATGCAGGTCTAAGAGCGGGGCTGAAAATGCAAACATCTTCAAGAAATAGATAGGTAATTGGAATAAATAAATGACACAAGTAAAGGAGAGGCATTGGGAAGACCAAATCATGATCAGAAAACAGAGACAAAGCTAACTGGCTTAACAGAGAATTGGAGATCAATTATTAACATCTCTTTTCATATCAAGCTTTCATCCTCAATAAACTGATTCTTCTAGGTCACAAATATGATCATGTCACTTCCCTGCTTAACACCATGTCCACTGACTCGTGATAAAATTAAAAGTCCTTAACTACAGCCTGCAAGGCCAGTGTTCTCTCACACCCGCCTGGCTCTCTGGCCTTATCTCTGCCTTCTTTCCCCATACTCTCCACACTTCAGCCATCTGCAGATGTGTAAGCTCACCCTGATCAATCTGGAAATCCTCCCTGTCTCCTGCTCTCAACCTCGCCTTCCTAGTGGAACTCGTTGGTCATCGCCTTCTCAGAGGAATCCCAGATGATGGCCTTCTGTGGAAGTCTTCTCTGAATACTATGGATGGTCAAAGAAAGGAGATGTTGCTTTCAGGTGCAGGAATTAGAAAAATATTGGTTTCAGAGGTGCCATTTTATATGGCCTTAAGTGATGAGTAGACTCAACACTTGAAAGGCTAAGGCAGAGAAAGGAAAAAGTATAGATCAGAGACAGAAACGTCATGAGCAGAGGCCCAGAGGTGAGAAATGTGCTGTTCATTCAAGCAGGAGCAAGTGGTCCAGCTTGGTTATAGCAGCAGATACACATATAAGGCAATCTTACTAGGGAGAGCTCTAAATGCTTGACTGATGATATGCAGTCAAAACAACATTTAATAAGAAGCTTCTACACACAGAGCCTTATGCTCGATTCAATAGTTGTAAAGTCAAAGACACAGTCCCTACCCTTAAGGACTTCAAGTCTACCAAGAGAAACAGACATGCAATAGGTCATTGCAATATGTTTTGGGTAAATATTATGATATAGATATGAATAGAGTGCTCTGGGAGCTCATGATAATGATTATGTTCTGATTTACTACACGTTTAATACACTAGGCACTTCATACACATTATTTCATTTAAGATTCACGGCAGCCCTTGAAGGTAGGTATTTTTATCTCCAAGTTAAATGAGGAGAAATCTGAGATACAGAGAATTTAAGAAACCCTGTCCAGGGTCACACAGATAAATTAGTAGCATCCTTTCCACTACATCATGCTAAAGAGAGTTTACCTAACTTGCTGGACAATGAGGTGTCACTGAAGGGTTTTGAGCAGAGAAGTGACATACTTGGAGCTATGCCTTAAAAGGGTTAATGTGGTAGTGATGCAAAGGAAGAAAGGACAGCAGAGAGACCAATTAGAAAGCTACTGCAAGTTCAGGCTTGAAATGATGATGCTCGGAACTGCCTGTTGAAAAAAAAGCTCTAATTATGCTTGTTGCATGTAGCAGTCATTAGTGCTGTTCACCAAGTATGTTCAGCAAATATTCTGTTTCTCTCTCTTCTGGGCATTTGATAGGATTGCACTTCCTTGCCCCCTTGGAGTTAGTGCGGTCATGTGACTTGCTTTGACCAAAATGTGAGTAGAAATGACAGGATTCACCATGCTATCTGTTTTCCCTTCTGCCATGGCAATGGAAAATGATCCAGAGAGTACTGGCCCATTAGCCTGGGTCCTGGAATGAAAATGATGTAGAACGGACCCCCCTTTGGCCCAAGATGGACAAGAAGCATTAGTGAGAAGTAAAACATTTATTTTAAGCCACTAGGATTTGGGCTCGTTGGTTTGTAACATAACCCAGCTTACCCTGATTGATACCATATCTTTTCCTGAGGCTTAGTCATTTCAAGCACTGCTTCTCAAACTTTAATATGCACTCTAATACCTGGGGACATTGTTAAAATGGAGATTTTGGTTCAGTAGATCTGGGGTGAGGCCCAAGATACCATATTTCTAACAATCTCCCAATCCCAGGTGGTGTGGATGCCACCAGTTCACACTTACAGTATTGCGAGAGTCTAAAACTGCATTGCCCAAGAGGATAGCAAATAGCTACATGTGGCTATTTCAATTTAAATTACTAAAATTAAATAAAATTAAAAATCCAGTTCTAGGGGCCAGCCCAGTGATGCAGCAGTTAAATTCACACATTCTACTTTCGCAGCCTGGGGTTCGCCAGTTCAGATCCTGGGTGTGGACCTACTCACCACTTGTCAAGCCATGCTGTGGCAGGCTTTGCACATATAAAGTAGAGGAAGATGGGCACGGACATTAGCTCAGGGCCAATCTTCCTCAGCAAAAAGAGGATGATTGGTGGCAGATGTTAGCTCAGGGCTAATCTTCCTCAAAAAAAAAAAAAAATCCAGTTCCATACCAGCTACATTTCAAGTGCTCAAAAGCCACATGAGGCCGGTGGCTATTGCATTTAACAGAAGAAAACTGTTCAAACATTTACACCATCACGAAAGGTTTTATTGGACAGTGCTGCTCTAGAGCAATATCCAGAAACGTAAAGTGACAATGAGCCCTGGCAGGTTGGGAGATGAGGACGTTTGAGACACAGGCAAGCAGAGTTGCAGGTATCAAACAAGAATCCAAGGGAGAGCAGAGAAGTTTCAGTTCCAGGACCCGCAGATGAGACAGAAGCAAAATGTGA
Organism: Equus caballus; assembly: GCF_041296265.1. Classification (NCBI taxonomy): domain Eukaryota; kingdom Metazoa; phylum Chordata; class Mammalia; order Perissodactyla; family Equidae; genus Equus; species Equus caballus. The sequence goes on from NC_091686.1 coordinate 111,335,164, forward strand.
CATTCAATCTGAGTACAGCACAAATCCTTGTCCTGCCTAATCATTTTATTTTCCCTGTGGATCATTTTAAGAGATCCCATTTCAGGCAAGTCAGCTCCAGGGAGCTTGGTCTCTCTTTGCCCTGATCTTGTCTGTCCAATTTGGCTAATCTATTTATTTCCCCCCTGAAAACACATGACACAAGTGTAACACTTGCTTTTGATCTCCTTTCCCCAAGAAATCAATAGCACTCAGAGAAAGCGTGCCTGTAAGCACCACCAAAAGAGCTATAGAATTACACAGTAGAGTAGGCATGTGGCCATGACGGGATGCTAGCTGCTGCCTGCTGCCAATGAGGTTCTCCACACCGGTGCCCACTCACTTCTCTCCCCTCCTTTCCCGTCGTGGCTGGTTCAGACAACAGGAAAGAATCTCCTGGTTCATCCCATTCTCTCTTCTTCACCTCTATTCACTCTGAAAATAATCGACCTCCTTTTTTAGACTTAGGCTTGGACAGGGGTTATTAACCCGAGAGCCACGGACGTGATGGAATTGTATGCCAAAACTTAGTATGTGTTGCACGATTTCCAAATCCCCCCAAGACTAACAGGGAATTAGGAAGGACAGTAGCTGGCTCCATCCAGATTTTAGCTGCCCAGTGCTTCAGGGAAGGAGCAAAAAAGAACCTAAAAGGGGGGCCAGCCCCGTGGCATAGTGTTTTAGTTCAGTGCTCTCCACTTCAGTGGCCCGGGTTCGCTGGTTCAGATCCCAGGCACAGACCTGCACGACTCGTCAGCTATGCTGTGTCAGTGACCACGTAAAAAGTGGAAGAAGATTGGCACAGATGTTAGCTCAGGGCTAATCTTCCTCAGGAAAAGAAAAATAAAAATAACCTAAAAGGATTAGCATAGAGAGAGAGAAGGACAGACAGGAGTGAGAGACTGCTTGTGAGGGACAGGTTATCAGCGACCCACTGGAAAAACCACCAAAGGCCAGAAGGAATCAAGGACAATGTCATCTAGGATAACAACTTAGACCATATGCCTCACTAAACATTAACTCACATTTCACCCTTCCCCATATTAGTAAGGCCTTAGTCACACTCCCAGGGAATAACCCTAAATTGGTTGAGATTAAGCTCCCCCTACCTGACGGCAAAGAAGATTATAATAAACATTAAGTTAAAGTTGCCTTCTTCTACACTCAAGTTGGTTGATAGTGCGATTTCTTAGAGTCTACAGCTTTTAGCAGATTCCCAAAGGACCCTGTGGACTAAAGATCCACATCTATGTCTGAGGATCCCTGACAAAGGATATGGTACATTCACAGGTACTGATAGAGTCAGCGTGTCCTATCAAGAGCATCTCTCTTCTGCCTTCCTGCCTCCTGCACAAATCAGGTTTGATTTGACTGCCCCAAACCCCACTGTTAGTACTGCTATCTTCAGGACTTGAGGGAATACAGTATTTTAGTCTGTCTCTGAGAATTCCACCCAAAGACCTCTAACTGCAGGAGAGAGTGAATTTGTACATGACACCCCCCTCCCCACTCAAGGGGCCTGAGGCAGACGCCCCCAAATGACCACCACAGGCAGGTCAAGTTCTTTGAAGTCTGTGCTCCATTTTTAAACATTCAGAGTTCTTACTCTGTAATCTAGCCATGCTGTTTAAATACAAAAATCATTATTTTTACCATAGATCTTCAAGTACTATCAATGCTTAATAGTACTCAATACTGGTATTGATATAGATCTCAATACAAGGGAGCTATCAATACTGGAGAAAGCTAAGTCGTGCTTAATCTGTGGATGCAGGTACTTCCTGTCACAGCACCATGGACTCCCCAGACTTGTAACTCTGTGCGAGAAGCATGACAGACTTTGTTGATTCCTTGCACGTTTTGTGTGCATCTACCATGTGCTTAGCCCTTTCCAGATGCTCATAATACAGAGATATAAAAGCCTCGCCCTCAAGGAACTCAGAGTCTAGGAAATACAGAGAAGCAAACAGTCATAATTCTGTGGGTGGGTGGGGCATAGCAGAGGAAAGACTGGGGCTCAGACCAGTGGAAGGCAACAAGACACACTGAGGATGCATTGAGATAGTCTAGATAAGAATTTTTGCTTAATAATTCTTCCCTGGTACAAATCCCTTTAAAGAAGGGAAAATAGAACTCCTTGGGTTTTCTTGAGTACCCGGGACCCTATTAAAAGAAGACGGTCTCATTAGGCGTGTGGGCAGCAGGTCTGCACACTAGCTCCACCTTCTCTGCTGAATCATGGAGTGGTCCCTGCTCAGTCAGTTCTCTTCTCTGGGTGGTGATTTTCATACACACACCCATAACATGAAGGAGAGTGGAGAAGTGCCAGTAGCAAACAGAGCCATTTGCAGCCACGTATCTTCGCATATGTTCAGCGTACTGGAAACACAAAATGGGCCCTTGCGCAAGTTTCCGGTAAATTTAGGATGAATCAATTAAAAAATCCATATCCCTCCAATGCAAGGGTCAGCAAACTTTTTTTTTGTAAAAGGCAAGACTAAATATTTTAGGCTTTGCCAACCACATCCAGTCTCTGACACCACCATTCAACTCTGCTCTTGTCACAGGAAAGCAGCCCTAATTAAACTCTCACCAAGTGGGCATAGCTGTGTTCCCATAAAACTTTATTAATGGACATTGAAATTTCATTTTCATCTAATTTTCTCTTTCGAGAAATACTGTTCTTCTTTTGACTTTTTTCTCAACCATATAAAAATGTAAAAACTATTCCTAGCTTGAGGGCTACACAAAAGCTGGCAGCGTTTGCCTACACTTGTTGGATGAGTAAAGCCACGCTCTTCAATCTAGTGATGGGAAGTTGGTTTTAAGAAAGCCCTGCCATGGTGTGCCTCCTGATGCGTGAGTCCACGTGGCCACGTGGCCATGATGACTGAAAACTTGTTGAGGATATGGAGATGAATTTGTGTGCACGAAATATTCCTTTTCACTCTGAGCAATCTTTTCCAATTGTCAAATAAATACCGCAGGACATCTGGTTCTAGTAGGTAAAAAGTTTCATATTTTTATTGTTTGCAGTAAACAAAGAAGAGAAGGAACTGAATGATTTCACCATATCGAGAACAGAGCACAAGCAGCAACCTCTCAACAATAAGACAAAGGACAGTGTTGGAGCAGGAAGGGCCTTGTGCTGCACTCTTGCAACCACAGACCCCGGGCAAGGCACACGTGGAGCACGGGGCCTCCCATGCAGCCTCCCATATCCTCACCTTCTGGGATAAGTGGGATTCAGAGGCCGTGCTACACTGCCAGGGGGTTTGTATTCCTATGAATAAGACAAGGTCCCCGAGCCACACACACAGCAGATATGCATCAATTCCAGGAAATGTTATCACCAAACACTGCCTGCGTCATAGGCCATGAGCAAAGCCAGCTGCTCATGAGTGGAATTTTCTAGCTCTTGGCAAGTTCTCGGCAATGCAAAGTGCTACTCAGCTCCTTGGAGACACAAATTGGTTTTCTCTTTTTTTCTTTTTTATCAACTTCAAGGATCAACTTGGGTAGCGATTTGGGTGTTTGTGTAGCAACTTGGGTATTTGTTTGAGGGCCGAGGAAGTGAACTGATCATTTATGTACTTTCTACAAAACCCCTTCCTGCCTCCATGCCTACCATCTCACATACATAAAAGACCTTTCGCAATTCAGTTTCACTCGATTCCCTTAATATTCACTGTCCTACACTAAACTACTTGCTGGAGATAAGGCAGTAAACCAGACAGATTTGGTTTGGACTAGTTGACTAGCAGGGAAAACAGATGTTTAACTAGTAATTCAAGTATGACATATGTTACAGTAAGAGACATATCAAGTGCTATGAATGCATCTAGAAGGGGAGTCCAACCTACTCCTGCATGTAGAAAAGGTGTCCCTTATAAAGGACTCAAAGTTTGCACATAGGTGAAGAGGAAGAGAAGATTTTCAGAAGAGGGAGTACATGTGTGAAGAACCCAGAGTAGAGACAGTGTAGTGCAATCACAGAAGTGAAGTAACTAGACTCCAAACAGCCGGAAGGAAGGGAGCAAGGGCAGGGACTGTGTCCTTGTTCAACTCTGCTCCTAGCACAGGGCCTGGCACAGGTGTCCAGTGACTGTCAGCAGCAATACCCACCGCTGACTTCTCCCTTTTTTTCTATATAAAACTACCTTCTGTATACAACTTTATTATGGAAACTCTTCCACGCAGATCAATTATTTGTTTACAGTCTCCCCCAATTAAACCAGAAGATGGATTTTATTTGTTTTATATTCCTAGTATCCAACAAAATGTAAGGGTTCAACAGTGAAAGAACATAGAGAGGTAAAGAATGAAGGAAGGAAGGAAGAAAAGGAGAGAAGGAAGATGAAGGCAAAGAACGCAAACCAGAAAGAAAGGACTTCAAAGCATTAAGATAATCATTACTGTGGTAGATGAATTTCGTCCCTTTGCAACCAGAAGGGTGGCAGAAATATGACCTTCTGGTCAGGGAAGGAAGAGAAGGCCATCTCTTCTCCACCCTTTGACTCTTCTTGCTCCGCTTTTTAAGTGTGAGCTTGTATCAGTCAGCTATTGCTGCAATAATGCTGCATGACAAACCACCCCCAAATAATTGTTCCTAGGTATTCAGTCCAGCTGCAAATTGGTGAGGCCAAGCTGAACTTGTGGGATTCATGCTCCAGTCTTAGGGTTGAAGTCAGGGCTCCTCCACACAGTTTGCTCAGTTTGGCGTGGCTCTTGGACTCCTGCGAGCTCCATGGAAGCTCTCCCCATTTTGGTTGATCTGATCTTCACACCTTGGTTGAAAGTCAGTCACTGAACCAGTTCTAGGTCTGTCTCACAGCTCACTCTAGGATTTCACATCTACAGTGGCTCCTCAGTCTAAATGTCCAATCTATCATCCTGTGGCAGAAAAGAGAAACAGAACTGATCTCAGAATAGGAGATATTTGTATCTTATTTTATGGTGAAAGGAAACAGCCAGTAGAGAGGGAGGGGTTAATGGGTCAGGAAAGAAATGGGTTAACTGATGGAGCAAGAGCCTGAATAGGCAAGAGGGGAGAAGATCAAGAGCATAGGTGGAGGGATTGGCCTTAAACAGGAAGAAAGGGAAGAGGCAAGGAGTCACTTCCTTTCAAACAAGAGAGAGCAACTGAAGATGAGAGTTGTTAGAGATAAAGGAGGCAGGGAGATGAGGAATGTGTTCATGAGGCCTCTATTCTCTCTGTGCACTTTATCATCAGAGAGAGAGGGAGAGGGTAGTAAGGAAGACGACCTCAGGAAAGAACTGTAGACTTGGAAGAGCTTCCCTAGGGAACAGGAGGAAGCACTGATGAAAGATACATGAAAGAAGTGTGGCCAAGCAGAGTTAGGGCATTGCTGAAGATGGAAATAGGAGCTTGTTGGGGTTCTCACCTCTACTGTTATGTGATATTTTTACATAGGGCTCAGCCACCAGCGGGTAACAGCAGAAAAAAACTGGTGGTTGAGTGGACACAAGATTGGATACATGCTGAACAAGTCAAGGAGCCAAATGAGTGGAAGGTGCTGAAAGAGAATAGTCAAATTGATGAGTCCAGGAGTGTAGGCTAAGTGGAGAGGGAAGTGAGATGTGCAAAGCAGTAAAAGACAAGTGAAATCATTTAGAAATATGAGCCAAGTCTCACAGCCAATCCATCTCTTTTTTACAGAAATCAGTAAATCAACACATTATATGTCTTTTGAGTGTGTTTTTGAGTGGGTTTCAGAGAATACAAATAACACTTTATTTCCCCTCAATGAGCTTACAGGCTAGCTGGGAGACAAGATTAAGGCATAAATCAATGCATGCTGCGCAAAAAATGTAGCTATATTTCAAAAATTTCAAGTATTTTAGAAATACAATGTGAGCTAGAGCATGGTAGCGAAGGCAGTGTAACCTCCTACCTTAACACAGAGCTGGGACTGGCTGCCTGACTTCTTTCTCTGGGGAAGGAACTCTTACCCTGAGCTACCACCAGATGACAAGACCCTTGCTGGCAGATACGATGGTATATTAGCCTTTATGTCCTCAGTATCTGGCATGGACACATGGGAACTAGGTAAATATTTGAAGGAATGAACGAATCTCTAAGAACTCTGAAAACAAAAGAAGGAATCACAGGACCTGAGCTCATTCAACTAGAGAAATGGTTGAATGAGCAAGTCGGGTGAGCCTGGGTAAACACCTGAGAGCAGAGCTGTTTTTCACCACCTGCTTCACAATATGAGCGGGTGAGCTGGCTCCATTCAAAGTGCCAGGGATGGAGAAGATAATAGAGTGGTGCCACGAAGGAGGAAGTTAAATATCAAGTGAATATTTTATCTGAGCCCCTACTGTACATTCTGCTCTGTGCTGAGTACTCTGGGGATATAGACGAAACAGAAACTTTGTTTTCAATTGTTCAGTTTATTCTCCAGGTGAGGAGGTATGAAGCACATAAACCCATGACGCTGGCAGAGAACCATGTAAAACAGTATGTGACATCATGCTAGAGCTGATTTTGTCCATCACAGTTAGTGTTACACAAAAATTAAATTAAATTGTGGATGTGTGTGTGTGTGTGTGTGTAAACGTTAGCAAGAGAAGATAATGGTTGTTCTGGAGCTGATTTTAGCTGTATCTACACAGTATATACTTCTTTTTCCATCAAAATCAGCTGAAGAGACTTTTCAAAATTCACAAGCTGGCATTCTCACAGATTCTACTTAGTAAGTCTGGCATGAGACAAAATAACCTCTTTATTTTAAAAATCTCCAAAGGTGATTTAGGTGTGAATCAAATGGAGAGAACCATTTGAACAAACTGAAAGTGGAGAGATTAACAATGAATAAAGAGAGCTGACTTTTACATCTGGAAGAACCGTTGTAATACAACTGGCCCATAATAGGTGAATGATGCAGCAAATTATGAGATAAGACATCAAACAAAAAAAAGATATGTAGACCTTGCTCCATGAAAATACACGAGTAAAAAAAGACCATTAGAGACTCTGTGTATATTGGCAATAACTATGTAAAAATAAAATGCATTGATAAGGATCCAAGGACAACATCCAAAGTACCTCAAATTGCATGACTTTTTTGTCTACAAAGCTATTAAATCTGCAATTAAGATTGTATCTGTAAAACATTTTTGAAAAAATTAAATGTAACACTATGTGTTATGCTATGCAGATGAAGTTTTTTAACAAAATGCTTATAAGCTACTAAATAGTATCAATATGGTGAGTGATTACATTGTCCCTCAGTGGTTTGATCATTATTTATTCACCATGTTATAGTAGGTGTGACTATTCCCTCTGGAGAGCATCTGCATCAGAAGAATGGAGGCAAATTCCAGGAGCCTCTGCTGCTTAAAACATAAACGAAGGACTGGGGTTATTTTGGCCTAAATAGGTGCTTGATAGAATTTATCACAATTTGAGTAGAGCATTGCCTTAGGAACTTTCACTGTGCATTTCAGTGAAATAGATGGGGCATGGTGATGACAGTTAAACAAACCACAACCAGAGGGATAGCTTTTATTCATGAATATAATAATGCCAGGAGGGGGAATATCCATGAAGATATGTTAATTCCCACTTAGGTAAGCCTCAGTCACCAAGAGAAAGGATTTATCTCCTGTAACTATCTTTACATTAGCAAAACAGAGTCTCTCCCATTAAACATACGACCAGGCAAAATATTATTAAATCCTAGTGCTAGAAGGATGGGAGTGGTGGAGGATAAGGGCTAGGAAAGAGCAAGTTATTTGTTTAAAGCAACAAATTAATGAAATCCATCAATGCACTTTAAAAATATATAAACTGTTTTAGATATAAGCACTTTAGAAAATATTTCTTGTTGCTTTACTTATGTAACCTTCATGACAACCCTTAAGGATTATTCTTATCCTTGTTTTACAGGTGAAGAAAGAATTACTGAAAACTCATATTTACATGGCTTTCCAGTTTCCAAAGTGATTTCACAAAGAAAACTTTTAAAATACTTAGCCATGTCTGATAGAGAAGGAAATTAATCCCAGAAAGTTGAGCGAACTGCTGAAGATCTCATGCCTTATAAGTGTCAGATCAGAATTCAGAACCGTTTATTCTGATGTTGGATGGTTATGGAGACTCAGGCTGCATCTGCACAAGACATGGTCAACATTACCATGAAAGGCCCACGTCAAATCTTTTTATGTTTCTCACATGCATTTAATATTCACCCGAGAACTTGCTGCCCCTGTGGTGTGTTCCATCACTTTCCTGGCTCAGCGGAGATTTCAAATGTGTTGCGAATGGTCTCCCTTTGGGCAGGAGCAAAGACTTCAGGCTACTAACACCTTATAAAGTGTCCAAACACCCCACCTGTGAATCTAGAAGTATCCAGGGACCTGGATGGAACAGAAGGCATTTCTGCTGATGGATCAGACAGAGCTAAAGCAGAATCTCAGGGTATAGATCACTCACTGCAAGCTGAGACCTTATGGTTCATAGCTGGTCCTAACCAGGCAGCAGCCAGAGAACAACTGTTCCCTGGCTCAGCTTCCATTCAGCTCCTGGTACTGGCAAGGGAAGGAAGTGACTCAGGCAGACTTCACAGCTTCTTCCTCACAGCTCTCAAGCCCTTAGGGTCCCTTCTATCATATTCTCTCTCCCAGCCTACGGCATACTTAATCTAGCTCTGAAAAAGGAAAATCTGGCTCACCAAACATACTCTGGAATTTTTCTATAACACTAGCTCACCTAATCATGACATTAATTGTAGAGTTATTTCATCATTTGTTCCTCAGTGACTCCTGGAAGGATGAAGCCTTTAGAGTACCAAAAAAAAAAAATATATATATATATATATGTATATATATATTTGATGAGTGTAGAGTGTAGGAGAGAAAGTCACAGTTTAATACCTTAATAAATTATGCAGCCATATTATTTCCCATCATCCAGGTTTCTCCCAGTGCATACCTCTTATCTCTCCAGCAACCGTGGAAAACGCATCCTTCTATCCTCTTGATACTTGTTACCATAGTGAGCATATAATAGGGTTAAAGCAACTGCTAATTTTATTAGATTCAACTACAGCTGACTCAGTGGCCTTCCGCAGAGGCAAACACACCTGACTGTCAGATGGAACACATCTCCCCTTGAGACGCTGCTGCCCACATACACTCTTGGGGAAAGCGTTTGCAAGCTGTTTGAGAAATTTCATGATATCAGAAATAGAGGCAGAATGTTTAAAGTCATGATAGCCCAAGAATTTAGGGCAAGACTCTACTCCACTATCCTCATTCTAATTCAGTCCAAGAAATAATTTAGTGCCAAATGGAAGACTTCTCTCTTTCCCATCTTCCCTCATCAGATATTCCAAGATTATGAGCTCAAACTTCCAGAAGGAAGACTAGAGAGACTATTCAAGAGCTCCTCTTCTCTCTTACTTTCGCTTCTCGTCCTCCCCACCTGGAAGCTGCATTAAGGAAGGCAAATTACAGGAACATTCTCTTTGGGACTGGAGGCATCAGCTGTCTGAGAGGTGTTTTCGACTCTCAAGAGATGAAACAGAAAGGCCAAGAGGAGAAGACACAAAACCACGGAATACCTAAGACAGTTCCTCCCAGCACCCACGCACCCCAGGACCAGAGCCCGGTCCTCTTAGCTCCCCCTGGCCTCCAGGACATGCTCGGCTGACTGCCACTTCTTCCACTACTTTAGGCTGCCCTGCATTGATGGCTTGTTGCCACAGCCCCAACCTCCAGAGCAAGAGATGTGGTTCTTAGCTCTGGCTCCACAGGGCTGACAACTAGGGCTCACCTGGGCAGCATTCAGGGATCCAGGACGTGGTAGAGACCAGAGGCAAATCACGATACAGCACCTGGAGCATTTCCCTAGACAGACCTTCTCCCAAAGCACCACCAAACATAGCCTCAGCTCTGAATGTGACATGGGACAAGGTGTCTGGCCACACCCTGGTCCCAGACAGCAGGGCATCAGCTATAGCCTAGAATGAGGATAGCCCAGTTATGGACTCCTCTGGGCACCACGTTTCTTTCTAGTTAAAAGGGCCCTTCCGCTTTGACCTTCCTCCTGTACCTCCCCCTTCCCCTGATATTTGCCTGACTACAGCATGATTGATAGACAGGAAACAACAAAGCCAGGCTTTTATAGTCTAGCAAATTGATAATGGCTTTCTGGACTAGGAAGTACTAGTGAAACAGACTTAAGATGTATTTGGAAAGTAGAATTAACAGTTCTCACTGATGGATTGGCTTGGCGGGGTAGTGAAAGAAAGGGTAAAATCTAAGATAAATCCTAGTTTCCAGTAACGGTATATTCCTTCTCACATTCATTCATTCATCAAATATTTAATGAGCATCTATCATGTGGAAGGCATTCTTCCAGGCTCTGCAGAAAACATTCCTGACCTCATGGAGTTTATAGTCTAGTTGCAGGACATTCAAGAAAAGAGAAATAAAATGAAAAGGAGCAATAGCTAATATATGACACATGCTAAGCACTGTGTTGTGTTTTTACGTGTTTATTTTCATTCTCACACTATTATTGTCCTTATTTTATGGACCAGGATCCTAAGGCCTAGAAAGATTACATAAATTGCCCAAGTATGAATAACAAAATGCTACTTAATTTGTCTGGGAGAAAAAATGTTGAGTTTGAGAAGTTTGGCAAAGTTAGGTTTGAGAACTCTGTGAGATATCCAGATGGAGTTTTCTAGTAGGGAGCTGGATGTGTATGTCTGGAACTCAGAGAAAAGATTAAAGTTTGAGATATAGATTGGAGCATCCTCAACATGTAGCCATGGATTAAATGAAATCTCCTGGGAGAGACAGTAGAGGGAGTCTAGAAGACAAACGAGGACAGAGCCCTTAAAAGAGATCCGACATCAAGAGAGCAGGTAGAGGAAATGGGACTGACAGAGGTGCCTGGAAAAGGGTGAATCGTGTGGTAGAAAGCCAAGAGAGAGGATTCTGGAATCCTAGAGAGAGGCGTCACCCAAACGTAAATGATTCCAGCCATAAGGCAAATCTTCTGTTTCCAAATCCTGTATTAGTCAGGGTTGTCCAAAGAAACAGAACCAAATGTAAAGACATTTATTTTATGGAATTGGGTCATGTGATTATGGAGACTAACAAATCCAAAATCTGTAAGATGGGCCAGCAGACTGGAGACCCAGGAAGAACTGATGTTGCAGTTCAAGTCTGAAGGCAGGCCGTCTGCTCCAGAAATCCTTCTTGTTCAAGGGAAGCAAGTCCTTTGTTCTATTCAGGCCCTCATCTGATTGAATGAGCCCCACCTACATTATGAAGGGCAATCTGCTTTACTCTAAGCCCACAGATTTAAACATAAATCTCATCCATAAACACCCCTATGGAAATATCCAGAAAATGTTTAACCAGATATCTGAGTACCATGAGCCAGCCAAGTTGACATATAAAATTAACCATCACAAATGCAAAACAGTCTTTTTAAATTCCTGGTGCCCTGTGTCATAAGAGAATGATTTTTTTTCTTCTAAATACAGATACAGACAGTCCTAGCTCTCAAAATTCTATGACCTGTTCTTAGAAAAGTGTGCATGTTCTTGTCCATATTTGGGAAGCAGAGCTCAGCTATGGCAGGTGGACATGCAGGGCTGACATTCTCTTACTTCATGCTAAAGAATAGACTGGGGAAAAGAGCTGGACTGTGCTGGGCCCAGCACAACCTGGACCCAAATGTTTTTGTAACACACATCGGGAGAGGAGGGAGCTCTTTAATATGGAATGCCTGGCTTTAGAAAATGTAATGACCTTCTCATTGTCTTGGGAGCTGATGTGGCCAGATTACACTCCCAAAAGAGAGAAGGCATTTTCCCTGATCAGAATGGATATTCTCATATCAATTATCCCTTAAAAAGATAAACTCTAGAGTAGGCAATAAGGCAGGCATTAGGTAGATGTGAAATGCTGGGGTGGAGGGGTTGTAAGGGCAAGGCCACTATTGCTCACTTTGGATTAAATCCTGAGGAATGGAGATGGGGAGATACGCCCACTGGTAGAAGATGAAAGGGCCTCTAGCACATGGTTGTAGGTCCAGGTTAGGTAGAGAGCCTACCTGGTGAAGAATTCTAAGGTTAGGTTTGGGCCCTTGGGTGCTACTTCTAGTGGTGGCATAACTTGGATTCTATTTCCAGTATCTGCAGACTTCAGCTAGAAGTGGGGAAATGGATAGAGCCTGCGCACGCTCAAGGAGTAACTAGAGAATGATCAGACAAGGCAAAGCGAAACTGGTCATCCTCGCCGACAACTGCCCAGCCTTGAGGCCATCTCAAATAGAGTACTATGCCATATTGGCCAAAACTGGTGTCCATCACTACAGTGGCAATAATATTGAACAGTGCACAGAGTGTGGAAAATACTCCAGAGTATGCACACTGGCTGTCTTTGATCCAGGTGATTCTGATATCATTCTGATATCATAGAAGCATACCAGAACAAACTGGCAAAAAGTAAATCATGCAATTTTTCTTTAAGAAAATTGGCCAAAGCTTGTTTTAAAAAAGAGCTTGCATTCTTTTGTCACCAGGAATGGAGTGGGTGTATCAGCAATGGTCACCAAGTACAGAAGTGATCTCTAAGGGGTCACTAGCCATAGAGAAAGAAATGTCATAATTAAACAATTTGGCCAGTATGCACTTGAGGCCCTTCCTGTGGGTCACTAATGAACAGGACCCCTAGGATACTCTACAGGACAAATATTTTGAAGGGGGTATGATATTGGGGAAGATCATGCCATATTAAAACAAACACTCCTGTTTTAGGCAACATGGAGAACCGGATGTCCAGAAAATACCTCCCAGGACTGGACCATCAAAATCACTACATAAATATGGAAACAGATTTTTTATAATGAATAGCTAAACCATTCAGAAAAGAAGAAAAATTCTTAAAGTTATAAATCACAAGAAAATGCAATTCACGGAGATAGGAGGCACTTCTCTGTAGGAAACATATAATGTCCTAAAACCTGGGCACTCCTGAGCCATGTGAGGTATACAGGAGAAGGGTGCTAAAGGACCCAGAAAATGGGCAGTTGAAACAGAGGCCCCCACATAAGGCTGGGACCCTGAAAAAAGAAAACTCAAATTCAGTTTTTCCTACATATACAGAGTAAGGATACCACCTAAAACAACCTCAGATTTTAATAGAAGTGAGATAAAGGAAAATCCCTAACCAAAAGCCTACATTCATAGGGCTTTAGGGCCAGAATTTACACTCTTGTGTGACTTGAAAAAAAATCCAAACTAAAAAACACTACCTGGTTTTTGCCTACCAAGAGTCAGGCAAAAACAGACCCAAATCTTCTGTGAGGAACAAACTCTAAACCCAAGAGTCAAATAATTCCTACTGACAAAGTTCCAAGGAATATGAACTCACATTAGAAGTAGCAAACCGTGAAGAAACAAGCCATTGTGAGTGTGAATAATCAGCAGAATCAGACTACAAAAACAAAGCTATTGGAATTACAAAAGCAGAATGCAAAATAAATATTTAAAGCAATAAAAAAGGCTATCAAAAGTATGAAAAAGGATCAGAAGATTATGTAAAGCTAGCAGGCTGATTTGAAAAAGATAGAAAAGTGGAAGTGCTAGAAATGAAAAATATGATCATTTAAAATAGAAATTCATTGGACATGGGAAACAGCAGTTTAGACATTAACAGAAGACAGAAAGCGTGAACTGAAAGATCAGAAGGAGTTACCAGAATGCAGCACACAGAGAGAGAGGATAGAAAATATGATGAAAAATAGAAACATTGAGAACAAAGTGGCAAAGTCTAAAAACACTTAGTTTGAGAATAACACCAGAAGGAAAGAATAGAGAGAATGGGAAAGAAAAAAATATCTGAAAGTTTTTCTGAATTAGTCTCTAAGGTTTAAGTCCATTTCATCAATTTAGAAATAGTCTAGGATTAGACAACATGGTCCCAGTAGATAATTTCTCCTGAGATGATGGGCAGTTTTAAGGTAGGTAATGCAAAGAGTAGACAAAACAATGACAGAATAGGATAGAAAAATTTATAATAAATCTTTCAAAAAGACCTGAGGGAAAACGATCCTGGGACTGGGAGCTGTGCCCTATCCTGGTAAGCAAAAGAGGGCTGATTGCATTTGCTTTGGGCAGATGTGTTCATGGGCAGAGCTAGGGCTTGATGACCCCTGGATTGGGGAAAAAGTGTGAGAAATACCTTCTCAGCTGTGATACATAAATCAAATGAGCTATTCAAAACATATTAAACATCCAGGGGCTGGCCCCGTGGCCGAGTGGTTGAGTTCGCGTGCTCCGCTGCAGGCGGCCCAGTGTTTCGTTGGTTCGAATCCTGGGTGCGGACATGGCACTGCTCATCAAACCACGCTGAGGCGGCGTCCCACATGCCACAACTAGAAGGACCCACAACGGAGAATATACAACTATGTACCAGGGGGCTTTGGGGAGAAAAAAAGGAAAAAAATAAAATCTTAAAAAAAAAAAAAAATTAAAAAAAAAAAACATATTAAACATCCAGCTTAGTCCATGTCTCTAGGACCATGGAGGGAACTGGGAAGTCAAAGTCAATACTTTTGAATCATAAAATTAGGAAGGCATCAAATATTTGGAAGGCAAAACAAACTTAGAATATGCTATCTCTTAATACTTGCAGTATCTCCAAAAAGGCAAAATGCGTTTACAAGGAGCTCTTTGAAACTCTGCAGAAGGGTGATAGTTAAAATTCTCTGACAGTTGGGGATGATGAAAAAGTTCTAGGAAATGGAGAGTAGTGATGGTTGCAGGACAGTGTGAACGTACTTACTGCCACTGAACTGTACACTTAAAAATGGTTAAAGTGTTAAATTTCATGTTATATATATTTTACCACCATAAAAAATTCTCTAACAAGTAGGAAATAACTCATAGGAATCAATTGCACAGTATCCATGTTTATCAACATATGCAAAATTACCTTGATAGTCACTTTACAGTCTGGCTTTATTTTAAGAAATGTAAAAAACAATAAAGAGGTTAATCAGCTATAAATAATAATAGCTAGCACTTCGGGAATTTCAACCTATGTGCCAGGTATTTTGCTAAGCCTTTACACGCACTGTCTCATTGAATCTTTACAAAACCCCATGCCATAGTAATGCCTTTATGCTCACTTTACTGATGGGGAAGCTGAGTTACAGAGAGGTTATGTAAAGATGGTAAGTGGTAAACTGAGATTCGACTAAGGCCCAAGCAATTCCATTCCAGATTCTAACCATTACCTCAAACCAATTCCTCACATCTATAAATTTCTCAGCTGTTATGTTCTTCTACTACTTAGACTTTCAAAGTATAAGCTCTGAAGCAGATAAAGGAATACTGGACCTTTTGATGGAGTAAGAGCTAGTTTTGATGTTAAACCAAAGAATATTCACTAGTAGGTTAACATCAGTCTGGCCAAAGAACTCTAGAGTAGGGTTCAATCATTGAATCTATCCTTTCTGACAAGGCACAGGCCTTGCAAGTATTTACCTGTCATCTAAATTAGAATCCTGGGAATCATACCGGAGGGGAACAACTCCCTCAATTTTCACACCCAATTAGCCATTAAATGCTGTCATTTTTTTTCTTCTAAATATATTTCTGATACATCTTCCCCTAGATTTCTCATCATTTTCTGCCTGCTCCATGACAGCCTCACAACTGGGCTTACTCTTGTCTCTGTTGGCCTCGCAGATCTGCCCTCTACAAGGCCACCAAAATCATCTATTTGTTGAATGGATGGATGGATGGATGGATGAGAGGATCTGAACTAGGACAGTAATAGCAGTGATGCATATAAGGGGTGGATTGGAGAAATATTTTGGAGCCATGCTTAATGGCTCCATATACTTAGAAATATTGAGACCATGCTTAAGAGTTTGACTTCTCTTAAGAGCATCCTAAGAGCATCAGACAATGAATAAAGAGTTTGAAGTAGGAAAGTGGCATGATCATGTTTACATTTTAGAAAGATATTTTTATATTAACTACTCCCATGGAAGAACAGGTATGTCTTTCCATTTGTTCAGCCCTGATTTCAAATATCTGCTCTGTCACTTGCGAGCTGGATGAACTTGGGCAAGTTACTTAATCTGTCTATTTCTCAGTTATCTCATTCATGAAATGAGAATAATAACCCTCCAGGTTTTCTGGGAAGGTTAAATGAGTTAACACATGTAAAGCTCTTAGAATAGTGATGAAAATGAAGTCAGTGCTTAGCTATTTTTAAAAAGTCTACCAATAAGAATCTTGGTTTTCTTCATGTAAATCCTGGCCTTTCTCATAAAATTTCTTCTTAAAACTTTATAGATTTTGTTGCTACTAAAACATTTCCCTGTCTAGTTGCTTATAACTAGACCATCGAAAACCAATTAATGTTAAGTCTTTATCTTATATTTAGGCAAATTACAAAATTCTCTTACTGTATAAAAATATTGTTAGTAGGTCCTTCGAACTTTTTAGATAAACAAACCAAACATCAGCAAATGAGGCAACTTTATCTCCTTTTTCTCTGTATTTAAGCCACTTAATTCCTTTTCATTTTCATAGGATGTTCTCTACAACTTTAGGAAAATATTCAGTAAGTATGGCGAGGGTTTCCACTTCCAGCCATGAGCAGCACAGACATCGGGTTCATCATCCTCCTCTAAAGAACTACAAAACTACATAAAACACATGAGACAACTGTTTTCAGTAAATAGACCACAAGCAGAGCAGGACTATGATCCTTGAGAGAAGGGAAAGAGGAGCAAAGCCCTGTGACAAAGAGAGACAAATCTCAAAAACATTGTCCTAAGTGACCGAAGAATGACACTACAGAGTACACATTGTACGTACCCTCGAAAACTAATCTATGATGATAGAGAGCAGATCAATTGTTATTTGAGGTCAGAGGTGGGAAGGTGGGAGTTGGCTGGAAAGGATCACAAGGGAAGCTTTTGGGGTGATAATGGAAATATTCTATATCTTGATTGTGGCGATGGTTACAGAAATGTGCACATTTTTCAAAATTTGTCAATCTGTGCACTTAAAACGGGTGTAGTTTTTTTCATGTAAATTACACATCAGTAAAATTTGTTTGGAAATCTGAGTATGGTGAAAATAAGCATCCCTTTCTGGTAATTTATTTTTTCATAGGAAATTGTCCACATTCCCTGGATTTTCATTTTCTTGTCATAGGGCTATATCTGAAATCAGATTCCCTTGAAACAGACTGTGAAATGGAGATTTGTGTGAAGGAGGTTTGTTAGAAAGTGTGCTCAGGAAAACCACCTGTAAGGAAGTATGGAAGGTGTGATTGAGCAGACGGAGCAGTTGACTGTGAAGCAACAGTGGCCGTGGATATCGCACTAGGAGCTAAGGCCCTTCAGAGCTGCCCCAAAGTAAGACAAAAGGACAGGGATTTTATATTTCTGTATCAACCAGTTTTGAGATGTGAGTTATCTCCAATACATATTGGACAATACACACAGGACAGTAACTTGGGCCAGACAGTCACCCTGCCCAAAAGCAATTTCTGGAGCGAGACACAGTTGTGAGCCATCAGCCACCAACACTCCCCACAATGAGGGAAGGAGTCTTCCACTGCTGAAAGGGGTACCTGGGCAGCACCCCACAGTGCCCACTAGCAGCTGTGTATTTTCTGATCGTATTCTCTGATCGTTCATCTCTGTTGCATCTTTGTTTATGTCTACTTTCTCTTTAATGTTTCATCTCCCTTTACCCTCAGTCAGACTTACGGTGGGTTTATCTATTTTTAGTGGACTTTTAAGCAATCAGCTCTTGGATTGTTTCATTATTTCTACTATGGTTATTTTTATTTCATTTAATTCAATTTTTTATCTTGATTAATCTTTCTTCCTAGTTTCTTTTTGTTATTTTATTAATTTCTTAAAATGAGTATTCATTTTTTTCTTTATTCTTTAATAATGAAACCATAATAGAGGTAATTAAAACTCTAAAATTTTCTATATGTATAGCACTACCTATGTCCTGTAGGTTTTGGTACTAAGTATTTTTTGTTATTTATCATTTCTCTTCAAAATTCCTTTTTTTTCCAAGTTTATCTAGTAGAGTTTCTCATAATTTACAAAACTATAAGATTTTTGTCATCTTATTATTTATTTTAATTTTTATTGAATTATGATCAGAGAATATGTCTTATCCAATCTCTATTTTTTTTTATTTTGAAGGTTTAATTGATGGTCAAGTAAATGATTGATTTTTGTAATTATTTGGTGGACAAATGAATATAAATATATTGTCCTCACAAGTTGTCGTAATTATATAATATCTCTTATTATTCTATTCAGTGCATTTAACTGTGGACTCTCTCATGCCAGATAATAATGCTGCCATGCCTGCTTTCTCTTTGCTCACATTTGCCCTTTTGCTTTTGTATCTCTTTGGCCCATCTCTTTCTTTATCACTTTTTTAAGTATAGATAAAAATATAGATAAAGATATTGACATAGATATAGATTTTTTTAGACATATAGCTCAGTTTTATGTTTTGATCCAAATGAAAATCTTTGTATTTTAAAGGCGGAAACTCACTCTACTCATATTCTGTATGATTGATTCCTTCTTTTCGTGATACTTTAGTTTGATTGTTTATTTTACATTCTTATTTCCTGTTTTTCCTTTCTGTTTGCTGATTGGATCAAGTTGCTTTTCTATTTTTCCCCTTGTTCATTTTGAAGTCCTATTATTTTGCATTTCATGGTGACCACCTTCTTTTTCCTGGTTGTCATCATCACAAAATCCTCTATTCTCATGAGAAAACAAGATACCAACTATTTCCTCCCGTGGGTCATTTTATTCCCTCCGCTTGCTCCACCCTAATAAGACGAGCCTATTTCCTCCCCTTCCTCCACCCCAGGATCCTAGTTTTGCCAAAATGGATTATTGCTTTTAGTTCTAGATAATTATTTGATCTTTCCTCACAGTAAATCAGTACATACCTTCTCTTTTAAGACCCTTCGTTTACCACTTATACTACATATTTTCAATCTGTTCTTATCTTCTTTGATTTAACTTATAGAGAGAAAGAGAAATTAAGATTGATTCTGCCCCTTGTTCCTCTTCTCGTCATCTACCCTCACCTGAAAATATTGGTTATTCTCTCATCAATTCACCCTAGGACCCGGTGATACCTTTCAGGTGTTTGTTTCATTGCTCCTCTTCTAAAATGTCTATCCAAGCCTCATAGATCTATCCCTAAGACTCTTATCATTTCCCTCTTGTTTTGCTTCTTTTTTTAATTTTGTGCTTTGAAATAATTCTTGCACTCACAAATTTGATCTCAACAGTAACAATCTCCTCCTTCAATTCTTCTACAGAATTGTTTACATAGGGAATCATGGGAGTTTAATTGTTGTTTTGGTGGTGGGTGTTTTTGTTGGTGGTGATGGTGTTGTTCCATTACAAAATGTGTGTGTGCTGCATTTGAATTTCATCTAGTGTCTTATTACTTTTTATTCATATTGTCATTAGATTTTTGACAGGTCCATGTTCTGTTTGCAGACCTGACTGGTCTTCCTTTGTGACTGCTGGGTTCCTGGAATGCCCCTCTGTAGAGAAATTCATTTTATTTTCCCTCTTGAAGTAATTTAGGCAAGTGTAGACATAACCACCTTTGTTGAAAAATGGTGAAACTGGTGCTAATACACACTACTCTTCCCTGCCTTCCACTAAGAATGCTAGAGTTATCTTATCACCACTTTGGAGGCAATAGGTGACTAAACAAGGAAAAATCCCTTTAATAGTCAGCTGAAACCAACACAGCCAAAGTACAAAATGACAGATGGAGCTGAGAATCTGTTTATACTGAAAGATGGAAGAATTCAAGGAAAGTGTTGGAGACACCAGAAGTGGAGAAAAGATTACGTTGTGGGTATAGAAGGAGGCAGTGGGAAGATAAAAGGTTAAAGGGATGAAATATGGTCCCCACTGGATATCCTAAACCATGACATCTTTTCTTGACACCTCCCTGCCCCATAGTCCTCTCCTCTACTAAATAAGGTACAGGAAACAGATTAGCTAACTAAAGCCATAATTCCTGGTCCTTGAAATTGATTTTATGTTACTCATTTTCATCCTTTAGGAGAAGAAGAGCTTAAACCTACACCCTGTATTTCAGTAATGCTCAGTCCATGGAAGAATAGCATCCGGAATGCTTCCTGCTTCTTAAGACCTTGCCCTCCCTTTGTGGAGAGAAGTGATCCTGAGAAGATGACAGACCACCAAATGACTCTCTCCACCATGAAAAACCATAAGAAATATTCCTTTGCTCTCCATTTCACCAAAGACAGCAAAAAAGAGCTATGGTGAGATGTAAAGAAAGGGCTCAGGTATGCAGATTACACCAATAATAGCAGGAATCATTGTTCCCATCTGTTGAACTCCTACCACGTGCCAATGATTGTGCATGCGTTTCCTAATTTAATCCTCTAGGCACATTGCATGGCAGGTGAGGGTCAGGAACATAAAGTAACATGTCCAAGGCCTCACAGCAAATAGGTGCTGGAGCTGGAATTCATCCCCAGAACCATCAGACTCCAAAGCCCCCATTCTTTCCAGATGGCCCCACTGACTCTGTCAGAAAATGAACAGCATATACGAAACACTCCACATGTCATAGAAATGCATCCAAGATGTGGACATGAATGTCACCTTTCCATTAAGCTTGCCATACAGTTAGGCTTTCTCCTCTCTCCTGTGAAATTTCCCATTCCAGAGGTAGAGCCAATGGTGGAAGATAGTGTTCTGAATCAGGCCTCCCACAAAACAGGAGCCCAACAAGTTCTGCCTTGTTCACAGACCCAGAAATAACCCTTTTCCCAGAAGACTGAGGAAACCATTGCAGAAATCCCAAGAGCGGGAGGGAAAAGAGCAATGGATGGGAAAGATACCCCTGGAGATAAGCCGCCATGTTGCCTCTAGCCAGCTCACACAGGTCCCAGTGTGGTCAGAGTGATCCTGCTGTAGAAAACATTGCTCTCTCAGCCCCAGCTGAGAGACTGTCACTATATCACCCTGAGACACACAGTAAAGTGTAGTGAACAATCGGGACTTGACAGTTAGATGTAGTTTGATTCCAGGCCATGCTTCTGTGAACTGTATTTCTTAACCCATGTGAGCCTCAAGTTCTTCATCTATAAATATGGATCAAAAGACTACCCCATGTAGCCAAAAAAAGTAAATACAAACAACACTTATAAAAGTACTTGGCACATAGTAGGTATTTAATAAATGGTATTTACCCTCCCTTCGGGCACACAGCACCTTAGAACACTATTTACAAAATCAGTTCTTCAGAAAACCAGGCCTGTAGCATTCTGGTGTTGGGGGTAGGACACAGGATGGGGGAGATTCTATGGTTAACAGTGGTTGGGGAAAGAGCACATGCTTTCTCCCCTTTTAAATATGCAATGAACATTATTGTTTTAAAGGCTATGAGAATTCCCACTATGTTAAGAAAAGTTTCCTAAATTCATTTGGCCACTAAAATATTTTTACTGTTTTGTAACAGCGAGCTACATCCAGAGAACATATTTTGAGAAAGGCAACATTTTTAAAGGAGATTTCATTCTTCTATACAAATGGTACAAAGTGTCAGAAAGAAATTCATTCTTTCATTATATTTATATTACCTTTATCTGAGGCACCTAAAAATACCCAGAGATAAATTGCCAGCTATTGAGACAGGCAGGCAGAGCTGATCCTCATATTACAGTACTGCAACTGCCAAGAGACGTGATCTGATCCAAGAAAGATTGAAAGCAACAATCAGAAGCCACAAAAAAGCAGTGCAGAGTATTTCTTAAACTGAGAAAGACAGGGAAATATATATCATCCTCTCAAGAGACAATGACAGACAAAGCCTTTCGTCCTCAAAACCCCTAGTTTGTTCTCAGAGCCACCACCCCACTCTGCTCTCATGAGAGCCACAGCAGAGCATGTGTAAGAAACAGCACTGGGATTGAAAACCAAACACTGGAATTTAAACTCTGGCTCTGCCATTAACAAGATATTTATTCTTTCTAGGTCTCAGTTTCCTTAGTCATAATATAGAACTAACATTATGTTGATTAGATAAGATCTTGTATGCAAAACACAATAGTATAGTCAATGAATGTTTCATTTAACTGAAGCACTTAGGAGAGAGAGACACATGTCAATTTAGAATCTAAAGAACCTAAAGATTATCTACTATAACCTTCTAATCCTATAGATGGTAAAACTGAAGCCCAGAGAATGAAGAGGTTTGTCCAAGGTCACACAGTTCATTAGTGACAGAGCTAGGACCTCCACTTGGGTCTCCGGACTCTTTCAACCCAGAGATCTCCCCACTATATATCTCAAAGACCAGGTTCATCTTCACTTGTGTTTAACATCAAACGAGCATAAAATTAAGCTGACTATAGCAAGGGATCTCGTAAGTAAATATGAAACCCTCTTATCTAATATATTCAGAGAAAAAGGAAATTCTGCTTAATCAAAGAATCTGTCTCACGGAAATTAAAAAACTCTCCCCACAAAAAGGTCAGGGAGCCCTGATATACACCACACATAGATTAATGACTTTCAAATCATGCGAAAGCAATACAGTTCACCTTTGAAACTAGGCTGGACATAATTTCCTCTGTCTTTGATGACTTTGGATTCTCACATTGCCTCAAGGCAACCACAATGAATATCAATCATCAGCATACCAAGGGCATAAACTTGAGCCCCACTCTGAGATTATACTGCATGTGCAGGGCTGGCTAATAGAGCTCTGGGTTAATGGAAATCCAGGTGGCAGAGGGGGTGCTGTGAACAGATTTATGACCAGTTTCCAGGAACTCAGTAATTTAGAAGATTTTGCAACTTTACTTTTTTTTTTTACTTAAGATAGTCTATTACTTAATATTTTACTAATTTTAGAATTGGAAGTCAGCATCATAAAACAGGAAAACACATAGATAATTCACAGAACCTCAGGACTTGAATGAAATTTACAAGTCAACAATTCCCACGTCACCCTTTAAAAGATAAGGAAGGAGAAGCCCAAGAGGTGAACTGACTTACCTAAGTAGAGGCCGAGTGGGGATTCGAACCTGAGACTCTCAACTCCCTGCCCAGAGCACTTAGCCACTGTGGGACGCCGAATCTTACATTTGATTTTTCACTTTTTAGTCAGGAGAGCCCAAGGGACACTACCTGGAATTAAGGGTAGAGTGTTCAAGAGAAGACATCTAAATTAGAGCTGCCATGGAGAGCAAGGAGCAATATCTGCTCCAAACAATGAAAATTCCCCCACTTCGTTACCACTAACTTGTCCCTAAATGTTTCTGATCCACCCCATGCACGCCCAGGAAGTTCTAGCCGTGCACGGGGAAGGAGCCACAAGCTTCCTGCAACTGGGGGCTATCTGCCTTCCTTTCACACTCAATAAATACAATATCGGATTTACCGTCTTCTCATAAATCTGAATGGCTTCCTGCATTCTGCATCTCAGTTGGTGGCAAAACCATCAACCCATTACCCAAACTAGAAAGCTGGAATTCAACCACAGCTCTTCCCTCTTCCAGGGCTGCTGACTTTTCCACCCGGGATATCTCTTGATTCCTTTTTTTTTTTTACTTCCCTCCCAGTTACATAGCCATAGATAGTTTAAAATTCATCATCTCTCATGTAAGTTACTACAATAGTATTTCTCCTGACATAGCTGCCTATAACCCCACCCCATCCTCAATCACTACCTGCTTAAAGCCCTTTGATGTTTACATTCAAGATAAAATTTTCTTAACATGTTCCTCTCATCCTTCCACTTCCCCGCCCTACACACAAACATACTGTTACACTCCAGGAGCACCAAGCTGCTTACACTACACTGTGCTACTTCTTATCTCTGTAACTTTGATCATTAGTAGTCTCTCCACCCATAATGCCCTTCTTTTCCCACCTTCACCAGATCATTTTACCTGAGTATTTTCTGATCATGCTCCAAGACTCAAGAAGTCATCCTTTGCAGGAAGCCTTCCCTGAGCTCCACATCCAACCCGCAGGATACACTAAGTACCCTCCTCTGTTCTTCCAGAGTCCCCTGAACTTAGCTCTCTCGTTGCACCTATGACATCACTATATAACACCCATTGAGGTGTCTGTGTTTTCCACTCTGCTGTGAGTGACTTGGCAGCAAGATCAAGATTCTGTCTTATTCCATTTTCTATCCCCAGTACCCAACACACTTAGCAGGCTCTTATAAATGTTGAATTAACGAACAAGCAAGCTAATTAATTAATTAATCAATAGCTCTTCCCCATCTTTCCTGCTCTTCTTAGTTAAGTCCACAGTGTAACATCTGTACCTGCATGGGCCTATCCTGCATACAAAACCATTCACAAGGAAGAGAACTAGAAGAAACCGCCATATAACGACCAAACAATCAGGCAGGGCTGGGGAACAGATACATCCTTTCTTCCATACGGAAAATGAGGTGTGTGTGTGTGTTTTTTCTTTCAGATACTGAAAGCTACAAATGCAACTGAGTCACAAAAATGTCACAGTGACAACAAGAACTTACATTTGTACAATGGGTTGGCCTTTGTGGATCACCTTCATGGGCATAACTGCATTCTATGCTCAGAACAATTCTAGGAAGGTAGTCAGACTCAGTGTTATCCCCATTTTACAGATAAGAAAACTGAGGCTTAGAGAAATTATTAAGCACATGCAATCGGACCAAAGATTAGTTAAATTAAAGCCTCAAACCCTACTCTTCTGACTCTTAGTCCTCTACACTATGTTGCCTCAAAATGTTTTTATTCAAAGTAAAAATCAAACAGTCTTATCTCTGAATTATGATCTTGACTTCATTTTCCTGAAGCTCAGGAGAGTCCTGCACTGCTACATACTTGCTCACCACCCACTCTGCCATCCTCAGCCTGGCTGCCTTTCTCCTCAGGACGAACACAGCTTCCTTTAGGACCCAGTAACAGCTGCTGCCCTGAAACAGCTTGAGGAGCTGCCTGACCCTCTCCCTATTCATGGTTGCTTAGAAGCAAGAGAGTAAATTAGTATCCAAACAGTGTCCTTAGATGGAAGGCATAATTCATACAACAGGTCAAATCCTGTCCAGCAAATGTCACTGAACAGAAATCCTCGAGTGATAAAGAGATTCTCAGGCCTCAACCACAGACCATTTATTAAAAAGTGCTTTGATGTGACAAAGTTACAAATATGTGCACATGCACGCATACACACACACACTCCTATTTTTTTTGAGTTCTTTTGTGCTGTGTTCTTACCAGGCTTTTTGGTATGTTAACTCATTAATCCCCGTAACATGCCTAGAAGGCAGTCTTAATATCTTCATTTACAGCTGAGGAAGTGGAGACTTCTAAAGCTAGAGTGACTTGACTTTATATGGCTAGCTGTACACTTCGTGGTTATGAAGACAGGCTGAGTTAAACAACTTAATTAAATCCCAACTTTGCCACTTGCCTACTCTGTGTAGTTTACTTAATCTCTCTGGCCTCAGTTTCCTCTTCTGTGAAATGGAGCTAAGAATGATAAGTTTCATAGTATGGCTCTGCTATTTGTTAGGGCCCCATCTTTGCTTCAGGCAGTAGGTGGAGAAGAGAGGGTGTGGAGAAAACACATCAGCTATTATCCATCTTGACCCAGGGGTGACTCAGATCACTTGTATCACCACTGCATTGCTGAGAACTAGTTGTGTATGTGCTCCCACAAGCAAGAGGGCTGGGAAACATGGTCTAGCAGAGTGCCAAGGAAGGAGAAAACAACACGGAGTCCTGGTGGAAAAGTAGGCACCCCCGCTGTACCTTCCACATAGCTTTATTGAGGGCATTAAATAAGATAGCTTGTGTAAAATACCTAACATATTGTGAGCATGAAATCAATGTTAATTACAATGCAATTCCTGATAGAACCAAGAGAAAAACTCAGGATTTATGCTGCCTCATCTAGTGCCTTCTTTCTTAACGCTTGGAGTATATTACTTCTTTGAAATTATTGTACAAATGTACCCAGCCCTTGCCTTCAAAGAAATTAACAAACTATGGGGGGATATTGAATGACTAGCATAATTGAAAATACATTTAAAAATCGATTATAACAATTGGAATAAGAAACATTTACCTATTCATTTAATTAACAGATACTTATTAAGTACCTACAATGGCCCAAATACCTTTTAGTA
Source organism: Equus caballus (assembly GCF_041296265.1). Classification (NCBI taxonomy): domain Eukaryota; kingdom Metazoa; phylum Chordata; class Mammalia; order Perissodactyla; family Equidae; genus Equus; species Equus caballus. The sequence goes on from NC_091686.1 coordinate 111,361,440, forward strand.
GTTATCATAGAGATAAGCCCGTGTTCTATGGTAGAATTTCCCGTTATTTCAATAGTAGAGTTGATATAATATAGCTGCCAGAATTCTTGGGGAAGATACACAGCAAATCCTGATTGAGAGGGATGTGGGGGCATCTGAGAATTGGTCCTATCTGTACACTATTTGCCCAACAGGCTGCCTAAAAGCACATCTGACAATCAAACCTCCTGTCCCAACAGAACCAAAAAATAAGGACGTCATGCAAGTCATAAACATTCCATTCCTTCACAGGGCAAGAAACATCAGGCAGCATGTACTCAGTAAGAGAACAAGGTTCTACATTATTGGACAATTCTAAATATTCACTATATCTGACAATGCTCAACCTGTTTACATTCTTGTCACTATTCTCTTGTCCTCTAAACTGGGCTCTCTCTGCTGATCCCTGACATTCAATCCAGATGTCCCTTAAGGCAGTTAGGACATTCTCGTTCATGTAGCCATGATAGCAGCACTTAAGAAACAAAAGGAGGAAAGAAATTATATGTCAAACAGAGAGGTTCCCAAAGTGTTTATTTTTCCTTGTCTTCCTTATCAATGAGTAATGATGTAAAACATTCGATTATTGCTCCTCTAAACATTTGTTGCACACCTACTGTGTGCATGGCAGATTCAAGGAGACACGACTCCTACCCACTAGTAGGGGTCACACTTAAAATACAGCTTAAATTTTTCTAAATATCTTCTCAAAGTTTAAAGCAGAAGCACAAAATAAACCTTTAAAACCTTCCATCCATGTTCTTTTTCCTGTTAGAAGTGTCCCGTCCCCTAAACAGCTCCCTCTCCCAGCCCTTGACAAGTTCAAGAGGTCCCACAGAAAGCAGTCACGCCATGATTCCATCCACTGTTCCCTCTCTTACTATCTTCTCTGGGTTCACATGCTCCATCCTGATGTCTCCAGACTCTAATCTACTTCCTAGAAAGTACTTTCCATAGCTGACATAAATTTCGATCTTGGTTCTCTTTTGGATATTGTTTGAATCCAATTTTCCCTCCTCACATTTGATGTACCTGAAAAAGCACATAGAACTGGCAGTTGGGACGTTCTTTAAATCTTCAATATTACTCCACAGTGGGCCTGTTTCTCTAAAAGGCATGTCGCCCAGCTCATACTGTAGCCAGCTTTCTTTTTCTGGAAGCCAGTTATTCTTGGAGAGCCAACAGAATGTCCAAGAAAGTCAGAAGGTCTTGGTTCTTGTCATGGCCATGTCATTTGCCAGCTGTGTTAGCCTTGTAGATAACCTTCTCACTTCATAATTTTTTGCCATATCCATAAGCCATCTGCCTGTATTTCATATGATAAAATTAAATTTTAATAATTAAAATTTAAATTAAAAACTTTAAATCACCATGTATTTGGAAATGTATCACTATCCATGAACCCTAAAAATCAAGTTACAATTATTAAAATAATTTTATCTATTAATCTCCTAATATAATATTATATATTACCACTGTTATACATACAACACTTTGTGAAAAGTCAACTTGCCTTTATGATTGTGGAACTGTCCCCTGGTACACTTAAAACCTTGGCAAACGCAGTGATGGTTTGGATGTCTTATGTGGAACTGAACTGCAGTGAGTCTTGCACTGCAGCTGATGTTGAGTTCAACTTGAACTTTGCCTAAAGCCTGGTAGTCCATGTTTTCATAAACATCAAGGTCTTTTTGCATCTCCTTCAAGGTGACACCTGAGTTGACATTACTGACATGCTTCTTCACCTCCCACAGGAGACCCTCATTGTGACACCTGACCCTGTTGGATGCAGGGTGATCCTGCCACTTTTCTGTGAGTCTACTCACCTTGTACAGTGGTACACCATGCACATCTCGGTACCTGCTGTCTGAAGCTGCCTACCCTTAGCTTCTGCGGAGGCCATGAGAATGCACTTTACAGAGCACCTGGTTTAGGGAGTGTAATTGAGAAGGGCTCTACCTGCTGAGCTCTGCAATTCTCAGTGGGGTTTGTGTGAGACCATGCCTCGCACAGGCTGCCCACAGCCACAGACTGAGTGTGGCAGGGATATTAAGACAGACCCATCTCTGAGAGACACAGGATTCCTCCAAGGGTTAGCTTGGGTTCCAGGACTCTCTGATGGCCTAGCCCAACCTTCCTTCGGCTGCTTGACAGTCTGTCTCACTTCCATCCAATGTTCTCCCCATTCTCGCTTCACACTGGGTCACACTTTCATAGGTGTCCGATGGCTCTCCCTGCACTACCCAGTTCCCTCATTATTTTCTCTCATTCAGGCGTTTTTTTCCAATAAAATTCTTGGTTATTTAATGCCATGTTGATGTCTGCTTCTTGAAGGACCTGAGCTTACACAGCTTCCCTCCTCTTTCTTAGTTTGAGTTGGAGACCTTGCTCAGCTTGAGTTTCTTATTTGGTAACTGGTTTAGTGAATGAGCTAGCTTCTAGAGAAATCAAGTTTATTCTTTCTTACCACTGCAGACCTGCAAACCTTCCCCATGGACCCATTTTTCTACCCCCTGTATATAATCTTTGATAGGTTTCATTAGGGGAAATAGACATGCTGAAAATGACAGACTTAAATGAGATAGAAGCATATTTATATCTCATATAAAATGAATCTTGGGGTGAAATGTCCAGGTCTGGTATTGTGACTTCATGTTCCCAGAGACTCAGGTTCTTTCCAGCTCACTGCTTCCCAAACCTAAAGTGTGACATCCCTCACCCCCATCTCCATGATTCAAAATGGCTGCTGGAGATCTAGCTATCATATCCACATTCTAAGGAGTAGGAAAAAGAGAAAAGAAGGAAAGGAATGCTTAAAGACACTTACTACAAGTACAATACAACACTTCTCTTTACAGTGTTGTAAAGGCTGTATAAGGTAGTTTTTTAGATGGGGTCAATGTGCCTAGTTGAAAATTCAGATTTGTTATAAAGTAGAGAGGAGAGAATGAATAGGCAATTGGCAGTCTCTGTCACAGCTTCCACAGCTTTTCCCGTAATTCGGTTGTCCTCTGGTCACAGTTAGGTAATAAAAGGCTTTGTCATTACACTAAAACTTCAAACTCTCATAAAATTAAAGCCTTCCCCATGTGTACTGAAGTGCAGGGCAAAGTTGCTTCTGTTTTGCCTCAACTCTACTCCTCTTGCCCTTTCCTTAGACTGCCAGTGGCTCTCCAGCATCACAGCAGAAGAAAGAGAGAGGACAGAAAGTTCCAGCTTTATTGGCACAGTTATCATCTAGCACTGGGACTCTCTTTGCTTAGCAAATTTCAAATGCTGATTTGTTCTCTAATGGTTGCTTTTGTGGGTTCTTCAGAGACACCTAAGCCCTGTAGTATTCTCACCTGCAGTGCAATCATGCGAGTGTGTCAGAGACTGCCATTTCCCCCTAATATCCATCCTCCCCTTCTTATTATATAGTGATGGAATTCCAATCATTAGCTGGACACATGGCCTCCAAGCATAAAGACAACATTTACCAATTGGTATTACTTTAATGATGAAAATGCTATTGACAGCTGGCTTCTGCTTTGACACATAAAAAACTTGGAAACTGTCACTCTCTTCCTCATAACAAGAACAAAAGCTGAACAAACTGAAAATCAACAACTCTACTTAGATCCATCAGAGAATTGAGGTCATAGGACAAACCAATGCCTTCAAAACTAGACAGACAGACGTGCAAATACAAGGAATACAATTTACCAGGAGTGGTATCATCTAGAGCCAAGAATGAGTAGGAGAACTCAACTAAAACTGGCGAACTTTTGGGGGCTGAGTGTGTACTACTGTGAGAGTTAAAAACTCTTGGGGGCCTAGTCTTATGGAGGACCCTCACACTTTCATGAGTGTTACCTCCAGAAGCCCCATCAAATTCTCATAATGAAGAATGGGAGAAATTCCATTTATTCTTCCAGTAAGGGGAGGGAAAAGTAGCCAGTTTGAAATATATCCTGAGCTTTCTCTTCTTCATCTGTCCTTAAGGGAAACTTCTTTATCACAACCTAACATGTGGGAGAAAGGAAATACCCAACTCCAGCCTGCCCCTAAACTTCCTGTCTCACCTAAGCAAGAAAAATAAAAAGCTAAGAAGCACTTGTAATGGTCACAGCCCAGGGGCACATGCTCACTATGGAAGTGAATCATAGGAGTAGGGAATGTTTTCCTTCCTCCCACACCTTTCCACTACAACAGGGCTCCTGGATAATAGCAGAAGATTACAACTGAAAGAACTGTAAGGCTAAGACTCTATTTAAGAAAGAGTCCCTAAGGAAATCCAGAGACAATCCAGGTGACAAAAACAAGGACATTATAGGAAATTGAAGCCTCAGACACCTACAGCTCATGCAAACAGTAAACAGAGCATAATTCCTAGCAAGACAAATATAAAACTTTACCCTAATGGCCTATATATCTCAGTCTCTATTACCTAATACACCACATCCGGCTTTCAGTAAAAATTACAAGGCATGCTCAAAGGTAAGAAAAACACAATCTTAACATAGAAAGCAAGCAACAGAAGCAGATTCAGATATTTTGAAACTATCAGACCAAGCAAAATAACTATAATTAATATTCTAAGGCCATAATGGAAAAATTGGACAACATGGAAGAACAAATACAATGTAAGCAGAGAGATGGAAATGCTAAGAAAGAATCTACAGGAAATGCGATAAATCATAACCACTGTAACAGAAATGAAGACTAGCATTTACTAGCTTCCTTTTTGGCTAGGTGTAACCATATACCTCGGTTCTGACTAACAGGAAGTAAGAAGAACTGATATGTGCAACTTTCAGGTCACACTTTCAAGGGAAATGTCCTCTGTAGTAGTCTTTAAGATTGTTCACTTACAATCCACTATAGGATTGTACTTATTGACTCTTTAACATTAGGTGTGGCTGTGTAATCAGTTCTGGCCAATAGGTGAAGGACAAAGTTATTTAACTGCTAATGTAAGACTCTCCAGCTTGCCCTTCTGCCACAGGCCCTCCCAATGCTCCAGATGGTGCAGATCCATCCTCTGGTGTCCCTGAGTGAGAGGAATGTGAGGCAGAACCCCTAGTGACCCTTGATAAACATATCACATAAGCAAAAAATAAGCCACTAATATTTTGAATATGATTATTACCATAGCACAATCTAACATATTCCTACTAATATCTCATCCCCTTCCCTTCTCCATCTTAAACACAGCTTCCCTAGCTAAAACTCTGACTGATAATGAGCCACCTTGGATCATGTGAACAACATTCTAGTGATACAGGAGCAAGAAAATGGAAGGAGCCTGGGTCTCTGAAAACTTCACAGAGCAGAGCCATATTCTCCACTCAAATTTCTCTGTGAAAGAGAAATAAACTTCCATTTTGTTTAAGACATTTTATTTTGTTACAGCTGAATCTATAGCCTAACCAGTAAAGCAGGCCATGCCTCCTCTAGCTGCTTGCTTACTCTTCAGTCTCAAAGAAATCCTGAAAACCCCACTTTTTTACCATAACATTATACACTTTGAAGTTCTGTGTTTTACCAGGGCATTTATAAACAAATTTGAACACACCATTGCACTGATCATTAGTTCTCAAGAAGCATGAAATGAAAATGCTGAATGCTATCAGTCACATGTGTGTAACTATGGGGAGAAGTTTGATCCCTGTTCTACTCTGGCTTTTGTTTGAAATCCAATGTATTGAGAGATATGAGTTTAAACAGTGCAACCATTGAAATGACCAATAATGCCAATAAGGGGGATGTCAAAGAGCTGGCCAGTAGGGAACTCAGTGTTTGTAATGGAAATTGTCCCAGGTGAGGTTAAAAAGCATAATAGATGCAAGATACAAAGCCTTTGTTGAACTAGTGAGCGTGTAATCAGATGTAATTACAATGCCTTAAATTAAGAAAGAGCCCATTTCTCTAATTAAATCATGCCCAAATCAAGTCACATAAATAGTATATACTCCCAAAATCTTTGTGTAGTTGTATCACTTATAATGCCATCTGCAAGGTGGCAAATTTTCAAGAAGAGAAACTATAATTCAAACTGAATTCAACAAAAAAGGGAACTAACTGGCTCCTCTGACTGGAAAACTAGATAAGGCTTAAGGGAAAGCTGAATCAACAACTAAAACAATGACCAGAAACTGGTTTCTTGGTCTCCATTTCTGGGTCCACTATTAGTGTTGGCTTCTCTTTCTAAGACACCCCACCCCAGCCCACCTATCATCCCAAGATGGCTGCCATAGAATTACATGTTCCCTTGTTTATCTCCGTCAAGAAAGAGCATGCCTCCCAACCATTCAACAAAAGTCTGGAGTTTCAGTTTGATTGAACTAGCTTAGATCGTGTGTCCATTCCTGAGCAAAATAAGTGAGGGCTGAGCTACATGCTTCATCTTTTTTGGGGTGGAGTCAGAATCCTCTGAAACATGGGGAAGCAATAGATATCTGCAGCTTAGAGAGCTAGTTCCTTTTCCTGCCATACAGGGAACCAGAATGCATTTCCCCACTTCTCTTGCAGCTAAGTGTAGCCATGTGACTGAGTTGTGGGCAACGGCATGAAATCTTTGCTCATGACAACCTTCCACATGTGATCCTCTCTATCTTTTCCCACCTGTCAGCTAGAGAGGACTCTAAAAATTTAAAGGAAGGCGGAGCCAAGAAGATGGAAGGAGCAGAGATCTCTGAATGAGTAAGTAGAAGCCATTTTACCAGGAATACCAACATTAGACTATGGCATGAGTGAGAAATACAATTTTTATAATGCTTAGGCATTGAAAATTTACCATTTACTTATTGAAACAGTCAGCATTACTTTAACTAATACAATACTATGAAGAATATTGGAGTGACGTTTCCAAGAGTAGGCAAATGGATGTTGGACAGCTCAAAATAAGCAATGTCCACTGCAATGATGGTTTTTAAAATCTGAATTATCTTTAAATAAAATGGAAGCAATTATGCTGCCAGAGACATCTTAGTCTGCGTACATTTTCTTTTCTAGAAGAGGAGCATTGTAATGACTTAGCCACAAACCAAATAAACAAAGCAGCAATTGCCTCTTGTACTATAATAAGCCTTTGCAAACATGCCCTGCATTTGCACATGGCTTCCTTAATAAATGGATGCTATTTTCTTATGTTCACCAGCAGTCGTATCAAATAAGAGATGCAATTTAAATTTTCTCTGCATCTCAGGGAACTACTCTTCAATACAACTAGCATTTTCTAAAATGAAAAATGTATTTTTCTAAAATCTCTTCCTCTTCGATTTTAATGTGCAAGCACAAAGCAGGCAGAAGAAAGCAAAAACCAAGAGACATAGAGAAGGTAGCAGCAAACCAGTTCCTAAGCCAGTGAGAGAAGAAACGTGCATTCACTGTTTGAAGCCCAAGCCAATTACTTCCTATCTGAAATGGAATATGCCCAGAGTAGAGTGAGACTGGTACCAAAATCAAAGCATGAGCAAGTGTTCAAAAAAAATTCAGGAACTGACATGCCAGATGACAGACAAGTGCGTGCCTTGCTTGGAGAGCTACTTCCTGTTAGCTGGATAAACTCAGGGCTCAGCTGAGATGTCACAACCTTGGGGCAGATTTTGATGACAAGTCCCTCCTCACCTCCATGTAGTTATTCCTCCTCTTATAATTACCTAATAACCTTTAGTCTTCTTCCATAGTTCTTGTCATAATTATAATTACAGAGTTATCTGTGTAATTATTTAGGGTCTGTCTTCCCATCTAGAGTGAAAGTCCCATGGGGGCAAAGACTACATGGCTTTGTTCATCTGTATATATCCAGGTTCTAACACAGTATTTGGCCCATAGTAAGGACCCATTAGCTCCAACAGAATTCTGGTAAATGGTAAGGCTGGCATCAAGCAATTTTAAAAGGACTAAGTGCCTGAGTACGTCTTAGCCTAATATTTTCTTTTTGGCCAACTTTGAAAAAAAAAAAAAAAACCCTAGAAATCAATGGAACATTCTCTCTTAAATCATCTAAGAAATCATCTGTTTCTTAAAACACTTGGAAGCTTGTGCAGATTTTTCTCTGGACTCTTTTTCTTGGGGATAAATACTATCACATCACTACATATGGACTACTATCTCTAAAACAATGAGAATTAAGCCTGTACTGACCAACCCGCTAGCCCTACCACAGGGCTCCCCTCATTTCTTTCCCCAGGGAAGGACTATGGCCTAGCCCATGAACTTCAGAGTCAATCTCTATTCAGTCATTCAAGCTTTGTCATTTCCCTGCCACATAATCCCCAAGTCCCTTTCTCTCTCTGAGAGAGGCCCAATTTTCTCATTTGCACAGTGGCCTGAATGCATAACTCAAAATGTTGTGGAAATGGAGTGAGATAATATGGGTAAATAGCCTAGCTTCGGGTCTGTGGCAGAGCAGTGGGGTTCTATTATTTTTTCTTTCTTCCATAGCACTCTCTGTCCTAAAGTCCCCCCTGCTTTTCAATCTTACTGCAGTCTCTAGACCTTTCTCCCACTTGCCTCCTTATTCAAATGCACTTCAAGCTTGCTCTCAGAGTAAGAAGGATCTGATCATCTAATTCAGACAAAGCCTTCAATGATTGACTGAGTTTTATTTTTTAAGCTAACATTTGTTGAGAATTTGTATAATCTCATTTCATACTCCAACAATCCTATGAGATAGGCACTATTTGCTAATCACAAATCTCTGAGGAGAACCCAAGGCTCACAGAGGTTAAGTAACTTGCTCAGTTCATGAGGCTTATAAATGGTGGGCCTGGAATTCAAAGCCAGGTCTGCTTAACTTCAAATTCACACTCTTTCTATGGCACCATGCTGCCTTTCTACTTTCTTCTCTTAATCTCCTTGCTCCACCCAAATAGTGAAAGCTTTCTTTGGACAATTGCCTGGTTTAATGCCAAGTCTGGACCAACATTGTGTTATCACATGTGGCTGCCATGAAACCATTAATTCACGAAGGTGCAACCATGTCATCTTCAGCCAAGATATTGTAATAGACAACTTAGCAGATGGCTTTGACCTTAGCTACTGTCGTCAGGAGGCATTTGTGGTGACAGACTTTAAAAAGCATATAAAGAACGATATTTGAATAACAGAAACAACCTTACACTCATCAGTCAACCTAGAAGATATTCTTTATTCTCCACTAAAATAACAATCAGTTCAGAAGGTGTAAGTAGTCTGAGAACATTCTAGGCCACTTAAAGGCATTAGGAAAAATCACTATTCTTTAACTTTTTAAACTTAATTGTGTAATAACAATTGAATATAGAAATAACAATGACCATTAACACGTGATTGCTACACTCAGCATAATTAAATGAGAAATCTAAAAGAATTTACATCCAAGGATTATTAACTGAGAGGCTGAGACCTGTCCACACTGAAAATATTAGCTCAGACGCAAGGAAGAGGGCCAACATGAAACTCAGAGGGGGACCAAATAAGTTAAAGACCACAAACCAAGGGTTCCAAAGAACAAGATTCTACTGAGGCCAGAAGAAATACTACCGTCCTTCTTAAGAAATTCAACATACCATAGTAAAAACGTTTGGTAATTTAACACCAGACCCCAATACTCTTCTACATAAGACATATCTGTGCATTATTGTGTGTGTGGTTTTACACTTACACTGAAAATAACAGCACAACTTCATTCCACAATTTGGACTCCATTCTCAAAAAATTAAAAATCCTTTAATTGTCTTAAAGTCTTGAGTTAGATAACCCTGTTCAAGTATTGTTAAAGGTAGCTGTACCGAGTCCAAGTGACAGTAACCTTCCTGAGAATAACTCTCTTTGTGTTTATACATATGGCTAGAGTCATCCTTATGTCTTCCTTAGAAAATGATGTATGAACAGGGTCTGATCCAGTTTGAATGAACAAACAAATGTTAGTCCATCAAATGTTCTCACCACCAGAGCCATTTTCCTGGCAGCCAACTTTCTCTTCAATCTCATTCAAGAAGCATTTCTTAAGAGTCTACTCTATGCCAAGTCTGTGTTAAGTACTGGAGAGACCTTTAAGGGACACTTAAGTATAGGAGATCAGACATGGACATAGAAGTTGTACTAAAATGGTGCAGATCCCAGGATAAAAGTTGGTGCAGGACGCAGTGGCAGCACCAAAGAGGAAGTGGTCAATTCCATGTGGGGGACAACAGCTTTGGAAACATTCTGTAAAGATGGTGAAACAGGAGCTAAATCTAGAAAGAGAAGTGAGTGTTGTTCCTTTCTTGCAAAAAAAAAAAAAAAAAGGAGAGAGAGAGAATGAGGAGAGAGATTGAAAATCGCCACAGAATTTTTAATACTAAGATCCAATTCAGTGGTAGTATCCTTTCACCAGAATCTTGGGGTTCACGTACCGAGGCCTGTAGTAGGTCAGTTCCCTGGAAAAACATCCACGAGCCCTTCTGGCTATTAGGTAAGATTCAGGTACCTGCCATCTGTAAGAAATTCTGACCCATTGGTGATTTTGAAGGGGATGACAAGATAGAACCCCTACTAATCACAAATAGGAACCTTGAAGAAGGTTTAGCACAAGAAATTAGCGGTAGACATAGCAGGCATAGCAAGCAAGTGGAGAAGTCCTATGAGGTTGGCCATTAAGGAAAAACAATAATAATAATAGCTAAATTAGTTGAACACTTACTTGTGTTATAAGTACTTTATATGCATCAACTAATTTAATCTGCAATCCAATGTACTAGGATTACCCTTATTTGATAGATGAGGAAGCCAAGGCAGAGAGACGTGAAGTAACTTGCCTGAGGTCACAGAGCTAACAAGTAGTTGATCTAAGTAGGAGACAAACCCAGGTGGTCTCAGTGCAAAGTCCATGTTGAGAATCTCTTTGCTAGATGGCCTCAAAACCAACAATCTAATCAGTTTGGCAGGAGCCAGAACCCAAGAGGATGATTAGCAAACTCTGATCCTGGAGCGCAAGTCGCTAGCTCTATGTTGGGTACTATCCTCCTTGCAGAGCCAGAAGTCAGGGGACTGCAGCTCATATAAAGGCAGAGATGGCAACATATTTTGCTGGGGTTAGATATGCTTTCATTGACGGTAAGATATGCTTTCACTGAACTATTGGTGAAGACAATAGTTTCCCTGAAATTAATACAATAGCAGTCCCTTTCACCTAACCAACTTCTTTTTAATTGCATAAAACCTTCTAGAAATAGCTCCCTTCTAATTATCACTTCCAAAACTCTCAGGACTCAGAATTTTCCATTTCATGTCTGTTCTGTGTATTTAAACTCATGATCTTCATATTAATTCTCCCAAAATGACATTTTATCACAGAGAGTATCTCCATTTAACTTCCCTGTGTCAATATTAACGATGACATTTGCGTGTTTATTAGGTAAAAATTGGGTCCTGACAATCATGCAGTCAATTCCAGGGTCCACAAGCTCATTCATCAGGACTCCTCAATTGCTTTTTTAATTTCTTCTGTTGACATTGACCCTGAGTGAGGTTATTTATAAAAATCTTTATGAATATAATTTATGACTTAATTTTAACAAGTATTAGGTAGATGTTATCACTGAGTCCATGACCTGATGTGGTAAAGATTCTTATCAGACAGCATCAAGATTCATTTAAATTTCTCATTTTGTGATTCCTATTCTATTTTCCCAGCAGAACGAAGGGTCAAAAATAAATGAAATGAGAAGTGTATTTCACATTAACTATTCTTTATTGATTCCTTGGAGGAGAAATGCAGATCTTTCTAAAGCAATCAAAGTGTTGGAAAAACAAGCTACCTTTCAGAAGCAAAGAATATTTTTATGTGTACCTATAACAATTATACCATAAAAGAGATGTTTTTCCAATGTATGCGATAAATGTATTCTACATTACCATGGTCCTAAATTTCTATTTTTAAACAAAAAATAGAAACATGATTTTTTAAACTGAAGAAGTCTTAAACATATGCTCATTCAAGGATTTCAAACTGACGAACCACAGGATAAATAAACAAAAACTCTATAGAGAGTTTTAAAAACAGGAAAATGTTACAAAAAGCTTTGATTTCTAAATAATTTTGAAAAGTCAAAATATCTGGAAAGATTGTGCCTATTTTTCCCTATGGTAATAATGGTCCTTCCTGGAGATAGTCTGGCACACTCCAGTTGTCATAGTCCCATCGCTCATTTCCATCTTATACCTGCTCTTTACTCTCTCTAGTATTATTTGCCTGATCTCTGAAGGCTTTTGAGTGGGCAAGCCCTGCTCTTTTTCTACTGCCCCATTTTCCAGATAAGGGAACTGAGAACCAGGGAGATTAAATAACGTGTCCACACAGCGAGGACAAAGACTAGGTCCCAGTCTCCTAACGCATGCCACACTACCTGTTTGCTTAATGTGAATTTTGCCCTTAATAATATCTGTTGGACATACGGATATATATTATTTAATACCTCATTCAGTGGAATGAATAGGTAAATATTATTGTGCCTCTGCTCTTACCAGAGACAATTGTAATAATGATAACTTAATTCACTGATCCTAACAGAATGCTTTACCACCTGCACATCTGCCATCAGAAAGAAATATTAGCTGTGAGGATTGCCTGAAATGATAATATGTGATGCCATATTGTACTGATTTCTGTCTGATGCCCACAGTAATGATTCTGCAACACTCTAAACACAATTACTGCGGAGCCCGAGAAATTGAACATGGCCTTAAAAAGGGCTGGTGATAAAAAGACTAAGAAACATCTCCTGTGGTAGGCACCCAAGATGGCCGAATGATCCACATCTCCTGCTATTCATGCCCTTAAGGAATTCTCCTCCTCTTGAGTGAGGGCTGGACTTAATGACTCACTTCTAATGAATAACTGTGGTAGAAGGAAAGGTATGTCACTTCCAGAGATTAGGTTATAAAAGACTGTGGCTTCTGTCCTGGGGTGCTGCTCTTAGATTGCTTGAGCTGTGAGAAGCCAACTGTTATGTTGTTCATAAAACAACCCTGTGAAGAGAGCCATTCGGTGAAAGACTGAGGCTTGCCAACAACCATAGAAGAGAGCTGGAAGCAGAACCTCCTCCTAACCTATATTCTAGATCAACTACAACCCCAATCACAGCTTGGCTGCAGCCTCATGAGTAATTTTGAACCAGAAGCATCCAGATAATCCATTCCCAGATCTCTGACCCACAGAAACTATGAAATAGTAAGTGATTGCTATTTTAAGCCATTAAGTTTTAAGGTCATTTGCTACACAGCAACAGTCAAATAATACAGACTCCTTAACCATAAATACAGATCAAAGATTCCTGAGTTCCCCATGCGTGGTAAGCCACTTAAATTTTTACCACATATTGCAAATAATGTTTATATGTGTGTGTATACAAACACACACGTATGCACATATACGCACATACACATATATGTACATATAAACGTTTATATTTGTATGAGAAATGTGGAATCACACACTGATTAAGAGTACACACATAGCAGTAAAACAGAACTATGTTCAAATCCTGGCTCTGCCATTTATTAGCTAGATGACCTTGAAATGATACTAAGCCTTAATTTCCTCATCTGAAAAATGAAGTGAGCATTCCGACTGCATTTTATAAATGACTCTACTTTTATACTTAACCATACTTTATGGTAGTTACTGGTTGAAGTCCACTCTGAGGTCAGATCGGTTCCAGTGGGCTCAAACCACATATCAGCCAGAAGGCCATCCATGCATTCTAAAGCACCTAGGCTTCATGGTGGGTTCTCCCCACCCACCCTAGACTAGGCTCACCTTCTCCAGGAAGCTCACTCAAAGCCACAACCTCCCCTGGGCATGGGGTCATGGCTGGGGCTCCTGGGGGTCTGGTAGCCAAGAGCACAAATATTCTATTATTGTTTTCTCACACTCTCCACTTCCAGAGCCTCCACCATTTGCTCTCCAGCCCTCTAGTGAGAGCCCATGAACTTACTTTTACAACCAGACTAGTTTGTACAGGAAATACGTTTTGTGTAACCTTCATTCCTACAGACTGCCTACAAGATCGAGACTTTTTTTTCAATGTTTCTGGGCATCAGATTGACCCATCTATGAAATGGTGTTGACAGACACTTTCCTTGTTAGGATGATATGTGATACATATCCAAAAGCCATGTACTCTTCAGGGGACAAAGATTAGCTGAATCTTTGATTTTTTATACTGTTCAAGACAAATAGAGCAGAACTGTCTGAACAAACTACTTATTTTTAGCCAAAGTTCAAGATTTTCAAACCATCACCCTACAGATTATGACTTTTGTCTGCATTTTCACAATTAACGTCTTTGGTTTACTCACTGCCTAAGGAAAAAAGGAATTTTCACAGGGAAGTTTACCTAGTATTACTTATGGACATAAAATTTGCCATCCAAGGTCAGTGATAGCTCTGTCCCCAATGTTTGTGTGGGAGGCTGGGTTGTTTTTCTGTGTCATCAAACCCCCTAAAAAGTATGCCTGAGCAATTATTCACAATTTGATTAAAATTATTCAGAAACTATTTAAATTTTCTCCTTTATTTAACAAACTTTTATTGGACACGCTTCCTTGCCAGGCACCACACTAAACACAAAGATAAATGAGACATCACACTTAGTCTCAAGCAGATTATAATCTAATGGCAGAGACAGATGTTTAAAGAAAGAATAATAATACAACTTATTAAGAATAGATTCAGCACTCTAATATATGGAGGAGCACTGGTTATTGAAAGCAGGAGGCTTGGGGACACAGTGAAATAACGCTAGGACAAGAAAGGATTTGAGTTAAGCTTTGAATGATGAGCAGGAAGATACTCATGGGTAGAGAAATGAAGAGATTGACAGATCTCCAGGTCTAATCATACAAACAGAGGCAAGAAGATGAGGAAGGAAAGAAGGTGTTTGAATATCCTCAAGGGGATATGAAGATTAAGGTATATGAAGATTCTAGTGGGAGATGAAGATGAAATGGGAAGATGAGCCCAGATCAGGAAAAACATCCAGATGTGAAGAAACAATGCTGCGAGCAGTTAAAAAGAAAAGGAGGTCAACGGATTCAAGAATGACAGCCAGCTTAGAAAAGAATTTTCACAATTAGGAAACTGGACACGCGTATTATTTTATTTGATGGCTTTTGTTTTTGTTTGAAGAAAAAAGGTAAAGCAAAGGAGAAGAAATAAAAGATATGAAAACAGTGAGATCAAAAAGAAGGGATATAGTAAAAAGAGAGGTTAATCGTGAAAGAGATAAAAGGAGAGTTGAGAAGTGTCCTATTTGAGGATTCAGGGGAACACACAGAGTTTTAGATTGTGGAAAGCTGGAGGACAAATGAGGGAATGAAGGGGAAGTAATTAAAAGAATTACCTTAAAAAGTAAATGTCACACAGTATAACAGAGGATCTAACTCAGATATGTCCGAGTCTTCAGGAGGCTTAGCATTGAACTCAGTCTTGAAAATTCATTGGTCTGATATACTACAACAGGGGCAAGCAAATTTTTCTTTCAAAGACCAGAAAGTAAGTATTTTATGCTTGTGTTGGTTTCTGTTGGAACTACTCAATCTGCCATTTAATGCAACAGCAGTGATAAACAATACACATACAAATGGGCATGCCTGTTTTCCAATAAAACTTTATGTACAAACACAGGTGCCCAGTCTGCAATCTGTCATTTGCCACCCCCTGCAGCAGAATGTTTTGATTCCACTTTATTCAATATAGATTTATTGAATCCCTCATTTTTACTAATAATCTAAACCATAGAAAAAAAAAGAATAGCCACTACTTACTGGGTGCTTCTTATGTGTCACGTACTTTGCTAAACATGTTTAGTGTGTACTTTGATAGCTTATTTGACACAAAACTATGAGGTAGATATTACAGTCTCCTCTATATGTGAAGAAGGTGAGACTCAGAGAGATTAATTTGCCCAAGGTCATTGGTAAAATGTGAAACTAGAGTTTAAAAGGAAGATAGTATGTTTCCCCTTCAGGCAGTATGCTAGACTAGATATTCTGAAAATCCGTCCCACTGAAAACTACTTGGATGCTAGATGAATTACAACAAATTGGTTTAGAAGGCCATTTCTGAGCTCAAAAGAAAGCAAGGGAAATCTCCAAAGACCAAAAAGTTTAGCCCCATGTCATAAAATGAGTAGTAAGTAAATGCAAAAGCTGGACTTCTTTGCTGGCAAGTGATGATGGTGGGAACCTAGAAAAAAATAGGATTGATGGTCACACAGAGAAGGGACCTTAGGCCCGTGAAAAAACCTAAGACTCGCGTAAAGCAGGACCTGTGATGGGCCTCCATCGTTAGTGAAAGATCAGAGTAGGAAAACAAAATATCTATCTCCTGCCAGAGAGTGTAAAAAGAATCTGCCTCTGTCTATCCTAGCTTCAGGTGGATCTTTTTATCGTGATGAAATGTCCCTTTTATCTCCAGCAGTATTGTGCAGTTGAAATCTACCTTGTCTCTTGTACTGATAAGGTCAGATTCACTTTCTTACGCTTACAGTTGTCATGCCCTACCTTTTTTAATCCTTTTACTTTCAACTCTATTTGTATATTTATAAATTGACAGAACCAATGACCACAGACATACGGTTGTAATTTTTTTTAAAAGAGCAGAACTTTAAAGAAATCTAATGAGTGACCTCAGAGAAATTAAAGAAATTCAAAGAAATAAAAACATAGGTCATTATGAAAAAGGGGGCAATTAGAAAAATAGAAAGATGCATTAAAGAATTTAAAAGGCAGTTAAGGGCCAGCCCCACGGCCAAATGGTTAAGTTCGTGCACTCCACTTCAGTGGCTTGGAGTTTCCCAGCTCAGATCCTGGGCACAGACCTACACACTGCTCATCAGGCCATGCTGTGGCAGCATCCCACGTAGAAGAACTAGAATGACCTACAACTAGGATATACAACACATGTACTGGGACTCTGGGAGAAAAAAAAAAGAGGAAGATTGGAAACAGATGTCAGCTCAGGGCCAATCTTCCAAAAAGTAAAATAAAAAAATAAAAGGCAACTAATCTGCCAGTACATACTGCTAAAGGATGAAGACATGTACAAATTACCCTAGCTTTTGCTATGCAACAAACTCCTAAATCTGAGCGGTTTACAACAAACATATATTTCTTGCTTATGTTACATGAGGAAGACAGGTGGCTGTGAAAGTGTCTGGCTCAGGGAGGTTATGCCCAGATTCATGTTTCTAGAAAACAGCAGAGAAAAAATTAGAGACATAGGAAATTAATTTAGGAGACTCAATGTCAGACTAAGAAGAGTTCAGAAAAAACAAGAACAGGAAAAAAAGACGAAGGAAATAGAAAACACATTTTTTAAAGCTAAAATTTATAGAACTGAAGAAAAACAGCAATTCCACTGCTGGGTATTTATCCAAAGAACATGAAAACACGAATGCATAAAGATATATGCACTCCTATATTCATTGCAGCATTATTCACAATACCCAAGACTTGGAAACAACCTACGTGCCCATCAAGGGACGAATGGATAAAGAAGATGTGTTACATATACGCAATGCAATACTACTCAGCCACAAGGAACGATGAAATCCGGCCATTTGTGACAACATGGATGAAACTTGCGGATATTGTACGAAGTGAAATAAGTCAGAGGGAGAAAAGTCAAATACTGTATGATCTCACTCATAAGTAGAAGATAAAAAGAATGACAAAGAAACACATAGAAATAGAGATTGGAGAAGTGGTTACCAGTGGGGAAGGAGGGAGGAGGGTGAAAGGGGTTATTAGGCACATGTGTGTGGTGATGGATGGAAATTAGTCTTTGGATGGTGAACATGATGTAATCTACACAGAAGTCGAAGTATAATGATGTACAGCTGAAAGTTATATAATGCTATAAACCAATGTTGCCCCAATAAAAAAAAATAAATAAATAAAACAAGCTTCAGACGCATTATAAATAAATTTATTAAATTACAAAGTAAATAAATAAATAAATAAATATGAAGAAATTCTCGGAGGAGAAAAAAAGAAATGAGGCTGGAGAAATATGTTCCCATGTGACAACAAAGGCTCCCTACAACACACTGAGTTTGAAGACTCTACAAACTACACACAAAAAAAAGAGTAATAGCAATGAAAGATAAGCCCAACAAAAATCTATGCTATCCCAATTAATCTAAGGCAACTTCAACCTCCATATCTTACCTTCCCATTTGTTTCTTATGCCTTTCACAGTTCCTTTTAGATTTTCTAAGAGCAGGATCATGTTGTAGAAAAATAAATACATAAGAGATGAGGGACAACTGGTGTTTGCAGCTAAGGGATCATTGCACTGAGATCCCTAAAATAAAATGTGACCAAATCGGGCATATGTGCTCTAGAAGAAACTGTTTTCCAAATACGCTACACTGTTCTTTTGGTAATTTGATTGTGGTGACAGGTCAGTCAGGCTATAATTGGGTTTAATTAGCCTTCCTACAGCTGTAATATTCTTTACCTACATGTAACTGTCGAAAAGGGAGAAGGGAGGGCGAGGGAAAGGAAGGGGGGGAGGGAGAGAGGTTGGTTCATTTTCCACCTTTTTTGAAATGCCAGATAAATTGTTTTCAACCTGTCTGACAATCAAATGCCCCACTTTCCAGTATAAATGAGGGCAAATATGTCACCATGGCAGCTTGTAGAAAGAAATGGCTGAGTCCCTTCAGCAACGGACAATGAACTCAATTCTGTCTTTTGTACAACAATGTGTAGTTTCTAGGACCAAGGGAAGAGAAAAATCTCTACATCCCTTCCCTATCTCCTCCTGGTAAAATATTATTTGAGGGAGCTGTCAGAAACAAAAGAAAGTCAATATAAACCAAGCAAATATATTTAAAGATGCAAATGTTTCACATTACTAAGTATATAGGACTGCGTCTATATATGTGTCATATATTCCACAACACAGGAGTAGTAGGACATAATATTATTGCTTAGATCCAAGACTTTTCAGTCATACTGAGTGACTTCAGGAACTCCTACCTCTGAGAAGCCACTGTTGTTCCCAGCAGAGTCTGAATCAGAAGTCACCTGAGAAGCTGATCTCTCAGGTCCTTTTGATCATCAAGATTCTAGGATACTGTATTTTTTTAAAATGATAAGAAGGATCAATCAAGACCATCCTGGGACCAGTCTACTCCAGGCTGCACAGCTCTATCTTCCTTCCTGTCACTCACCTACTCAGAACATGGCTATAGCTCACTAAGCCGAAGTACAGGTGGCAGGCAGAGACACTCACGGATGCTCCAGTCCCCCTCCCCTGCCCCCAGCCTCCTTGGCTTCTAGTAAAGACAAGACAAGGGTTGTGATTGCATAGAGTTAGCAGCCATCGCTATTCCCTCTCCACCACCCCTAAGGACCCCTGTCTGGGCAGACTGGTACACCAAGACCCGCATCCTCAACATAACTAGTGGCCTTCCGGGACAAAAGAGACATCAGTCATTTAATCCAATGATCTTTTGGACACTGAACATAGACTTCCACTTATGAACCTCCAGGGATATTAAACTGAAGCAGCCTCTTTTGCCTTCAGAAAAACTAATTATTTCAATGGTCTTCCTTTATGTGCAATGAAACTCTGCCGCCTATTCAACACTCATTGCAAACCTGTCCCATACAAATCTATTCAACACAAAGCTTCTCAATCCTTTGACCTCCTCAAGGACTTCCATTCATCCCAGTTCTATCCCTTGGGGGAATACAGAGTGAGAAAAATCCTTCTTGCATATAACAGCCTTTGAATAATATTATGCATCTTCCCCAATATTCTCACAAATACAAAGTGTGTGCCTTCTCAGAAAACATCTCCAATTCCTTGAAAAACTCCTCTTTATCAATGGCTTCAAATTGCTTCACCATCCTTGATACTCTCCTGTGAATATTCCAAAGATTATCCATGTTATTGCTCATCTATGGCATCCAAAACAGAATATAATACCCAAGAAGTGGACTGAGCAGTTCAGGGTAGATAAGTGTTATGTCTCTGATACCGCTACGAAAGTTCACATTAACTTTGTAGAAACTATATAATATTACAGGGCTTATGTTTAGTTAAAACATATCAGACATGTTTTATGTGTACTAGGAAATTATATCTCCTTGATCCTATACTGTGCAGATAAATTTGGAAACTTAAATACATGACCCTATATTAATCCTGATTCTATTTAATCTTCTGAGCTGTGGCCCATCCTCTGAATCTATCCCCTGCAGATTATATCCACAACCAAGGCTCCTTTCTATCAATTGCCAGTTAAAACTGAATTCATAGCTTCTTAACAAAGTACCTGTTTGCTGCAGACATCTTGAGTATGATGACTTTTAGTGTATTCCTTCTCCCTTGTTCCCTTGTTTCAACGAGTGGCATCCCCGTCTCTTCAGTTTTCCAAGTACTAATCTACAAAGAATCATGGCTTCCTCTCTTCCATCACCCCTACATCCTATCAGTCCAAGTTCTATTCAGACTTCCTCCTAAATGCCACTAGGATCTGTAAATTTGGCTTCATTCTTACTGCCACTCCCCTTTTGAGACCAAAGTCTCCCCATTGCCAAATACTAAAGCAGCCACTTTGTCTCTTTTTCTCCCACTTGCTCCCTAAAATTAAAATCTCATCATTTCTCTCCCCTGCTTAAAATCCTTACACAGTCCCTTATTGACCTAAATTGTTAAACTGGCTCATAAAGCCCATTTCTTCTCCAATCTCAACCATCACCAATTGCACACATCAGCATCCTGTACTCTTCCCAGCTTTTGCCTTAGGCATGTAAGCCTATGCTGTCCCTGCTACTTTGAACATTCTCTGCCCTCACCTCTTCAGCCAGCCCCCTCTCCCTACTCAAACATCAGAGCCTGAGTGTTTTTCTGTAAGAAGCCTCATTGACCACACTCTCTAGAATGGCCCAGGGTCCCTCCCTACATGCTCCACTGGCAGACCTGCCACATGCTATGGTAGCTGTTTACGCTCATTCCAAGCTCTTGCCTCCAGAATCACATCTACTATTACTACGATTCGCCTTCTTCACTCTTATAAGGATCCTTGTGATTACACAGGGGCCACAGGATAATCCAGAGTAATCTCTCCATCTCAAGATCCTTAATCACATCTGTAAATTCCCTTTTATCATGTAAGATGACATATTCACAGCTTCTGGAGTTTAGGACATAGACATCTTTGGGGGCAGGAGGAGAGGTCATTATTCTACCTTCCACACAAGGTGAGAGTTACGAAGTAGAGGGGGCAAACATTCTAGGCTAAAGAAACAACATGTGCAATGGCTCTGAGATGAGAAGGAGCTCACCACACTGAGCTCCTGAAAGAAGGCAATGCGATGAGAAGGGGACATACGAATGGACCAGATGGTATAGAGGCTTGTTAGCCATGTTGAGAACTTTGACTCCAATCCGAACAGCAATGGGAACTCACTGGAGGCCATCAAGCATTGAGAGTGATACAATCAGATTTATATGTTTTTAGAATATCACTCTGGCTTCAGTGTGAATAATGGACTGGAGGTGTCAAGGGTGGGAGTGGAGGGAAATTTCATTTACATTCCTCGAAAACATCTGAGAACATTATGACTTGCAGTACTATTACCAACGATACCACTACTTGATAATCAAATTTCCTTACATTCATCGTTGCTTGCATTTCATTCTCCTTTCTCAATACTCACCACCACTCTGTGATATAGAAGGTACTAAACCTTTTAGGCAGATGAGAAGACAGAGGCTCAATACGTTAACTATCTTCCGCAAGGTGGTTCAGTCCAACAGAAGTTGAGCCAAAACTAGAACCAAGACTCCTGACTCCCAGTCCAAGGTTTTTGTACTTTGATTAGCATGTTTTCCCCCTAAAAGTGAACCTTTTAACAAGCCCAGTGTGTTTTCATTATGACTTTATAAACTGAGCCTCTCTTACTTTTCCATTTTCCAGGTGTGAAAGCAGATGTAAATGCGTTAATGAGTTTATCTGGTCAGAAGAGTCAACATCACTGCCTTACCATATCACTTCAGAACATTCCTGTACAACATGGGTCAACTAACGTCCCACACTCCTTGGCCAAAGGAAGAAAAGAAATTCCTCAGAGCTGTTGTTTCATTTGCAGTTAAAGAGAACGGCGACATCTTTCTGCTTATATGTTAAACAGTTTGAAAAAAAAATTAATCTCTGAGCTTTTTGCCTTGTCCTCCCAGCAGGCTCCTGCCTGCTCTCTGCTCAGCATAACAGACCATTAAACATGTTGGGTCTAATGTAATGACTCATGTAGCATGTTCGCTCCTTCCCGTCACATTAATCACCAGTTTCTGTAATATCCTGTTTGTTAAAACCAAGCCATAACGCAAATCCTCATAACAGGAACCCTCAATTAAAGGAAATTTGTTTTCCCTGCACCTCAACACAAAGAGAAACAACCAAATGACAGTTAAACAAGCTAATAGACATTTTAAAGAAGCAAGGAAGAAATACTTCCAGTTGCTGACATGGCCCAGGACACAGTGAACTGTGTAAGGAAACCAGTAAAACAAAAATCTTAAATCCTGAGTTTGCCATTAAAGATGTGACTGTTGCGTACTAATCTCATTTACTAATTCATTCAATCACTCAAGCAGAGTTAGAAGACAGAGCAGGGAGTGGGATGCCAAGATGACAAAGAGACAGTCCCTGCTGTCAAGGAGCTCCACCCAGCTGGTGGGAAAAAAGCATTGCACTAGCCGGGACGCCAATGACAAAAGGGCATAACTTCAACCCAAACAAAAATGAGAAATGATTATGTCATTGAAAAATCCAGTTGCTTCAGGCACTTCTGGATTCAGATGTTCAAATATCCAACAGAATTCTGTCTCTATCCATCAAAAATTCTGCTTTCTTCTGTGTTGGTTTCTGTTACTGTCAGTTTCTGCACTTTTGGTGGCAAAATTGCCTCCAGCCACTCCAGGCATATATTCTACTAGCCTGGCAAAACCAGTGGAAAAGGAGAGTCTCTTTTCCAATAATTCCAGCAAAAGTACCAGACTTGACTCATCGGGCTTGTGATATGTGTCCCGTTCTGAACCATCACCGTGGTCAGGAGATGGTATTGCCAATGGGCCAGTCTTGTCCCCCAACCCAAAGCAAGAAGGGTGGTCAGCTCCCCTTAAACCACGTGAACTAAAAACACGAACCAAAAATCAAGGTGCCCTTACCAAAGAAAAGAGAAATGGAGGCCGGCCACATAAAAACTGCAGATGCCCTCTTCTACGACATATACACCGATGTGCAATAAGGTGTTACAGGTTAGGGAATCATGTGCAGAAGATGGGAGGACGGGAGCTAATTCTGTCTATGGGAGGGGAAATCAGGAAAGGCTTGCTACGCTTGAACTGAGTCTTCAAAGGTAAGTAGGCACTTCTTCACTTCGAAAAGAAAAGAAGTTTGCTTCCTGAGCAAATGCGCCGAGCGATAAAACAGCCCGGCCTACTTGGGGAATGTAGGAAATTCTCCCACTTTGCCGACCCCATCTCTGCTGTCCCTGCATCCTCACAGGTATGTCCTCCTCTACCTGGAGGTCTCTGCCCGGCCCCGTCCTGAGCTGACAATAAGAGTAACGGGATGTGTATCAAAGGTCTCCTCTCCCTCAGCCAGGGAGGCTGAGTGTGGTCAGGCTCACAGCACTAAAATCCAGAGCCACGGGGAGGAGAGCTGGGCTCAAGGGCTGCCCCTTGTGACACCTTCACTGCCAAGTCCACAAGGCGAACCTTCTGTCCAGTCGCTGATTCTGCATCCAGTCACAAATATTTACTGAGCTGCTGCTATGGGCTAGACCACGTTCTAGGCCCTGGCACATAAGGTCCCTGCTCTCATGGAGGTTAATTTTTAGCTGGACAGGGGCAGACAGCAAACACATAACAAATCAATGTATAAAGTCACATCAGAAAGTGCGAAGTCTTATGAGGAAAATGAAAGAGTTGAGTAATGTGATGTGGACTGGGGAGGGAGCAATTAAGTAAAGGAAAGGACTATTTTAGTTAGTGTGGTCATGGAGGGGTTGAGAAGCCAGATTTTGAAAGGATACAAATGGCATGAAGCCATGCTCAAGCCTTGGAAAGAGCATCACCTCAGGCAGAAGGTACACAAAGTACGAAGGTCCTGGGGTGAAAGCAAGCTTTGGCCTGTCTGAGGGCTCGAAAGAGAATCTCTCTGCAAAATCAGAGCCTTAAGCTGAATGCCAACCATTTAAAGCCCCGAGCTTTTGCCATCCCTTCCTCAAAAGCAGAATTCCTTCCTCAATAACAATCTACCATGTATTAAACATCTGCTTTATTCCAAGGATCATGATAAAAAACAATTTACTCACATTATCTCACCGAATCGTCAGAACCCTAAAAGTTAGGTCCTGTCATAGTCATTTTGTATTTAGGGAAACTGAATCTCAGAGCAGCTGAGAAACTTGCTAAAAGTCATACAGCTGGAGAGGGACTATCTCAAGATTTAAATGGAGATCCTAAAGTCCATATCGTTCTATCTGCTTTGTCTCTACTGGAATAAACTGTCTATATGCTGAATGAAATGATGGAAAACATCCTGCTAATTCTTCCCTGAGGTTAAATAGGGAGCTCATTTATTCCTGACTCTTGGCTCATTCTAGTTGATATCAAGAGAAAAGCATTAGAATAAAGGTTAAATTATAGAAATCTAATCATAATAAAATTACATGCAAATGAATTCCTGAGACACCAATGGAGAACACAACTGGCCTTGTTGCAAAAGGGCATGGTTCTTCAACAATCCTCACTGTTTTGTTTTCTTAACTTCCTGAGAAAATTAATAGTAAAATTTACTTTCTCCCATTTTAATACTAGGGAAATAGATTTAAAAAAAAAGAAAAAATCACACAGTGAGTACAGTAAAGTGAAACAATTAGGGCCTTTGTCACAAGCAAGGATTGAAAAATAAAAGGCTAGCCAAGAAGCCCATTATTTATCCACAGCAGCATTTTTATTATGTGTTAAAAAGCACATATCTCCAAAGAAGACCTGTGGCAGGTGGGGGAAGTAGAAAGTTTGATAGTCAAATAAGTATGGGAAACTCTGCATCTGCCCTTGAAGATTCACAATGACCCCTAGCATATTAATGACTGAAAAGTCCTGCAATAAAGAACTCTTTTACTTTGCTTACTCCGACCCTGCCCAAACTTATTTAACTCCAGAACTCCTCTTTCAATACCATGTAGACATATTCCCTGAAACAATATTCCTTAGAATCTACTCAGGAAAATGTTGGTGTACAATAAGTTAGGCAAATAATCTTTCTTCTATCTCACTCTGGTGGATTTCTTGCAGTAGTAGACGCAATATGTTTACACCTCACTGTACCCATGCCCTTGGTAGCTCCCCTCTAAACACACACACACCCACTCTGATTCTGAGCTTGACCATGGGACTTGCTTTAGCCAATATGACAGCACCAAACACACGATGCAAGCAGAGACTTTAAAAGTGCTTGTGTCCTGGGGCTTGTCCTTTCTCGGTTCCCTTGGGTCCCTTGTCACCACCACCATGTGAAGAAACCCAAGTTAGACTCCTGAAAGATGTGAGAGAACATGGAGCAGAGACTAGCCATCACATCTGAGGTCTGTCCTAGGTCAACCTTCCCACAGCCAACCTGTCAACTGACCAACAACACATGAGTGTGCTCCATTTGAGACCAGCGAAAGAATCACCCAGCTGAACCTGGCCCAAATTGCCAACCCACAGAATTGTGAACTAAAGAAAGGGTTTTCATTTTAAACCACTAACTGTTAGGATGGTTTACTACGAAGCAAAAGTTAACTGATATACCCACTAACTGAACAGCTCTGGCACTGTACTTTGGGAAAACCTTAAGGAAAATGAAGATCTCTTGGTTTCTATATTTAATGTTCTTTCAAGCCACAATATTATCACCTATAATGTTTTAAAACTGAAATCCAAAGCTTCTTATCACAGATCCCTTTCTAATAGATGTAATTGCACCTGGATCTTAGATGTTTAATTAGTGACAGCTTCTGGAATTATCTTGGAAGCTCACAAAGGTGTTTACCCTGATCACATACCTTCATCCCTTCTTGGGCTAAAATATCTCCCTTTGTCAAAACAAACATGGGCCTCAATTATCATAAACCATGTAAGTGCCTTACAATTTTTAAGAGGCTTCTAACCCTCACAGATGATTTTGATCCAGGGAACCTTAAAATTAATAAACTGTGAAAGTTGTATCTTCAGTCCTTGTTGGATGAAAATGAACATTAATATCCTGCTGATGAGTCATTAACACATCTCGACAGTAAGAAATAAAACAACACTGTTGCTTTCACTAGGAGAGGTCCCAGTTAAGTTGATAGCGAAGGTCAGAATGCTGGAACCTGGGTTTATGAGGAACCACAAACCTGGTAAGTTTATTAAATAATATTTCCATCGGCTATAGGAAAACCGTTTAAAAACTATAACCAAAATAGCAAACTGGGAAGAGAGAGGAAATATTGACCCAGAAAACCACCCCAGACATTTCTTGCTTCCCAGTACGCAGTGTGAAAACATAATTCCCAACTCATTAGGGAGGCAAAGGTATGAGTGGAGAGAAATGCTAATTATGCATTAGCTCAGCTAGCTAAATTCAGATGGGGTAGTATCATATGGACTGATAGAATAAGCCATAAAATTTTAAATTTCAGGCAGACTACTGCAAATGGCTTTTAAAGAAGCAAGCCAGTTCCTGTTCTCCAAAAGTCACAAACTGGAAGCTGGGAATTGTATATCTAAGCAGAATGGCTAAATTCACTCTAGAGAAGTTGATAACCCGTGAGCGAAATCTGTAGAAATTAAGGGTAAAGGTCAGCTCTTAAGGCAATGTCTAAGAATGCCCTTATTATAATATACAACCAATGTTGGAGTAGAAGAGAGTCAATTAAATGGAAACTTGGAATTCAACTTGAGGAGACCAAAAAGTTCACTATCAGGTATTCATAGGCATTAAAGAAATCATTTTCCTTTGTTATGAACAGCACAATTTATCTATTCTACTGTTGATGGGCATGTGGGTGGTTTCCATTTTGTGATATTACAAGCAGAGCTGCTATGAACTATCTTGTGTGTGTGTGTGTGTGTGTGTGTGTGTGTGTCTCCTGGTGCACAGGTGCCAGAGTTAATTTAGGGCTGTGATTCTCCTTAAAATCACCTGGGGAATTTTTACTACATACTGATGTCCTGGCGCCATCACAGACCAACTAAATGACTGATTCAGAATCTAGGGACAGAGGAGGGGGAGGAGGGGGAAATGAGGTATAATAGGGGAGTAGGAAGGTGGGATGTCAAGCATTTTTTTCCAACATTTAATTTGTAGGTATTGAAATATCACCAATTGTCCCGAAATATATTTTATGCCTGTTTTCCTTTATTTTCCAGTTGAAGATCCTGTTTAGGTCCTTACATTGCATTTAATTCTTGTTTCTCTGTAATCTCTCTTAACCTGGAAAAGTCTCTCTGCCTTTTATTTTCTTATTAAATGACTTTTTAAAGAGTCCAGACCCAGTTGTCTTATAGAAAGTCCCACATCCTGATTGTTTCCTTACCATGTCACTTATCTTCTTTATCTTCTATGTTTCTTGTAAACTGGAAGTTAGGTGTAGAGACTTGATTAGATTCAGGTTAAACCCTTTTAGTAAGAACACTTACTAGGTGATGCTGTGAACTAGTGCATCACATCAGGGACCCATGATGTCAGGGTGCCCCCACGATGAGTGGTATTAAGTTTGATCACTTGGTTAAGAGGTGATTGCTCTATCTCTACAAGATAACTTTTTCTTAATCAAAATTAAGATGAATGGCCTCAGCGATTATAGGTATCTTTGAAAGGAATGGCTCTCAAACCTGTCTCCCATTTCAGTGAACAAAGCTGTGGCATTTGGAGTCATTCAGAAAACGTGAGGAAACAATGATAGTCACCAGGTACTTTCCTTCCTCGTTCGAGAGCCTAAATATGAAAATCAATTATACCATTTATTAAGCATCTACTCTGTTTTGGACCCATTACTCTTTATCTCATTTAATCCTCACAGTAAGCTCATGAGGTTATCATTACTCTTATAATTTTAAAAAGGGAAACTGAGGCTCAGAGAGATCAAGTCACAGGCTCACAAAGTAAGCACAATGCTAGGACTGAGACTCAGGTTTATGTGATTCCAAAGCCTCTTTTCTATCCAATGCTGTCTTTTCCCTTATAACAAATATCTTTTTTTCTATAGGCCTGAAAGCCTAAGTTAGAGAGACCAATCCATCTGTCATTCCTCTTGGTTACAATCAAAGTCTCCGACCACTTTCATAGGCCTTCTGACACTGTTCTCATCCAGGATTAAGCCACCTTGACTCTATTCCAGAGAACAGAGTCTTTTGCGGAAGAGAAAGCAATCTTTCGTAAAGGAGCTACCTGAAATCCACAAAGGTTAAGTGCACAACTAAAAGCCACATGATAAATCAAAGACAACAGTGCTTCAAAAGCAGCGTGGGGCTTGTGCTGGACAATGCAGCTCTCAATGAAACTCAGCTACTGTGGATACTGTGGAATCGGTACACATAAAGTCAATGGAAAGATCAATCAGGAGGCATAACCCTGAATGGTGCGATGCTTTGAAAAACAGGCTCAGAATACAAAATATTTATGGCTAAAACCAATTGTGCAATTTTATACCAAGTGCTTCACCAGATTATCTCTTCACAGCAACTCTAGGAGTAAAGTACTAAATGAGTGGCCATTTCACAGGTGGGGAAATCAAGGGTCTGAGAGCTAAGAAAACTAGCAAAGCTGGAATGTAAACCCAAACTGTCTAATTCCAGATCCACATACTGGACCACCATACAATACCTTCTCACCTACACGAATGTTAGGAGCAAAACTGAAGACAGAAACTCCAGGCTAACCAAACCTTCCCCTACAACGTTGATAGGTAGTATGACAGCAGTGAAAACAGAAGCTCTAGAGTCA
The DNA here is from genome assembly GCF_041296265.1 of Equus caballus. Classification (NCBI taxonomy): domain Eukaryota; kingdom Metazoa; phylum Chordata; class Mammalia; order Perissodactyla; family Equidae; genus Equus; species Equus caballus. The sequence goes on from NC_091686.1 coordinate 111,390,470, forward strand.
ACCTGCCTGGGTCCAAATTCCAGCCATTCCAATGGAATGCACTTGGGCAAGATTTTTAGCCTTTCTGAAAATTAAAGATAATAATAGTTCCTACCTCATAGGGTTGTTAAATTAATGTATACAAAGTGCTTGGAAGAACACCTGTTAATAATTACTCTGAAGGTGTTAGCTATTATTTTTAAATGTTTCCTTCCATTTCCTCCACTGCCATTCAGTTGATGCCCTCCTTATTTATCACTTCAAACAGTGATCATATTCTCTAAACTCATATACCCATTCCTTCTTAAGTCCATTTCCATCTCTAACAATAACTTGATTTAGTCTTACTTGATTATTAAATCATTTCACCTATTTCTCATTTGATGCTCAAAAAACTTTGAGGAACTCAGAGATTATTATCAGCTCTTGTTCATGAAGAAATCCTAATTCAGAGACTAAATGACCTATCTAACGTTGCTCAACTAGTGAATAAAATAGCTGGACCAAGGACCCAAGTATACTGTTTCCCAAGTTCAATATTCTTTTCCTAATAGCACGCCACCTCAGGGTTGCCAGATTCTAATCTTTCTAAAATACAGTTGATACTATCTCACTCGGTGTGCAAATTTTCAGTGGATCCCTGTTGTTAAATGGAGTAAAATTCCTCACCCTACAAACATGGCTAAAGCCTGGATTCCACTTTTGCCTCCTAAGGCTACCTTTACTTCAAATTTGACACCTCTTTTGCCCCCATACAATCTCTTTCCATCTGGGATACTTTCCATTTCCCCCCTATCATCACCTGCTAAAAGCTACACCCATCTGTCAAACTCATCTCGATTGCCAACAACTTCATAAAGCCTTCCTCCAATTCTCAAAATTCAAGTGAATCATACTTCACCATTTTATCTGTATCGCTTACTACCTTGTAAGATGTTTGAAGGCAGGTCTTACAACCTCTAACAGCATGCCTGGCACATAGCATGTGCTCAACAAATGAATGTTGAATTGAATCTATGCTCCAAATTTGAGACCAAAGTAAAGAGTTATAAGGAAGTAGCAATGCCCTGACTTCTGTATGCTTGGGAGATTTGGAACTGTCTCAATTATCATGTCAGTTATATCCCCAATGTCACTTGTGTTTGCCTTTTACTTCATGTCTCCACTGTTACTCTAGTTCAGGCTCTGATCCCTTCCCTCCACGCCAGCTTTAATGTTCTAAATGGTTTCTCTATCTTCTATCTCTCCCTATTCCCATCTATCCTTCCCAAGGCTGCCAGAGTAATCTCCCAATCAATCAAGAAAGAACAATTTTATTAGCATCCTGAAATGTTACTTAAGATCCCCTCCAGTACAGTCAATACAGCAGGAGCATTTGCCAGTGAAAAAAGTTGCCAATCCTCCAGGTAGGCAAGACCAAATGTTGCACTTGCCACTCTGGGATGTCTAAAACACACTGAATGGCAAGTGAGGGTAGGAAGTCATAAGCAAGACAGACAGAAGGAAGGCTATAAAGACAGACCAAAGCAGCACTTCACACAACTAGGCATGCTGTATTATTTCAGAAAAAAAGCAATGTTCTGCTAACCCTAGAGGTAGCCAAGAGTCTGGCTTTTGTTCAAAATGATCACCAATCATCTTGACGGCACAGTCATCAGGAACTCTTGAACTCATGGCAGCAACCTCCAGTGGTTCATAATTGAATCTCCTCATTCCCTAATCTACTCCCCAAAGGAAGCCAAGTGATCACATCACAGCTGCAGAGCTCAGGCAGGTGGAGAATGTGATGCCGTAGAATGAGCCTGAGCTTTACACACAGGCCTGGGTTTGAATCTTGGTTCCACCATTCTGTAACTATATGATCTTGAGCAAATTACTCAGACTCATCTTTGACATCTTTAAAATAGGCATACTAATATCCCTAGATCTGGGTTGTTTTAAGGATGGTGGGAGATAACACATATAAAGTTCCTGACACTTATATTTATTGAATATATACAAATGAGCCTAAAGGACAAAAAGAACAGACAAGTCTTCCTACCTGAGTCAGCCCTAAATTTGAGGAACTCTTAAGTTTTGAGAAAAGGAATCAAGCCAATTCCATGAGCCCTCTAATTGTTTTAAGGTACTGCTTTGATCCCGCAGGCATGTATTCATTCAACAATCATCAGTTGACACTCACTCTGGACTAGGCAATAATAACACATTGGTTTTACAAAAAATAAGGTTTGGTCCCTCCCTAGTGTTGCTCACAAGTTAAGTGGGAAAGACAGAAACAAAAGCAAATAATCATGGTATAATGAGTGCTATAAGCTACGTGCACACAGTGAAAGGAGGTATAAATTGTCTAAGAAGGTAAGATTTACCAGAAGAGGTGACATTTGAGTTAATGTTGATGAATGAGTGCCTGATACCAGCTTCCCTCAGGGAGAGAACTACCTTTGATTAGGAAAGTGTTCTGATCAAGCTTGCCTGAAGGATAGACCTTGAGAGGAAGAGTTGGAAAGAGACATTAAGAGAATGCTAATCACCTCTGCCTTAAGAAACAAACTGAAATTTAGGTGGTAGTGAAAAGCAGAGAGGAGAGACTAGAACACCACAAATAGCACCTGGACCTTGTGAAGTGAACCAATGAGAAATCCCTATGCAAAACGTGCCAAAGGACTCAAAATCAGAAATGAATTTTGGCCCATTTGGGTTTGTTTGCATTGCTACCGACTAAAGTCTCTTCACCTCTCCAAATTGCTATCTGTTTCATGTACAAATGTCTTAAAGTTCAGAGAAAATCCATGGAAAAAGAAAAAAAATTTATACACAGTGTGTCACAGAGGAAAAGAGAAAGACCACCATGGAATGTGAGACAAAAGAGTCCAGAGGCAGAGGCACCACAGAGTAGATACCCCATGGGGAGAGAACCCAACTTCCCAGGGAATGTAAAAACAGGGCTGCAGCCAACTCGATCCGAATCTCAAAAGGTAGAGTGACTGCCTGATCAGGGACCTATAGGGAGAGGAATAGCACAAAAGGACGGTAGTCCCACAAAAGGGAACATGGTGGTATTGGTGGAACCAAGGAAGATGAGGCTTGGGAGTAGCAACAACATGAAAGACAAGGAGAATGTGGAGTCCCCTACTTGACGGGTCTTTCCTGAGACTGATTTACTTTCTAAGGACAAGAATTCCACCTCTGGGAGTTAGACCTGACTCAGTCAGTCTAGGATCCTGTTTCTGTGCTTCCATCTCTATGCTCCTAGAACGCTTCATTTGTGCTTCCACCACAGAACTGATGGCACTCTACCTTGTACAGAATCACTGGGGTTCATACATCCTCTTCAGAAGCAGGGACCAGGGCTTACTCATCTTTGTATTGCCAATACCTAGCACAATGCACAAAGTAGGCATTACACAAATACTTAATGAGTGAATGCTTGCTCTCTTAAACTCAACTTCCGAAGACATAGTTTTAATTAAAATATCTTAGTTTTCTATTTCAATCCATAACATTATTAATAATAATGATTTTCATTTATTAAATTCTCACTATATGTCAGGCATCTTACTAGATTCTTTAAGCATATTAATTCTTATTCTTTTAGAATAAGAAAAGGTGCCATTTTACAGAACCTACAGTAGTATCTCATACATAGGAAATACTCAAGAAATATTTCTTGAATTAATGTATGAAGGAAAGAAGGAAGCATCAGAGGCCCAAAGAGATGAAGGGACCTACATAAGGCCACCCTAGTTGTTAGTGACAGGCAAAAGAAATGCCCCAGATTCTCTGCCAGTCTAGCATTATCTTCACATTATAATATGACAGTGTTAGACATAATGATCTTGAAGGTTCCTTTCTGATTGTGGTAGGCTGAATAATGGTCCCCCAAAGATGTCAACATCTGAATCTTGGGACCTGTGAAAATGTTCCTTTAAATGGTAAAAGGATCTTTGCAGATGGGACTAAGTTAAGGATTTTGAGAAGAGAGCTTATCCTGGATTATCCATGTAGGCCCAATATAAACAGAAGTGTTCTTATAAGAGGGAAACAGAACGAGATGTGACCTCAGAAAAGGAGTGTCAAAGTGATGTGGCAGGAGAAACTCTCAGCCAGCCATTGCTGGCTTTGAAGATGGAGGAAGAGGCCATGACCCAAGGAATGCAGTTAACCTCTAGAAGTTGGAAAGAGCAAGGGAACAGATTCTCTCTGGGAGTCTCCAGAAGGAACACAGGCCTGCCAACACCTTGAATTTAACCCAGTAAAATTTATTTTAGATTTCTGTCCCTCACAACTATGAGAAAATAAATTTTGTTGTTTTAAGCCACTAAATTTGTGGTAACTTGTCATAATAGCAATAAGAAACGAATACACTGCTCTAATAATCTTAAATAATAGATCATAAATGTCAAACAAGTACTTTCCAGGACTTACTCATTCCAATTTTCTACCAAAAGCTTCTAGACCTACGTTTATGATTAAATTAATAAGATGTAATGTTCTCTTCTCCAGGAATCTTGAAGACTCCCCTTTGAGAAGATATTCTATTGTCTTCCAATTTCTATTGTTGCTACCAAGAAAGAGCTCTCATTTTAGCAATATTTTCTTTGTAAGTAATCTGATTTTTCTCTCTTGTTGCTTTCCAGATCATTTTTCTCTGGTGATCTACAGTTTCATTATGAAAGGTTGAGTCTTAGTTCACCTGATTGGGATTTTTTATGTTTCCTGAATCTGAGAAGTCATGTCTTTCAAGTCTGGAAAACTCCCAGCCATTATCTCTTCTGTATGACCCCTTTCCAGTTCTGTCTACCTCAAATTCCTATAGACATATGTTGTAGTCTCTCCTTTTCTAATATAACAGTTTCAGAATAGTAATAGTTTCAGAAAAAGAGAACTACAGGTAATCCAGAAAAGCCCCTAAAAGTCTTGGCGATGCTATGTTCCCAAACCCAGTCTCTAAACTAGAAAATAAAGGTATCCACTACCAATGAAGTACCTGATAAAACAGCCAAGAACTTACCAGCTTTCTCTGTATTTAGGGCTACACTTTTTCAGTTAAGTCAAATGAAAGGTCCATCACGATGTAGTTCTCTATAAATTTTTTTTAGGATAGAAACAGTCTTGGATCAATTTTTATTATGCAATATTTTGTACAGACAAAAGAATATATGTAAAATATATATTAATATATAAAATAGAATTATAAAAATAATCAGGGTATCTACGATCCTGTTTAAGAAATAGAATGCTACCAAATAGCTTTTAAGCCAACTATGTGGCCTTCCCTAATCTAATTCCTATAGAAATACTAATTCCTATAATACCCCTACCACAAATAATTTCATTTTTATGTTTATAACTCCCTTTCACAAAAGTATACATCCCCAAACAACATATGGTTTAGCTTTGCACCGTTTGAACTGTAAATGGAACCACTCTGCATTCTTCAGCGTCTTGCCTGTCTTGCTAAACATTGCGTTTGTGAATTTGATCAGGTTCATGTACGTAGTTGTAGTTCTTTTATTTTGCTACTTTTTTACCAACCCGTTGCATAAGTAAATTAAAATTTATTTATCCATTATCCTATTTATGGACTTCCACATAAATGTTTATAGCTTTACTTTTACAAATAATACTGCTACACATAGTCTTGTACATGTCTCCTGGAGAAGAAGTGCAAGGGTTTCTTGGGGGTTTATAATTAAGAGTGGAATTGCTGAGTCATAGGAAATCTGTTACATGAGCTACTATTGCTGTGTAACAATGTTACCTCAAGTTAACAACACGAAAAGACACACATTTATTATCTCACAGTTTCTTGGGTCAGGAATCCCAACACAATTTATCTGGATCCTCAGCTTCAAGGGTCTTTCACAAGGCTGCAATCAAAACGTCAGCCAGGGTTGGAGTTTCATTGGATTGTTCAATTGGGGAAGAAGTTGCTTCAAGTTCATGTGGTTTTTGATGGGATTCAATTACTTTTGGACCATTGAACCAATGGCCTCACTTCCTCGCTGGCTGTCCACCCTCAGCTGCTTGTCATGCAGGCTTCAGCGTAGGGCAATTCACAATGTGGCAGCTTGCACCATCAAAGCCAGTAAGAAAGAATATCTGCTGGCAGCCTGGAAGTCAGAATTTTATGTAATCTATTCACAGGAGTGACTTCCATCACTTTTGCCATATTCTGTTGAAGTATGTCACAGGTCCTGTCCACACTCAAAGGGAGGGAACTCACACAAAGGTAGAAATACCAGGAGGTGGGGTTCATTAGGAGGCACCACAGAGTCTGTCTACCACATTTGTCTTAAATGTCAAACATAATCCTCAATTGTTTTCCAAAGCATCTGTATCAATTTCTATCCCACCTACAATAACTAAACGTGCTTAATCTTTTACATCCTCATCAATACTTGATATTGTCACCCTTTTTTTTATTGCCAACTGTTAGATATGAAATAAGTCATCTAGTTGTCATTTTAACTTGCATTTCTTTGGCTACTGGTGAGGTTTAACATCTTTTCACAGATTTCAGAGTCGTTCTTTCCTGTTCTGTAAAATTACACTTTTAGTCTCTTGCTCTTTTGTTCTATTGTCTTTACTATCACTTTTTAGGAGTTCTTTTATTATTATTATTTGTTAATCTGGATTCTAATAACTTGCCTTTTTTATGTATTAAAATATCCTTTCCAAGTTTGTGACTTCTGGTTTCACTTTCTTTATGGTTTCATAATTTTTTTAATCTTAATTTTTATGTCTGAATTTATCAATCTTTTTCTTAAGGTTTTTGTGTTTTGGATATTATACTTATTAAGATATGATTACTTATCCTGAAGCTGTAACGATATTATGCTATAGTTTCTTGTAGAAAGTTCTAAAAATGTTTTCCTATACATTTAAATCATTAACCCACTTGGAACTGACTTTTTTGATGTAAAGAAGGCATCAATCATTTTTCCATATAAGAATCATTTGTCCCAGAAGCACATGTGGAGTAGTCTATCCTGGGGACAGGATAGACTACCATGCTACCTCCATCATATACTAAGTCCCCTGGATGTGTGAGTCTACGTCAAAATTTGTTCTTGTCTTTCATTGTGCTATTTTCCTAAACTTATGCCAAAACGATGCCATCTTGTATACTAAGTTTTGCAATAATTCTTGACATTAGCACCCCTCTGCACCTCCAAAACCATTCTTCTTCTTCAGGACTGTCTTAGCTATTTCTAAAATTATTATAATAAGCTTGTCAATTTTATTACCAAAAAAAAAAAATCTGCTGGAGATTTTGATTGGAAACGCATCGAATTTTAGATTCATATGGAGAAAATAATATTAAAAACTAAACTTTATATAGTGTTTACTCTGTGTCAGCACTATTTTAAGTGCTTTATATGTACTAACTCATTTATTATTAAGTGATACCTTATAAGGTAGATGCTACAGATGGAAAACCAAGGCCCAGAGAGAGGTTACACAGATTATATATGTAAAGATACTGACTACATAACTAATAAGTTATAGTACCAGGATTCAAATACAGGCAGTCTGACTCCAGAATCTCTGTTCACAACTTTTTGTTGAAACTGCCTGTGTTAGTTTCCTAGGGCTGCCATAACAAAGTCCCACAAATATGGTGTCTCACAGTTCTGTCAAGGTGTTGACAAGGCTACACTCCCTCTAAAACCTGTAGGGTAAGGATCCTTCCAGCTTCTTCCAGCTTCTGGTAGTCCCAGACACCTCTTGGCTTGTGGCAACATAATTCCAATCCATAAGCCTGTGCTCATATTATCTTCCATCTACATATGTCGATTTCTGAGTCCAAATATCCCCCTTTTATAAGAAAGCCAGTATTTTGTGGTATTTTGACCTTAACTTAGCATGAGCCATCACTTTTTCCATGCTTTCAGGAGCTATCCTAGTGGAAACTTTATACCGTCTCCTGGGGTCCTTACCAGGGTGTTAAATCTTGTATCTCAGGAGAGTGTTCTAGAATCAATAAACTCTCCCTTATCCAATTTTAATTTCTCACCCTCTCGATCGAGCAACCTTGGAACACAGTCCGACATATTCTTCTCTGGCTTCTGCTAGTATGTACCTGGCTAGGTGTCATAGCTCCTTGAAGTGTGGTCCCTTTCTTTCTTTTTTAGGTCTAGCATATTCCCAGTTGAGTTATGCAGCAACTTAAGCCTCATTATAATCCTAATGGTCAGGAGGAGAGTGGAGCAGATCCTAATTAGGAGGATGTCCTACTTTTGCACACTCAGATGTGTCAGGGAATTAAGGTTTGAAGGAGGGATACCAACCCAGAGGTCCCCATTCCAAATGTCAGGGTCCCATTCTTTCCCAACTGGGGCCCTGACCTTAGTGCAGCAGACATGCCTTGGCTGGAAGTTTAACTACTCTCTGAAGCTCAAATACTCTGATAAAGTCAGAGACCTGGTCTTCAGCTTTGTCTCCCCTCTCATTACTAGAGATGCAATCCTCCTTACAGGTTCCCAAAGAGGACCTCCGGCTTTCACATTTGGCTCAATTGCCTGTTATTCATTTTCAGTATTCATTATCTTTTTCTAGACCTTCAATAGAACATAGCAATAGCCATCCAAACCCATTGTCCTCTTACTTACTATTTCTACCATGTTTTACAAATCCCTAATACTTCACATTATCTGGTGCACTGCCTCCTAGCAAAATATCCCAAACCACCACCAGTGAAAGTTTTCACAACTAGACCACCACCCTTGCCAGGAGCTATCTGTGTTCTTCCTGCCACCAAATGATGGGATCCTCATTGCCCACTGGGCAGTGAATGATATGGTTCCAAACCTTCACCTTATCGCCCCTTTCTTGGCCTACTCCTGGTACCAACTACTGATGTTTGGGCTCTTCAAGAAACTGATTCTGAGACAGAGTTTAGTGTTCAGGATATTATTTGGAAGTGTTCATGGGATTAACACTTGTAGAAGAGAGGGAGAGGAAGCAGAAGGGGAAGTTGATTTGCCATGAAAGCCAGAGAGCTTCAGCTGAGCCTATGGGGAGCTCTGAAGCTGAATTGACCCATTAAAATTGCCCCACACTGGACCAAAATAACCAGCCTTTGTACTCCTGCCTCAATCTGTCATTGTATGTGAGCTGCCCCAGGATAAGGGTATGGCCTTGGGCTCGGTGGTTCTCTGTAACTGAGGCAGTCCTGAAAGCACTGACAGCTGAAGGCTGTCCACTGACAGCACTCCCAAAAGCTGAGGCAACAAGGACTTCCTAAAAGAAGGAGCTGGGTGGCGCATGTCCATGTCCACCAGAGCTGGTACTTTGAAACATCTGAAAACTGACTTTCATCTAACAAGTTTGATCCAAAAGTAAATAAGATAAATGAGACCAAAAATTTAAGAGATTAGGAATAAAAATGAAGCAAAACTAAAGACCAAACAGATTTCAAAAGTAGACTATTATGAAAATTTTTTACCAATATATTTGAAAACTATCTCATCAAAAATGTCTCAGGAAGAAAGAGAAATACTGAATAAATCTCTACTTTTAAAAAGGGAATTAGTAGTTAAGAATCTACTCCCCAAAAATCATTATGCCCAAGGTGAATTTTATGAAATACTAAAGTAACTAGAAAGTTGAACAAATTCAAACAAAGAATAGGAAAAGAGAGCACATTCCCTGACACATTTTTAAATTTTAAAATGTTTCATATGATCCCAATTAATCAAATGTTAATTATATGTATGTAAAACTGTATAATATAACATTATATATTACATATAATACTATAGGCTTGTATTGATATATATTAATATCTATTGTATATGTTTATATATAATCTATACTATATATAGTTATATATTTTATAGAACATATATGTACTCATATACACACATAGTACATGAAATATAGAAGCCAAATATCCATAAGTTAACAATGGTTGTCTAAAAGTGATAAAATGGTGGGTAACTTTTATTTTATTTTCATATGTTACTAATTTTTATGATGAATGTGTACCAATTTAATCAAGGATATTTATTATTTTTAGTAATACTAAAATATATATCTCTACTCACCACAGACTTTATTATCAGATTCAGTTAAAATACTCATGAAAATTTTGCTAAATGCATTTGTTTTTGAGACAGATGGTCTAATGCACATATTGACTATCCATTCATGTAGATTTTTTCAATTCTACTGTCTGTGACAAGAAAGCAAAATTCCTAGAGTAAATTATCTCTTCCTTCTGACAAACCATTAAAACAGGAATGAGGCCTGGGTCCTAGTTCTAGTTCTGGTACTAACTAGCTGTGCAATTTTAGACAAGTCCCTTACACTTCCCGGCTTGCAATTTCTGCATCTATAAAAGAAGAAATCAGATTACAGGGTCCTGATTTTCTTTCCAGCTCCAAAATCCTTTTATTTTCTAAACGCCTTTGCAGGGTACATCCACAACCCTTACAGACGGTCTAAACATAAATCTTCCATTTGAACAGAGGTGCTATATCTCCATAAACCATAGTTGACATGTGTATACAGTTAATCACTCAATGTCATGATCTAACTCCAGGAAAATCAATTTCCCTGAAGATGAAATATAAAACCCAGATATATACAAGTTAACAATGGTTATCTAGGAGTGGTAAAAATTTTTGCTCCCTACAACATGCAAGGTTCTGGCATAAGTAGACTGAGAAAAAAAATTAAGAAAATATATTACCTGCTCTCAAAACACATTGAAGCTTGGTAAATATTGATAAGTATACAAATGTCCATAATGCAAGTTACAAAGTATAGAACAAAAAAATACAGTATTCCCTTGACATTTGAGGATTTGAAGTTCAGTTTTAACTATTCAAAAGAAAAATTGAAAGCCTGTATGTTGTAATTTGGCAAGATATTTTTACTGGGGAATTATCCAGAACACAGATATTGAACCTCTTTCACAGAACTATGTAAGCCAAACTGGCTTTCTGGAAGCTTGTTTTAACAGATGTCAGTTGCCAGTATAATATAGCACATGTTATATCTTCAATAAAATGTAATGATCAAATTAAATAAAATATATTCATTTGTATGTATTTTAATTACATCTTATGCAACAAAAGAATTGTATTTTCAAATGACATTCTAACATCAGTGTGAATTTCCTCTTGCTTTTCCTGGAATCTAATATGAAGCTGCCTGTTTCACAAATGACATCTTTGGGGAAATAATAGGATTTACAGTATTCATTTGTATTGCTACACAGTTAATAATAATAATGGCTGACATTTATTGAGTGATTACTATGTCCTGAACACATGCAAAAGCATGGGCTCTGGAGCCAAACTGCCTGGACTTCACTCCTTGTCCACCTCTTAGTAACTACACGCTACTTGCATTTCCAGAACTTAATTGAGTCGTCTGAAATATGGGCATTAAAATAGAGCCCACTTCATAGAGTTGTGATGAGGATTAAGTAATTTTAAAAAGTAGAGGTTAAAACAGAGCTTGGCATATAGTAACTGTTCAATATTTGTAGCCCTCAGCATTATTATCACTAATCACTGCAACAATCACATGAGAGATTTACTGCAACAATACTCATATATAGATAAGAAACTTAGGCATAGAAAAGCCAAACATTGTCCCCAAGTCACAGGGATAGTCAGTGGTGAAGCTGGGGTTTCAATATAGATAGTTTAACTCCAAGAAACATAATCCTAATCACACAACCAACAAGTATTTATTAAGCCTCAAACATGCTCCAAGCTTTGATCAAGATACTAGGTATGTAACGGGTAACAAAACCACCAGGGTCTCTGTTCTAATGGAACTTACATTCTACCAGGAGGCAAGACATGAGACAGAGAGAGGCAGTCAACAAGGAAACAAATACATCAACAAGATATTTTGGATGGTGATATTTTAGGTTAAAAATTATACTAAAATAGGGTAACATCATAGTGACTAGAGTTATTGGGGTGGGGGACAGGGGAGGACTTAGGTAAGGTGGTCAGGGAAGATTTCTCTAACGAGGTGACATCTGAGCTGAGATCTGAGTGGTATGAGATGATCTGGAGGAAGAGCTCTCCAGGCAAAGGGAAGGGCAAGTTCAAAGGCTTTCAGGAGGGAACCAATTTGGAAAAGAAATTTGCAAAAAGAAAGCAAATGAAATTGGAGAATAATGAACAAAGTGGAGAGCAATATCAGAGGAAGTGATAAGAGATTGGGGTCATAAATGATTGGATGCATGGATGGATGGGTGGGTAGATGGATGGGTAAAAAATTGAGCAGAGAACCCAGCCCAATGTGAGGTTATTTCTTTATTGAAATACTTATTGAATGCTTACTATATGCCTGGCATAGTTCTAGGCACTGGGGATTCAAGAGTAAACAAATAAAAATTTGAAAAAAATGGACAAAAGTCCCTGCCCTAATGGAATTTTGAATTAGGGAGGAGCAGACAATAAATGAACTTATTAAGTACAGGATAAATGGTGAGTTAGAAAAATAAAGCACAGAAGGAGGATGGCGAGGGCAAGAGGTGCAGGTTTTTTTTTTTCTTTTTTTTTTAAAGATTTTATTTTTTCCTTTTTCTCCCCAAAGCCCTCCGGTACATAGTTGTGTATTCTTCGTTGTGGGTCCTTCTAGTTGTGACATGTGGGATGCTGCCTCAGCGTGGTTTGATGAGCAGTGCCATGTCCGCGCCCAGGATTCGAACTAACGAAACACTGGGCCGCCTGCAGCGGAGCGCGCGAACTTAACCACTCGGCCACGGGGCCAGCCCCAACAAGAGGTGCAGTTTTAAGTAGGGTAGTTGGAAAAGGACTCTCTAAAGATTTGAAGGTAGGAAAGAAGAGACATGTGAAGGGCAGAAGAGGATCTAAGAAGAGAGAAAAGCCAGTGCAAAGAACCTGGACCATCTGAGTCCATCTGAGTATGCCTGGCACATCTGAATATTTGCAAAGATGCCAATAGGGCTAGAGCAGATGAGTGAGAGAAGGGCAATGGATGATAAGATTCCATAAGTAAGGAGTGAGAGGGTAAATGTCTTAAGGACCTTGGCTTTTACTCTGAGTGAAATGGGAAGCCATCTAAGGGTTTTGAACAGAGAAGTGACAGAATATGGCTTATATTTTAACAGGATCACTCTACGGCCATATTGAGATATTCCTGAAGCAAAACAAGGATAGAAACAGGGAGACCAGCTAACAGGCTGTTGTGTTAATCTAAAAGGAAAGGCCAAATTGAAATCTTGACCGTGTTACCCATAGAAACTTTGCTGCACATGATGTCTAGGTTTGATAGTACTATCAGAACAATGCCCTAGGAGGATATGGAGTGCGGAGCTTGATCTGAGATGTTTATGGCAACTGAGAACTATCTTGCATGCAAGCTCAACAAAGACCCAATGGACTAGAAGCGACATCCCTGAAGCGATCCAATGACCATAACCCTGGGCAAGAGCAACATCCTCTAGCAGGATCAGTCATTGCTCCATGTCCACTTCTTGCTGCATTTTGGTCTCCTGTTTCTCTGCTTCCCCAGGCTCTGATCTGCAGCTCCTTTCCTGCTTCAGATCATAGCACCTTCCAGTGACCTCCAAGTAATTAAATCTGGCTGCCACTCAAGATCCTGCCTTGCAAATGATGAACTAAGCATCACTCCCTCAATGCTTTCTAGGACTAACTCTGCACACACTCTGATTTCCCCTCTGCCCAGCTGGCCTTGAGCCAGACATAACAATAGGAAAGTCTCCAAACTTTCAAAAAACCGCATCTCAAACTAAAGTTTAGAACAAATGAATATCAACTCAGAGCTGACTGAACAACAAGAAAATTTCTCAAGATGATAATCCCAGTTTCTGCTTCCTTCCCCTCCACCCGCACCACCCCCACTTCCATATTACCTGGAAGCATAGCCAGGTTCTAACATGGAAGCCTGCCCATCTGCTCAACAGAACTGCCTGAAACAGAAAATAAATCCTCTGCTCATATGGTTGACAAGCTGGATGACTAATTGCAGAAAAGACCAGTAATTTATTGGAATAGAAATTGAGGTCATTTAGGGAGGATTTAAATACTTTTTTCCCAGCCAATTTTTCAATTCACTTAAAGAAATTTTGCTCTCTAACAAGTTGGAAGTGTGTCAAAGCCCTAATCTAACTCCACTCTGTTCTTTTAGTGGGCTTTCTGTTCTCCCGCCGTTTCTCCATACATTCATCGAATATTGGATATTTACGCTACACATTATGCAACATATTTTGCACTCGTGTTAATTTTTCTTCAGGATATTTTATTTGAGAGGAAAAAAACTCATTCAGAAGACCAGGATTCAAAGTCAGAAAGGATAAACTAAAGTCCCAGGTTGTCATGTCACTTATTAGTGGGGCCCTTGGGTTAGTCACCTCTCTGCCCTCAATTGCACTCTCTGTAAAACCAGGGAACATCTGCTCTACACATTTCCCAGGAGCGTTATGATGTCAGGTGAGAGATGAAGATCACATTCATGTGGATGTGAAAATTAAAAACCTCCATATAATGGTTAGTTATTATGAAAGAGGATATATTGATATCTTCTGATCTAAAGACCACAAACAAGAAAGCATTGCATGAAATCAACTAAATACTGGAAATGTTTCTCTTTATTTACCTGGGGTAATTTATTTTCTGAGCCTCAGTTTGTTTACCTCCTTCTTTTGTCTTCCATTGGGGGTGGTAGGAGAAAACCTCTCTGGGTCTCACTTTTCTCACCAGTAACAGGCAGAGAGACACAATAAATGACTAATTCCACTATTGGGACAAGTGACAAACACAAATGAAAAGAAAAAGATACTTGGTGGTCAAGGACATTTTCCCTGAGGAAGTGACATTTAGCTTAGCTGTGAAAGAAGTAGGTATTAACTGGATATGGAGATGGGGTGGCAGAAGCAGCAAGCACCTTGGCACCCACTCACCCCAGGCTAAGAGAACCCAAGAACTTGGAGAGCAAGAGGGGCTATGGCCAGAGGGGAGCCCGGAGAAGAAGCAGGGGCTAGATCATCCAGGGGCTTATAGACCACGTTAAGGATTTGGGACTTTATCCCTACATCAGTGGGAGACCTGCACACATTATCTGAAGCATGGCTGATCCGACCACTCCTCTGTGTAGGCACTTCTGGTGATTATACGCTCAGAACAAATTCCAGATTCCTAAACCATGTGATCAAGTTCCTTAAGGATCAGGGACTAACCTATATTTTCTGATATTTCTCCCACTCCTCTCCTATGTATCTCTTACTCTAGCCAGATGCACATGTCCTATGCTGCAAGCACTACCCCACAAACTATCTTTTTTCACTAACTGGTTCACACCATTTCCTCTGCCTGAAATGCCTCCCATCTCTTCCTGCCCTTCTGCCTCTGTCAAAGACCTACCCATTATTTTGTGACCGAGCTCTAAGGCCACCATCTCCAAGAAGCCTTCATAAGTCCTCCAAAATATATAGGGTCTCTCAGGACTCTGACCTTGCCTACAACTCAGTACCTCCTCTAGTGTGCTTATCGTGTTCTGCCTTGTGTTGTAGTTATTTAGGTATTTTTCTTCTCTCCTATCTTTGATTCATAAGCTCTCTGAGCATGTGGGCAATGCCCTAGTCATCTTTGTGTTCCATGTGCCTCATCCATAATAGAGGTGAATGAATGTTAAATGAGGGCATGCTACATAAAAGCAAAAAAATTACCCTCACTGCTAAGTCCAGAGTGTTACATTTTTAGCTGTTAATGTGATGGTCATTGATATTCTCTCTATAAAAGTAAAATAGCATCCAAAGAATCATCATTTTTTATTTGCAGCAAATTTTTAAAATATAATGTATCTCATAAAAGTTTTACATGTTTTTTCTGTCACACAAAATATCACCTACAATATGTTAGAGATCTAGCAAGTTCCTCCATAAACTAAGAAATACATTTTCTCTGTAAAAGAGAGAGTGTTTTCAACTGTTATGGGTGAGTTATTTAGGGAGATCTAAGGTACAAATAAGCAAAGCTACATCAATTACATAAAATCCACCCTTAGACATTTGTTTTTCTCCCTGTAGTTGAGATACCTAATCAGTTACCATTAGTTTTTTTTAACTTTCAGATAGGTTAATCTTTCAAACCCAAATGTGCACATTAATTAAAGCCTCATCTAACTTTTTAAAAAAGTTCCCTTTTCTTGGTTTTGTATGTTATTTGGAAGAAAGAGGCCTCAAGTAATTACTTAGTTTGGGCCACATTCTATAAGTAAGACTCCAGGCTCATCCAGAGACTTGAGCAGCCAGAACATACTGACGTATGTACTGGGAAAAAGACCCTACAGGTCCTTTGTGAAGGTAAAACATTCTATGTTTAATAACATGCAAGCGGCATGTAAGATTTTTTATTTTATGCTAAGGAATTAGCTTGAATATTCACGCCAGAAAAACACATATCTATAATATTGAGTTTACAGGTATGTGAAGAATTTGGTAAAATACAGTACAAAACAAGTCCAAGTTTATACAGGGACATTAAACTGACACAGGGTATTCCAATGTCTTTGAAGTGAGAAAGTACTGTGTCCGCAATGGAACCCTCCCAATCAGACAAGAGTAGAGTTGCTCATACGAAATTAAGGATCGGGAGAAGGGGCAGTGTACGGTAGAGCATGGGTGGGGTGGGAGAGATGAGTTGAACAGAAAAAATAGTGTGCCCATAGGGTTGACAATGAAAAGTTATCAACCTGATCCGGAAGGCTTAATGCCAGCCTACCTACCCACTATCAATACCACCAACAACGAACACGTGGCACAGGAAGCCAGTGATTTAATAATTTAGTGGAAGCAGGAGAAACTTACTCTAATTAATAAAATTATACAAAGAAATGTATTTACTTACTAATTTACTACCACAGCCAAAGCAGTCAAAAGCCAGAAAAAAATTGGGGGTGGGGAGCAGAGATAAAACATTTCCCAATTTTGTGTAATACTTGTTCCCTCTCCAGTTTTCTTTTTAAATTTGTGTGGAAGGTGAACATTAGAAAATTTCTAAGGACATATATTTAAGGGTTTGAAATTTAAATAATAACATAGAACACTGATTCCTAGTAAATGACATTAAGCGTGCCTTTTTAGTTTCAGAATTTTTGCTGAAGTCTGTAGACTTTGTCACTGATATTGTACATGCATCCAAGAAGATAGATTGTGATACACACACATATGTATACACAAATAAACACATACCCACACACACTGTGTTTAATGTCTATTTTAGCAAGAGAGAGAATATTACATTTTGTTGATTTATTAAGATGCGTTTGCCCCTTTTTAGATCAGCACCCCTGACAGCTCCCCACCTGCCGCTCCCTTACCCAGCCCTGCCTCTGCCCCTTGCTGACCTCCTGGCCAAGACAGAAGAGGCTCTGTGGGGCTGGGTCCTCTGGGCTCAGGCTTGGTGATGCATCAGCACTGTATGGTTTCTTCAGACAGTGACCAGGCAAGCACGCTGGGGAGAGTGACCACATTGACCCTACTGGCAAATGAAATGGTAATTTTGACATTGAAGTTGTTGTACTGAGAAAGCTTAGGGTCTGAGTAGAGTTTGGTTTGAATAACCAAGCATTCCATGCTGTCTGCGCAATCCTGAGCAAGAACAAGATCCTCCCCACCTCCAGTCTTCAATGTTTATATGCAAACTAATCAAAACTAGCCCAAGAAAGGGAGGTACCTGGATTCTCGCCTTGGGGTAACAAATCTACTCATGAGTCCGATTTGGAGGTCGTGTGTCTGCGCCATTGGTAAGTCTCAAATCAAATTCCATAAACAATGCCACTCCTGGATGACAATTTTACTTTCATGTCACTTCCTCTAGTTTCTTTCCATTTTACCCTTAACAATTGGCATGTCAACATACTAACTAAAACACTTAAAAATAATGGTTTCAGAAAAGTTTGCTTCCTCATCCAGGTAAATGGCTACCTTATGGGATCTTGGGAAGTAAGTGAAATGACACACAATTGTCCAAAATGCTGCGTGATATAACACTTTAAAACAATGTGTCACAAGTTCTGAAGATGACTTGAATGAAAAACAAAAACCTGGGGGCCAGCCCCATGGCCGAGTGGTTAAGTTCACATGCTCCGCTTCAGCGGCCCAGGGTTTCACTGGTTGGAATCCTGGGCTCGGACATGGCACTGTTCATCAGGCCATGCTGAGGTGGCATCCCACATGCCACACCTAGAAGGACCCACAACTAAAAATACACAAATATGTACCAGGGGGCTTTGGGGAGAAGAAGGAAAAATAAAATCTTTTAAAAAAAAAAACTGGTTAAAGATAACATAAGGGAAAATAATATAAGGAAGGACAACATCACTGAAAGAAGATCAGTATTTGTTTGCATACATAAATAATAGTATTTTATATTTCGCTTATTCATTCAAGAAACATTTATTGATCTCTTGCTATGATCATATGTGCAGGAAGCAGTGGGGATGCCAAGATAATCGGACAAGAAGTTCACCTTCTGGAGGGGAAGAGGTGGAAACCAACGACTATGGTACACTTATAATGGCTGAGCCTTCATGGAGATGGATTCAGAGTGCTGGGCCATGCAGAATAAAGGGGTCAGCTGGAGGGAGTGGAGTGAGGAGAGGCTTCCAGGAAGAGGAACTATCTGGGCGGAGACTTGAAGCATGAGTAGAACAAGTCAGGAAAGTGCATTTCACCAGGATTGCTTCTAAGTGTGCCTTGTATTAATAAGGCGAAAAGAAAGCAACTAGAAGGGTCTCATGAACTTCATCCAAAAATCAGCATCAGAATCTTATAGTCGAACACACAGTCTATATAAAAATACACTTTAACAATGGTAATAATTAAATATTTATTGAACTCTTATGATGTGCCTTATACGCATTGCCTCATTTAACCCTCACACTGATGCTATGAAGTAAACAATACCGTTATTCTCATTCTATAGATGAGAAAACAAAGGCTTAAGGAGGTTAAGTAATGTGCTTAAGATCATGCAGATAATTAGTGGTAGGACCAAGATTCAAACCCTCATGTGACAGCAAAATGCAGCTTCTCCTCTGAGCAAATGCATGCATAAAAATACACAGAGATGACATGCTTGTTTTAATGTATTCCCCTGCGGCTGAAGAGCTCTTTCTGCAAACTCTGAAACATGCACGCTGGAAAGAAACCTGCAGATTGTTCTCAGGCAAAATGTACTTGATAGATTGACATTGATCAAATTATTAATAGTAATTTAAGTTGTTACTATTAGAATCCTCTCTGGTTTCATCCCCGGCTTTTCCATAACTAGCCAATACCATAACACAACTGGCTCTGGCATCTGGTCAAACCTGCAGAGGTTATAGAAAGGCTAAAATATAGGAGCACCAACTTACTTCCTTAATTACTGAACAAAGAACAAGTGGTCACCAGGGGAAAATAAAATGCCTCCCTTTATTAACTAGACAAATACAATAGAAAAATTATGGTTTCTAAGCAATGTTTATCTTGCAGTTACTCCTGAGCAAATTTATTCCTACTAGACAAGAATGGATAATTGCACTCGAGGTAGGATAATATTAAAAAAAGATAAATTAAAAATACCAATAATTAAATATTGCCTATGAAATGAAGCTCAGGCTAATTAGACATGGTAAACAATAAAGGAAATTCATATTAAGTTGTCTGACTAAAGCAGAGATTTTCTTTTACATGATTCTCAGTTGTAGAATGTATTGTTTTCATTTAATAAGCTTAGCCTATATGATCAGCGTTACAATAATTTTGCCTTCTCTTCATGCTTGTTACCGTTTGACACAAGGCCTCAACCAAAAATAAATCATTCTCTTAACTTTGTTATATCCCAGTGATTGTTATTTGGCAATTTAGACACATTGGGGGATCAGGGGGGTGACACAGGGTTTCTTCAGATTTAGCCAATTTTTATGAGTCCTCTTTTGCCCCACACACCCCATCACCACCCATGCATGTACCCCGTGTTTGAGAAATTGCAGAAACTGAAGAGCTCATTAATTTAGAGCTTTAAAATGGAATCATCCCAGATCAAGAGCGATCTCTCTTCTGTTTTCTCTTTTAATTCTTGTTGCCATTTATGTTCCATCCTGAAATTTAGAGGCAGATGCACGTGACATCACAAAGACAGCCTGTTTTTGTTCTTTCTCATGAACTGCTTCTTGCAGTTCCAAGGATGCAGGTAGAGCAGGCAATCAAAAATTAACCCACTAGGGCCCACAGCCATTTGCACTGCAGAGGTTAACCATAGTTCAAACGCCTATATTCATGTAGAGTTTAGCCTACAAAAGCCACATTTTAAATACTTATGTTAAATATGATTTTTTTTAATATAGGAAAGGAAACCCTTCAGTAGGTCTTAGATCTAGATGCATAATGAGATTTCATAAAGCATCAATAATCACGGTGCCGAGAAATAAGAAAAGTGAATCTAGTTGTGGATACACAATTATATGCATAAACTCACAAGCATGCATGCACACACACATACACACTCAGATGCTTTAGGAAATATTATTTTTGATAAGCCTATATCTGTGCACCACCCCTTTTTTGTCAAAGACGTAAAAGAATTCTTTGCTCTTTTTTCTTGAAAGAGGTGAAAGCCATTTAACCAACCTGCTAGACAGAATCTCTTGCTAATGAACAAGAATCAGGCAGAATGCTAAAATAGTACGTATTTGCTTTCAGTGCATTTTAGCCCCAAATGGACTAAACAGTGGTGTCAGCAAGTGAAGGGAAGATAAGGGATAGACTAAGAATACATCATGTGGAAAAAATTGCATTAGGCCAAAGGAAGAATATTCCTCAAATACTGCTGAGGCTGGGATATTAAGAAATAAAATTTAAACAAGGAGAGAGAGAAGATGAGCTAGGTCCTGCTGAAATACTGCCCTGCCATTATCAAATTCCAACATGTATTTAAGTATGAGAAGCATCAGAGTATATCTGTTGAATGTACATATATATGAATATATATGCATATATATATATGAATACATATATATATATATATATATAAAACTGATTCCCACGGGGGTTAGTTTTTTCCAGGAGAGATGAAAATTACCCTTGCGTGAAAGAAAATAATCATATCCTCAGTCCAATACCAGGTCAAATTATATTCATGCAATGTCCTTCATGCAGAATAGCAGAGGTGCATTAGGATAGAATTGCTGGAATTAACCTTCCTTTGCTCTTTTGGTTTTTAAGAGGCCAAGATCAAAGACCAGGTCCCATCAAATCCATTAAAATAAAAACAGAAATTGCTGGAGGCTGGGGAGGAACTCCAAGGAAAATTACCTCTTCCCTTTCAGTATAAAGCACTGCTGCAAAGAACCTCACTTTATTTAAATCCTTTTTAATACACCACCTATAATTCAAGTGAGAAGCAGGTTGGTTGTAGGGGAAAATTTTATATGAAGGAAAATAAAAAGGAAAGAAGGAGAGTTTCAAAGCGGGCCTTCTGAGCTTATGGATAAACCTGCTTATTGTATACGTGCCATTTCCAAATGTGGGACCGACCCCAGGACCCGGCTGTCTTTGCTGAGACCTATCATTGTGCTTATTTATTCCTGTGCATTATCCTGTAATGGCCCCACAGAGATGATCTTCTTTCAGCACCATCTGCTACTAGGAAAAACAAGAACATACACTACACCTGTTACAAGCTTCCCCGCGTTCTAAGCCTTTTCTCTAGGCAAAATGGTAAATTATGTAAGCAATAAACAGAATCACCAACAGATAGGGAGAGACAGGTCCTGATTCTGGCACGTTTTAATCAAGTACCTAACTGGTATTGAAAGTGGGAAAATGAATCACTTAGCCACCTAAAGTAATCTACAGGGCATGTCAGAGCTTAATACCAAAAATGTAGCCAGCTGGTTATCGAAAGACTGTCTTGGGCTTTGTATTATGCTGACGTAATTCCTCTCAGAAATATTGTCTGATGTGAATATTTGCAATCATCAGACTAAGAAATCACAAAACTTGCTTGACATCAGTATTCGTAAAGTATATCTAAATTGATCCAATTAACATTTATTGAGTCCCTCCTAGGGCCCGGCACTACTCTAGCCACTGAGGAAGACAGTCTTACCCCACAGCAGAAATCGACGTGTTCTCCTTTACACTTGGCTTCCCAGTCCTTGAGTCGTACAGCCCTTTGCAGTCGTCAGTTTCTCCTGCTGAGGATAAACCAGAAGCAACGTTGACTTCAAGCCAACTTTCTAAGAGCTCCTCAGAGACAGATTTTTTTCTAAACACCCCCAAAGGCTACTCCTGTACATGTAGCTTCGTGAAAACTACATTGATGAAACACTTCCTGTTCTAGGAAAAAACAATTATCTGGTGCTAAACATGGTCTGATTTTTTTTTTTTTTTAAAGATTTTATTTTTTCCTTTTTCTCCCCAAAGCCCCCCGGTACATAGTTGTGCATTCTTCGTTGTGGGTTCTTCTAGTTGTGGCATGTGGGACACCGCCTCAGTGTGGTCTGATGAGCAGTGCCATGTCCGCGCCCAGGATTCGAACCAACGGAACACCGGGCCGCCTGCAGCGGAGCACGCGAACTTAACCACTCGGCCACGGGGCCAGCCCCCATGGTCTGATTTTTTTAAGCCTACTGTTTTACCACAAGCTATTGTCTTTACTTATCTATGCATCACACGAAGAAAAATCTGTTGACATCAATTATAGCTCCAGTACTCTATTAGATGTTTATAAAGAACACAAGAGATTTTAATATTTCAAATTGGAAGCAACTAAAACCTTTGAAAACCTGCTAGTACTCCAGGTACTGTCAGATACATCTTATCAACATTCCTCGTGGGTCCCTAATCTTATCTGGGCAACAAAATTCACCTGAAGCAGTTAGATTATGACTGTAATCTCAAATTGTATGCTACTGATCGTTAATTCTATGCGAGTGGAAACAAGGGAGAGAACAGAGTGGGCTGGACTAATCAGGGCAGCCTTGTGGAGGAGGTGGGATTTGATCTGGGCTTTGAAGGATGGAAAGGATCTCTACAGGGAGAGAGAGGAAGGAAAGACAGTCCAAAGAGAGGTGATCACAGCCCCCCGGACTAATGGTCTGGATAAATCAGTAAAAGTCTATCAGCAGGGGTGGAAAACCTCACCCACCTTATTGAGTTTGGATAGTGCTGTGTGAGTGTGAGTGTGTGCACTCTGGTATATTACAACTTAGAGTATGTCTGACCTTATGTACGTGCATTACATGTGTGTGACGAAGAGATAAAGAGACAGACAGACAGACGCTATTTGATCCACTCATAATACATCCTTATGGAATTGCTTTATGGAATAATACCATCTCAAATCGCCATATCATACTTATATACATTATAAAGAAACATCACTACAATCCTCATCCCACAATTAGAATTATATCTAGTGAAATCCCTATCTCCCTTTTGAATAGATGGCCTTAGGAACAAATGACTGTCTTGTCTATTAATTAAACATGCTAATCTTTCACATTCTTATTCGGATAGGAGAACTTTGGAGAGGAGACTGTGGAATGCTCTCGTATACTGATAAATCTAAATTAATTGCTACTTCACAGGAAACAGATCTAGGCATTGTTACAGACAGCTCAATAATGATAATGATACTGAATGCATGGCAGTGGTCAAAAAGTGCATAAATTAGACTATACTAAGAAATGAATAGATAATATGAAAAATGCCATAAAGCTGTAACATGAGCCAACCGGGCATTCTCACTTTTATGTAAAACGCATTCAGCTCATGTCACTTTACCTCCAAAGACAGATACCTTTGACAGCAATAGGAAACACAAAGGCCCAGTGAAGGGCAACACGCTCACTGAAGACTGCACATGGGGCAGGAATAAAGAGAACGTCCCCACAATATGAGGTGAAGATGACTTTGCCCGTTTCATCCAGGGAGGAGAGAGGGACAGAACTACACATCCCAGACCTTCTGAATTCACACTAATGATGAGGAGATCCCACCAGAGACATGAAATTATCCCAGAAGGAAACATGAAGTGGAAAAACCAACAAGATGCGTGTGCTGTGCACTTCCTTTGAGTCAGTCCAATTTCTTTACTGAAAATGCGTCCTAGAGTCTTTGAACCCCTCAGTGAGGGTCCCAATATGTCTGCTGTGGGAGGAAAGGGAAAAGGTTGTAGGGAGATCACAATAAAAAATGCTAAGGTCGTGGTCACTAATCTGCTTTCTGATGTTTTCTGATAGACAAAGGAAATGGACAAATAATCCAGAGCCTGTCTAAACTCAGTTAAGGCCCAGCACCTTGAGGGCAGAGAGTAATGAAGAGGAGAACAGGTGCTGGACCCACACGGCCCAGGTTCAAAACCCACCTTGGGTGCGTGTTAGCTGTGTGATCTTGGGCAAGTTACCTAACCTTTCTGTGTCTTTATTTCTTCATCATGAAAGTAAGCATGGTAATTATAGTCTCTATCTATAAGGTTGTTGTGGAGGCTTAAATACATAGATAGTGCTTACAACTATGGTTGAAAGGTAGTATTGGCCGATGTAAACACTGTTCATGGGCTTAAAACACAAGCTTTATGGAGGGCTTCTACACAGCTGACACCATAAATCCTCGCAACTCTCTACAGGTGGTATAGATACCTCCATTTTGCAGTTGAGGAAACAGAAGAACAGAGGGGTTAAGTACTTTGCCCAAGGTCACACAGCTAGTAAGTGATAGATCCTGGATATGAACGCAGGCGGTCTGGCTCCAGGATCTGAGTATTAATCTTTACACTTCAGCCACTACTTGCAATTATTGGGTTCCCTGCCCCTATCATCAAAATCAGGCTGACACTTCTCTGTGTTTGTGTTTGGTTTGGTTTTGCTTTGCTTTGTTGCTGCCTGGGGGTGGGGGCGGGAGGAGAGAATATCTGGGAATAGAAGCTCCTAAAGGGCAAGGCCCTCATCAGCTCTATTGACTGCTCTATCCCCCAGTGCCTAAAACAGAGCCTGGCACACAGGAGGCGCGAAATGCATCTGTTAAATGTAAATGACGAATCAATGCATGCCCAGAGGGGCGTGTGATAGCTGTAAATACTAATCACCATGCAGGACAAAAACGTGTGTTTGTTGGGGAGGAGGAAAAGTTGAAAACAGCTATTTCTGGAGGGTCTGCAAATTGTTTTAAGTTAGAAGTCATCTTGGCCAGAAGAGAGGGAAGGAAAAGATGGGTAGATGCCTCCTAAAGCTGCCAGCAGGAATCAGGTTGCGTGTAGCTTTCGAGAACCTCCCAGGAAAGAAAGAAACAAAGTATTTGCTCAGTCTCAGACACTTAATACTAAGCTTTTTCAAACAGCAATTGCCTTTAACTTAGGGAGCCCAGAGGACGTCCCAGGTGGGCACTGGTGTCAGATGAGGGGCATCAAGGCAGGGCTGAGCAAAAGTGGAGAGCAGCAGTTGCGGGGGGTGGGGGGCGGGAACTCCAGAATTTCCCTGTGGGGAGCGCTTAGGGGTAGCACACTTAGGTGATGCCAGAAAATGTGTCTTGAATTTGCATAAGACTTCAGTTTTTTCTTAAATTGTGTGTTGATTTGGAATAGGTTTGCAGATGGAGAGTAATGTGGAAGGGGCCTACAGCTGCCCCTCCTACGCCAAGTACCCCTCAGCTCTGCTCTTAAATGCAGACTCTTGATCACCATGGAGAATAAATCTCCTGTGGGGCAAAAATGGCAGCAGGGTAAGGGAGAGCTTGGTAAAAAACAGTGAGAGTGGCATCTGAGGGAAGGCTGGATGAAAATTCAACATAATTCCAAGTCTCGAAGACATTTTCGGGCCCAGTCACCCTCCTGCCATGCCTCTCTTTGCTGAGCCACTCACCCTCTCATCGTCACCGCCATCTGCTGAACACCAGGAGCCTAGGGCTCTCCCTTCCTGAGTGACATCAGCTGGGCTGGCTGAGTCCTGCTGGGCTTGGCTGTTTGAGGACTTCTCCAATCAGAACTCGAGTGCCACCGACCTGAGGAGAAACACATCCCCTCACAGCTCCTCTTTCTACAGAGGGGACTGCTGGGAAGACAGAGATAAATGCTGTCACTGTATGAAGTGATTTTCATGGGTTGGCTTAACTTTTCACCTGCTCTCCTGTCCCTTTCTTATCCCACTTGGCCTTTTTTGTTACATGAAAGAAGGTTTGTAGGAATGGGGAAAAACCAGCGTTTATTGAGGCTCTACTATGCACAGACATTTTATGTAAGCACCAAAACAACTCCGAAAACAGAGATTCTTATCCTATTTTTATAAGTGAGGACCAGAGATATTATAAAATTTGCCTACAGTCGCAGACTTGGAAGCAGCTGAGCTGAATCCAAACACTGTCCAGATGAACTCAAAGCTCTTTCCACTGCACCGTGTCGCCCCCAGGCACAGGCCATGCTGCAGACTTGGTCAGCCAGCAACTATAGCACCTGTATCAGTCAGGGTCCCACACAGATAGGACACTCACAATAGGCTGACTTGAAAAAGCTTTACTTAACAAAGCAGCTGTTTACAAAGTGTGGGTGTATGGGAACCATAAGGGATAGTGCAATAACCTGGAGGTAGCCACAGCAACTAAGCTGTGAGCAACCCTCGGCCCAAAGAGATCAGGGCAGAGTGTGATCAGCAGAATCTTCAGAAGGAGGAGGTCATGTAAAGTCAGCCCCCGTGGTTAACTCCCTCTTGAGGGCAGTGACCTTCAGTCCAGGGCACACGCAGTCTAAAGGGACCTTCCAGGGACGGTAAATAGATCCCAACCTTACTCTCCTCTCTCCCTCCTATTTCCTACCAGGGGCCAGTTAGGAAACCCATCTAGAAGCCAATATTGATATATCTCCTATATATATGTTGATATAGCCCCTATAAGTCAGCCTCCCAGGGCAGAGAATAGGGAAAAAGGATGGAGAGCAAATCAGAAGCGATAAGTGGAAGATATTTAGCGCCGCACTGGGTTAAAAGAAAGGGGGAGGAGGGAGAAAGTCATAAAAGACACCCCTTGCCTTCTTCCTAGCTTTCCCTAAAACCCAACCCAACTCATCAAGATCACTGGATATCTGGTTTCCACGCTCCTTGGAGAGCAACCTAAGGGTTTATGGTATACAGGATCTACTCAATTTAGCAAGTGCTTTTGTGGCATGAGCAAAAATAGGCTCCAGTCCAAGATCACAGTGGTCCACAGGATCGCCAGGTCACAATAATATGCGATGAGACCACCAGGACCCACAGGATGATGAAGTCACCGTAACATGGGATGAGGAGATGAAAGGTAGAGGAGAGAAAAGCACAGGGGGTGTGGCCGCTGCCCAGCAACTGCTCTCCCTTAGGTTCCTGCTCAGCCTCCACTCCTTGGTGAGTGGTCCAGCCCAGGAAATAGCGATCTCAAGCATCTGTGAAAGATCCTAAGCAAGGAAGAAAATAGCCCTGGGGCCGACACTAGGAAATGTCAAGATAGATTCAAATTGCTAACCTTTTTACTTGCGCATGTTAAAGAAAGTGTTTTTGTCAAGCCATTTAAATGCTGTCTACCTGCCTCCCTGAGAATGAATTCTAAAAGTTCATCATATCTCTGCTAACCAAGCTATTCCTCTTGTGATCTCAAATTTGTCGCCCTTCCAAAGTGCCTCTTGTTCTTTCCTTTTAGGAATGACAAAGACAGGCTGCACAGCTGGCCATCTTTTGCACCTTTGTTATCTTATTCTTTCGTTTGTCTCTTCATTCAACAGTGTTATAGAACAGCTACTAGACATAACAACAATCACATTGTGCTTTACAAAATTCTCGTGTCTCATCTTGATTTACATTCACAACAAACCTCAGGAAGTCATCCTGGAGAATATTGGCACCCTCCTTTTAGAGACAGGGAAGCTGAGCCCTCAAAAGAGTGAAAGTCTTGTCACAGCAATGAGGCACAGAATGGCCCCCTGTGACCTCCAAGGCTCTATGTGACTCTGCTGGACCTCCCTTTCCAGCCCCATCTAATGCCATCCACCCCGCATTCACTGAGCTGCAGTCACGTGGCCTTCCTTCTGCTCCTCAAACACAGATTCATTCTGTCCAGCTGTTCCATTTTCCTAAGACATCCTTCCTCACGTCTTCCTGTGGCTGACTCCTTGCCTCTTGGGGCTCAATTCAAAGGCCACCTCATCAGAGAAGCCTCCCATGGCCACTCAGTGCAAAGAGGCCCCCTGACCCCATCATAATTATATTATTCTGCTTGTGCTTCTTCACAGCACTGATCATTTTCTGATATTATCTCATGCATGTTGTTGTTTCTTGTTTATTATTTTTCTCGTCCTCTAGAACATAATCTCCATGAGAGTGGTGCCCTTCTCTACCCGGCTCACTCCTGTATCCCAGCACCTAGAGCAGATACTTGTCACAATTTCACATTGAATATTTAGGTAATTTTTAAAATACACCTGTTTATCCTCTACTCCATAAGCTCTGTGAGAGAAAGAACTATGCTATTTTGTTTACTGCTATGCAATACAGATTAGGCACTTAGCAAGTGTTTTATTCAAGGAAAGAAGGAAGGAAAAAAGAAAGGAAGGAAGGGAGGGAGGCGCCTATTTTATTTTACCTTTAATATGGACCAGGCACTCTGCTAAGCCATTTATATTCTTGTCTTATTTGGTCCCCAATTACCCGCAAATAGATAAGTTGTCCCTAGTTTTGCAAACGAGAAAACTGAAGCAAGGGGAGATTACGTAACATGAGCAGTTCTCACTGGGAGCAAGTATAGAACAATGTCTCATGCTCCAGGCCATGCTCTTTCCCACCACATCACGCTCCACCCGAGCACACTTACGTTTCCTGCTCCCAAGTGGGAAGAGAGAGGACAGGAAGCTACAAGAGGATAGCTTTAGTTCAATAGAAGAAAGAACCTTCTCTTGGTCAGAGCTGTACAGGGCTAGAAGGAGCTGCCTCAGGAAGTGACAAATAGGCCACCAGGTCTAGTGGTGAGCTGGTAGGGTCAGGACCCATACAAGAAGACATCAAATGGGAAGATCAGCAGATCCAGAATTGGCTACAGACAAAGGAAACAAGCAAATACGTAAACATATGGAGGATAATAGAGCCAGGTTTTTCCACCATCAAAGAAGGGAGTCATTAGTACGAAAAAGGGGAAAGCTGGAAGACATCCTGTGGTTTTAAGAACACCTTGCACGTGGATCTTAATTTCTAAATACCATTCTCCACTGAAAGGAACCAGGGTTCTCTGTACTATTCTTGTCATATCTCTGTAAGTGTGAAAATATTTCTAAATAAAGAGTAAAGAAAAAAGTAACAAGTTTTGTTTTCAGTGAGTATGCAAACATGGGGCAGTCCAGTGTTTCTCAAACTTTAAAGTGCGGGCGGGTCACCTGGGGATCTTGGTAAAAGATCTGATTCAGGAGGTCTAGGGTCAGTCCAAGATTCTGCATTTCTAATAAGCTGCCAGTGAACTTGATGCTCTGGTCCACAGACCAAACTGGGGTGAAACAACCACATGATTACTAATAATAACCTAATTACCATTTAGGAAGTGCTCCATATTGTCAGACATTGTACTGGGTGTTTAATGGGCATAATCTCTAACCCTATCCACCTTTGATAGATGTGGAAGGCACTGAAAATGCAAATAAATAGCCCAAGCCAGAGATCCCACAGTAACAGTCCACAAAGGGCACGGGAGTCAGGGAGATTTTGGACGTAACTCTAGATCAATCACTTACTCAATGTATAGCCCTGGCAAGTGACTTAATCTTGCTGTGCTTCACTTTTCTCCTTTGGCATTGCTATGAGAAATAACGCAATTACTCAATGCAGGGCCTGAAGTATACAGCAAATGTTACCGAGTGGAGCTCATGATCCAAAGGCTGTGTCCTTCCCACCACACTGTACAATGAACACTGATCCCAGTAGATAATCTTTAAGATTCCTCCCTCCCAAGCAGGAGGTTCTATCCTCACAGAAGGAAGGTGTTTTGTAGGATGTGCATCCAGAGGGAGAGCCCCAAAGAAAAATTATGTACCCAGATTGGCCAAGGAGAAGAAAAAGTCTTTTTAGTTAAAACAAAGAGCATCAGCCAAGAAACACTGCCCAGAATCAGGCAGACAGGGGCTTTTGGTGGTGAGGAGACCAGTCTGGTTAGAGCAAAGAGACCATGTAGCCCAAAAGCAGCCAGCAAGGTGCATGGAAGGAAAAGTCTGGGGTAGCCAATTGCTAGAGCACTTCTAAGGCAAGTCTGCGAGTTTAGCTTGCTTTCTTCTGTAGGTGGCCCAGACAGCCTTGTTGCAAGACAAATCCCTGCTTATTGAACAAATCCTCTTAAACTGTCTGAACATCAACAGACTGCAGCTTTCAAATCCAGATTACAAATCGTAGCACTCATTGGGCGTATCTTTGATGACTGAATTAATCTGTGAGCAGTTTCCTTGCATGAACAATGTGATGCTATTAACATAAGGACATATCCCCAACCAGGAAAAGGCTAGTTCACCAAACACACCTGGCCCATTTGAGTTGCTCGACTTCTGGTGCCTTCACCTTCATGAGTTTTAATTACCTTATTGCCCATTTCACACGGAATCCATTCTTTTCCAAGGCATCCACATTCATTCCTGCACCCGTCAGAACGGAGTAATTTCTTGTCTGCTGAGATGAATATGTACATCCCTTATTTATTGCTCTTTGGGTAAAATAATTCCCCTCCCACTTACGTTTCTTCAAGATTATTTAATTTCTTCATTCCACCTTTTCACTTTGGAAAATTTTTCTCTCTCAAATCTAAATTTCTGTGTCTACAGTCCTTTACAAATTATATCTCCCCACCTGCTCTCCTTGGATGTAAATTAGCTGAACATTGAGAGAAAAATCATTGTTGCTCTGGTTCATCCTTCAGTGAACATACCCCAAGAACACTTGCTCCTAAACTATTTCTGTTTGCCAACCAGCAGCCAGCCAGCAACCCACCCACCCACCTGATGGTTGGGGAAAGATGACAGAAGGGAGAGGAAAAGAAACTGGGGGTGGGGGGGGGAGAGATTCCAATGACCAATATCCTGGCCCTATTCCAACCTGGATAATTAGTCTGCCTCTATTTCGAACATCTTTCCCATTTGCCGCATGCATGCGTGCATGTGTGTGTATGTTGAATAGGGGGAAGGGAATTCCATGACAATTTTTTTTTGTTGATTTTTCTCAGCCATGGCACATTGGAAATAACCTTAAAATTATAAATATAATCCTGGGGAGAGAAGCAAATGTCTCAGGGTTCAAAGCTCAAAAGGGCTTGGAGATAGCCAAGCGTGCAGAATTTTTAAAGGTCTTAGGAAGCTTTCACAGTCTCAGAAAGCAGCCTCTAAAAGTGCGAGAAAGGAATGTTAACATAAACAGCCCCCCTTATCAGGAACAATGCTAGAAGGCAAAGAAGAGGCCTTGCCCCCTATTGATGGCTCCTGACTGACTCATCCACGTTTTGTCCTTGGCCTGTCCCTGCTTTGCTCTTCCAAAAACCGTCTCTCCAGGTGACATCCAGGACACAGATGGGACTTGCAAGGATGGAAACATGGGATTCTTGTAGCACGGCCAGCTCCCTTTCTTAGACAGATTGAGCTATAGCCATTTGATAAAGATTGAAGATTTCGTTCAAGAAGAAGGAGAGAATTAAGTCTTAATACACAGCCAAGCAGTTTAGAACAATTCCCTTAACCCAGCACTTCTGGAAGGCATCCACTACATATATCTAATGGCAGAAAGGCACCAACAGGTACCCAACAGAGCTGTGGGGAGAGGCTTAAGCAGTCCTCTACAAGCTGGAAATTTTAATTATGGGTACTACATTGAAATTCAAAGAAAATTTTGTGTTCCACATACATATATATACATACAAAACATTTGTTTTAATATAAAAATATAAATGTTTTAAATTAGTTACCGGTTAGTAAAATTGATAGTCCACTTAAATCTGTATCTGCTGCCCTTGTCCTTTCCTTCTCCATCCTTTCTGGAACATTCTGCAAGCCCAAGAGGTACCAACGTTCCTGTAGGAGAAAGTCATGTCTGTTCCATGTCTGGTTATCTCAAGACCCTTTGCCCCTTTTACATGTGAAAGGATAAAATTCTGAGAGAGTGAATGAGGGTTCTCTCTCCCTCCATCTTCCTGTCACTCTGTGACCCACCAGCTATTGAATGGGGGACTTGATCACATTGCAGGGAGGGCAAATACAGATAAAAGCCAGGAAGGCAAATGAGCCTCTGAATGGATGGCTGGGGGTGGTTATTTTTTAATTCAGAGCTAAGAAAATAGTTTTGAAAACTAAAGTTGTCTATGTTAAAGCTAAACTTTTAGAGACAGAAAATAGGGTTTGAATTCAAAGCTAATGGCTTAGAAGACCTAGAGAAGAAAGTTTACAACATCAACTACAAAACAGAAAAGAATTAATTAGGGGGCTGGCCCGGTGGCAAAGTGGTTAAGTTCCCACCTTCCACTTCAGCTGCCCGGGGTACGCTGGTTTGGATCCTGGGTGCAGACATAACACTGCTTGGCACACCATGCTGTGGTAAGCGTCCCACGTATGAAGTAGAGGAAGATGGGCACAGATGTTAGCTGAGGGCCAGTCTTCCTCAGCAAAAAGAGGAGGATTGGCAGCAGATGTTAGCTCAGGGCTAATCTTCCTCAAAAAAGAAAAAAAAGAATTAATTATATTGTATGAACCTTTTTCTTTTTTCTCAAGCTAGCGGAAGGAAGAAAAGTAGAAGGAATAAGACTTGATTGTAGCTAGTGGCTCCCTAAGGGATCCTTCTGCCCACCTCCTGCCAAGGCCCAGGGAAAGCTGATAACACTCCATGCAGGTTAGGCGTTTCCTGAGCAGAGGCAATCTGTAAGTCCCTTCCAAATGAAGCCCTCTTCCCAACCCATCACATGCTCCAGTATCAAGTATTTACCATCCAGCCATAGCAGAATTGAAAGGCCATGTTCATGCAAAAACAACCTTGAATAGCTTCAATTCTCCCCAACAAAAATCCTCCAAGATCAAGAATAACATGAGGCAGTGATATCAGAAGAACACTATTAGACCTGTTGCATATTTATAAATGTGTCCATTGATGTCCCCTGCCATACTGTCCATCAGTAATGCTGTCAAATCGTAAAGTGCACACGCAGGAACTGATGCAGCCCAGGTAGGGGAGAAGGGGCAGGAAATGAGCTGTAGTAAGGGATTCGCACTTGAATAATCAGGTATTGGAATTAGTGACACTTTAAAAAACAGGATTTAAGTAAATCAAGAATCCGATTAAGTACATCAATGATACCACAGTTGAGCATGTGGAACATTTTGCCCATAGTCTGACATCTTTAGAACCAAAATATATTCTAAAGGTGCATCTTCAGTGCACTGTTATGATATCAAAGGACATTTTCACTCTACCCTCAGAGAGATTTGATTGTATTAAAGTATTCTGAAACATTTCTGCTTAATTTCATGAATGATTAGTTGTTATTTTTGGAAACATTTATCTATCCAACTATTCCATTTCTTCTTAGGAAGTTTTTCGTGTTAAGAAATGTCCATTTGTTCAATAACTTTTTTTTAAGCATTTGTTGTAAGCTAAGCACTATGTTAGGGTTGAGAATATTGATGCTGTTGTCTAGCACCATGCTTGTTACATAGGACTCCCATGATATTTATTGAATAATTACATAAAAGATGGATAAGATACATCCTTGAGAAACTTGATAGTTTCTAAATGTTTCCCATGCTCCTAAGAAGGATTCAAGAGTGACTGAGAATGGATTAGCTGACACAGGGAGGTCATCCAACTGACAAGAAGAGTGCAAAATAGTCTGTAACAACCTAGAGATCAGAAACACAGAGGGTTGTAGATAATTTAGCAGCAGATAAGGCCTAGAAATAGATTGGTAAAGAACACATGTACAAGATACAGCAGCATCAGTCACCAACACAGAAATGAGAAAGGCCAAGGATGAGAAGCAAAGGCCGCCTCCCACTGACCCTTGGGCCATATATGAGCCTTCCAGAACTGATGCATTCCCTGAAAAGGACAGGAAAAATAGCGGGGTGGAGGAATCTTGAATTGAGTGAATTTTATCCGAAAGGGGCTAAGGGAAACGTCCCTGAGTTTACCAAGGTTTGGTAAGAGTACGTTTTCTGCTCTTATGGGAAACAGGGAGGCTTAAAAAATACACTTAGTTCAGTTTTAGAGAAAAAAAGAAAATTTTGTACTTGCACATTTGACCACAAAGTTGCCCGCTACTTACAGATGAAAGAACTAGGACTTTCTTGGTACATACAACTGGAGAGGAATGAAGCATGTTTCCAACCCCAGGCTGTGTTGCTCCAAGAATGATCATTCTTTCCACTGCACCATGTAATCTCTCTAAAAGATTGGGTCTCAGTTTGTCAAAAAAACTTTTTAAGGTGTTATTCATATTTTCAAATCTTAAAAAAAAAATAGGAGTGTGCTTCTCTGGTGAATAAACCTCACAATGCCTTGCATTAAACTGTTCTCCAAAATGACAGCACCGTTTAATTATCCAACCTCAATAGACCAATGTGGACCTAAAAGTTTTGTCTCAGCTCAATAGGTATGTATTTAACAGCTGACATCTGTGACCACCAGTTCTGTGTGCTAGATGGTTTACATATGCTGTGTAGTTCTGCGTTTCTCAAATTGTGGTCTGCACACCTGCAGCATCTCCTGGGAGCTTGCTGGAAATGCAGACTCTCTGAATACACTCTAACCTACTGAATCAGAACCTGGATCTTCACAAGATTCCCTGGTGAACTGTATGCACATTAAAGTTTGAGAAGCATTGCTTTCGTTGACTCTAAGTATTACTTCAAGTACTTATAGGATCACTTATAACCATAATTTTGGAAAAAATATTGTACCAAAGCTCAAAATGGTACATTTTAAAATGTATTTTGTATTTATCAGAGCTCTTTCCATTGAAAGTGACAACTCAAACTTGGTTAAATTAAAAAGGGAAATGTATTGAAGGCTCAGATAACCAAGGGGAGAATAAGCACACGGCCAGGCTTCAGAGATTAATGGAACCGGAGATAAAAACGGTGCCAGACTCTCAGTCATCTTTGCTATTGTATTGGCGTGTCTGCTTCATTCTCTCTGACAAGGTATCATCACAAAGCAAAGAATATGGCTACCAATAATCTCAACTCCCCACCTATCTGTAGGTCTTGCCATCCAATAGGGTATAAATCCTTCTCTCTACCTCCAGCCAAAAAAATATATGAAAATTCTCCATTTGGCCCAGCTTAAGTCAACTCTTCATCCTGGGATCATCAACTGTGTTGAGGAATCAGCATGGTTTTGCGAGATTGAGGGTGGGAAGAACTTCCATAAGAAGATGGCAGCTCTTATGCAAACTACATAGCCCATGTGTAGCAAAGAGCATTTCTCAGATGAAAGGAGATGGCAGTGCTGTTAGAAGGAGAAGGAAGAAGTGGTGCTGGGCAGGCAACCCAATAGTGTCTACTGCACATCCCACGATCGTGTCACATTCCTCTCTTTGCCCCTCATTCTTTCTCTATTGGATACATAATTGCAAGTACATAAGCATTATACGAGGTCAGGTCAAGGCCAAGGACATGGACATAGAAACACAATAAAACAAAAATAAAAGATGACACTTCTCAAAGTTTGTTAAGGCAAAAATATATCATAATATCCCTGATAGAAGAGAGCCATGCACATCGTCGATATTAAAAAAAAAAAAAAAAAAGGTCATCAATTGTGTATGCTTCCTTTAACCAACGGGATTAGCAAACAAATGCTCTCCCTCTGCCTTTACTGACACTTCTTTCTCAAATTAGAATTTTAGTCATGGAACTATAGCTGCACCAGTACCTTCACTAACCCCACTCAGCTGATAGGACTTCTTGCTATTCCTCAAATACACCAATGCCTCCAGGCCATGGCACTTACTATTCTCAATATCTGGGATGACATCCTTCTAGAACTTCCATGGATCATTGCCTCTCTCCATTCAAGCCTCAGCTTAAAGGTCACCTCCTTGGAGAGAACTTCTTTGACCACTTACCTAAAGCAACTGCACCCACTACACACACACACACGTGCACACCATGCTCTACCTCCTTTGACCTGTTTTAATCTTTTTCATAGCACTTATCACTACCTGATAGATCATATTTATTCATTTACAGTCATGCACCACATAATGATGTTTCAATCAATGACGGACCACATATACAATGGTGGTCCCATAAAATTAGTACCATATAGGGTAGGTGTATAGTAGGTTATACCATCTAGGTTTGTGTAGGTATGCTCTATGATGTCCACACAATGACAAATTTGCCTAATGACACATTTTTCAGAACATATCCTTGTCGTTAAGCTGGCACCACAAGGGCAGGGACTTACAGTGTCTTTTCTCCCCTGTATTCCCTACACCTAGAACGGTCCTTGACACCTAATCATTGCCTAATAAATTTTTGCTTAGCGAAAAGAACGAATGAAGATAGAATGTGTGAAACCCTAATATTGGACAGGTGGTCAGCACAGTTGTCGAACTTTCCAAGGACGACTGAGGGAGCTGGGGTGTAGAGTAAGATGGGAAGCAGACATTAAAACCAAAAAAGGAAATGAAAGTCTGTCTGGGAGTCAGCAAATAATGATAATTACCCCCAGGAGAACAGAAAACAGTCACATATCCCCCAAAAGGAGGTCTAGGGCTGGTAAGTTGGAGATCTGATGCTGGATTCTGCAGCATCTTTGCTATTGTACTAGGCTTCTCTTGTCAAGTTTTTAGTGCAAATAAGGAAAATGCTTCACCAATCACCACCTACAGCTATACAGATCCAAGACGCAAGTGGGAAATTTTCCTCCTGCCCAGAAGTGCACTGCCACTATACTAAAAGAGAGATCTGAGCTCACCTCCTTCCCAAACTGAATCATAAACTCCCAAAGCCAGGACCAGGAAGAGCACTAAACAGAGTTGGAAAACCCAGATTAAACTCAAGCTCTCCATTCCACCTGCTTCATAAGCCCAGGAAAGTTGGTTAAAGAACTGGTTGCCCCAGTTTCTTCATCCCCTCAGGCAGATGAATAGCCTCAGGTAAGGCTACTCAAGTCCACAGAGATTATGTAACCTGCCCAAAGTTATGCATCTGGTGAGTTCCTTTGAACGCTCATCTGTCTGTCTCCAAAATCCATGCTTTCACTGTGTTTGTCACCCACACTATTGAGAGACTGAATATACAGACAACAGTCAGACTGTGAGCAGAAACAGGACTCTGACGCAGAACTTCTGAAGCAACCAGTCCAAGAAACCAAACCACATCCTCTGTAGCAATCTGCCCGCAACAGCCAGGACTCAATCAATAACTGACAGCTTCCCCAATTTTTGCCCCTGCTTCCAACTTAGGACCAACCAGAAAAAGCTAGCTATGTCCCACCGACCAATAACATGGATTGCCCCACATCTAGAGAGCCCACCCCCAGCTTCCCCATGCCCACAACCTTCAATCAGGGTATAGCTAAAGCCTTCCTCTTTTTTCACTATAAAGCTATCCGACGACTCTGCCTGTCTTTAAGTCTCTGCCAAACAAAAGTGACGGTGCTGACTCGTCTACTATAGCAAGCTCTGGATAAATAACCTTTGCTTGTTCTCAACTGGGTGGTCTTTGTTTACATATGAAGGGAGTTAAACCTTAGCACCTCGCAGGAGGCCAGGCACACACTAGGTGCTCAATAAATGTTCAGTGGAATTGAGCTGAGCTGAATCTACAACAGAGCGATAATAATAGATAATAATAACATTCTCATAGTGTCACTATCAGGATTAAATTAGATCACCCAAGTAAAAACATTTTGAAAACTGTAACGTGCTATGGAATCATAAGGTATTATTAAGTGAAAAACAGTGTGTAATCAGAACCACATAAGAGAGTAGTAGTATGATGCTGTTTATTCTGGGGATTCTTAATGATGAGAGACTCTTGGAATTATTTCCAGCTTTTTGATTATGTGAATTCAATAGCCAAACAGGCAGAAACTCTTTCTAGATTCTTTCAAAACAGAGTCTTAACTAATCAAGGTCTTCGTGGGAGAAATTCTGGAATTCCTAAACCCTGTCTCCCTGCTTTGATCAAACTCTAACTACGCCTTCTCAGTTTTGTTCCTCTGGCTAAAATCATACATCTTTAAACATGCCTGCCTATGCCAGAGCAGAAAACATAAAAGATTGCAGAGAGCAGATAGTCAGGATTTCACTTTGGTGTCTCCTGCCTGACCAGCATTTCTCTTAAGCTTTAGAGTTCCTGTACCCTGGATAGAGCTCATCTATATTGTTTGATGATTCCTTCGTTTCCTCACTCAACTCAAATAACCCCCTGCCTATAACCTGCCTGGCCCTAGAGCTTCCGCCTGGCCCTGCCAACCTGTCCTCGCCCGGCATATCCTACTTCTTTTCGCCTGCTGGAATGAGAGTGCCTGATCTAGTCTCCCGCCTTCCGAGGACTGGTACTTTCTCGTTAATGTGGATTGCATCCTCAAGCAAAGCAGAGGACTGAGACTAACTTGCAGGCTGCCCAGAGAAAGCCTTCCTTGGCAGCATTTTCTGGGTGAAGTCATCATAGGCCAAGGTCTGTTTCCAAGTTTTTAAGGTCAAGAAATTCATCAAGAGACGACCAGTCTTTTAAGGATAGGTTGTACTAAACATACTCACAAGAAAGCAATATATAAACTAGAATAGTTGCCATTTATTTACTGAACCAAACACAGAATTAAGAGGTTTGTGGACATGAACTCCTTCAGTCTTCACAGCAATCAGAGGAAGTAAATGGAATTTAGCCCCATCTATAGGTCAAGCCACTCAGGTCCACAGAGATTATATAACCTGCCCAAGTTTACACAACTGGTGAGTTTTGAATGTTCATCTGTCTGACTCCAAAATCCATGCTCTCAGGCATCATTCTATATGACTTCATTTTCAGCAAGAATATAATTACTAGTCCACTGGATCTTGAGACAGTGAGAAAAGTGCATTTGATCCCTGTGTGAAACCTACACATAAAGCCAAATTGTAATTTGGAGTTGATTGACAAACTTAGAAACAAAGCAAGGAGAGTGAGTTGGGTGATGCAAAGGCCTAAATACCTGGGAGCTACTTGAGGACAAG
This sequence comes from Equus caballus, assembly GCF_041296265.1. Lineage (NCBI taxonomy): Eukaryota > Metazoa > Chordata > Mammalia > Perissodactyla > Equidae > Equus > Equus caballus. The sequence continues at coordinate 111,429,642 of NC_091686.1, forward strand.
GAATTGGATTTTTATCTAGCATAGTGTTCTGGTACACTGATGCTCAGTAAATATTGGCTAAATAAATGATAGCATTCACCATAATACTTTAACACACCCCTTTCTACCAAAAGAATATGCCCTGGGTGGCAGACACTGATGATTATACTCAGTTAGTTTCTATCAGGAAACTTATGGCAGACATGAACGTAGGATGATTTAAAGAAGATTTAATAAAAGGACTATTTACAAAAGTGTGGGCATGGTGTAGAGAAAGCGCATGATCCTGGAGCTGTTACAACCCCATAAGCCTAAAGAGACTAGGGAAAGAATGGTTACTGGGACCCAGGAAAAAAAGTTGTGTAGAGGGCCATTTTAGAGCCTTTGGTCAAGGGCATAGGCACCTTTGGGTAATGTCTCAAGAAAGGAACTGAGGAAATATACCCTGACCTCCCTCCCTTCATTCCCTTCAGTCTCCTGCCTGGGCTCCCTTTGGCCAAACCAAACTGGAAGTCCAAGGCCCAGGAACGCTATGATGCAATCCAGACAGGTCAGCTTCCAGAAGGGACAGAGAAGGTTGGAGAGTGGATCTATGGGGCACAAAATTGCTACACATTGCCTGCTTGATATCTATTTCCCATGCTTTTTTCCTTTTTAATTGCTCTTGGAGACACAGTTTTGGTCGATGACATGCAGGCAGAAGTCTGCTTGGAATTTTTGGAAAAATTTTCCTTTCTAAATATAGATGTCATTCATTCTTTCTTTTGCCTTCTTCCTACCTGAATGCAGACAAGAGGAAGAGCAGCCATCTTTTTTACCATGAAGAAGCCATGAGGATGACAGGCAAGGAAGGTAGAGCAGAAACCTGGAAGGAGGCAAGGTCTCTGGGTAGCAACCCCAGATGATCTATCATCAGACTTCATATGAGAAAAATAAATCCTCCATCCGGTTAAACCGTGGGGGCCAGATTCCTGTTTTATATAGTCTTACTCAATCTTGAATTGATATACCCTCCAAGCACCCAAACTGGAGCATAGCCAGGTTTAGGTCATCCCCCCGGATGCATACACTCAAACGTTGCCACCCTAAATATATACATATACATGTATGTGTATATATATGTATATACATATTTGTATTTCCATGCTGACCTTTGCTTTTCCATCCTCATACTCGTTGGCAACCGATTGGTTAAGCTATGATCAGGTTTTGGTAGCCTGGGAGTCATTGTCTCTTTAGAGTGAATTACATGGCTCTGTTCTCATCTGTTATATTCTGATTTCATTAATCAAACTCTCAAAATTCCAAGAATGACTTCCTGTCATTGCCTACCATCGAGTCATCTAGGGATGGATAACAGAAGATCTACTGCCAAAATAACAACTAACATTTGTGGAGCATTTACTATGTGCCAGGCGCTGTGGCATATTTCATCCTTTTATTCCTAGCTTTGTTTTTAATCTCATCTTGTAAATCAGAAAACTGAGGTTTGGAGAGTTTACGTTTCTTGGCCAAGCCTACCCTGTTAGCAAGAGTAGCAGCCAGTATTCTAGCTTTGGTGGTCTAATTTCAGAACAAGTATTCTTGCAAAACAATGTATTAGAATGGTTAAGACTGTGTTCTCTGAAGTCAGTCGGAATTGTAAATCCAACACTGCTATCAGCAGCTATGTGACCATGGAGCTGATTACCTCCTCTATGCCTTGCTCTCCACATCTACGAAATGGGGATAATAACAATGCATTTTACACACATTAAATGAAGCATTGCATAGTGCTTAACACTGCATCTGGCACAAAACAGTAACTAGATAATTGTTAGCTCTTATTATTCCACCACAGGAGCAATATGGTGGCTCTGCTCAGACAGATAACGAGATGGCATCTCTTCAGAGCCAAAGCGGAATGAAGAAAGAACTGGACTGAGTGACCTAGGCAAGTCATTTACCATCTCTGGCGCTTGCTTTTTACATCTCTATAACAGGAGTAAAAATCTATACCTAGTTCACAGTGGTTTACGAGTATCAAGTGAAATCACCTAGAGAAAGGACTCAAACTATAAAGCACCACATAAACCTAAGTCATTCAATTTCTTACTCACTCAGCTATCCCAAGATAATGGGGCAATGCCCAGAAGCAGTGTCTCCTCTGTATACAGTATGTTAGAACCATCTGTTGTAGTCTTCTTCTCAAGCAGTTGTTCAAACCTTTTGTGGAGCTCTTCAAACTAGCCTGAACTCCACTCAGTTGCTGGACCCAAAATATGCCTCAGGAATAACAGCAAGACCTTAACAGTTCATAGAGCTTCCATGCTGTCCTTGAAACGCCCCTTTCAAAGTCAAAGCTTGAGAAGTCATGGTTCCCAAAACAGATACTTCAAGATATGGAGTAATTTAGTCATTCAGCTTATTGAACCCTTCCTATAGGTCAAGTCCTTACTCGTCACTGGAGACACAACAGTAAATCAGAAGGTGCTGTCTTTAGAGACCCAAGGCCTAGTCATGGAGCTAGACATGAAGACATGTCATTGCAATATGATGTGCCCAGAAGGGAAATTCTGCCATGGGGAGTGAAGCAGCCTATCCAAGGAGCATAGGCCAATTCCCCCACCCCATCATTGAAAGATTGTGTGTGTGTGTGTGTGCGCGTCTGTGTGTGTGTGTGTGTGCATGAGAGAGAGAGAGAGAGAGAGACTGACTTGTGTTTGATATTTTCTTTGGATATCTTAGTGTCTTCTTGGATGATTCAAAACAACTTCCAGCTTTTCAGATTTTTCTCCCCCCATCCCGCACTCCCACTTGGCATCCGGGGTATTCAGCAGCTGGGGAAGGGGGAAGCAGACAGTGGAGCTTATATGATCAAATTGGATTTTTTCACAATTTTTCTTTAAAAATTTTTTAAATAACTTCTTTAATAGATATTACATAAATAGGTGTATCATGCAAGAAACTGTATTTGTAAAAGACTTTAAAGGTCTTTAAAAGCTTTTGTAGGGCCAGCCTGGTGGCATGGTGGGTAAGTTCACAAGCTCTGCTTTGGCAGCCCAGGGTTCACGGGTTTGGATACTGGCGCCAACACACACATCGTTCATCAAGCCATGCTGTGGAGGCATCCCACAGGCAAAAACAGAGGAAGACTGGCACAGATGTTAGTTCAGGGCCAATCTTCCTCAAGCAAAAAAGAGGAAGATTGGCAGTGGATTTTAGCTCAGGGCCAATCTTCCTCACCAAAAGCCTTAAAAAACCTTTTGTTCCAATAATCAGGTGTTTGTTATTAAATTTTAAAGATAAGGTTCCAGGGTGAAAATATCCCTAAAGAAAGAAGTATCTTTCCTCAGATCTTCTTGGTCTTTCTAGCTTTGGGGAGAGTTCACTCAAGAGGGGCTCTTAGCCAAGGAGCAATAAGGAAACAGGAGATATAGGAATCCAAACACTTATTGACCATCCCTGAGCTGGGTTCAAGGCTAGGCCCCAGGGTGCAAAGATAAGCTGGACACAGACCCTGCACCAGAGGATCACAGCCTGGAACCCCAAACAATCTGGAATTTCTGACCCATCTCTCCACCTAAAAACGGTCCTGGATTCCCCATCTCTAGTAAATCCAAAGCTAGGTTTCCCAGCAACTAACTCCAGGTGACAATTAAAAGTGCCAAATCTGAGATCAAAGACGACTTACTTTAATCTACTCACCCTGTCTTCACTGAATCTGCAGGCTTCAGCAGCACACTACAGATTTGTTATGATGGAGGACTTCTTCCCAAAGTCTAACCATTTGGGAAGTGTCCCCTGTGCCACTTCTCAGCAGATCTTTTGACCATCCCAAAACCTCAGGTAGCTTGTCCTCCTTGTCTGTCCCGTAGCTCCATCTGGCCTTGTGCCATCAGTGCTCTTCCACATGACACTGAGTTCATTGCCCCAGTGTTATCCCTGCCTTTGAAATCATCCTGCCTTTTTAAACTCAGCTTTCTTGTGCATCTCTGGCTTTGTCCCTCAACACAAAATGAAGTAGATATCTGGCAATCTTCTGTTTGTTTGATCTTTGTGGACAGCAAAACCAGATCCTTTGATGCAGGCAAGCAACACTGCAGCATCAGCTATCCATTTGACCTTATGATTGAAATTTATTAAATAACCACCAAATCTTCACTACATAATGGGACTGATAATATGAGTGAGCAATTTCACTTGAGGCAAAGAAGGATTTTATTACATAGCATTTACATTTTTTTAATTCAGCACTTTGAAGACTATTATTCACATTCGGAAAATTATTATTTGCCTGACACATGGTGAATTCTGACTACACACTTGTGAAAAAATGAGCCAATGAATAATTGAAGGAACGTTTGTATTTTTAAATTCCAGTGCTCAAGATCACTGTAAAAGTGGGCATATAGTTCCAAAAAACTTGAATCAGGAGACTGACATAGTCAAATTGGTATTTAAAACTATGTTAATTTTATTTAACCTATATTGGCTTCCTAGAAGCAATATATAATCATCTAAAAAATCTATAATTCACCAAATAGGCCATAGAATGAACTATTCAAATTCACTTCATCAAAAACTCCTATTTTTATACACACCAGAAACAAGAAAATCAGCCCTTTTATTGGCCTCTGAATACTCCACATATATTCATTTTTCCCTCCCAGGTAGACTGTACATTTCATGAGAACAGCGAACTTATTGCCCTGGTTTTTGTTAATCTCCCAATATAGTAGATGGTTACCAGTCCCCTGGCAGTTGGTTATTCATCATATTGACCTCTGTAACTTACAAATACCTCTCTTGCTATATCCACAATTCCCAAACTCGCTCATTCACTGCATAAATGTAGCAACTATGATATCCTAAGGTCTGAGCTAGGGTCCAGGCAATGCAATGGCTCCTGCCTTCAAAGTGTTTACTATCTAAGACAATGGTTCTCACACTGCAGTGTGCATCTAAGTCACCTCTGCAGAAGGGGCCAAGAATTTGCCTTTCTCATAAGGTCCAGGTGATGCAGATGCTGTTCTTTGGGACCAGACTTTATGAACCACTGGTCTAAGTTTCCTCAAAAAATTAAAAATAGAACTGCCATATGATCCACCAATCCCAGTTCTGGGTACATATCCAAAAGAAATGAAAAGAGGATCTCAAAAAGCTATCTGCACTCCCATGTTCTTTGCAGCATTATTCACAACAGCCAAGATAAGGAAACAAACTAAGTGTCCAGAGACAGATGAAAGGATAAAGAAGATATGGTATATTTATATACAATGGGATATTATTCAACCATGAGAAATGAGGACATCCTATCATTTGCCACAACATGGATGAAACTTAGGTGGCATTATGCTAAATGAAATAAGTCAGACAGAGAAGGACAAATACTGTGTGATATCACTTATATGTGCAATCTAAAAAAGTGAAATTCACAGAAACAGAGACTAGAATGGTGGTTACCAGGAGCTGGGTGGGGAGGAGAGGGCAGGGAGGGCAGATGTTGGTCAAGGAGTACAATTACAAGATGAATAAGTTCTGGGGATCTAGTGTATAGCATAGTGATTATAGTTAATAATGCTGTGTTATATACTTGAAAGTTGCTAAAAGAGTAGCTCTTAAATTACTCACCACAAAAAAGAAATGGTAATCATGTGATGTGATGCAGGCGTTAGCTAACGCTATGGTGGCAATCATTTTGTGATATATACATATACCAAATTAACATGTTGTATACCTTAAACTTATACAATGTTATATGTCAACTATATCTCAATAAAGCTGCAGGGGGAAAAAAGAACCACTAGTCTAGTAGATTCCTAGAAATTCCTGAAAGAAATTGGCACACCAGATGACCAAGGCAAGAGCCCAGCTGGAAAGGACCCGGGTCCCTGTACTAACTTCTCAAAGAAGAAGTCACCACATGCTCAACCTCCAAATAACGATTCTTAAAGTCTTGAAAATCCTCCCTCACAAAAATTTAAGCAAGCCAGAACTTCCGATCCTTTAAAAAGAAAATTTTTTTTAACTTCTTAATGAAGATAGACTACAGCATCTGAATCAGAACTGAAAAACCAATTTTACATTTGGGTGCTTTTCTCTTCATTCATAAGTGAACTTGCCAAATTGTGCTAAATATGTTTTACAATGCCTCTTACAAAATTAGATGCTTCTCTGAAAATATGTCCTAACAATCAAAACTGCCATTTCCTTCTTCAAAAATCCTATAAATTTGTGTGAATTTTTAATCTTTTCAGTTTATTAATAATGATACAAAAAAATACATGACTGCCTTCTCCTCGTAAATAATCCAAACCTTATAGATAAAGTAAAGCCCTCCTTAAATCCTCATTTCCGCCCCCACCCGGCCCTGACTTGGAGGCAAGTAGTATCATCTTGGTGTGTATCTTTTTCAGGGTTTTTTTTTTCTGTTCAATTTCACATAGTCTACTCAAAGAAATTTATAACTTTGTTTTTGTTTCTAACATAAATGTTATCATATACACTTTCCTGTACTTGGCCTTTGTTATATATTATATGTTGTTTGTCATATGTTATGTTATCCTTAGGAAATCATTATATGTGGATATATCTCACTATTTCTCATTTCTACATAGCATTCCGTAGTATGGAAATATCGTTGTTTATTATTATTCTTCCTTTTAGAACAGACATTTAGATTGTTTCTAATCTTTTCCTATTGCTAACATTGCTGTTATGAATGTTCTTGGGCATGCCCTGTTTTGAAAAGATTCAAACACAATATTGCTGGGTCTAAGAGTATGTACATTACAAAATGTAATAGACATTGCCAAACAGTCTTCCCAAAAGGCCATACCAATTTGCACTCGCAAAAGCATCCTTTTCCCTACACTCTCACCCACGCTGGATATTATCAAGCTCTCCAAATTTTGCAATATGGTAGATGTTCAAAACCAGCTTTCCTATGAGCATATAAAAAGTATTATCCAATCCCAATGCATCTTGTGAATTTAAATTCTTTTTTAAAAACCTTACCTGCTATAGCATACAAATTGTTTTTATTTGAATTAACTGAGCTTATTTTGCATTTTCTGCCTAAAGAAATTTCCCAAGTAATAGAGATGTCAATATTCTCTGAGTTCACCAATATCCTTTTAAAAAGACATGAACTCCAAAAAGAAATATGTCAAAATATTAACAGTAATTGCTTTCTGGATGATAGGTGATATTTTTTTCTTATTTATTATCTTTGCTGTCTTTTCCAAATTTTCTAGTGGCTAATATTTGTGGTGCGCTTACTATTTTCCAGGCACTGTTCTAAGCACTTTCGTTCTTTATCTCCTTTTATCCTCAAAACAGGCAGATGAAGTAGATACTAACTTTATCCCTATTAGACACATAAGGCTGAGAGGTGAAATAACTTTTCTAGAATCCCACGGCTACGAACGATTTGCACAGGCAGCACAGGCAAGCTGACTCCAGATCTTAACCACCGCACCACACTATCAGCTATGAACATGTATTATTTTTATAATGTGAGTAAATAAAATATGATCTAAATATCAGCTGAAAGCAACTATATTTACTAACCAGAAATCAACAGCATTATGACCTGAGAGCTCATTCCTCCCCTGTGATCTTTCTTACATATTTCAAAGGCAATCTCACCTTCCTAGGCACACCAAATCTCTTCTCCCCAGGCTCACCTCTGCTCAAAGATTTAAAGATACAAGCTTCAACAAACTCGAGGTTTTATAGTCTTTTAATATCCCCATAATTCATTTTTATCAGCTTTCCTTTGTCTCCGGTGAAGACATCTTGTTCTGTAAAACACACACTGTAATTTAACTGTTGGCTCCTTTGTATAGTATTCTTAGCCAGTTTCTGCTTCTTTTTTGAAGCTCCGCAAATCTTGCTCTTTAGTTAATAGTTTATATTTCCTAATATCAATGGGAATGGCCCCAATACCCAACACTGACACACAGTTCCCGCAGCAAAGGCTCTGTGGTTAGGTTTCCAGCTCCTTAGCAGTGGTGGCAATGACTGAGAATCGCCATCAAAGAACACCAACAGATTGCATTACAATCTGTCAATCCTCCTCTAGAGAAAGGAATTGGCAACTCGTTATATTAAAGAACTGCAATCAAGCAGCTGGAATATGGCAGCACATATCAATTTTATGTGAACTGATGAGTTCCAGCGATTTATTATCCTGCACTTTTTGACATAATCTTATCCACAACATCTCTAATACAAATGTACATTTGGCGTGAATCACAATTGTTATTCTAGCCACACCTTGGTGAATATCCTCTGTTTCAGAGATTTAGCTTTGCAGAGTTACAGATAGATTTATTCCAAAGAGAGAATTATGTGCTTCTTAAATTTTAATTAACAAAATATCTGCCCTCTTCATTTGCCTCATGCCAGCAGGAAAATTAAGACAGCTTCTTAATAAAACATTTGTGTCTATCTGTGCTCCGTTAAGCAATAACCTCCTCATCATTTTTCCACATAAAGAGAGTCAACAATTGGACAAAGCAGACAGGCTGAAAAGGGCTGAAATTGCCATCGTAATAGCCACAGTTTATTGAGCAGTCACCATGTGCCCAGCACCGTGGCTTTATTTTAAATGCTCATTAAATCTTCCCACTTGTCCTGTGATATAGCATTGTTATCATCCCCATGTCACAAAGAAAGTGAGGCTTAGAGATGGAACGACTTCTATAAAGTCACATAGCTAGTAAGTAGCAGAGCTGGGATTATCTATCAGTTAGCTTTGCTGCATAACAAATTACCCCAAAACTTAATGACTTAAAACACCAACCATTTATTTAGCTCATAGATATGTAGATCAGAGATTTCAGCTGAGTTCAATGATCTCAGTTTGGTCTTACCCATGTGTCTGCAGTTAGCTTCTGGGGAATCTGGGGGCTGGCTGGGGTACTGGGCTCTCATCCACATGGCTTACCATTATCCAGAAGGCTACCTCAGGCTCATTTACATTGTAGCTCAGGGTTCCACGCACAACAAGAAAGAGTAAGTCCCCATGTGCGTATACTTTTTGATCTTCTGCTTGCATTACATTTACTACTCTCCCATTGGCCAAACCCAGGCCCAAAACCAGCCCAGATTTGAGTACAGAGGAGAAAGAAACTCCAGCTCTTGAGAAATCATTTTTGCAGTCTACCACATTTTGCTGATGCCAAAACTCACCATCCTGTACCTCTCCTGGATTTGTTTGGCCTCAGATCTAGTTCTCACCCCTTACCTGTTTTGCTCTGTATCACATGGATGCTGACTCTGGCAGTTTCCAGGCACCTGTGAAAGCCATTGCATAGTAATAGAAAGAGGTTAGAAGACAGGAGGGAAGAGAAGCAGTGTAGACCTCCCCTCCCTCTCTGCCTCAGGCTGCATCCCCAGCTAGCGAGGTCTAGCATGGTTTCAGTCTCCACCTTCTCATGCGTCTTTCTGCCTAGCAATGTCTTCCCACCATTGGCAATCTCAAGGTTGCCTGCCACCTCATCCTTTGACTTCCTAGCCTTTCCAAAACCTGTGTAACCAATTCTAAGCATTAAATTGCCTCTGTTCTAAATATTTAATGATTTCTATTGTCCTAGTTGAACACTGAGTGCTACATACACTCCCATGACCTTTTGAGCCCCCTAGGTGGAACCATTATGTAATTTCTCTCCTACAGTGCCAAGCACTATGGAAGCAACCATATTCATCTACTCAGAAAACATTTATTGAGGAACTACTAGGGCCAAACACTGGGCTAAGGACTGTGACTGCAAAGCTGAATAAGACCTTACAAAACTAACCCAAAGGAGACACATCTATACGCAAATAATAACCGTATTGCAAACTTCTTTAATGAAGATGTAGATAGACTTTATTGGGAAAGTAGTCAGATGTGATAGGTCGGTGCACAAGTTCTGGAGATGGATCACCTAGTTCAGAACCTGGGGCATTTTTACTGTCAATAAAGCAAATTATTTATTTATACTCTCTTCCTCCATGATACAACAGGGGATAATAGGACCAGCTTCATACAGTTACTGCGAAGATCAAAAGCAATAATACCTACCTGGAGCTTAGACTCATGCCTGTCTGGCCCATATTAAGTGTTCGATAAGTGTTAGGTACCACTTTCATGGAAACACAATGGAAGGAACATCCATTTGCTTTGGGGTCAGGGAAGCTTTCTCAAAATGAGGAGGCCTGTTGGAGGACTCTTGAAAGAAGAACAAGTGGTCACCAAACAAAATACTTCTCCCAAAGAAGTTTCTCCCAAATCCCATCTGAAAATGACTCATCCTCTTTCTGACCACACACAGCATTTCATTTTCCTACTCCTGGAATAGCAGTATCTCATCTTAACTCTTGTTACAGCTATTGACACACAGGCTTTATCTGCCCCGTGAAACTGTAAGCTCCTTGAAGGCAAATGCTAGCCTCTCCACCCTTGTCCATCCTGTAAAGCTTAGCACACTGCTTGGCACATAATTGGGTGTGCCGGTTATTAAGCCATTGTTTCTCGCTCCAAACCCACTCTGCTAGACTTACTGCATGATACTGGGATTGGGATGGCAACCAAATTTCTGCCCTGGGGTTGCAGTAGAGGGTGAATGTGAGGCTGGAGGAGGAAGATGGCAATTGCTCATTCTTGTTTGCTTCCCATTGACAGCCTGTCCGTTTCCGGTTCCTAGGAGAACAGCACCTTAGAAATGCTGCTTCACCTCTGGCAGTGCCTTCCTGGGGCAGCAGCTGAATCCAGCTAGGAGTTTTCCCCACACTGGTAGAAGCAGACTCGTCCTGCCACCCCGTGACACCAGTACCAGTGTCCCTGGGGCCCTTCCACTGAGGCCAGAGTTCCAAATCCATTCAAAATCCTCTAATTTTTCTTTTCAATCTAACCTTATTGAGCTTTATTTTATATTTAAAAAGTCGCCATTTTAATTGTACAGTTTCATGAGTTTTGACATATAATAATGTAATTATAATTCCAATTAAAATACAATTTCCATCACCCCAAAAAGTACCTTTGTGCTCCTTTATGGTCAGTATCTCTCCCCATACCACATCTCAGAAAACAAATGATGTGTTTTCTATTTCTAGTTTTGCTTTTACTAGAATTTCATAAAATTGAAATCAAGCAGTATGTACTTTTTCGTGTTTGGCTTCATTTGTTCAGCATAATATCTTCAAGATTCATCCATGTGGTTCCAAGAATCAGTAATTTTTTTCTTTCTTTTTTTCAATAATAGGTACTATTACTGTACTCAGCACAAACACCTATGTGCTTTAAACGGATTTCCTCTTTTTTGTTTGTTTTGTTTTGTTTGCTGAGGAAGATTTGCCCTGAACTAACATCTGTTGCCAATCTTCCTTGTTTTGTATGTGAGCTGCTGAAGCATGGCCACTGGTAGATGAGTGGTGTAGGTCCTCGCCTAGGAATGGAACGTGGGCCACCAAAGTGGAGTGAGCTGAACTTAACTACTAGGACACCGGGGCTGGCCCAGTAATTTTTTTTCCTTTTATTGCTGATAACTACTTCTTTGCATAGGTGACTTTGGTTTATTTATCTACTCACTTGTTGTTGGACATCTAGCTGTTTCCAGTTTGGGGCTATTATGATTGAAACTGCTATGCCATTCATGTGCAAGTCATTGAATGGATATGTGCTTTCATTTCTCTTGGGTAAATATCTACTAGTGGGATTGGAAAGTTATATAGTAGTTGTATGTTTAGTTTTCTAAGAAATTGTCAAGCTGTTTTTGAGAGAGGTTGTACTGTTTTATATTCCCATCAGCAGTGTTTGCAAGGTCCAGTTCCCCCACATCCTCTGGCACTTGGTGCGGTCAGTCTTTTAATTTCAGTCATTCCACTGGGTATGTAAAAATATCTTATTGTAGTTCAATTTGCATTTACTAATGACTAATGATTTTTAGCATCTTTCCATAGTAAATTGGCCCATCATACATCTTGTTTTGTAAAGTATCTGTTCAAACATTTTGTCCCCTTGTCGACCGGGTAATTTGTCCTCTACTGTTGCATTATAAGAGTTCTTTGTATATTCTAGATGCAAGTTCTTTATCAGATTTATACACTGGAATATTTTCTCCCAGTCCTGGGCTTCCCCTTTCACTTTCTATAATTGTCTTTCAAAGAACAGATTTGAATTTCAATGCATTTCAAATTATCCATTTTTTCTTTTCTGACTCATGATTATTATGCCCTGAGTAATCTTTGCCTGCCCAAAGTCACAAAGAATTGCTTCTGTGTTTTGTTCTAGAAGTTTTAAAATTTAGCTTTCACATTTAGGTATATTCACCCAATAATAGAGCCTCAAAACATAAGAAGCAAAAATTGACAGAACTGAAGATAGAAAGAAGTTCATTTTGATCAGATATTCAGTACCTCTCTTCCAATAATTGTCTTCTTCACCTCAGGCTGCCATAACAAAATATCATAGATTGAGTGACTTAAACAACAGAAAATATTTTTTCACAGTTCTGGAGGCTGGAAGCCTGAGATCGAAGTGGCAACATGGTCAGATTCTGGTGAGAGCTCTCTTCCTGGTTTGCAGATGGTCACCTTCTAGCTGTGTCCTCACATGGCAGAGAGACAGTGAGAAAGTGCCAGAAGCTCTCTGGTATCTCTTGTTGTAAGGGCACTAAGCCCATCATGAGAGTCCTACTCTCATAGTGTCACCTAAACCTAACTATCTCCCAAGGCCCCATCTCCAAATACCATCACACTGGGGGCTTAGGGCTTCACCATATGAATTTGTGGGGGACACAATTCAGTCCATAGCAATAATCAATAGAATAACTAAATAGAAAATCATTAGGGACAAAGAAGATTTGAGCAACGCTTTCAGTCAACTTGATTTAACTGACATTTATAGAACACTCCACATAACAACAGCAGAATAAACTTTTTTTTCAAATGCACACAGAATATTTACCAGGATACATCATATTCTGGGTTGTTAAAATTTTTTCATGAATTTAAAAGTATGTTCTCTGACCACAGTGGAGTTTTTTGTTAGAATTCAAAAACAAAAACATTGCTGGAAAATGCCTAAATATTTGAAATGTAAATAACACATTTCTAATAACCCATGGATCAAAGACCTCAAAAGGGAAATCAGGAAGTGTTTTGAACTGAACAAAAATGAAAATATAACATATCAAAGTTTGGGGAATGCAACTAAAGTAGTACTTAGGGAGACATTTATAGCACTAAATGCCTATCTTGAAAAAGAAAGAAGATCTCAAATAAACAAATTTTGATTGCACATTAAGAAACTAGGAAAATAAGAACAAATTAAATCCCACATAAGTAGAAGAAAAGAAGTAATAATAAAGATCAGAGTGAAAATCAATGAAACGAGAAAAAATAGAGATAATTAGTGACATCAAAAACTTGTTCTTTGAGAAGATAGAACAATTTTATGCCAATAAATTCAAATTAGATGAAATGGACCAATTCCTTAAAAGATGTAAATTGCCAGGGTTCACATAAGAAGAAACAGATACCCTAAATAGCCATATAGTTATTGAAGAAAATGAATTTTTTATTAAAGACCCTTCCACAAAGAAAAAAATCCAGGCTTAGGTGGCTTCCCTGATGAATTATACCAAACATTTAAGGAATAAATAATACGAACCTGCACAAATTCTTCCAGAAAATTGAGAAGGAGAGACTACTTTCTAACTCAGTCAATGAGGCCGTCATTACCCTGATACCAAAACAGGGCAAGGACATTACAAGAAAACAACCAATGGATAACCCCTCATAAACATAGTTGAATAGATTCTGAAAAAAATTATTGTATCAAACCTTCAAACATTACTACTGGGAATTTAAAAGAGAGAAGCCACTTTGGAAAACAGTTGGTAGTTTCTCAAAAGTTAAACATAGAGTTACCATATCACCTAGCAATGCTACTCCTAGATAATCTACCCAAAAGAAAGAAAACATGTGTCCACACAAAAACATGTTCACAAACGTTTGCATTGTCATTAATCAAAACAACCAAAAAGTGGAAACAACCCAAATGTCCATCAACATTTGACTAGCTAAATTAACATGGTATATCTATTCAATGGATGATTATTTGGTGATAAAAAGGAATGCATTACTGATATATGCTATAAAACAATTCAAGGCTCAAAAACATTAGGCAAAGTGTAAGAAGGCAGATATAAAAGACCACATATTGTATAATTGCTATGTTTGAAATGTCCAGAATAGGCAAACCTATACAGATGTTAATTAGACTAGTGATTGCCTAGTGTTGGGTAGGAGGGTTCAATGGAGGAGACTGCTAATGGGGTCCAGGGTTTCTTTGGGGGGGTCATGAAAAAATTCCAAAATTAGATCATGGTGATTATTGTACAACTCTGTAATATAACTAAGACCATTAAGTTTTTTACCTTAAATAGGTGAGCTTTATGGGATTCAAATTATATTTTGATAAAGTTATTGAATAAACTAGCAACTCAAATCCAACAGTATATAAAAAGGATAGCAAATCATGATCTAATGATATCTAAAATATATTTTTATATTTTTCTTCTATAAAAGTGGGGTTTATCCCAGGAATGCAAGGTTTGTTAACAAACTAAAAATATTAAACTTAAAAGTAAAAGCCACAATCTCATTTTAACAAATGCAAGAAAAGCATTTGGCCAAGTTCAACTTCCATTCCTGATAAAACCTATCAGAAAACTAGGAATAAAAGAGAGCTTCCCCAATCTGATAAAAGATATCTACAAAAACTCTATAACTAACATCATACTTAATGGGGAAAGACTGAATGCTTTCTCTGTAAGATCAGTAATAAAGCAAGGATGTCTGCTCTCCCAGGGAGATCAAGGTTCCAGCCAGTGAAATAAGGCAATATTAAAAAATTTTAAATGTTCAGTATAAAAAAGAAGAAATAAAACTGTCTTTATTTGCAGACAACATAATCATCTATGTAGAAGGTCCAATAAAATCTACAAAAAATTACTATAATCAATCAGAGTTTAGCAAGATTGCAAGATACAATATAAATAGATTAAAAGCAATTATATTTCTATATACCAGCAATGAGCAATCAGAAATTAAAATTTTAAAACACCATTTACAATAGCATCAAAATATGTAAAATACAGATAAGGATGACAAAATATATGAAAAACTTGTACACTGGAAACTACAAAACATTGCTTACAGAAATTAAATAAGGCATAAAGGAAAATACATACCATGTTCATGGAACAGAAGACTCAGTTTTGTTAACATGTTAATTCTCCCTAAACTGATCTATAGATTCAATGCAATCACAGTAAAAACTAAAACAGGATTTTTTTTCATACAAATTTGACAAGCTGATTCTAAAATTCATGTAAAAATACAAATGACCTACAATAAACAACTTTGAAAAAGAAGCACAAACTTGGAGAACTAACACTGTTAGATTTTATAAAAGATAATAAAGCTATAGTAATCAAGAGAGTGTGTTGACATAAATATTGACAAATAGAACAATGGAACCGAATAAAGAAATAGACCTACACATATACAGAAAACTCATTTTCAACACAGATGCAAATTCAACTCAGTGAAGAAAGGATATTCTTTTCAACAAATGGTGCTGGAACAATTGCATATTCATATGGAAAAATTAACTCAAAATGGTTCATAGACCTAAATATAAAACCTAAAACTATAGAAGTTCTAGTGGAAAACCTTTGGAACCTTTGGTTAGGCATGATTTCTCAGTTATAATGCCAGAATCACAACTAATAAAAGAAAAAAAATAATAAATTGGACTTCATCAGAATTTTTAAAGTTCTGCTCTTTGAAAGACATTGTTAAGAGAAGGATAAGACAAGCAGTATAATGGGAGAAAATATTTGCAAATCACATATCTCATAAAGGAATTATATCTAGAATATATAAAGAACTCTTAAAGCTCAATAAGAAAACAAAAGCCAAACCAAAAAACAGACACTTTACCAAAGAATATATACAAATGGCAAGTAAGCTAGTGAAAGTGCAACAACATTAGTCATTATATCCACAATGAGATACCACTAGATACCTACTGGAGGCGAAAGTTTAAAAACACTGACAGTGCCAAGCATTGGTGAGAAGGTGAAAGAACCGGAACACTCATATAGAGCTGCTGGAAATGTAAAATGGTGCAATCACTTTGGGAAACAGTTTGGCAGTTTCTTAAAAAGCTAAATGTATGCCTACCATACAGTCAAGTCATTTACTCAAAAGGAATGAAAGCATATGTCCATTCAAAGACCTGTACACGAATGCTGAAGGCAACTTTATTTATGATGGTCAAAAACTGGAAACAACACAAATGTCCATCAACAGGTAATTGGATAAACTGTGGCATATCTACACACAAAATACTATCCAGCAATAGAAAGGAATGAATGATTGATACATGCTACAACACAGGTGACTCAAAATAATCATGATGTATGAAAGAAGACAGAGAAAAAGAACTCATACTGTATCATTGCATTTATATGATGTTTTAGGAAATGGAAACTGATCCACAATGACAAAAAGCAGATCAATGGTTGCCTGAGGATGACTCAGGTGGTAAGTGAGGGGAGAGAGAGGGATTATAAAGGGGCACAAGGAAACTATTGGAGGTGATGAAGATGTTCATTATCTTTTATGGGGGGCTGTGATTTTTTTTTATTGAGTTCATAATAGTTTACATGGTTGTGAAATTTCAGTTGTACATATTTCTTGTCTGTCACTATGCAAGTGCTCCTTTTCACGCCCCTGTGCCCATCACCCCCTGCCCCTGGTAACCACTGAACTATTTTCTATGTCTGCATGTTTGTTTCTATTCCAGATATGAGTGAAATCATATGGTGTTTGTCTTTCTCAGTTTGGCTTATTTCGCTTAGCATAATACCCTCCAGATCGATCCATGTTGTTGCAAATGAGATGATTTTGTCTTTTTTATGGCTGAGTAGTATTCCATTGTGTCTATTTACCACGTCTTCTTTATCCAACCATTGGATGATGGGCACTTGGATTGTTTCCATGTCTTGGCTATTGTGATTAGTGCTGCAATGAACACAGGGGTACATATGTTACTTTGGATTGTTGATTTCAAGTTGTTTGGGTAGATACCCAGTAGTGGGACAGGTGGGTCACATGGTATTTCTATTTTTAGTTTTTTGACGAATCTCCATACTGTTTTCCATAGTGGCTGCACCAGTTTGCATTCCCACCAGAAGTGTATGAGTGTTCCCTTTTCTCCACATCCCCTCCAACATTTGTTGTTTTTTGTCTTGGTAGTTATCGCCATTCTGACTCTCATTGTAGTTTTGATTTGCATTTCCCTAATAAGTAGTGATGTTGAGCATCTTTTAATGTGTCTGTTGGCCATATGTATATCTTCCTTGGAAAAATATCTGTTCATATCCTCTGCCTATTTTTTGATTGGGTTGTTTGGGGGTTTTTTTGTTGAGTTGTGTGAGTTTTTATATGCTTTGGAGATCAATACCTTGTTTGATAAATGATTTGCAAATATTTTCTCCCAGTTAGTGGGTCGTCTTTCCATTTTGTTCATGGTTTCCTTTGCTTTGCAGAAGATTTTAGTCTGAGGTAGTCCCATTTGTTAACTTTTTCTTTTGTTTCCCTTACCCTAGTAGACACGGTATTCCAAAAGAAGTGGCTAAGACCAATGTCGAAGAATGTACGCATATATTTTCTTCTAGAGTTTTTATAGTTTCAGTTCTTGCATTCAAATCTTTAATCCATTTAGAGTTAATTGTGTGTATTGTACAAGATAATGGTCTACTTTCATTCTTTTGCATGTGGCTTTCCAATTTTCCCAACATCATTTATTAAAGAGACTTTCCTTTCTCTATTCTATGTTCTTGGCTCCTTTGTCAAAGATTAACTGTCCATAGATGTGTGGTTTTATTTCTGGGCTTTCAATTCTGATCCATTGATCTATTTTTCTGTTTTTGTGCCAGTACCATGCTGTTTTGATTACTATATCTTTGTAGTATGTTTTGAGGTCAGGAATCGTGATGCCTCCAGCTTTGCTCTTTTTTCTCAGGATTGCTTTGGCTATTCGGGGCCTTTGTTGTTCTATATAAGTTTTTGGATACTTTGTTCTATTTCTGTGAAGAATATCATTGGGATTTTGATTGAGATTGCATTGAATCTGTAAATTGGTTTAGGTAGTATGGACATTTTAACTATGTTTATGCTTCCAACCCATGAAGATGTTCATTATCTTGATTGTGGTGATGACTTTGCAGGTGGTTGCATATGTCAAAACATCAAATTTTACACATTAAATATGCACAGTTTACTGTAAATAGATTATACTTCAATAAATCTGTTTAAGTGATAAATAACTGAATGATTTCTGTCTGCTTTCTGACTGAACCTTGATTGTTATAATAGGAAGGAATGAGGGAGGGAAGGAAGGAAGGAAGGGAGATAGAAAGATACTCTGCAGCATGGAATGGAAAAGGAAAGGAACAGATGGAATGGAATAAAATGGAAAGGTTCCATCCTTTTCAAATCCCCAAAAAAAACCTTTCCCAATAAACTAGAAAATTATCTGTAGTCTTATCATTGCAATTATATATGGAGAAAACACCTTCAGGATTCTCTAGTGTTTGGTGGCACAGAATTAGAGATAGGGGTATATATTAATATGCTTTGATAAACTTTTTGTTTAAAGTAGTATTTCTGAAGGAAGAAAAATATATTCCATAATTTTGTCCTATAGATTCTATAAGTATAGCAATGTCTTCACTTTTTCATTTTAAGTAGTTAGTTGACAGGTTCAGTTGAAGAAGAGGACAGTTCACTGCCTAGTTCATGGGTCCAGCACCAGAAGATCTTAAAACCCACATTGGAATATCTGTGCAGCATTTCCTACCCCTCAAAGGATGGCAGTAGCAGTTGTATCAAGGTTTACTATGAGCTCCACTAAGGAATTTTATTACAGGAAAGCCCTCATGCAATAAACATGTGTGCAATTCTAGGGAAATTAAGAGTAACCCTTTGTGCTGGAGCCTGCTAGTTGACGCTCTTGTCCAGTCTCTCCCTTCTTCCTTTTAATATTCCATCCCCCAACAAGATGTAGCATGGCATATAGCCGGCCAACTGGCTAATACATTTCCCAGACTCCCTTGCATCTAAATATGGCCATGTGACTAACTTCCCACAAATGGAATGTAAACAGGAGTGATGTGTGCAGCTTTTATATCACTTTCTTAAATGGGAATCACTGCCCTCTACTTCTCTCTTTTCCTCTTCCTAAAGACTGGAGCACAAAGGTGGCCATAAAATACAAGGGTCAAAAATGCAGATGTGGACAACACCCTAGTCAATAATGGGGCGACATGATTAAAGTAACTGAATTCCTGGCTGACCTTGTAAGGCAGGGTCATCTTGCAATCTTGGACTACTCCCTCCCTCTGAAAAATTAATTGAGAGAAAAATAATCTTCTCTCGTGTGAGCCTCTTCAGTTTGTGGTCTCCCTGCTATAACAGCATGGTGTCTTCTCAGGTAGTTGGGGATCCTTGCCTTTATCCACCTAATCTTGGTATATTTCTTGGAACAAAAGAGGTGTGGGAAGAACTATGAATAAGAGGGAAAGAAAGTGATAATACTGAAGTTGAAGGAAGAAAATTCCTAGCCAGAGGGAAAGAAAAAAGAAGAGCTCTAAGGATGATAGAGGAAGTGGACTCGGCCAAAGAAGGAGAGAAGAGAGGGGAGAATCTGCCTAGCACTGAAACTCTTGATTTAAATCAAGAGGAATTTTCCCAGCCAAGAGCATTTCACTTTCCTGCTATAATTTAAAGTCAATAATGTATTTTTGGCAGTGGTGAGTTCTCTAATTATACAGACAAATGTGTTGATGAAGTAAAGTGATATTTCTCTCCATAAAGCAAATACCCTTTGTGCAAATATTACAAGTACTTTGAGCCCTCCATCTTTTAATAAAGTGGACTTTCGTCTAATTTTTCAACTATACAGCAGTAACTAAGAGTCAGATGCATATTTACCTTATTTCCCATTTATCCCTATCTAGTCTTTGTAACAGTTCAGAAAATATGCCATTTCATGACTCTTTGGTTTTTGTAAAGTGAAAATAATTTAATCACTCTTAGAATGAAATATTGCCATCTAAAACTGAAATGTGTGTCATCAGGACATCACTACAAGTCTAACATGCAAATGTGGCATTTCTCTGTCTTTGCCCTACCAGTGAAACACAATCCTGAATTCCCACAATTCTTTTTCATGAAAACTTTGCTAATATCACTCCCATCATCTATATTACCTATTTCTAGCAATAATCCCCTATCAGTTAATTATGGTTACAACAGTGCTATATAGCAATCTCAGCAGCATACAATAATAAGGATTTATTCACCTCATGGCTGTGGGTAGATTGATTTACGCTGGGCTCAGCTGAGCCATTTAACTGCTCTCGTCTGGGCTCACTCACACCTGAAGATTGTCAGGAGGTCAACAGATCCTAGACAGAGCTCGACTACAGCAACTAGTCTCTGTTCCACTTGTCTATCCTCCTGCTCCTGGTAGCAGGAGCAAGCTCAATCATGCAAGCTTTCTTCATGCAGATTACTTTCAAGCTTTTGATCACGTCGTACCTGTGACAAGACATTTTCACACATTGAGGTGTATGGAGCAACTATTTGGGTTCAAAACTGACTTGGCTTGAACTAAAGAAGCCTGACTTATGGCCTATCAAACATACAGTGTACATCTGCTTTAACCGTGAAAGTAAAGATGCATTCTCTTAATGTAAGAATGCATAGTTCCCCTTCTACACCCTATCGGTGACGCCTAATTAGTCCCTTTCCCGACATCAGGGTCATGTTGACTTATTAATCTACAACTGAATACCTCTTTGAAACTTTGATGAACTTGTATCCTGGGTATATTTATTGTATGTTCTTTGTTCTAAAAATGTATAAGACTGTACTGAAAGCCCTGTTTCTCTAGAATGCTTTCTTCCTGTGTGGAAACTGCTTCCCAGATTATAATCCTCAACTGGCTCAAGTAAAACTCACCTTATCTCTCTTATCTATAGAATGGTTATTGGTTATTTTGCATAGAAACCTGTTAACATTCCATTGGCAAAAGCATGTGTCTGAACCCAAAATAAAAGAGTAGAGAAATATACTCTGCCTCTTTAGTGAAATAAACTGCAAAGTCACAGGCAATGGGCATGGATATATGGAGGAGTGAAGAATTAGGGCCATTAACGTATCCTACAAAAACCCCTGTATGGATACATAAAGGGAAAACTTTTTTTCCATACTCTACTCCCAGTGCTTCTGACACCAGGTGGGGGGACTTTTCCCATCCAAAACAATTCTTTGGCATCACCTAGGTGTCCTACAATTCAATTCTGACACTACCTGGAGATAGTGTCAGACCCCACAGGGTAAGGGCTCAGTCCCACAAGATTGTCCCCCACTTCAGATACCAGTTGCAAGTCCAGATTGTCACCTGGGCTAGTGACCCACAGCTATAAATCTGAGGTTCTCACAACCCCCTCCTCAGGTTTGATAATTTGCTAGAGTGGCTCACCAACCTCAGCAAAATAGTTTACTTACTAGATTACCAATTTATTATGAAAGGATATTCAGGAACAGCCAGATGGAAGAGATGCATAGAGCAAGGTATGGAGAAGTGGTGCAGAGCTTCCATGACCTCCCCAGGCACACCACCCTCCACGGACCCACCCGAAGCTCTCTGAACTCCATAGTTCAGGGCTTTTTGTGGAGGTTTCATTATGTAGTCATGACTGATTAATCATTGGCCACTGGTGATTAATTCAACTTTCAGCCCCCTTCCCCTCCCCAGAGGTTGAGGGGTGGGGCTGAAAGTGCCAGCTCTCTAGTCACATGATCGGTGTCCCTAGCAATCAGCCCCTATCCTTGATGGGCTTTCAAAAAGCACCTCATTAATATAAACTCAGATGTGGCTGAAAGGGGCTTGTTGCAAACAATAAAAGATATCTTTATTGCTCTTATCACTTAGGACATTTCAAAAGTTTTAGAAGCTCTGTTCCAGGAACTAAGAGGAAGACCAAATGTTTATTCTTATTATAAATCACAATGTCACAAGTACACACACGCGTGCTGATATACACAAACACACACCTAATCTGTTTTGTCTCCTGCTCATGTCTGTCACCTCTCCTTAAGATGTCCTTCCTAAATACCTCCCGATTCAGATATAGTTGTAGCTACCTTGGGGGAGTAAAAGCAAAGACTAGGAGTCAGCCAACATATGTTCTGGATACGTCACTAACCAACTATGTAACCAATGAGAGCTTTGAAAACATTAACCAACTATGTAACCAATGAGAGCTTTGAAAACAATCTCTTCAAGTTTCTTTGCAATTCCTAATTCTCACTTCTGTGTTTAGTCTACCTTCCCATCATCCCCTTCCAACTTCCCACAACCATCAGACATTGCCTTCATTCATTTGTTCAGCAAACATCAACTGGGTGCCTTTTGTGTATTAGGCCCTATTCCAGGAACCAGGAATTCAGAGAAATATTAAGCCAAATCCTCATCTTCCAGGAATCACAATCTAGTGGATAAAACAGACAACTAAAGCAGCAACGCCAATGCCACTCTGTAGTGTAAGGGCCTGACAACTAGCTTTTTTGATTGTAATGTAAGTGCCTGACATTAAGCTTTTGATTGCCAAGACATCCATTTCAAAATCATCTATCTCTATCTAATAGACAGTTGCCAGCTACACAGCTAGATAAAGGGCCAGGGCACCCCACCCATGAAGATCCCCTTTTAGAAAGCCTGGGTAACTTATATAACTAACTGACTATTAAGTGACCCTGCATTTCCCTTCATGAGCTTTAATTCCCACTTTTATGTTTTAAATTCACCAATAAAGAGTGGATCCACAAAACTGGAGGCACCCCACCCTCAACCCCAATAAAGGCAGAACCCCATGTCCACACTCTTTCTATACATATACCCACAACCTCACTGTGTGGCCGTGAGCATGCCATGTACCTTCCAGGACTTGTGAGTAATAAACCCTTTTTTTAACAGTCCCCGATGGTTGTTGCATCTTGCAATCATAAGAACCACAAGGACCCATCTAGCCACCACACCGGCTCTGGTCAGAGAAATACCTGTGGGATCTCTCCTCCAGTAGTCCAGGCCCAGGTGAGTTCCCCCTCCCCCTCAGCATTCCTAGCTGATAGCATCACTATCAATGGGCTGAGATTGACACAAACACAAGTACCTTGATAAAAAGGCTCTGACAAGGAGCTAAGTAAGCTTGAAGAGAGGGCACTTAAACCAAATGGCCTGCTTGCTGTTATATTACATACTAGTGAGAGATGCTAGATGGTTTGTGCAATTGATATAAACATTTCAAGTAATCCACTTCAGCTTTCCCCAAGCTTGGACTGACCCAACTTCTATCTCAAAAATACCAAAACATGTTTTAATTAGGAAAAGGTAGAATTTGAGCATTTCTGCTTACATTTCATCGATGAGGACTTGGTCACATGGCCATGCTTAGCTGCAAGAGAGGCTAGGAAATGAGTTATCTAGCTGGTTGCCAATATGTCTAGTTAAGTCTAGGGACATGAAGTCCAATGCTAAGAAGAAACCGAAATGGAGAATTAATATTGGGGACAATTAGTAGTTTCTGTCACAAAAAGCTACCCTTAACTTCCCTGGAACTCATGTTTCTTCCCTCTTGCAGCTCCGCCATTGTCATCATGTGGCTTCCATCCTGTCATCCAACAAGGCTGAATCGCTCCCTGCCATCATGGCCACATTCCTGCTGACAGGAAATGGGAAAAGTGGAATGGCACACTCCTTCCTTTTAAGTGCATGCCCTAGAAATTGCAGATACCACTTTCTCTTATATCACATTCACCTGAACCTAGCTGCAAGAAAGGCTGGGAAGTGTAATCTAGTAATTGGCTAGCCAGGGGCCCACTGGTAAAACTTCTATTAACAAGGAAGACAAAGAATAGACTTTGGAAGACAACTCAATTCTGTCAAGAAACTAAGAATAAGATAAGCCACAGTTGGGTGTCTGGGGAAAAAAACCTGGGTGGGCTAAATAGGTTCTGTTTTTGCTCAAGAGTCAAAAGCAAATGGTTAAGCCTCATCATGTGTGTGCATGTCTGAGTAAGTATATGCATATCGGCACAAAAACTGTAACAAAGGCATGTTCACAGACTACCCCCTCCCTCTTCAGATGCAAGAGTTTGCTGAATTTGCTGCCTGGCCCTCCTCCCCACTTCTAGAAAGGAGAAACTCTTTTCTGCAGAAAGGAAAACTAGGTTGATCTTCCTAATAAAATGCTGAGTGGGAGTCAGAAGGGAAGAAAGCATAAAAGAGCTAATCAGCCTGGCCCTGATTAACAGGAAGAAATTTTCAGACAATTGAAGAATGAGTTGAGGGAACCTATGGAGAAGAGAGAAGAGTAAAGAAGAGGAAAGGGGATTCTAAAGAGTTTTTTAAGAACCGTATTATTAGTTTTTCTATTAATGCGTAGCTAATGACCACAACCTTAGAGACTAAAAACAACACGAATTTATCATCTCACAGTTTCCTTGGATCAAGAGTCCAGGCACAACTTAACTGGCCCTCTGTTTAGCATCTCACAAAGCTGCGATCAAGGCATCAGTTGTGCTACAGTTCTCGTTTGGAGCATGGGGTTCTTTTCCAAGCTCATCCACTCATTCGGTGTTGACCCAATTCAATTCTGTACGATTGTAGGACTGAAAAAGTCCTCATTTTCTTGCTAGCTGTCAGTGGCTGGGGAGCACTCTCAGTGTCTACAGGTTGCCCACAGTTCCTTGTTTCATGTCTCATGGTCAGTTCACAACATGGGTAAATTTGCTTTCTTCCAAACCACCACTCCTTCTTCTAAAAGCTCCTCTGATTAGGTCAGGCCCATCCAGGACAATCCTCTTTGATTAACTCAGAGTCAACTAGTTAGTTACCTAATCACGGGAGTGATATCCTATCATAGGTCCTGTCCACACTCAAGGGAAAGCGATTACACAAAACAAGTAAACCAGAGAGTGAGAATCTTAGGAGCCTTCTTAAAATACTGCCTACTGCACTGTATGTTTGAATCTTTTTAATATTTTTTAGAAATGAGAATACAGAATGGAATTATCTTTTACTTAAATTTGCTTTTCAAATTGTGTTTTATTAACACTGCTCGAAAACCAAATGCTGGGTTTATGAAAGAGAGAGAGATTTCGTAGACACTAGGGTCTTGAACCGTGGAAAAGGCTGAATAGCTTGTGATCAGCTCTTTGTGTCTCTGAAAGTCTAGTTTCAGATATTGTAATATTAGACTCGCTGAATGTATCCTTTTGAATAAATACAGTCAATTATAGGGGAAAATATCAATATTTGTATTTAGAAAATGCATGTTTTTTAGATATATCAAAATTGCCTATGTAATGCTAAAAAAGGATATCTGTCCTTATGAGAAGAAATATTTTTATATTTTTACATCACCATTAGTATATAACAATGGGTGGTGACTAAGTTTATTTCTGCTTCAAACATTTCTTAAAATGGTAATTGGAAATCAACCCTAAAAAAATCTGAAAGAGCCATTGTGAAAATGGAGGATGTTTAAAGGTATATTATTAAATAAATCTTTATAAATTCAGTATCCAAAAAAAAAAACCTGTAAAGTGTAGTGATGACCTAATTTTTTTGTATTTTGATGTATTTTACTTCATTTAAAATTCCCAATAATATTTGAGCCTTTGCTTTACTTTCTCCTTTGCCACAGCGAGGGAAGCTAACACTCAGGTTGAATGGCTTCACCAAGACCACACCGCTGGTTAGGAGCACACCCAGAAAGAAACAAACCTAGAATGTTCCACTCTACACTCATATTTTGCAGCTCTGCCACAGTGGTTTCTCAATCATTTATTTATGCATTTAGCAAATGTATATTTAGTGCTTCTATGCTTGGAGAATGGTCGTAATACAGTGATAAACAAATAGAGTTAAGCATTGCCTTCATGGAGCTTCTAGTCTGGTGCATTCAAAAACCCAGTTGAGGAGGCCGGCCCCATGACCAAGTGGTTAAGTTCACGCGCTCCGCTTCCATGGCCCAGGGTTTCACCAGTTCAAATCCTGGGCACAGACATGGCACCACTGGTCAGGCCATGCTGAGGTAGTGTCCCACATGCCACAATTAAAAGGACCCACAACTAAAATATGCAACTATGTACTGGGGGGATTTGGAGAGAAAAAGCAGGGAAAAAAACCCAATATAACTTCTTTCTCCTCATCGATATAAATACAGCTAATTTCCTTATCTGTGTGTCCAGAGCATGTTATATGCAGTACTTTGAGAGTCCACAGTACATTGTATCATGGTTTACTGTATCCTGGACAATAGGCCAAGGCAGGTGCCTTCCAGCCTCCCTTCCCAGGATGCCCCCAAGCTAATGGGGCACACATCTGTCGCAAACCAGAGGATGTGGAGGAAAGGAAGGGAAGGAACACACAACCTCAGTGGATTGTCACTTTAAAGGAGGAAAGGAAAGCCGTACCACACTAAATCAGTGAGACTGCCAGACAGGAAACTCAAGTAATATGCAACGGAAACTGATGAGTTTAAAACACAATTTAGCTGCTGGAAAGAAATTGAGTCTCTGAAAGTTGCTATCACCTCTCTTCTTGCAGCAACAACTTTTATTTCATCAGAATGGCATCTTCATAACACTCTTTTAACACATTATTCTGCTGGTTTATTTTCACCAGAGTTTAACATTTTTCTCCATAGCTCAAGAGCTTCTCCTGAGGGTAATATATAAAAGCAGTGGGCTGCCTATGGAATCCTAGGTAATGTTAATCTAAATCCTCATATAGTCTCTTGTTCTTCTGATTCTGAATTATATTAGCTCTGAAAATTCAGTGTGATACCATATTCATACAGCTATCAGTTAAGAAAATCTTTGTCACCATAAATTCACAACACCATATGGTATAACACAACGTAATATAATAT
Source organism: Equus caballus (assembly GCF_041296265.1). NCBI lineage: Eukaryota > Metazoa > Chordata > Mammalia > Perissodactyla > Equidae > Equus > Equus caballus. Next base: position 111,456,674 of record NC_091686.1, read on the forward strand.
TGCATAGCATAATATAGACTTTCGGAGAGAAAAACTATGTTTACAGAGGATATCATTCTTTCCAAAACTGAAAGAGATCTGTAGCAATTTGTCCTCGGGGAAGAGATTTGACTTTTGGATGACTGAATTTGGTATTAAAATAAGAAGTTACTAACAACTCGTTTATTCTTCCACATACAAGCTCTGGGACTTTGGCAAATCACTTAACTTTTTACAGATTCAATTCTCTTACCTATGGACTGAAGAAAATGATAAACTCTACCTTGCAGAACTGTCATGGGGGTTAAACGAACAATACACAGAACGTACATAGTTCCACAGGTGACACAAGTAACCTCTCAATAAATGTTAGCTACTTTTATGTAACATATACATGTTACGCATACATTCCTTTCTGTCCGTAGTAACCAGGCTCTTGAGAAAGACTCTGAGATACAAAATTAGGAAAAAGTCCACCCAACTTCTTTCCTAAAGAATAATAATATTTCCAGCTGCTGGAGAAACATGTTGCAAATAATCCCGCTCAAGTCTTTTATTAGATTCTTGCTTGACTAATGGGACCACTTCTGAATTTGGCGTTTAGAGTACTCACTAAAGTTATGTTTTACAGAACCCAGTGACATTCCAGTCTCCATGACTACATGTTTTCATCATCCATTATCCATAATTTTTCTTTTTCTGTCTTCTAGAAGAGTTCTCACCGGTTGTGGCCACTAACTGGGCCTTCTCTTTATTTCTCAATATTTACTTCTTTAGCAAAATATTCTTCTTTCTTTTACAGAAATATTCTTCCTATGTGGAGTCGGAGTTCTGACAACTATTACTGCTGTTCTTGCCTTAACCCAGGCCAGCCACCCAGCCTGACCACCTGCTTGTCATTTCCTTAGGCCCACTGCTCCAAGGAAATCCTTCCTTTCTCCACTGTGTGGAATTAGAGCATGAGTATTTGATAAATAAGGCATAAGGAAAACATTTAAAAGGCAGCAAAAAATAACAGAGCTTTATTTTTTCTGCTGTTTTTTTACTTTCCAGATCCCCCCAGTATATAGTTGTATATTTTAGTTGTGGGTCCTTCTAGTTGTGGCATGTGGGACACCGCCTCACTGTGGCCTGATGAGCGGTGCCATGTCCACGCCCAGGATCTGAACCAGTGAAACCCTGGGCCGCCAAAGCGGAGCACAAGAACTTAACCACTCAGCCAAGGGGCTAGCCCCTAACAGAGCTTTTGTTAACTGAATTAATGTCACAAATTTTAGGTAAACTTGTTTTTTTAGGGGTTATTCCAGGTGCAGATCAGAAACAGAATTTTGGCAAATATTTATTGATCTCCAACTTTATGCCAAAAACTCAGCTGAGTGCTAAGGACACAGCCATAAACAAGACAAATGTGGGTCTCTGCCCTCACAGAGCTCAGAATGCAGAGGACAAGCAGGAAAGACAAATGCCAAAGAAATATTTATAATAAAATGTAAAGGCAAGGGTGAGGTAAGTACCAGAGGTTATCAGAGTGAGGCAGAGATAGTCATATCTACAACAATTATGCTGTTGTGTCCCCCCAAAATTTATATTGAAGCTCTAACCCCCAGTGTGATGGTGTTTTCAGGTGGAACCTTTGGAAGGTAAGTAGATTTGGATGAGTTCATGAGAATGGAGACCCCAGGACGGGATTAGCATCCTAATAAGAAGAGGAGGAGACCAGAGCTCGCTTTCTCTCCAACATATGAGGATACAGCCAGAAGGCAGCTGTGTGCAAGCCAGGAAGAGAACCCTCATCAAGCCAAACCTGCCAGCATCTTGATCTTGGACTCCCAGCCTCCAGAACTGTGAAAAATAAATGTCTGCTGTTTAAGCCACCTCGTCTGTGGTATTTTTGGTATAGCAGCCCAGGCTGACTAAAACAACTCCCTTCCACAGTGTAAAGTAGTGCTACTCAAAGTGTGGGCCATGGACTAATGCCCGTCTGCAAACTGTTTGTTAGTGGTCCATAACGAGACTAAGCACAGAAATTGAGAGTTTAAGTATTCAGAAATTTACAGAATTTTGGTCAAGTAATTTTATGCCTGCTAAATTTTAATAATAAAAAATAGAACTTGTATTTTGTATGTTTTTAAATTCATTTTTAAGTATAAGACATTTTAATTATATTTTATAAAATATTGGTCTGGGGGCCGGTGCTGTGGCCTAGTGATTAAGTTCTCATGCTCTGCTTTGGCGGCCTAGGGTTTGCAGGTTCAGATCCCAGGTATGGACGGACCTACATGCTGCTCATCAAGCCATGCTGTGGTGGCATCCCACAAACAAAATAGAGGAAGATTGCCACAGATGTTAGCTCAGGGTCAATCTTCCTCACCAAAAAAAAAAAAAAAAAAAGTGTGATGCATTGTAAATAGAAACACCAGCTCTTTGCCTCAGACGGCTGAAGAAGCCATACTTGGCAGACTACATTTTCTATTCTCCCCTTGAATCAAGGGGGAGCCTTAGGACAAGGCCTCCCCGACTGTGTATGAAGAGAAGGCATGTGCGCCACTTCTGGCCCAACTCAGGAATGAGGTATTGTACCTTCACACTCTCCTTTCTTTCATCAAAGAGCCAAAGTCTGAGGGACTGTAGAGCCATAAAGGGGAAGGCGTCTGGTTCCTGTATCATCACAGGTAGGAGAGCTGCCACCTACCAAAATCATCTATATCGTGTGAGTATTATGGGTTGAAATACATTGAAGTCATAACTCCCAGTACCCCAGAATGTGGCCTTATTTGGAAATAGGGTCTTTACAGAGGTAGTCAGTTTAGCATGAGGTCATGAGAGTGGGCCCTGATTCAATAGACCTGGTGTCTTTATGAAAAGGAAAAATTTGGACACAGACAGACATACCGAGCAGGAAAACAATGTGAGGACACGCAGGAAGAAAATAGCCACGTAACTGGAAATCAACCAACACCAAGGATTACTGGCAAATACCAGAGGCTAGAAGAGGCAAGGAAGGATTTTCCCTTAGAGCCATCAGAGAGAATATCTGACACCTTGATTCCAGATTTCTAGCCTCCAGAACTGTGAGACAATACGTGGCTACTGTTTAAGCCACCCAGCTTTTTTCACTTTGTTACATCAGCCCTAGGAAACTAATACAGTGAGTAAGAAATAAACTTTGCACACAACCGCTGAAATTTGGAAGTTTATTTGTTGCGACAGTTAACATCACCCTAACTAATGCAGAGAACATATCGTAAGCAAGTTTCCAGTGTAGTCTACGTGGTCAAGGACATCATCTCTGCGGTAGAGGTATTTAACAGAGATCTGAGCAATGAGCAGGAATCAGCCAGCCAAGTCGGGGGTGGTGGGGAGTGGCCCAGGCAGTGCTGGGACAAGGAAAAGGCTTGATCACAGCAGAAAAGCTTTTCAAGGCAGAAGGAACAGCATGTAAGTCAGCCCTGAAACAGGAGAGAATCTGGTGGATCCAGGAACTAAGAAAAATCCAGTCTATCGGGAGCACAGGAAACAGGAGAATAGACAGAGGTAGGTAGGTAGGTAGGTAGGTAGGAGGGTGGGTGGGTGGGAGGGCAGAGGTCAGAGGTTATAGGCTCTGACAGCCAGAGGGGTGTTTGTCAGTAGCATCAGGAGGACAACAGGGTGCACAGACAGTCATCAAAAAGGGAATTGTTTATTGGTTCTGATCCGGTCAGGAAGTTGCGTCACACACAAAAAAAGTGAGGATTGATTAAACCCCTCAATGCTCAAGTATGGAGGGACCTGGGGGAGAGAAGAGAGGCTGCTAAGAACAGAGAGCCACACAACAGCAGCCCTGAGCAGCCAGTGTTTTGAAAAGAATGTTGAAGAAAAGCAACAAAAACTGTCGTTAGAAATTGTCTCAGTCTGTTCGGGCTGCCCTAACAACATACCATAGACTGGGTGGCTTATAAACAACAGAAATTCATTTCTCACAGTTCCGGAGGCTGGAAGACCAAGATCAAGGCGCCAGCCTGGTCAGGTTGTGGTGAGAATCTTCTTTATGGTTGCAGATTTCTCCTTGCAGCCTCACATGACAGAAAGAAGGTGAGAGAGCTCTCTGGGGTCCCCTTTATAAACACACTACTCCCATTCGTAAGGCCTCTGCCCTCATGACCTAATCACCTCCCACAGGCCCCACCTCTTAATATAATCACCTTAGAGGTTAGAATTTCAACATATGGATTTCAGGGAGACCAAAACATTCAGACGATAGAAGAAATTAAACATCAATTGAAGAAGCAGAGATTGAGAATTCTCCAAATTGGTCTTAAACAACCTAATACATTGTATTAGTCAGGATTCTTCAGAGAAACAGAACCCGTAGGAGAGACAGAGAGACTTATTATAGAAATCAGCTCACAAGATTACGGAGGCCAAGAAGTCCCACAATCTGCCCTCTGCAACTGGAGAACCCGGAAAGCCAGCAGGATAATCCAGTCTGAGTCTGAGGGCCTGAGAACCAAGGCAGCCGACGGCATAAATTCTGGAGTCTGAAGGCCCAAGGACTGGGAGCTTTGTTGTCCGAGGGCAGAAGATGGACATCCCAACTCAAGAAGAGAGAGAGAGTTCACCCTTCCTTTGCCTATTTGTTCTATTTGGGGCCCCAATGGATTGGATGATGTCTGCCCACATTCATGAGGGTGGACCTTCTGTACTCAATCTCCTGAATCAAATGCTAGTCTCTGGCATAGGACGTGGATCAACAGAGACTCGAGGAAGAGAGACTGAGTCAGCCCAGCGCAGGGACCTTTCCCTTGGCAATGCCAGGCTGACGGCTGCACTAGTTCTCAGTGAGGAGAGATAGGAAGTTCATATCTAGTTATTATTTATGATGAACCAGAATGTAATTATGGTTAAGCTATATATATAGGAAATAAACTATAAATAGTTCTCAGTTGCTAGTGTGGATTCACTAGTTAACCCTTTAATTAGCTTCATAAAGTTTCTAGTTAAAGAACCTCCTCAGATAGTGTTAACCTAAAAATAGTAGTAGTAATAATAACATCCAAAGGATGTTGACTCCCTTAATTATAGTCAAGATTTTGAGGTCCAGAGTGGGTAAAACAGATAAGTAATTCTTCCCAACTCACTTATAAAAACACTATAAAACACTCTAAAATATATTCCTGCCTGGATGTGCTACATGCTAAGATGGGTCTTAATATTCATCCTTAGCACATGGTCTATTTGCAACTTTTTATGGCTTCATTTGCATGTCTGGTCTTCCCCCTCCCCCTGCCAACTAATGAGTTAAGTTTTCAAAACCAAAATCCCAAAGGCCAACCCTGATGTAAAGGAATTAGTCATTATTTTCATGCATGGAGAATAAAGTTTCCATTCCCCATGACTGTTGGCATAACACTTTCCCCCACACTCCCACCTCAAAATGCACACGCCAAAAATGTTGATCTCACAAATGAGAGACATTTGCCGTAATAAGTGAAACAAACAGAAGACGTTATTGTGTTTTGAAATTTGGGAATCTGGAACTTTTAAATTCTGCCTCAGAAAATCAGCCAAGGCTAAGGCAAGCTGTGCGTTTGAATTTCTTGGATGGGGACCACCTGTTCTTGGGGCACTGCAACTGATGAATCTGTTCGCACGAAACTTCTTTTATTGTGCCTTTGTCATGTACGCACACCCTGAGCATTTCACAGATGTTTGTGGAATAGAAGAAAGAAGGAAGGCAGGGAGGGAGGGAGGATGGAAAGAAGGGAGAGCAAGCTAGCAAGAAGGAGGAGGGAAAAGAAAAGATGTATAAGGAAAAGAGTGCATGCTGAGCTAGAACACTGCTGTTGACTCTTCTGTTTCTGTCTGAAAGCAGAAGGAGGTTATTTTGAAGCATCAGGGCTGTGGCTGCAGAGAAGGTAGTCAACAAAAAAGGCCAAACTTTTCTTCCCTTTTAATGTCATTAATGTCATTAAATATCATTTAATGTCATTAAATATCAAACAATGCGGTGATTTCTGAATTTCTCTTGGACATGGTACTAGTATTAAAAGCGGCTGACACTTCTCACCAGAGAGAAATAAACTCATCCTTTGCCTCAGCTTTTCCTCTACTTGGGTGTTGTTTCCCCAAATCTGCACCCATCTGCCTCCTAGGATTCAGATCAGATGTATCTCCTGATGAGAACTTTATCGACTACCCACTGGTAAACAGCCCCTTCCTCTGACCCTCCGTGTAGCACTTGCCACGAGCTCATACTCTTGTTCGTGTACCATCTGTCCACCACCTCTAGAACGTAAGCCTCGTGAGAACAAGGATTTTGTTCCTAAGGTCTTGTTTTAAGCTGTATCCCCAGTGCCTGGAAGGATGCTGAAAACATTTAAACAATTTAAAAAGAAGGCTTTTAATACACGCTTGTTGAACTAATGAATTCATATTTCTCCCTCTTTTGAAAAGGAAGGTGAAAATGTCTGCGGCCTAGGACATAGATTCCCACCATCTTTTCTAAACTGGTTTCAGATCCACTTTGGAGTCAAAACAGTATCTGTAGTGCTCTCATTTTTCCACAGTCCACTTATCCCTGGCAAATTCCTAAAGGGCTGAATAGTGACTTATATAATAATTTGAACTGTTTATGAGACTTACGTTTTTAAATAAGTGAAAGAAGTGTGTGTATATGTGCATGTGTATACTTTTCTTTATAAAAAAACAAGTGAATTTAACAATTTTAAGCCTTCAAAACAGAATTTTGATAATTCAGGCAGGTTTTTCAGACTAATTTAATAACAAAAGAAGTATTTCAGCACTTACAGGCAAAAAAAAAGATGTTTACCAAATAGATAATTGCCCCATTGGGTAAGAAGTTCTGTGGATTATAAACTTAGAGCTGAAAATTCTCAGGAATCCATGAATTATACAAATTTTATGCAACTGTTTTTTCTATCACTCAATAGTTTCCATAGCAACTTGGCATTAGATTGTATATATGCTACCTTGAAGACACAAAGCATCATTCTCTCTAATCTATTTAAAGTGAAGTACTATGTTATTTCGAAGCGTTATGTTCTGTCTGTTTAGGGAAAAAACTACTGCCGTCCTACACAACGCTGTTGTGTTAGCTTCGTGTTGCTCAGCTTGATATAGTTTTGAATTCTCTCTTCTGTTAAAGTTTTCAAGTTGTTAAAAAGAAATAAGGCAAGATGATAACGTTGAGGTATTTTCCTTTCTCGTGGGAAGGAAATTAATAAGAGTGGGAGAAGTGATCAAGAATATGAGAGACAAATTTTAAAACTGTGCTCTAAAGATTGCAATGGCATGAAAACAAAGATATGCATTTGCAAGAACAAGAGCCAGGCCATTCCCAGCACAAGGTGCTTCCTGGGGATCTAGTAATATTCTGTTTCTTGACCTGGGGGCTGGTTACACAGGGACGGTCAGTTTATGAAATTCATGGAATAGGGCAATTAGAGTGTGTGCAGTCTTCCGGATGTGTATTATACTTAAATTTTTTTAAAAAATTGTCAGTCCATTCCAAAGCCATTGTATTGTATCTGAGGGGCAGTTAAATCTTTTCTTCAAAAAGCTAGATAGTAAACATTTTAGGCTTTATGAGGCACATACCATCTGTCTTTTGGGGGTTTTTTTTTTTTTTTGGTTTTTGGTTTTTGTTTGTTTGGTTGTTTTTTTTACAACTCTTTAAAAATGTAAAAACCATTCTTAATTTGAGGACTATACAAAAACAGGCCATGGATAGCATTTGAAGTTAAGAGACCCTGGGATCACCAAGGGCGTGAATGCAGATAGAGAGGGGAAGAGGACCACGACCCAGCCCTGGGGCCTCCAACACTAAGTCACACCTGTTAAGCCAAATCATATGATGCATTATGTTGATAGATTTCTTAATATTGAGGCTCTTTTTCATTTCTGAGTTGGTCATGATGTATTATTCTTTAATGAGCTGCCAAGTTTTCTTTGCTGGTGCAGCCTTATTTAGGATTTTTCATCTTTATTTGTAAAGTGAGATAATTTTATAATTTTCTCTTTTGTAAAATTTTTCTTAAGCTTTGTCATCAGTGTTCTACTCACATCACAAGAATTGATTTGGAGGTTTCCCCTCTTTCTCTGTGCTCTAGAATAGGTAAAATAGCAAGAGAAGTATCTACACTTTTAAGTTTTCATAAAAGGTTCCTGTAAATCTGTCCAGGCCAAGTGTTTTGTTTTTTATGGGGGAGAGGTAGATCTTTTTGGGAGCAGCAAGATTTATATAGGGTTTACTCTGCAGCAGACTTTAAGAACCTACATATATTAACTCATTTAATCTTCGCAAGAACCTAATGAGGTATTATTATTATCCTTATTATTATATCATCATCTCCATTTTACATCTGAGGAAACTGAAGCACAGAGAGATTAAGTCCAGGTTAAACACACTATGTATTTCAACAGATGGAATTCAATGCAGGGAATTGACAGGTATTGAAAAGCTGAAGGGGCAAGAAGGGAACATTTAGGGACAGCCAGAGATAACTGCAGAAGGCTGGTACCACTCTTAGGAATGGAGCGACAAAGGGGAAAAAATTGGAGTTACAGAACCTAGAGCTTCAACGCCTAGCAGAATGAGGCTCTGATTTCGCGGGGCATGAAGCTGTTTTGAGGATCCCGTTAGAAGTAGATAACCACTCCTACTGCAGGACAAACAGAAACAGCAATCAACAGCAAGAAAGCACATTTTCTCCTGCTCCTGATTTCCACCCTTCTCAGTGCTCCCTATTGGCTGTCAGGCAGCTGGCAAAGGAACCTGAGAACCACACTTTGCAAAGCCCCAAGCCCAGCATCAGAGAGCACCATTCGGAAGGATGGATCTGGAGATCAGAGGCAGTGGATGGGGGAGCCAGGATTTCTCGGTTTCTCTATTTTTTTCCTATGGAAATTGGTCTGTTGTGATTTTCTTTCTCTTCTGGGTCAGTTTTGTCGTATTTAACATATGTCATATGTCTAAGTCATATTTTCTTAGAAAATTATTTCATTCAAGTTTTAAAATTTATTTTCATAGAGTTGCACAAAATACCCTCTTATAATGTTTTAGTTTCCCTTTTCGGTCTTGTTTTTCCTTCTTGTCATTTCTTTTGTGTTCTTTCATCCCTTCTTTCTTAATTACATTATCTAGTCATTTATCTATTTAATCAATATTTTTTCGAATCATCAGATTTTGATTTTATTTTTTAGTTCTGCTAACTCCTTCCATCCTGCTTTTATCTTCTTTAATCCCTTCCTTTAACTTTCCTTTTGTTTATTTTCTTGTTCTTTTTCTATCTTTTATGTCATATTTTTACGGTTTCTGTTTATTGCTCTAAGTCTTTAAGGTTATAAATTTTCTTTGGAGCATGGCTTATCCCGAGGATTCTTACATGAAGTATTTTCACTAACTTTCAAGAAATTCTGCATTTTCTGCTCAAATTTTCTTTTTGCTCAAGAGTCCTTTAATACATCTTTAAGAAAATTTTTCAGCATGGAAAATCTGTTTTTAGTTTGCACTTTTGCCATTAGTTTCTAGTTTTACTGCATTGTAATAATGTTATCCAATGTTTTTCTTCATTTTGGAACTGTGGGTGGCCTAATATATAGTCAATTTTACGACAGTCTCAAAGACATTTGATAAAAAGATATTCTCTCTTATCAGGGTACAGATTTTGATATATATCCCACCAGAGTTACCTTATTGATTATATTGTATACCTATTTTTGTCCCATTGATCTTACACTAGAGAGATGAATGAAAGCTTTCTACTTTCTACTAATACACAAGTAGTGTGTTTTTTTCTATTTTTTATTAATTATCTCTATTTTCTCCTTCATGAAGTTGTTTAGTTACTTGGTGCAAAGATAATGATGACAATAACATCTTTGCTGTGAATTTTATCCTTCAACATTATATAAGTGTTATATTCTCATGGCAAATTGAATGGTTTCTTTGTCTTATTGGGTGACTTTGTGATTACACTTTTTGATGTCATATATTTTAGATTGCAATTCCTGCTTACTTTTTTTGTTTTCATTTATCTATATAAATTTGTTCATCCTTTCATTTTTAACACTTCTGAACTAATTTGTTTTAAGTGTATACTTTGAATTCAGCACAGAATTGGGTTTTGTTTAGTGATCCAATCTGAAGATGGTTTTTCTTTTAATGGATGAGTTAAGCCCATTTACAAGTATTCTTTTTGGGTTTTGTTCTGTTGTGTTATAGGTAGAAGGGTAGATGGGGAGAACAGAGAGAAGCTTCAATATGTATGTGGTCTCATTTATTTTCTTTCTGTAGTTCTGATATTTTGGAAGGTTTGCACTTTGTTCCAATGGTTACCCTTACCTTAGTCAGTGTTGGGGAGCCCCACTAGCACTCTCAGTTTCAATGATTCACTAGGAGGGCTCACAGGACACAACATATAGTTATATTCAAGCTATGATTTATTATAGTGAAAGAGTACAAACAGAATCAGCAAAGGGAAAAAAGCCCATAGGGCAAAGTCTGGAGGAAACCAGACACCAGCTTAGAAGAGTCCTCCCCGAGTGGAGTCACACAGGATGTGTATAATTCCTCCAGCCATGAGCTGTGATGTCACAAATGTTGCTTACCAGGAAAGCTCACTAGAGACTCAGTGCCCAAGATCTCTTTTTTTTTTTTTTGGCTGGGAAAGATTTGCTCTGAACTAACATCTGTTGCCAATCTTCCTCTTCCCCCCCCCGCCCCCAACGCCAGTACATAGTTGTATATTCGAGTTGTAAGTCTTTCCAGTTCTTCTATGTGAGCCACTGCCATAGCATGGCTACTGACAGATGAGTGGTGTAGTTCCACACTCGGGAACCGAACCCAGGCCACTGAAGTAGAGCACACCAAACTTCAACCTCTAGGCCATCAGGGCTGGCTCAGTGCCCAAGATTTTTATCGTAGGCTGGTCACACAGGCACCTTCTGCTTAGCATGTACCAAAATGCCAGACTCCCAGAAAGAAAGCAAGTGTTTAGCATAAACCATAATGTTTGCACCAACATTGTAGCCACAGTAAGCCATTTTTATCAGTTCTGAAAGGTAGAACCCTCCCAAAATCCAAGTGCCCAGACACCAGCCAAGGGCCAACCTTTCAATCAGGGCCTGTAAAGGATAGCAGTCTCAGGTCTCTCTCTTCTCAGCCATTTTTGTATCTATATTTTTACGTTGTTTGAGCACATAATATTAACATGCCACATCAACACCCTTATCTTACCTATGATTTTGTCCTAGAACTGTAGTTAAACGTATTCAATGCTTACTATTTATGTCACTCAAGTTTCCTCCATCATCTCTTAGTAGATTGGAGTCTGTTCTCTAGTAGTTTCTCTTAAGAAGGGCTTATGTGAACAATATACCCTGGGTTTTTGCATGTTCGAAACTACATATGCAAAAGTCAGCTTGGCTGAATATAAAATTCTTGACTCACACTTCTTTCCTTGACTAGCTGATAGGTGTTGCTCTACTGTCATCTGACATTCAGTGTTGTAGTGGAAAAGGATAATAACTGCCTGATTTTCTTTCTTTTATAGGTGACATAATCCTTTTATCTGTCCAATATATTCTTTCTTTATAATTACAGCCAACTCTGCTATATCTTGGCATTGACCATTCTGGGTCATTTTTCCATGGAACATGATGCACCCTTTTGTTATGGATTCAATGTTTGTATCCCCCGAAAATTCATATGTTGCGATCTTAACCCCCAATGTGATGGTATTAGGAAGTGGGGCCTTTGGGAGGTAATTAGGTCATAAGGGCTCCACTCAATCCTGGGATTAGTGCCCTCATAATAGGGACCCCAGAGAGCTCTCTCTGCTCTCCACCATGTGAGGATACAATAAGAAAAACATTTTTGAACCAAGAAGAGGATCCTTACCAGACACAGGGTCTGCCAGCACCTTGAGCTTGAACTTCCCAGCCTCGAAAACTGTGAGAAATAAATGTTGTTTAAGCCATTCACTCTACGGTAATTTTTTATAGTAGCTCAAACTGACTAAAATGCCTTCCAATTTGTAACTTCAGATTTTCTTTTTTTTTCCAGGAGAGATTCCATAAACTATATTTTTATATGATTGCTATATTACATTGTTTTGGGTTTTCCCTTTGGAAACTTCAATTATGCGTATGTTGGATGTCCTTTGTCTTTATTCTGTATCTTTTCTCTTTAATCATTGTTATCTATTTATGTTTCATTTGCTTGCTTTTTCTCATTTCTTTCTTCTGTCTTTTACTGTGCTTCCTAACATGTCTGTTCTGTGATTTACTCTCCTAAATTTATTCTTCACTTCTAAATTTTGTTTTTCTTTTTCTTCTTTTTCTTGCCTGAAGTCTACCACTTCCTGCTTCAACTCCTCCAACAGTCTGGCTGATACCGTCTGTTGAGTGCTCAGCTTTTTCCTGATTTCTTATATTTCTGCTTTATGGTATTAATTCAAAGTTGCAGTTGCCACATTAATGTTTTTTTTATTCACATTGAAATGTTGGATTATAATTTTATTTCATGCATTGTTTTCCAGCGAGTTTTCTTTCTATATAGGGGAGTTTTAGTGCCCTTTTGCACATATTTCTTAAAGTATTTTTGTCTGGATGCTGTCTTTAATCCATTTTTTTTGTTCATATTTAAATGAGTTGGATTCTCTTGGACCAGCTGTTAGCAAGAGAGCCAGTGGGTAGTTTTCTAGACGTCTTTGTTCAAAAGCTCCCTCTGGTATTGCTAAAGTAGTAGACTATTTATAATATAACCCCCATCTCCTTTGCCTCTTAGCATGTAACCTGGTTCAAGTAAACTTCCACTCTCAACTCTAATTTCTCTGGGTTCCTTTACTTGCCACTGATACGAAGGGGATATACTTCCTGCCTCCCAAATTTTTCCGCCTTTTTGGAACACAGAGTTTTCTGAGATGAGTTAGTTACCTCATGATTTGGATGCTTTCTGCAATTTTTTACCCACCTTCCTTAGCAATTACACTCAGTTCTACCTCAGTCCAGTTATGCCCTGTTCTGTCTCAGTCCAGTTCATAGCATTTCCCATTCAGAGAGAGGCCTGCTCCCTCTGGGAGTGAATATTTACTTCTGATTTCTAAGATCTGCTACTGCTGGGTCCTTTCCATGTTCCCCCATTCTTCATCCCACCTTCAGCCCCCAAAGCCTCATCATCCCCATGATGTTAATGCTGATTTCTTTTGCTTGGTCCACAATTACATGTAACTTAGAGTTTGTTAATTCTCTCTCTTTTCTAGCTTTGCTGAGAATCAAACTTGAGGGCTTTTTTTTTCTATTCTCCTTACATACGATTTCCAAGAAAAGAAGTGGGAAGATTTACAACTAAGCTGCCACCATGCTCCTATCATATCCACTTCAATGATTAATTTATTTCTGTTGAAATTATATGTGCAGGAAGAAATGCCAATCCTACTGACAATAAAACTGCTGGTTGAAAAGGAAGTCAGTGTCCTGTATTTATGCTTGTAAAATTTCCAAAGTATTTTAATGATATCTCTGGGATGCCGTCTATATCTAATGTACTTCTTAATGCCCTCTGATCTGAAGTGTTGACTCTGTAAATATTTTTTATCTGAGCAATGTATAGTGGAATCATAATATCATCTTTCATAAGGATAATGCATGATACTAAAAGCTTAGCTAATAGTGCAATTCCCCATTTAATTATCTCCTCTGGCGTAATATAACTACCTACTTTCAATTATTAGACTCATCATAATTAAGTCATAGAGACACTCTGTCTCTGAATATGTGAATAGTACAATTTGAACAAAGGACAGAGAGTCAGAGTACAACTTGGAAGGACTTTCTCACTATTTACTGAAGCGTGTTGCTGTTACAAGAAGTGTTCCACTTTATATGGATTTATTTTCATGCGATAGCAAAGGCAAATTCCAAGGAAAGAAAGCATTTCAGGTAAGTGTCTACAGATGGTTTAAAAAGTTGTCCGAGGAGATACTACAAACCTGGGTTTGAATGGCAGCGTCTTTGCTTATTATCTGTTTGATTTTTCAAAGCTTCACTTTCCTCATATTTATATAACTCATTCGTCCAACTGCTGGTCACACACAGTGATGTTGTTACCCCGGGGCACACAGTGATGTTGCTCTTTTAATATCCAAATGAGTACAAATCCCACCCTGAGAATCTCAGTCCATACCCCTTCTAGGAGTTGCCTCGGATTACAAACTTGGATGCTGCTTTCTCTGTCCAAAGCAACAATCCCATTTACCCTCGCCAGAGAATATCATCAGCCCATACAAAGGGACCTCTTTCCTGATGCTGATTGTCTATACAGTATAGGAGCTGAACCCGGGCATTCTGAGAAACTCCAACCAAATTCCCAACAATTGTCTTCCCTGCTGCCTCCTACCACAGTTCCACGGGGATTGGGATCAGGAGAGATTTTAGCATCAGTGATGTGTTAAGCCCAGAGCCAGCTCTCCACTTCTGATCACTCAAATCATGGGCACAGACTTCTCCCTCTACTCACAAGGCACATCTTATTATTATTGCCATGATTACAGTTAGTACATAGTAAGCATTTAATACATATTTGTTGCGTATACGGATGGACGGGTAGATGAATAGAGAGCAGCCTCCCCCTAGAGTTGTGAAAATTAAATGAAGGAGTGCATGGAAAGTGTTTAGCATAAAGTACTATGTGACTTAAAAAATATATACCAGTTCCCAGTCATTTCTGGTGGCAACATTGTCAAACAAAATCTCTAATTTATCACACGTTTCAAACCATGATATAAACAGCAACAAACATCCACCTTTGAAATAAGAGTTAATCCCTTAGTGTCAGCAGTCAGCAGCAATATTTTGCCATAGCCAAGGGGAAAGCAGAAATTCTCTGAGAAATTTTTCTTCTTTTGTTTAAGCAACAGTGTTCAAATTCTGTCATACTAATTTTCACAGCTTTTAAATAATTGTGAATTTCATCCATATTTCCATAGAATTTTATTATACATCTTTGAAAACAATTTCTTTAATAAGCTGTTTGTTTCATATTATTTATTATTATTATTATATCTCTTGATTCTTTAATAAGCGATTAATTATTATCACCACTTTACTCCCAGGTCTTCAAATATAAACACTTTTATTCAGAATGTCACATACTCTTCATGGTCTCCAGAGAATCTATAACTGTGATGACACATTGTGGACATGAAGTAAATATTTATGGAATTAGTGAAATGTGATACCACGTATACACCATTTCAGTAAACAGAACCAGAAAACTATTGCTGAATAAGTTCCAAGCCTGTGCTTTTTCTCTCCTGAGTGCAATTTATAATAATCACTGTTAAGTAGAGAGTGTTCTAGAATTGGGAGTCATTATGGAGGTATAAAAATTGGGGAAACTGGGGGCCAGCCCCAATGGCCTAGTGGTTAAAGTTCAGTGCTCTCCACTTCGGCGACCCAGATTCAGTTCCCAGGCACAGAACCACACCATTCATCTGTCAGTGGCCATGCTGTGGCAGCAGCTCACATTAAAAAAAAAAAAAGGCAGCTGGCCCCATTGCACAGTGGTTAAGTAGGCATGCCCTGCTTTGGTGGCCCAGGGTTCGCCAGTTCAGATCCCGGGTGCAGACTTATGCACCACTTGTCAAGACATGCTGTGGCAGAGGTCCCACAGACAAAGTAGAGGAAGATGAGCATGGATGTTAGGTCAGGGCCAGCCTTCCTTAGCAAAAATAAGCGGAGGACTGGTGGTAGATGTTAGCTCAGGGACAATCTTCCTCAAAAAAGAAAAAAAAAAGAGGAAGATTGGCAACATATGTTAGCTCAGGGCCGAATCTTCCCAAGCAAAAAAAATAGGGGAAACTGGCATTTAAAAAAATTAGGAAGTAGAGTTTGAATAATGGAGAAAAACAGAAATTAACACACTTGCATTTCCTTCCCCCTAAATTCCATGTAAATATCAACTCAGTAAGTCCCTTTATTAGACTGTCCATGCTTAAGAAGTTGACTGTGAAAATGACCTCACAACCCTTCTGTTCGTGTCAGGTTAGTTACTAATTGTCTTGTCAGATCCATTGAAACCAGCCCACACTCCCAAAGTGGGAGATGAGGACTTCCCTAAAGGAAATGTGTCTTTCCTCTCAGTCATCCCATGAAAAAATTAATCCTAATCCAGAAAACAGAGTCTGAAAACTGGAAGATAGAAAGACTTCTTTCTCTCTCTAGGGTAAAGCCAATTGGACAAAGAGTCTGAGCTCCAGAGGCCTGGCACACTTCAATTTCTAAATCCTTTGGCCACATAAAATCACACAGATACCGGGTGGCTCTGTGAAAACTTGGGGTTTTGTGGCAACAAGAAGAGACACATAGACAAGGGATGATATTCTGGGATTACCAAGTCCTCTGACCTCAAAAGAATCAGAAAGATTGAGTTCTGGATGCATTGGTGAGTGACAAAAACCAACCATAAATGACCAGTTAGACACCAGTAAGGTGCTGGGGATTATAGGACATATCAGCAGAGAGTCCCTAAGGAAAGATCAGATGGCTGGGTGCTCTGCTCATATACAGGCCTGTGGGGATTCAGAATTGTTGCATTTGGGAATATCAGTCATTTGTATACCAACCTAAACATACCAGTTACATTCGTAAAGGAGTATTAAATTGAAGCTCTGAGAGGTTAGGCTTGAAATCTCAGAAGAAAGGATTCTGTGTCATGGGCGATATAGAAAGAATGTAGAGTAGTGATATAAATTCTACAGGTACAATATGTAGGAAGCAAAATCATTTTTAAAAAACTTTTTTAAATTTAAACATAAGCATTTTTAAAAATTCCAGCTCTTTGAATATTCTTATATCAATTTACATAATAACCCTACATATTGTCACTGTCTACTGAAATAACAGCATTCGAAAACTAAAACTCATAAAATCATGAAATCTAAGAGTCGGAAGGGATTTCTGAGGGCATCAGAACCAATTTCTCCTCTGTAACCATCCAGATTCCCTTATATAACATCCCAAACCACAAGAACACAAGAAGAAAATGTGCTCTTGGAAGGCACCGAGGATCTGTGTAGGATAAGTCAATCTTTTAAAATAATGGGTAAACACGTATGTTCTCTTAAATCAGCCAGGCCATCACCATGGGATTATAAGGAGCATCACCTAGTTACAACTCAAGCCTATTACAAGAACTAATAAATAGGCTCCTTTATCAGTTACTTCCTACTAAAGAAGACATGTTAAATATCTGCTTAGAAGTCAAATTCATCCTAAAGAAGAAAAAATAAAATTTCTGAATCTGAGGGTTTAGTAACTAGCATTTATTTGTGGGAGCAGAGCACAAAATCCAGAACAAACTTTGGACTATAATCTTAATGGAAACACACAACAGTATTTTCTTTGCTCCTACAACTTAACTTCTTTTCATGACTATAGAATATTTTTAAATCTACAGTAAACATTTCTAGTGTGGTGGTATGCATTATGTTAATTTGGCTGTAAATCACTGACACTTATTACAAGGAAATAAGAAGTGGGAGGGGGCTGGTCATGAATACTTTGGTTTGTCTTATTCTCTGCACTGGAGGGTAATGTCTCAATCAGGATTTGAAGTTTTTTGAAAGGAGCTTTTAAATACTCACATAGTGCTGGCCCTATTTCACATACAGAAAGGCGCACACAAGACATGCAGATGGCTTTTAATTATGCACTGCTCCTGATTACACCATTTGGGGTTGGCTTATTGGCCTTTCTCTTCTGTCAAAAAGAATCAAGTCAAAGCATTTGGATCTTCAACGGTTTGCATTTAAGGCACTGCAGTTCTTTAAGCTGCCGATGGATTGTTACGGCAATGCTGAAAAATAAAACTCTGTGCAGAAAACCTTTTAGAAGGTGATATTAGAAGTGTCTCAGATTAAGTGACATTGTCAAGACTGGTTCCTGTGACATGGTACTGGATTATCTAATTAGGAAACTAAAATGCTTTCTCTGAGGATTGTTCCCCACAGTATTCCAAAATCTAAGCTGTTTTGTGTCGCTTCCAAAGGAAAACATAGATTTGTGAAGGGCCAGAGGCTTTCAAAATTTCCATAATGAGTGAGCATACTTTTCAAGTGTTTTGACAGGACTGCTGTCATAAATATCGCTAGAACTCTATTCATCACACAAAATAGTTTTTTAGCAGCATAAAAGTACTGAAAAAAATAAATTCTAAATCCCTTAAGAAGAACATGCTCAGCAATTTTAAAGACTTGACAATACGGAGATCCTTGGGGGAAATTACGACAACGCTCTCCTTGTGGCAATTACTTGCCTCTGTATTGAAGCCTTGTCTTATTTTTAGTCACCAAATAGAAAAGAAGAAATTAAGATGTGGTGAGTTCTAAAATGCAAATGATGATAGAATATATGTGGGAAATATTTTTAGATAATTAAATGATAACACTTATCATTTGTCAGAAAAGAAGAAGAGGAGAATGGAGGAAAAATTATTTAGCGTTCTAAGTCCAAAAGACGCAATGTCACTACTAAAGGTCATGGGAAGAAGTTAACTGATGGAAAAATACCAAAGAAAAGGAAGATCTGAGCTCATTTTATAGCTTTTATAGGGCATATGGAAGCCGAATATCTGGAAGGATGTGGGAAAGATTTATGTGGCAAAAAGAATTACATGAATTATATTATTACAAAAATGTAAATGTACTCTCTACCGAAATTATAGCTGCTTTGCTGGTCACTTTTCTCAGACATTAACCCTCCAAAACGAACGTGAGTATTCTACTCTCCTCAGAGGTCCAGCCCATCTATGTATGGTACAATCCCTGAAAAACTCATGGGGCTGAGATTTTTAGCTTTTCTGAGAAAATTTGACTTTGACATCAGGTGGATTGTTCCCATTTCTTGTGGGTCATAGACAGTAAGGGCAAAATCACCAAAGTAATTTGATCTAACTTGTCAGCATAAGCTGCTTCCTTGAAATGTATTCTCTGTTCTTCTTTATATTAAATATATTTTAAACAGGTTTCATTTATTTCCCTGAGAAGCATAGCTTCTACTTTACAGATCTAACAGTTATGATTCTATTCTAAGTATTTGGTATCATTAGTCTTTTCCTATGTGTTAACCTACGTTGAACAATTCAGCCTCTTCCGATTGAGCAATATCATACAAATATGGCCACCCTAATGTTCCGTAAGTCAGTCTAAATCCTCACTAATTTAAAATAGATTGAAGGTTGCCAACAATTCTTCCGGGTATTTTCTAATCTTGATTAACATAGACGTCACTAGATCAGTCCTGCTAAGATAATTTCTCATCTCTCAAAAAGAAAATGAGATTCTTTACTGCAGTCAGGAAGTTAGCCCTTTGAGGTTGGCTACTGAAATAGCTCTGACTCAAAGTTGTAGGAACATGGAAACCCAGGAAAATATTCAAAGTCAATATTTTGTCAGGGGATAAAACAACAATAAAATACCATTTATACTTATCATATTAGCAAAAATTAAAAGAAAGTTATTTTAACCAACGTGTTGGAAAACTTGATATAGAAAATGGGAAATAAATGAACCTGACCCCTACCTCACTCCAATAGAATAGTTAATTTGAGACAGATCATAAACCATATCGGAAAAATTAGTACCATAAAAAGCCTAGAAGAAAACATAGGAGAATGTCTTTGTAACCTTGTGGTAGGCAAAATTTTCTTAGAATACACAAGAAAAAACTAAATATAAAAGAAAGAAGTGATATATTGTACTTCATCCTAATTATAATTTCTGCTTATAAATATAAGCTACATTATAGAAGATAAAATTCACAACACATATACCCAATGAAGAACTTGTGTCCACACCATATAAAGAATTCCTACAAATCAATACTAAAAAGAAAGCTCAATTTGTAAAAATGGACAAAAGACTTGAACAAACACTACAAAAGATACATGAATGATCAATATGCATATACAAAGGATCTCAACCTTATTATTTAAAAGGAAGATACAAATTAACATTTCCACAGCCACTAGAATTGCTAAAATCTAGAACACTGACAATACAAAGTATTTGCCACGATGAGAAGCATCTAGAAGTCTCATGCATTGCTGGTGGGAGCGTAAAGTTGTACAACCATTTTTGAGAGCTCCATGTCGGTTTCTTTAAAAGTTAAATATGGGGGCCGGCCCTGTGGTAGAGTGGTTAAGTTCTCATGCTCCGCTTTGGCTCAGGGTTTTGCTGGTCTGGATTCCAGGTGCAGACATGGCACCACTCATCAGGCCACGCTGAGACGACATCCCACATGCCACAACTAGAAGAACCCACAACTAAAATATACAACTATGTCTCAGGGGGCTTATGGGGAGAAGAAGAAGAAGTAGAAGAAGAAAAAAGAAGATTGGCGGGGCTGGCCCCATGGCCGAGTGGTTAAGTTTGCGAGCTCTGCTGCAGGTGGCCCAGTGTTTCGTTGGTTCAAATCCTGGGCGCGGACATGGCACTGCTCATCAAACCACGCTGAGGCAGCATCCCACATGCCACAACTAGAAGGACCCACAAAGAAGAATATACAACTATGTACCAGGAGGCTTTGGGGAGAAAAAGGAAATAAATTTTAAAAATCTAAAAAAAAAAAAAAAGATTGGCAACAGATGTTGCCCAGGTGCCAATCTTTAAAACAAAAAAAGTGAAATATGCATCTACCCTACGATCCAGCAATCCCCCTCCTAGGTATTTGCCTAAGAGGAACAAAATGAAAACACATGTCCACAAAAAGTCATATTCATATTAGCCCCAAACTGGAAATAGCACAAATATTATCAACAGCAGAACAGATTTTTTTAAAGTTAAATGTAGTAACTTCATACAACAGAACACTACTGATATTTACAACAACGTGGATGAATCTCGAAAAGGAAAGCAAAGAAGCTACAAACGAAAGAATACCTACTGTGTGTTTCCATCTATGTGAAGTCCCAAAATAGGCAAAAGTAGGAATGAAAACAGCAATTTTGTGGGGTAGGGATAAAGGCAAGGGGACAATATAACTTTCTGGGTAGCGGAGATGTTCTATATCTTTTGCTCTGTGGCGGTTAGAAGGGTGTGTACAATTGTTACAACCTATGGAACTGAACACTTAGGATCCATGGGTTTATTGTATGCAAAATATACCTCAAAAACATTCTTACAGGGGCTGGCCCCCTGGTGCAGCAGTTAAGTGCGCATGTTCCGCTTCGGCAGCCCGGGATTCCCAGATTCGGATCCCGGGTAAGGACATGGCACCGCTTGGCAAGCCATGTTGTGGCAGGCATCCCATGTATAAAGTAGAGGAAGATGGACACGGATGTTAGCTCAGGGCCAGTCTTCCTCAGCAAAAAGAGGAGGATTGGCAGCAGATGTTAGCTCAGGGCCAGTCTTCCTCAAAAAACAAAAAGGAAGAAGAGAAAAGAAAAAAAATTCTTACAAATTCAATGTTGTATAGCAATCTAAATATATTCTCATTGTTAGGGTAAAATAGTGCAAGAAATACTGGCAGTCAACTTGATAATGAATCTCAAAAGCCTTGAAAATGGAAAAGGCTTTTCACCAAGTAATTCTATTTATAGGAATTTATTTTAGAGAAACAAAGATCTGTGTGTATGTGCACATGTACACATATACATATATGTGTGTTAACAATGTGCATTATACATGTATATAGCTATGCAGAGATAGATAAATATATAGATATAGCATTAGAATTTATTTATTTCCAGTATTACTTTTAACTTAGAAAAATTGGAACAACCTGAATGCTCAATGATAGAGGCTTAGTTAAATAATGATATATCTGTACCTTGAATATTATTTAGCAATTAAAAAATATTTAATGGTAAATAAGTGTTTTTCAATATGATACTAAATAAAAAATAAATTTAAAAAACAGTGTATGCAATATGGATATTAATTTGCCTGCTTTGACAATAACAATAGTTTGAAGATGGAAGATTTGTTTTTCCCTTCTGTAAGAGCTGCTGTTCAGTCTCGGCAGGTAGGCAGCTCTGCTCTACACAGTAACCCAAAGATCCAGATTTTTCTACCTAGCTCCACCATCCCTACAGTATCTTCTTCCACATCATTAAAGCGGGCTCACTCTCACCACGTCTGCATTTCATCCCACAGAAAGGGTGAAAGAGAAAGTGGAAGGCATGAAGCTTCCTTTCAAGGATGTGAACTGGAAGTTGCACACACCACTTCTCTTCCACCAGTCCACCATACCACACCAAGTGTCTTAGTCAGCTCTGGCTGCTAAAACAAAATACCACAGGCTGGGTTGCTTATAAACTGCAGAAATTTATATCTCACAGTTCTGGAGGCTGGAACTCAGGATTCATGGCACCAGCATGGTATAAGTGAGTGCCCTCTTCCGGGTTGCAGAATTCTCCTTGTGTCCTCAGATAGCAGAAGGTTAGGGAGTTCTGTGGGATCTCTTTTATAAGGCCACTAATCCCATTCATGAGGGCTTCACCCTCATGATCTAATCACCTCCCAAAATTCCTACCTACTGAAAGCATAACCTTTGGGGTCTAGGATTTCAATGTGAGTTTTGGGGGAACACAAACATTCAGACCATAGCACCAAGCTACCAGGGAGGCTCAGAAATGTCTCTAACTGCGCCACCATGTGCCCACCTAAAACCTAAGGAGCATAGTTCCAATGCTAAAAGGAAGAAAGAGAGGATGGATGAGCTTGGATGAAAACCTGGAAGCCAATAATAGCGGAGCTCTCTTTTAAGCAATGCTGCGTCATCAACATTTTGATAGCACAGAGGATGAAACTATCAGGAAAAACACAGACACTGACAACTCTGAATCAAAAGGTGACATGGAAGTGTTGGACTCTGAATGTGAATAAATTTTAAGAGTACTTTAACCAAGTTCTTTTTCTTATATTTTCCTTTTTAGATATATTTTAAAGCCATCCACGATAAAAGTCTATATCTAAGCAAGTCTGAAAGAATTTTCTAATGAGTATAAACCTTTTAATAGAAAAGAAAGCAGTATGTCATAGTTTAGTTGACAGCATTTCTTCTTTCTTGGTGGTAAAATAGTATAAATTATAGTTAATGGTGTCTTAGATTGATGAAACAGTAAAATGTTAGTAATTATTTGACATTGGTAATTATTTTACATAGCTGGGTTAACAATAGGTCTTTACATCATTCTTTACACTTCTACCTATTTTCTCTCTTATTTTGCAATAAATGAATTTAGATGCATAATATAAATTTAAAACAGTCCAATGGGGTAGCCCAGTATAGGAAGTCAAATAAAATATCAAAAAAGGAGGGCCTGAGTACATTAATCCAAACACTAAAGAGCCATGCAAAGCAAGAGGCTGGCATGCCTGAGTCCTGAAGATGGGAGTGGAGGATACTTGCAGTGGCTGGGCTTTTCCATGGTCTCAGTTGTATGATGAATGGATTGTTTCCATTTAAAAACTACACATAAATATGACTAAAGAATATGTTGCCCTAATTGGTTAAGAATGAGTGAATGAGGGCCAGCCCCGTGGCGTAGTGGTTAAGTTCAGCATAGCAGTTAAGTTCGGTGCCCACATTTGCAGGTTCAGATCCTGGGCACGGACATACACCACTTGTCAGCCACACTATGGGAGCAACCCACATACAAAATAGAGGAAGATTGGCACAGATGTTAGCTCAGGGCGAATCTTCCTCTACAAAACAATAAATAAATAAAAACTAAAGTTGATGGTCAAAAAGTTTAGAAAAAGAAAAAGAACAATGAGTGAATGAATAAGTGTTAAACGAATCAGTTAGTATATCTGCTAATTTATCTGTGAAGCTAAAACCAAGCCCTTTCTCTGTAAAACCCTTTCTCTGTACCCAAATTTATTTCAAAATTAGCAATGCGTTATTTAAGTAGATGTATTTCTGTAAATAGAAGCTTTTGCTCTCTCAGCTTCTTGCGCCTACCTGACTCTCCTAATCTGGATAATGGTTCAGCTCATTTAATATATGCTTTTAAAATTCCCCCAAATATCCAATTTTACCCTTTCTTTTTCACAATTATTATATCATCCCTCAAGTTATTTTTTATCTCATCACATCCTTATCTCACTATCTTGCCCTTCTCTGGAGACAGTTAGTGAGAAGCACATTAGAACAGTATAATCCAAACCAATTCCAGGTTAATATATTATTTTACAACAAAGAAACTATTCCGTTCAGAAATAGGGTTAAACGAACCAATATATTTCACATATATATAGAAAGCATATATTGTATCTATATCCTTATTTTTAAAACAAATGAGAACTTACTTTGTACACTGTTCTGCATATTGATTTTTTCACATAACCATACATCTTGTAGAATGTCCATATTAGCATTTATTATTCTTTAATAGCTACACAAAATTCCATTGTGTGGATGTGATATGCTATATTGTGCCATTTCCTCACTGGTCAACATCTAGATTGTTTACAATCAGTTGCTACATCAAACTAAGCAACAATGAATACTCTTAGAGGTATGTCTTTGTGATGTGTGCAAATATATCTCTAGGTTTTTAAGGAGGAGGAAAAGTGGATTCTAAAATTTATATGTAAATTCAAAGAGTCTAGAACAGTCAAAATAAGTTTAAAGGACAACAGTGGACTATTCACATTATCTGATTTCAAAACTTACTATAAATTTACAGTAATCAAGACAGTGTAGTTTTAGTATAAGAATGGATAAACAGATCAATGTAACACAACATAGAGTTCAGGAAAAAAAGCCTGTACAAAAACTGTACATGTACAGTTAATTGATTTTCAACAAAGATACCAAGATATCAATGGAGGAAAAAAACGTCTTTTCGATAAATTGAGCTGGAACAACTAGAAAAAACTATGGAAAATATGAACCTCAACCTCTACCTCACATCATAGAAAAAAATTAATTTGAGATGGATCATAAACTTCAATGTATATGCTAAGACCATAAGGTTTCTAAAAGAAAATTCAGGAGAATATCTTTACAACCTTGGGTAAAAGGCCTGAATAAATACTTCACTAAAGAAGATGTCTGAATGGTCAATAGGCACATGAAAAGGTGCTTAGCATCACTAGTCAGCAGATAAATGCAAATTAAAACTACAGTTAGATACCACTTCATACCTAGTAGAATAGCTTAAATTGAAAAACATGACAACACCAAACGTTAGCAAAGATAGGGAGCAATATACATTAAGCAACATACATGCTGGTGAAAGTATAAAAGTTTACAGTCACTTTATAAAACTGTTTAGCAGTTTATTTTAACACTAAACCTACACTTACCCCATCCCCCAGCCATTCCACTGCTAAATATCTACCCAAGAGAAGTGAAAACATATAACCACAAAAAGTCTTGCACAGGAATCTTCATAAGAACTTTATTGATGACAGTCAAAAACAACCAAAATATCATCAATAGGAAAATAAATTCTAGTACATTCAAAAAGTGGGACACTACTCAGCAATAAAGGAATGGAGAAGACAGAAATAAAGAGGAGTAAATGTTACTATAACAACAAAATGAGTGGGTTTTTAGAATTATATTGAGTGAAAGAAGTTAGACACGAAAGGTTTATATGAAGTCCAAGAACAAGCAAAACTAATGTATGGTGATAGAAATCTGAACAGAATGGCCTATGGAGGTGGGGATTGACTGGAATGGGACAGGAGAGAACTTTCTACGGGGAGGGAAATGTTCTTGATTGGGAGCTTGCTAACGCAGGTTATATGCTTCTCAAAACTCATCAAATTGTACACTTAATATTTGCATATTTCCACCTACATAAATTTGACCTCAATAAGAAAGAGTCTTTCTACAGCAGTTTTAAATAATTTTAGAGTGTGAAACTAAATATATATAAACCACCAGTTTATCTGGAAGTCATGTTGTTGCTAATTTTTTACCATTATAAGTAATCCTGCTGTGAACACAGATCATTGGCTGAAGTCCCAAAAGTAGAATTTCTTTATTAAACATTTTCTTTATTTTAAGACATTTGAGACATACTGTAAAACTTCCTTCCAAAAATAACGGACCAATTTATACTCTCATTTACAAGGTATGAAAATACTCATTTCCCCCACCTAGCCAATATTAGTCATTTTATAAACATGTAACAATAATTAGACACCAAACAGTAGTCATAAAAAGAAGAATTTCTAAAACTCACACCGCAATTACTATATCCTAGGACTTGTTCTAAGCAATTTCTCTATATTAACACCCATTTAATATTCAAACCACCCTAAGATAGGTGTTACTATGACTCCCATTTTCCAGGTCCCGAAATGGAAGCAGAGAAAAGTTAAGTTACACGCACAAAGTTACTAGTAAGTTTTTGAGCTAGGTCTTCAAACTCAGGAATTCTAGTCCCAGAGTTTATGCTCTTATTTATTATAATATTGTTCCTCATTGCTATTTTAAATATTCAATGATTTGATTATTGGTGTGGTTGAGCTTTCTTTCATGCTATTGACCTTTTCTTTTGTGAATTGCCTTAACATGTCTGTGTTCATTTTCCTGAAGGAGTGTTTGTCAGGTTTTTTTTATTATGATTATTATTGACTTTTAAGAATCCTTAGAAATTAAGTATATTAACACTTTATCAGTCTTATCTACTGAAATATTTTCCCAGGATATTTTTCTTTTGTTATCTTATTTCTTCATAATTTTTCACTATTTACTTCACTTAACACATCAAGAAAATACTAATGCATTCTATAAACATCTTGTCTCTAACAACTACTTTCAAATTCCAAAATGAATTTTAAATGTTAGATAAATTTAGTATAAGTGTATGTTTTTGGACTCTAGCAAAAATAGAATAAACTCTATAGTGGTAAGCATCTTGCTTTCTAATTGCCTTTCATCTGATATGTCAAATACATTTGTAAACCATGTGACTTGTAATATTTTAATATAGAAGAAAAATGACAATATGTATTTCCCTCTCAGGAACAGAAGCACTATCCATCTACGGCACAAGCCAAAGATTGAAGTGCTATCCTTGACTCTCCTCTCTTCCCTTATACATATTCAATATACAATCTATCCATCAAGTCCTCCAAAACGTATCTTTAATATGTTCATTTCTCTCTCTCGATCACTACCATCCCAATACAAGCCACCATCATCTCCCACCAGAACTACTGCTTTGGCCCCCTGCTATCACCTCTCCCCATCTTGGCTCCCCATCATCCGTTCTCCAGCCAACAGCCAGAGTGATCCTTTCATAACGTACATAGCATCCCCTGTTTAAAACTTCTAATAACTTTCCACCACAATTAAAGTAAGAACCAACTTCTTTCCTGGCTTACAAAGTCCATGGTATCCCTTTTTTTTCTACCCACATCTTAGGCTACTGTCTTCCTCATGCACTATTCTCTAGCCACAAAAGCCTTGCTTAAGCTCCTCTAACCACTGAAGTTCTTGAGCACCTGTGGTCTTATACATAGCTGTTCCCTAAAATTAGATGCCCTTCCCCACCCCCTCCAATCTTTGCATACTTTGTAAGTTACCATCTCAGGGAAGTCTTCCCTTGGCCTCCCAGTCTCTCCATATCATGTCACCCTGTTTAATTCTCTGCACGCTACTTGCCATGCTCTGATATTTCTGTTTGTGTTCATGATTTACTTGCATATTTTTGTCTTTCTCTTTAGACCTTGTCTGTCTTCTTAACACTGTGTGCCCAGCCACAATAGCACTACTTACAGTGTAGAAGGTCGTCACTAAACATTTATTAAAATAAAGAATTGTAAAGCATCTGGAAATTACCTAATACTAATGGATAAAAAGAAAATAAGATTTGTGTTCAATAAACAAAAGATAACTTTTAGGAAATTAGGACTACCCCCAAATAGAATGTCTCATCTCTAGGGTGATATTCAAAAAGAGATTGGACAACCACCTATTAAAAAAGCTGGAGATCTTAGTTCTAAGCAGTGTGATCAACCTGCAATCTTCCTCCTTTTTTAGATTGCTTGTATTTGCTACTGTGAACATCTGCCCATTCCTCAGTCTTTGTCCTCCACGGTCTGACTCTCTCGGCTGCCAAATGCCCTCAATCTTTGCCTTGCTCTGTGAACCTGACCTACAGTTTTGGCCTTCCTATCTCCTAGGAATAAAGTTCTTGTTCTTCAAGAATTAAACATAAAAGCAATAGCAGAGAACACTATACACAGAAAATCACGTAAATTCTTCATCGGCACTCACGGACCGCTGACAAGTGTGCTCTAACATTCATAGTTAGCAGCTTCTCTTCCCTCTCAGAATTCCTATTATGCATGGAAACATGTTTCTAATACCTTTATTCGTATGACAAACTGTTAACATCCATGAGGGATGTTTCAAAATGTCACTACAACATACAATATCGCCCATAAAAATCCAGTAAATATCAGTGAAAAATTTCAACTGACCCCTTCCAGTTTATAAAGATTCTATAGGGACAGAAACAAAAGAATTTACAAAGTCATCATCATCAATTCTGTGATTAAAATAAGCTCCACACTACATATACCTTAGCAAAATGGCAAAGGATCACATTTCGTGGATTTTCGGGGTTACTCAGAAATGGTTAAAGAAAAATATTAAAGCCAATAATGCCAAGGTTTTCTCTCTGCGGCATCTGATTCAAAGATGCATTTTGATGCCTCCATGCCATGCTTTCTAGATTATCAAATAGCACCGTATGTAACTATAACTATGTTATAACCCACTTACTTGACTACTAGGCATGCCTGCTCTCTTAAATCTAATAATTTAGTGCTTCCGGAAGATTTATAACGTACCAACAATTCACTCAGAACAGGTTTAAAAGTGTGCCATCCTCCAACAGAGCATTAGCCTTCGCACCTATCGTGGGGGATAAAGACGTCGATTTTTCTAGTCCTCCTCCTAACAGTTAAATACAATCGGTTGCAGGCAGAAAAAGCCTTCAGTCAATTATTTTGAAAAGAGGCTTCTATGAATATTTTGATGTCCTTGGTCATAGTTTTCGAATGTGAAGAATTTATATGTCCATATAAACATTTTAGTCCATTTCCATTTGTTTCTGAAAGCATTGTATATTCATATAGCAGCAAGTGTACATGAAGTGATTTATTTGTATAAATTTGTCCTTAAATTTACACCTTCTGCACTTGGAAAGTGAAGTGTTTTTGTGAGTAGGCAGCTTGTCTCTACTTATACACAACTCCATTGCATCGAAGATTCTTTATTTCAAATATACAAGTAAAGACCCAAAGCCCTTTTGTTCCTATCAGAAAAATAAGGATACAAGTAACTCAAATGAAGAGAGGCTATCCAGTCTGGGCATTAATCCAGGGGACAGGTGGCTGGTAAAATCCGCCCAAAGTGAAGTGTTTCACTAACCTGTTGGTATTCTCTACTAGAGCTAGTAATTTTTTAAAAGGAACACACTGGAGAATAACACGTTATACATACGAAGTGAATTTGCAAAACTATGAAACAAGATAAAATACTTATTATATACATAAGAACCAGCTGTATCTTTAGTTTTGACCACCAGTTCCCCTTGCCAGCAAGAGCTGGTCCGCGTGCTCCCTCTGGGCATGGCTGTCCGTGTCTGACTGCTCCCTCTCTGCCTGTATTGTCTTCTCCTTTGGTCTTCTTGTGTGGATCGCAGGGCACTCACACACTCCCATTATGTTTATTCTGCACCTGTTTAGTGCATTTCTCAGACTTTCCTGCTCCAATGACTAGTTCTTAGAAGGTCGCCTTCCGCTTCTCCTCTAATGGCTGCTCCTTGCAACTTCCTCTCTTCCGCATTTGCTCAGTCTATGCACTGTACTTCACTGCCACTGCCCCCTTTCTTACGTATATAAGTATTTTACCTTGTTTGAAAATGCTTTGCCTTCCAGTGAACTTCCTGGAAAGTCCCTCATCTTTTCAGTTTGAATATCTTTATAGGGCAGGCCAAGGCCACCTTGTTCTAGTATTTCACCACCAACCAGAGAATAACATTATTACAAGTGTGAGGGAGGCTCTTTAGAACAACATTAGTGGCCACTCTCCCAACTTATGGCATTGCCAACAGCTGGTTTTACTATCTCAGTATTTGCTAAGGTAAGGGCTCAACTCAGGGGGCCCATATGTGACCCAAAAGTGAATCATAAATGACAAAATAATGTGTCACCCAGCTGAGGGGAATGGGTTCAGGAGACCTATGAACGATTTCAGCCCCTCCCCCTTACTGGCTCTTGCTGGGCACATTTCCCCTGAAATACCCCGCCCTTTACATCACCCCATCAGATCCTGTCCATCCGTCCAAAGTCCAATTAGTCTAAACTGATTGAGTGCCCATAAGAACTTCCTGTCAGGTTCTCACAGACCAAGCCACAGACGCTTTAGGAAATGCCTCCGTAGCTACATCCAGTACCTCAGGGCACCTCCTGCCTTTTATTCCCATCCTGCTTGCTCTGTTTGGTGTGTCTGATTCACACCACATAATTGGTTATTTCTATGCCCAGACCCATTAAATTAGCACTTTCATAGTTACATACTTGGCTGTCAGGTCTGACCTCGGCCCTAGACTGTTTTGCACACCTCCCTTGGCTCCATATTCTCGGCCTCTGCTTATAGGAAACCGGACTGAAGGCAGTCTCTTCTGGCCAAACTTAATTTTGGTTAATGTAAAAGATAAGAAAGCAAAGAAAAACTAAAACACATGATCTGTGAGGACAAGTTTGCCCCAACACTGATTTCTTAATGTAGGCTAACCAACCCAAGTGTCTATCACCTGCCACCATTAATGTAAAACACAAATGGTGTCCAACTCTCCCTAATTCGCTTGCAATTCAGGTTCATAACCTTTGAGCCTTTACCTAGTTCAAATGTTTCATTCTGAATCCTTATGTTTCTATCCTTACAGTCCTTCAGACTGGTGTTCATAACATCCCCCTTGATATAGGAGCCTCCAATTTCTCAGACAAACATTGCTTTGACTCAGGCCTGTAGTTCCCAAAATCCTGTGTCACTTCAGGTTGACTCTCTCTGCCCTGGTCTTATCTTTACAAGTTGTAGCTCCAGAGGCAGAGGAAGGGATTCTGGGTAATTTTTATTTCATTTTTTAATTTCAATTATTTTTGTAATGATAGTTGGTGCGTTGTGAGAGCTTTGAATCATTGAACTAAGCCCAGACTCCTTTAAAAAGAAAGATAAGTCTAGGAATAGGAAGGACCCCATAGACTTTATATAGTGCCATTCCAGAAAGGAACTTAAAACCATTAATGGCTACTTATCTCCTATAACATGGCACGTGAAATTTATTTCCACTTAAAAATATATAAAACATGTCCCAAAGCGATGAAAAAAAGAAAAGTATGTGCAAATTATGCAGTCTGAAATAAAGATATTGATTAGCTAGCTTTGAACTGCAAGCAGAATGTCTGCAACCAAAAGGTTCTTACTCTTCACCAACTCTCATCAACTCCTTTAATTTTCTCCTCCCTTTAATTTTATTTTCATACAAAAGGAGAAAATCATGTTACTTTCCAGTCAACATAGAGGTCACCAGTTGAAATTCAGCCAACAATTCTAACCACTTTGAACTTGCATCTCATTAAAAAAATTTTTTACCGGTGCTGCATGCTAGTTCCCTAGGTAACCAAGACTCCACTTCAAAAATGGACTGGATAGTCACAAGAAAGCATAACATACGGATACAATAAACCAAACAAAAGGCAATTTTGCTTCGTTTGCTAAAATAGATTTGACCAAGTGTTTTTACATGGTGGCAGATGGTAGCTGAATTAATATTTATGTTGGACATGGCAAGAAAGGCTCAGAGGAAAAGAACTTGTGATTGAAGATTCATCCTTGGAAATAGGGAAAAACCAACTTGTCAGTGCAGAGTGAGCCCAGGCTCCCAAATATGAGTGTGAATCCACGCTCTGCCACCCAACAGACACCTTATCTTGGGTAAGTCGTATGTTCTCTGAACCTCAGTTTCCCCATGAATTCAAGTTAAATTATGAGACTATAATGGGGATTAAATGAGATAACGCCTGTGAGTCATTACTACAGCTTCCATTTTCCATATCCTCACCCTGGACCAGGCATGTGTAACAACATGATGAGGTAAATATTGGCACTTCCGCTTTATAGACAAAGAAAGTAAGATTCTGAAAGTTTAAATAACTTGTCCAGGCCCACACTACTGATAAGTAGCAAAGATGAAATTCAAACCCAGGCCTGTTAGACCTCAAAGTCCATGCGCTGGACCACTCCATTGTCCTGAAGTTGGAACGTACCTGAATCACACCAGGCATTCTATAATACTTTCTCTTATTAATTAGTGTTGTAAATGCAAGGGGCACTTTGAGGCCTTCCAAGTTGCACACCTCTAGGGGAACCATTCACATCAGAGTCCTTATGAATAGCACACTCTGTGAAGTCATGCAGTACACAGCTAGTACTTCTGTATACAGTGGCCCTAGGCACTATTTGTCCTGGGTCTCTGTAATTAAGAAAGGAGAGATGGAAATAGACTCACAGGAGGATTTCTATTTGCAAGGGCCCCATAATACTTTGGCTTTCCCAGAATCTTCTGAACACCTTTCGCATGTTTGAGGAAGGCCCTAAATTATGACTCTCACCTCTCCAAGGTAGAATTCAAAACTCCTTTTCCTAGCCTTCCTTGCTTAGTTAGTTTAAGTGTATATAAGCATGAGGCCTGGATTAAAGCAATCAAGCTCATTTACATATTTCATTTCAGAAGTGATCAATGTTGGGCACTGCATCTGACTGTCTCACTGTTTCCCTCATCCCTGGAAGTTTCATTGTCACTTTTGCCATCTCCCTACAACACAGTCTTTTTCCAGTCCAGTAGGAAAGTTGGCCTCACTTTCCAACACCAAAGTAGTCTAAGAATGTGGTCTAAACCAAGACTCTCTTCTTCCTAAAATAACTCTTGTGCCATGCTAGTGGTCAAGATGGCAATATTTTTCAGTCTCTACTCATGTGATATATTTGCTGTAGGTGGACACCACATAGACAGTTATAAACAAATGTTATTTCTCTCCCTGTCCTCCCTAGCATCCTGTTTCCTCTTCAAGAACAGGAACTGGGCCTTATGCCTCTTAATGTACCTTGTGGTGACCAGTATTGTACATCAGTTGGTCCAGGTTTGCTGATACTGATAATGACTTGGTGATGGTGGTGGTGGTTAGGACCCAAAAACACAAAGTTAAAGCATTGACACAAAACGTGCCCGTAACCACCTGCTATAGACTGAATGTTTATGTTCCCCTCAAAATTGCTGTGTTGAAACCTAATCTCCAATGTAACAGTATTAGGAGTTAGAGTTTTTGAAAGGTGATTAGGTCATGAGGACAGAGCCCACATGAACAGAATTAGTGCCCTTATAAAGAGGCCTCAGAGAGTTCCCCTACCCCTTCTGTCATGTGAGATGACAGCGAGAAGATGGCCATCCATGAACCAGGAAGTTGGTGCTCACCAGACACGAAACCAGCCAGCACAACGATCTTGGACTTCCCAGCCTCCAGAACTGTGAGAAATAAATCTCTGTTGCTGTAAGCCCCCCACTGGCTCTCTCTCTCCTATGACATTTTTGTTATAGGAACGTGAATGGACTAAGATACCACCCACGCTTAAAAGTTGTATTTCATTTTACAAGTGTTCCTATAGAGAAGAAAAATAAAAATTTAATAACAACTTTTGTTAGTCTTCTTTTCCCTTTTAGATAAAGCGTTTTGATTTTTAATGTAGTCCTTCAAGTAGCAGAGACTTCTTTCTATCTTGAACTACTTTCCTTAGTTCGACTATCTCTTTTGTTTCATTAAAACTCTCAGCTGGGCATTCCCAAAGGCTCTCCGCAATGTAAATTAATTCCTGTGAGCTTAAGCGTAATCATCTGGTAACAGAGCAGTAGTGAGAATCTGGCCTCCCTTGGGTATCAGAAGTTGCCCAGGCCAATGTAGTTGTAACTATTATTTATACAGAGACACCCTTCAGCAGAAACTTAACCCCTTCTACTCTGTCAGAGGCCTTAACCTAGTGATTCTTAAAGCGTGTAACACCATGAACACAGATTACCAATCTTCCATCCCCAACCAAACTCTCCAGGATAGCCACACTGGCCCCCTCGGTAAACTCTAAACACTAGCTGATCAGTCCTATACGTGTTTGTCCATGTGCCTTTGCAGAATCCACCCATCCATCCCTTCTTTTGAACTTCAATGAAACATCCCTTCTTCTCCCTCTCCTCCAGCTCCAGCACTTAATAATACAGCGAATGTTCGTAATCACCCAATGAACGTTAACTCCTCTATCTGCAATATGCAACATGAGAGTGGCAGAACCTGCTTCAGAGCTGTTCTCAGGGTTAAATGTGACAAAGTATGTAAAGCATGCGGCCCAGTGCCTGGTGCATAACAAAGCTCAATAGAAATAGATTTCCTGCCCTTCTCCTCCAGCCCCTAACCTTCTCTCCTCTCCCTGAACTCCTCTAATACAGCGCTTTATTTCTTCTTCCACTCATCTAGGCTCTGGGAAGCTCTTGTATTTAATTCATTCAGTTATTTAATCTTCATTGAATTTGTCCAAAACTGTTCTATGAAGTTGGGATATATGTACAAAATACACTCAGGGTCTGTCCTCAACAAATGCACAGTGTAGTAGGGGCGGTACATTATTGAAATTAGACATGGTTGCACTACAAGGTACCCTCTGCTATAAAGAAGCAATGTATAAAGGACAGAGTGACAAACTGCTACAGAATATCAGTACAAGCCTCAGCAAAAAGACGTTTAAACTGGGTATTAAATAATTAACAGGACTTCATCCTGAGATATGGCAAGAAAAAGTAACTCGGGCAGAGAGAAGAAAATTTGTCCAAAAGAAATAACTCACCACAGGAAAAAAGTTATGTAGGTATATTTAGGCTTGTATTATTAACTATGATTATCAAGAGCATATTTTTTAAAGCAAAAAGCAGGATATACAAATACAAAGAAAATTATAGGGACAATGGAACAAAATATTTAGAAAACCTAGAATGTGCAGTTGCCATTTCTAGAAAAGCAAGATAGATGAACAAAAACCTAATTACCAAAAAATTAAGGAAATGGTTAAATAAGTAGTGACTAACCAAATCAAAGTACTTTGTTGACTTCAGTAATGATAATGGGGTAAATGTGATGTCATTTCAAATTTTTAAAATAATAAAATTGAATATTCTTATTCTAATATGTGAACAAAGACTTTAAAGGAATATGCATAAATAAAATGGCTATTTAGTGTGTTAATGGTGAATATTTTATAAAATTCTTTTGGAAATCCTTTTATAATAATTCACAATTTTAAAAAGAAAGGATGAGGTATTTCTATTCAGGAAATACTTCTATGTTTACAAAATTATTTTAAACTGTTTTGCAGCTTAGTTTATAACAACCTTATTTCTACCAAAAACGACAAACTAGAAGCATCAAGTACTTAAGCAAATATTTCCTCAATGTTAACTCCCACTGTGTCCGGTCCACCTCCAGCCTCGCCCTCCCCATCTCAAAAACTTAAGTTGCTCCCATTTAGAAAGGTTGTGGGGGGTTTTGCACTCAGTGTTTGGTATATTTTGTGTTCAAAGCACAGAGCATTTAATTACTTATGGTATAAGGATTTTCAGCTTAAGTTGCCTCAATGAGAATGCATTTATTTGGAAACATAATGGATTCTCCTAATGCTAGTCTTTTCCGGACAATAAGATAAGCCAGGAAGATCTTCACCAGACACACGATATCTAAACATGAGATTAGCTGTCAATCTGATGTGGAGTCAGAAGGAAGAATAAGGGAAGATTGAAAGTTAAGAAAAAGGAACGTGTTAATATCTATATTTTTCTATTTTTATTTCCTAACATTTAAAATCACGAATGCTTTAGCATTTGATTTTAATATGCCTAAAAGTTCCATTTTCAAGTTTCTCATTAACTGATTGGTATGGAATTTTACTTTCTCAAATTACAAGATTAATGTACATACTTTTAAGAAAATATCAAAATAATTAGGAGTCATAAGAATGTCACACATCCAATTTTAAAGAAGCAAAGTGAACTGATTTCACATTATTACTGTCTTTTAAGTGTGATAGATATGCATACGCATTTTATTAAATTTTTAATAAATGCAACAAACTGTACCACAAACAGTAAAATAATTATTTCCTTCAATACTCAGGATCTTTTTTTAATTGCGTTGAATGCTAGTTTCTCTTTCACGGGAATTATTAATCTTGAAAGGTCAGCTATAAATATCTTTTCCTAATATCTTTGTGGATGAATAAAACTGAGTGTCTGCCTAATGAGCATAGTGCTCGTCAGTCTTGATTTTCTTTCTGTGGCTATAGGTGATGGGCAACTCAAAATACATTTCCTAGAGCTATTCAGCAACAGGAGCCCAGATCTTTCTGAGATGCCTGCTGGTATGGGAAGCTAGCAAGAGAAGCTAAAGAGGAAAGGCAGTGAGCTCTCTGAATCTCCAGAGATGCTTGGAGGAACAGGAAATGGAACAAGCCTCTGCCACATATATAAATAAATTAAATTTAAGCATCACATTACTGTTTATTAAACAACTTACATACATATACATATGTTCCTCCTTATAGATGATGGAATAACCTCTGAGAGCCCAGTGACATGGCCATGGCTGCTCAGCTACTGGAGAGCATGGAGATGGAATTTTCCTGCCCCAAATCCTAGGCTCATCCAAGCACACCATCATAGCTCAAGGGGTCTGGAGTCAGATGAACCCGTGCTTAAGTTCAGTTTCTGCCACTTCCCAGCCTTGGGCAAGTCACTTAAGACCTCTGTGCCTCAGCTTCCTCATCTTTAAAATGGGATAATAGAAGCCTAGATTGCACAGGGTTGTTGTGAGTGTGAAATAATGTATATAAAGCCCTTAGCACACTCGCAACCCTGGGATCATTCTAATTCTAGTTGTTGCAATTGCTGCTGCTGTTGCTTTCTTCTTCTCCAGATGCAGCTATCAGAATTATTCTGGCAGGAGGCACATGGTGTGGTGGTTAGGAATGTGGAGCTCTTGAGCCAAACTTATCTGGGTTCAAATCCCACCACTGTGAAATAAACGCCATGTGACTCCAGACAGGTTAACTTCACCCTTTGTTATCTCAGTTTCCTCGCTATAAAATGAAGGCAATGATAATAAAACCTATCTCTTTCAACTGTTGGGAGGACTAAATGAGCCATATATATGGAATACTTAAAATAGTGTCTAGTGTATATAAAGCACTTAATAAATATTCATTTTAATCTATTGTCATTATTATTTTATTAATTTCCAGCACCTCCCCTTGAGTTCCTGACATTAAACCTGTTTTAAAATAGCTGAGCATCTATTACGTGTAGATTCTGGCAACACATCAAAAGAAAGTGATGCTTCCTTCCTTACACAGGCATTAGCTAGGACGTAAATCTATACTAACAAGGCAAGGCATCATGTTCTAACTGCCAATGAAGGGTAAAGACCACAGGTGAAACTAGAGTCCAGGGGAGGAAACCACTTTGAAAACATTAGTCGTCCCTCTTTGGGAGCAGATTTGTTATTTATAGCCAATTAAAGAATGAAAGGAAAAAATGAGACATAGTTCCAGGGCTCTGGAATTTCATGGCCCCCATAACACTTGTTTAAAAATCAAAACAAATAGGACTTTCCGAGACATTTTTATTTTGTCATACAGGTTGAGGCATTAAGGAAATTATCTACCCTCTATTCATGCCATAATTTCTCAGGAGAAAAGATATTTTAATACCAAAAGTAGGTAGAAAGAAAGAATTTCAGAATAAAAAATAATCCTTACCAAAAAAGGAACCAATGATTGTGAATGCGTGTGTGTTTTTGTGGTGCATATTTACGTATATATTCAGATGCACATATAACACTGTCTCTGTTTCTGATTTCTCTTTGGACTAATGAAAACCTCATCAAAACCTCGAGCAGGTTGAATTCACAAACCAGCATTTGGCAATCTCTGGGTAGAGGATGACTCTGTGGCCGAGTCTAACAGGTGTGGACCAGATCGATACTGGCAGAGCAAAGCAAAGAACTGGAATTAGATCATTTTAATCAAAATGTCTGTTTGGCTTCAATTACTGAAATAAGTTCTTTCTTAACTAGCCTTTCCAAAAACCTGCTTCCACTTCCCGATTCTGTTTGCTGGGCACCAAACTTTTTTAAATTTGTTTAAACCATGTTAATAACCCCAGCCCAGGGAACAGGAGCCACAATGGGTTAAACTGAAAATCATAAGCTGGGCCAGTAAATGGAGATGAATTGTTTGTGTTCCTAGAAAGAACAGCTCCGTTTTCCAGATTTCCTGAGGAAGGAGCTGCATAAAGTGGCTTATTTGATTTTGCAGACGGAAGCAGGTAGCACGAATCTAGCAGGAAACAGAGCCCTCAAGGGAATATTCAGAGAATGTTTAAAAGGAAGCATTTTAGAAAATTTTAAAATAACTATTTCAAGCAAAGTTGGAGACACCATATGGAGGAAAGAGCACAGACTTTGAAGCCCCGCACTGCCACTTACTAGTGACTTCTTGGGCAGCCCTCTAAACCACTCTGAGCCTCTGTTTTCTCATCTACAAAATGGGGAGAGGGATAATACACCCTTTGCAGGGTTGAAGATTAAATTATAATAAATTACAAGGTATGTAAATTGCCTGGCCATTAGTAGGTATTCAAAATGAGTAGCTATTGTAATTAAGATTAGAAGTTTTGCTCCAATGAGGACCATGAATGTTTTTTATTCATCCAGCAAACACTTGCAGATCAGGCAAGTCTTTGAATCCAAGGAGCTCAAAGTCCAGTGACAGAGACAGGGAGCAGAGAAATCATGCAATAGGTTTTAATTGATTCTAAAATAAAAAACATTGACAAGGCACAGCGGTGGGACCATGGACAGAGCAATCAATGCCCAGAGGGAGGAGCCCAGGAAAAACAAAGTGCTTCAACTGCATCTTGAAAGGCATGCAGAGGCTCATTCCAGGGAGAAGGCAAGGAATGGAATTCCAGGCTGGGGGAATCACATATGCAAAAGCATGGAAATATGAAAGCCCCTGGTGTGTTCAGGGAACCATAAGTAATCACTTTCTAGAAACCCCCAAACATTTAATTTGTCATAAGAATTTAAAAGGATATTCATGCCATTTTATCAAATCCAGTAAAACATCACAATGCAACAAATATGGCCACAGAACAACTGGCAGTTTGCTTCTGTCCTCCATTCAGCTTTCCCATCCAGCAGCTTTGGTGACTTTGAAGGGTTAGGTCTCTTCCGTGAGGAGAGGGGTGATGTTAAAAGTGACTCTTCACCCATCATTCAGGCCTTTTTCAGTTCAGCGCGTGATGCACACTTCAATTGTAATCATTGGTCTATTTCCTATAAATCTAATTAATAACATGTTTTTCTTTCTTTCTCTGAACAGTAACTGGAATATTTTTTAAACATATGTATTATTTCTGCTTAACATTGCAACAAAAAAGCACTACAATTTTCATGACTAAATTTTTGGAACCACTTCATCATCATGGAGGGAATTTACTCTATATACTAAGACACAAATTACTTAATGCCAAAATAATGCACATATTTAATGCATAGATTCCTGACAGACTGGATATAGCCTAGCTGGTGTTGACTTTTGACTGAGTTCTTCATTGTTTTTATTAATATTTTAAAGGATGACACCCTAGCCACTTCTAAATCAAAATCTTGAGTTACAACAAATCTTTCCTAGATTCTATTAGCCTTGGGAAAATCAACTATTTGCCAAAGGGAAAGAAACATCACACCCAAGAGTAAACTCAAATAGTCAGACACCAGAGAACATGCATTGCCTCTCAGTGTGCTGTTGAGACGGCCCTTAGAGAATCGAGATGGAATCATGACTTTAAAATTAAACAGGCTAGAAAGGCACTTTCATTTTCTACATTGGGAAATTGTGGTCCTTGAAAACTGGAACTGTGGCTTAGTCACCTATAGAGTTATACAAGTAGGACTGAAAACCCAACCCAAACAGGCTTAAGCAGAAAAAGGCTTTTCACTGAACTAAAAAGTCCAAAGGTAAGGTTGACTTTGAGGTGTGGCTGGATGTAGGTGCTTACCAGCACATGGCTCCTTTTTTTCTCCTTATCTGGCATTGCCTTCTGCTCTCTTGGCCTTCATCCAGGACTCCATGCGTGGTCAGCAGCTGCAGCCCCACCTCCACCCAGTAACTAAGCCCAGAGGAAAAGAGGATCTATTTCCCACGCCTCCCTCCTCCTCCCCAAAGTCTACGATGCCTTCCGACCGGCCTGTGCTGGTCACTTGCCTACTCTGAACTCATCACTGGGCCAAACAATGGAGACGGGATTGTCTTAGGCCTTCAGGACAAGATACACCCCCAAAACTACAGGTGGAGTCCCATCCAGCCCACACAGATAGAAGATGGGGAAGGCATGGCTCTGGAAATGAAACTTAGAAGCTGTTGCTGAAAGCAAGGGAAAGAGATTCTAGGAAGACAAACATCTAATTAGTCCTATTTCTACTCCTTACTTCACACCACGCAGAGTAAGCCAATTCTTTGAGTTTTAGTTTCCTAACTCGTAATTGGGTAGTCATCTCACATAACCCAGCTATATCACTGGGCAGATTTGAAGATCAGAAGAGAATGAAGTAGAAACTCTATATGTATGGTAAAAAATACTTACATAAAAGAAAAATATGATTTAAAAATCCACATGTGTACACACACACAGCCCTATGGCATAAACGTGGGAATTTTGCAAAAATACTTGAGATTATAATTAAATCAAATTAATAATCTGGTCTTTATAGTCATAAATCAGCCTCCCCGCACCTTTCGTTAGGTGTAACACACGTGGGAAATATATGAGATTTTAAACAGGAAAAGTCTAAGAATGCTGCATTTTTTCACAAGGAACAGGTCTTAATTCTAAACGTCAACTATTTCAGAGGGAATTTAACTGCTTGTGGGAAAGAGGAAACGCTCTTAAAAGAAAGGACTTTAGAGTGACAGGGAGTAGTCTTCTAGGCAACACCCAGACTTGAGTATATTTTTTTTTCCTGTTCCAAACCAGAGTGGACTATAGACCTCTTCCCACCTCAGCATTCGCAGGCAAAAAGCATTATTCAGAGGATCTTTTCACTTCGTCATTTCCTGCATTGCTTAGATTTGTGCAATAGCAAGTCGGAACGGAAATAGCTAATGCAATAAATATATAGCAGTTGAATTCTAATGATGGTGAAAGATTGAACTCTAACCAACTCTAGTTGCCCTATACTGAGGAAATACATTCTCATACAATTAGTCCAGTGGAGGATGTCCAGGGGGGGAATCAACATGGAAATAAAAAGACAATTCAAAAAGAAAACAAAACTCAATTCCTATCTGGCTGATGTCACAGGATCTCCACCTGCCCTCTTCAAAAGTAGAGTAAATTACTTGATGATAAGAACTACATGTTAGTTTTCCTTACACACACAATAATTAGCACAGCACAGCTTCCATCATAGAATATGTGTTTAATAAATATTTTTAAAAATACATTTGACTCACATGGGCAGAGCTTAAATGAAAAAACAGACAGTATGTAACACCTTCTCACAAAGGCATTGCCTGCCAACAAGCAATCTGGAGATAGGTTAAAATCAGACCCAGACCCATCCTGGTCCTATCTATCTTTCTATCTATTTACTTATCTTTGTGTAATTTACAATGTTCTGGGTATATTAACATGAGCTTATAAAATAAGCATAGTTCATTCATCTTTGTCCATTCTACATTTCTCAACCAATCTTCTGTTTTTTAAAAGTCCTGAGTTCAGTGGGGCCCTTTACTGTTATTGCTAAAGAGAGAGAGCAGAATCCAGTGGGCCAAATCCATGTTTTTAGATAAGATTCTATTACGTCAACCAGAAGTGATAAGTAGTCCTCCTAACAGAATTGCACATGAAAAGGGACTCCTATTTGTTTGGGTAACGTATTACAGGACATGCAAAATAGTCAAGTACATTAGGATGAATTTTAAAGCCAGCCACCCAAGCCAAATATGGAAACAATTGCTTCTTTCTAACTCAGTATGTGTGGTGGCTCTCTAAGCACATAAGCTCTAAAACCTGAGATACTCAGTCTCCTAGAATTCCATATGCCTCTGTGCCGAATTCCACAGAGAAACTGCCTCCTCCTGTTTGAATGGTCTTGGCATGTAGAAGCAAACAGAAGATACACTTGAAGAGCATACATTAATGCAGCTTTTTTGACTTGGAGGCTAAGAGCCAGAATCCAGAATCATCTTGCTGGTACTGCTCATTGCATAGGCCTCTATGACATCCAAATAAAGCCAGTATGGACTGGATAACAAGTCAGAAGTCTACTGTGACCCTTTTTGTTGATCTTCCAGAGCTTGAAACCCACATTGGTAATGAAATGAGTAGCACAGAGTCCTTGAAGTGGGTAACAGCATCCGCAGCAGCAAAGCACAACCACCATCTTTAGGGAGGGAGCTCAACCACCTTCTCTTCCCGTATCTCTTCAAAGCAGGCATCACCAAGCCTCTGGTTCCAAACCCACCATGGTCGTCAGGATCTGGGTTCTCGTCTGGCTTTTCTGCACTACATTTTTTCCTCTGTAAAATGAGGGCTTTGGATTGATGATCGCTAAGGTCAACTAGCTCAAAAGTGACCTCTTGTAAACGACAGGAAAGTTGAAGGGTGATTAGTTTAAAACTAGTTTAAAATAAGTAAAATTTTGACTAGGATTGAGCTACAAATTTTAATAATAAGTAATATTTATCAGGTACTTATTATGTATCAAGCATTGTTCTAAGTGCTTTACATATTTTGACCTATTTAAATTTCAGAGTCCATATGAGGTAGGTGCTACTGTTTTCCTCATTGCACAGATAAGGAAACTGAGGCACAGACTGTTAAGTAACTGGCCCTCAGTATTGTAGTTGATCGGCCTGGGATTTCAACACCAGGCATCTGGGTCCAGAGCTTATACTCCCAATGACTATTCTATACTGTCTCTTAAGCTCATATATCTGTTCGTACTATTCCCTCAGCTTGGAATACTCTACCTCCCTCATTTCAATAAACATTCATTGAGTGTTCCAGGAACTGTGCCTGGGAATGGAGCACAATGGAGAAGAGGAAAGACAAAGCCCCTTCTCTCACAGAGCTGACCTCTAATGGCAGATACAGGCAGGAAAGCAAGTACATACTAAATAATTAGATATGATACCTATTCTAATTATTGTTCTTAGTACATTGTACCAAGGAATTATTTATTACTGGTAGTTATTATTATCATTAATATACTGAGCCATGAGAGGAAATACAAGAGACAGTTACCTCAGACTTGAGTAGTCGGAAAAGTTAAGTGACTTCTAAAGTGAGATGTGGAGGACAAATATTTAGCCAGACAAAGAAGAGTACTAGTGAATGCCCCAGAGTAAGAGAGACCGTGGCAGAGTGAAGGAACTGAAAGAAATTGA
The DNA here is from genome assembly GCF_041296265.1 of Equus caballus. Lineage (NCBI taxonomy): Eukaryota > Metazoa > Chordata > Mammalia > Perissodactyla > Equidae > Equus > Equus caballus. The sequence goes on from NC_091686.1 coordinate 111,500,234, forward strand.
ATAAGGCTCAGGCAGAGAAGGGGGAGAAAATGGTGAGAGATTGAGCTGCAGAAGTTACCAGAAATCTACTCATAAATAGCTATATTTAGAAGTTTGGACAAAGGCAGAATTACCTTAAAGATAATGAAACTTAAGCTTCAAGGCCCCCACTTCCACAGAACCCTTCGAAGGCCCTGGGAGGAGCCCACACAAGGGGTTCATATAGTCATATATTTCTGAGAATTTTGCAAAAGAAAGAAATTTTCACTGAAATTGGCAAAGACAATTATCTATTCCACTCTGACTTGCCCGCCATCAAACTTCCTCTGTGTCACTTGGCACTGGAGTGGCAAAGACATCTTTGGGGATCTAGCTATCGGAAGTCAAGTTGATAATACATTTATTTTAGGTTTAGGGTTCACAATCATTTCCAAATACGGTGAACTTACTACAAGCCATCTCAGTGGAAGAAAGGCTTTTTCCTTGTTTTTTCTTTGATGAGAATAGAATATTTGATAAAGCTTAAATGCACAGTTTTTATTACTATTTGGAAAAACGTATCCATAAAACAAGTGAAGAATTATAGACTCCTGACTTGGGTGCGTATGACAAGTACCTTCTCTTATCACTTTTAAATTATTTTTTAAATAACTAATAAATTTCAGATTAGAATAAAGAAATTTGTAACAGAAACAATAAAGATAAGGAATGAAATCAATAAAAATTATTCTGACATTGAAAAGCAAATTGTAACAAAAAGCTTTCAGATCATACCAAATGAAATTATTAATTAAGAGGAAGGAATGAATTTTGAATAGAAGTAGCAAATAGGCACTTGGATATTGTGATAATCCAATTAATGAAGAGGAGTGAGTCATATGAACATATTGGGAAAAGACTTAACTTTCTTGCTAATTAGACATGAAATACTTAAATCAACAAAGATGACAGTTAACTCTTTTTTTTTTTTTTGAGGAAGATTAGCCCTGAGATAACTGCTGCCAATCCTCCTCTTTTTGCTGAGGAAGACTGGCCCTGATCTAACATCCGTACCCATCTTCCTTTACTTTATATGTGGGACGCCTACAACAGCACGGCTTGTCAACCGGTGCCATGTCCACACCCAGGATCCAAACTGGCGAACCCCAGGCCAGACAGTTAACTCTTAATACTCTGCTGCAGTGGGCACGTCAATGACAAATTGCTTAATGTGTGTCATCAACTCTCCTAGTACTGAAGATTAGTCACTGAACAAGAAAATTTTAAATGCCCTTAAATCTTACAACTCATATTTGGAAGAAATTTACTAAAGGTTACCCCAAATTTGACAGCAGTCTTAAATAGTTACATAACGTATAAATAATGAGCAGTGAAGTTTTTCTAGAAAGAAAACTTTTCTAAAAAGAAAATTAAAAATGCTAAAAAATCAAATTTTGATTACCATGCTAAAGAAAAGATTGAATCATGAACCTATACTCTCTACAGAAGATATTACAAAATCATTGTCATATGAAAGTATGATTAAAATGTATGCAACTAAAAACTGAGGAAAAGAAGGTATTCTAGTGGGGTGGCAGGTAGAAATTAATAAAAATAAAATATTTTTCTCAATTTTAGGATATTTGTGGTATATGTGAGATTTTAAAAATGTGTACTTTGTTGTATTTTCTTTTCTCATTCTTAAATATTCACTTTTGTTCCTAATTTTTGCATTGATAATTTTGTTTTGTTTTTCCTAAAGAGGGCTCCCCAAAATTGTGTAAGCACTGAAATCTGCCACTGAGTTTGGACAGTATTCTAAGACATTGCCTTCCTCTCCTATCTAGTCCATTTATCCTTTAACGCTCAGCCTAAATGCCATCTCTACACCATAGTTCTTTGTGTTGATGTCTGTTTTCACAAAGGAAAGAAAGAACTAAAATGTTTTAAGCAACTACTCTCTGCTGTACATCGCATTATGTGCTTCGTGGCATTACTTCATGTAGTCATATACATTTCTTGAAGGCAGGGCAATTGTTTTCCATAATATTTCCCAAAATAAAAAATAAATGCTGGTTGTAATAATTTCTGCTCTCTGTGAATGCTATGATACTAATTATATATCTTAACAAGTCCTTCTTAAGTGTGTTGGTTAAAGATAACATTTAATCCTTCAGGTGACCCATTTTAAACTTGAACATAGTTCCTCAAAATGCAGCTTCACGTTAACCATGGGTTCCTTGTCCACAAACACAGTCTTTCTAAGTGTTACAGTTGTGCGGGAAAACTGTTCACTTACACCCAAGATAAGCACATGCCTGTAACTGCATTTAAACTCGTGGGATGTTGATACACTCCGTTTTCAGTGCTTCGCCCTGCCTGAACATATTCCCTTCTTCCAGCTCGTGTAGTCAGTTCTCAACAACCCCACTGAGAATGACACTCTAATCCTGAAGGATTAAGCAAACACTGCCCCTTGGCTTCAGCCTTACATTGTTAATCCATCAGGATTTACAAAAATACAATTTGAAAAATGAAATAATTCCACTGCCCGTAATTTAGGATAGCAAAATCAGATCAATGAAGGCTGCCAACATATGATATAATTAACACAACCATTGTACGGAGGGTATTGCAGCACATATGGTATGATATGTAAAACCAAACAATGTTTTTTATAACGTGTGAATATAGATATTGTAAAGTTAAAAATCAAGTGGAGATCTCCTCCTCAGTTGTTCCCTGGGCTGCATTTTTAGCATGACCCTGACTGTCACAGGTGTCAATTTCACAGATGATGATGAGATTGTCTACTGAAATAGAAAGTCATAACCAGCGCTTTTTACTTTGTATGTCAGGTTCTTAATAGTTTCCTAAATAACAAGGAACACTCTTAGTCAGTTGGCATTTTCCAGTGTTTTAATTGCCTGCTGTGATATAATTATTGTGACATTTTGGGATGTTTTTAACATCCTGAATTAAATATTCTGACATCCCACAGAGCACTTCATGCAAACAGTCAAACTGTATTCAAGTCATTAGCAGTCTACAGCTGTCCTTTAATATTAAAATTATTTTCCAACACAAAACACAGATGAAAATTAAAGTATTTAACAACTTTGAGCTTGGGTTAGATTTGAGTTCTGTATTACCCTAATTTGCCAGGTAAGAGAGATCAGGGTGACTCTGAGATTCTTCCATTAAACTTTATCTGAAGCACCAAGTGAATTAGGGCCACCTGATGATAAAAGATAATGAACAAAATGGACTGATTGCAAAAGTGCAATTAGCCCCAGATTACACAGCCACAAATTCAACATTAAGGATAATCACAGATCACCACGTCTTTCTCCATTGTCCTGCAAAGCTGGCTTGCTTTATTGTGTTCACGTATTTGTTTATCTATCCATCTATCTATTTGTTTTATATGATATGTTCAAAGAAAATCTGACAGGTAATTTATATATTTTAAACCATAGATCCTATACTGTACTTCTTGAAGCAAGGTCCTAATAGATTTCCAAAGGGAAGGCCTGGCTGGGTGGACCAGTGATTAGCCCAGAGATGACTCAGAATCTTCACTTGGATGTCCTATTAGCATCTCAGAATTAGCATATCTGAAACCTTCGCCTTGATTCCCTTGCCTTCTCCTCCCACAGTCTCCCCATCTCAGTAAATGGCAACTCCACGTTTCCAGTTGCCCAGCCTCACAAACTTGGTGTTCTCACTGACTCTTTTCTTGCTCTCACGCAAGAAAATCCAAACCATCAGAAAATCCCACGAGCTGAAATGCAAAGTATATCCAAAATCCACCAACTCCCCCTCTGCCTCTTAGTTCAAGCCACTATCATCTTTTTTTTAAATTGTGGTAAAACATACATAAAATTTGCCATGTTAACCATTTTTAAGCATATTATTCAATGGAATTAAGTACATTCACAATGTTGTGCAACCGTCACCACTATCCATTTCCAGAACTTTTTCATCATCCCAAACAGAAACTCTGCATCCATTAAACAACAGCTCCTCATCTCCCATCCCCTACTCAGTACCCGTAACCTCTACTCCCCTCTCTCTCTGTGAATCTGATTTGCCTAGGTACTTCATATAAGTGAAATCATACAATATTTATCCTTTTATATCTGGCTTATTTCAATTAGCATGATGTTTTAAAGATTCATCCATGTAGTAGCATGTATCAGAATTTTATTTTCCTTTTTAAGGTTGAATAATATTCCATTATATGTCTATATTACATTCATTTATCCATTCATCTGTTGACGGACATGTGGGTTGTTTCAACCTCTTGCTTATTGTGAATAATGTTGCTATGAACCTTGGTGTACAAGTATCCGCTTCTGGATCATGTGGTAAGTCACTATCACCTTTTGACTGAACAATTACACTAGTGTTCTAAATGCGCTTTCCGTATCCACCTCACAACCCCACCGTCCATTATCCCCACAGCAGTCAGGGCGATCCTTTTACTACTTACATCACATCATGTCATTCCCTGACTCAAAGTACTCCGGTGGTGTCTCCTGTCAGAATAAAATCCAAAGCGCTTCCTACGGCCCATAAGACTCTCCATGATCTGACCCCTGCGTGCCTCTCGAATCTAGCTCCCTGACAGTCTTCATCCTTGCTGGCCCTCCAGTGCCACTAATCTCCCTTTTATTCCTCAGACCTGACATACACACTTCTGCCTTGGGACATTGTCACTGACTGTTTCCTCAGCCTAGATAACCAGATAGCCACATGGGTCCATCCCCCATTTCTTCAAGGTCTCTGCCCAGATACAACCTCTCCAGAGTTGCCATCTTTATCTCCCCATCTAACGTAGCCCATAAGTACACACACACATACACACACTAATCATACTCTACCGTCTTAACCTGCTATATATTTTCTATAGACCTTATTACACCTGACACATCCTATATTTCCCGATTTATTAATTGACTGTCTTTGCTACTAGAATGTAAAATTCCCCAGGCCAGGGACATCACACTGTTTGTTGCTGCGTTCTGAGAGCCTAGAGAGATGTTCAGCACAGATAGATGCTCAGTAACTGGCTGATGGTTCTGTACTCACTGTCCTTCCCTCTGCTCTGAAAAGCAGTTCTGGGTTATATTTGAGGGGTCCTGAAGCTCAGGGATCCTGGTCATTTGCGTCAGTAATGGTCTTAGTGGAAACGCCCATCTTCCTAATTATCTCAACTGCTCTTTCTTTGGAAGTGATGGAGAAGAAGGGGGGATAGAACAATTTTTTATCAATAACTTACTTTTCCTCACTACAAAAGTAACACATGCTCTGTTTCTTCTAGAAATGTAGGGAATCTAGATAAGCACAAAGTAGAAATTAAAAATCATCCATAATACTCCAACCAAAGGTAACAATTCTTTATGTTTTCATGCATATCCTTCGTCTTTTTTCTATTCATATTCAGTTTTTCTAATAATGGAATCAAATATATATTTTTATGTCCTGCTTTTTTCACTAGGCATTGTGTATCACAAACAGATTGATCAGGAGATGTTCTTCTGCAACATCATTCCCAATGGCTGGGTAATATCCATCATGTGGAAATACCATAATCTAACCATTTAATTTAAATAGTTTCCAATTTTTCCATATTATCAGCAATGTGGAGTCTTTAAAGCTAAATCTTGTTGGCTGCTATGAAATTGTCCTAAAAATAGAATTTTGGGGTCAGTGGCTATGCAGAGTTTTAAATGTTTTCATATGTACTCTCAATTTACACTCTCCCAGGCAGAGCAGGAGAATACACGCTTTAGGGAGTCTGAGAATTGCTGTTGTCACTACAGTTAACATAGCTGCTCAGTGGAATAAGCAGAATCAACCTCAGGAGCAGGCTCATGTGGGATCGATTGGGGGGAGCATAAGCAAAGGAGGTTGGATAAAAGGAAAAGGGTATTGAAGGGAACTAGAGAAGGGAATTATAAAAACAGACTTTACCTTCTTCATAGCCTTTGCCCTTAGACTGACAAAGGTGGTAAACAGTCATATTGAAGGGGCAGCATAAACAAATGTTAAATATTTTTTACTGCATTTTGATACATTTTACTACATTACTTTTCCCTCAACAATATTAATATTAATAAACAATATTAATTAATATTAACTTGGATGCAAGCAATGTATTGATTATGCATGGTTTTTCTAAAAACTTTAGCTTGACACTTTGTGACACAGCCATTTAAAGATTGCATCTGAGTTCAGTTTATTCCAATATTTGGTTTTAATGGATTTATAGCTGCGTTATAGCTGGAAAACATAGCTCACAAAGGCACAAAATACACTGTAAAAGACAAATGGGACAAAGTTTAGTAACAACAGTGGATGAGATTCATATTTGAAGTCACTGTAATTGTTTCAAGTGTCTTGGCCCACTTCTGGCCAGATTAAATCATTGTTTCTATATTGTAACGTGACTGACAGAGAAGTTGCACTAGAAGGGAAAGGGGTGTTCTCTTTTCCTTGTAGTTAATTTACTAAAATTCTTTTGTGATAGTGTGGTTTAATTACAGGCACATTTTTAAGAAAGCTGTCCGTTCTTCAAAAGTTCGTTCCTTTAAAGCTATGGAATTTCTTACCCAGACATACACTGGAGTATACTACATTTCATGAAAGTGAACAAGCTTGTGAGCTCAGTACCACTCTCCACACTCTGCTTTGTGAAACTCCCACGTTTTCACCCAACACCACACATACTGTTTCTGAAAAAGTCCATGTGCACCAAGGGAGAGCACTATTGTCAATCCACACATTAAAAATGGGTAAAGCTAATTTTTCCTATTATTAAATGAGATTAATATCTGTAAATTCTAACATTTCTTCTCGCACCCCACTTTGGAAATCACTGTTCTTAGGAAGAGCTTGTTATGCTTTAGAAATATAAAATTGCAATACAATACAATGTGTTTGTAGTTTTAAAGCACTTTAAAGTGTTTGCGAAAAGTCAGCACTCACTGTCTCCACCCATCCCCATCCATTCAGTCCTCAGCTCCTTCCACACACCCTTCCACCTTCTCACGGAGGCTTCTTTTTGATAAAAGAAAAGAGAAAGATCCTTCTTAGTCTTCGTCTGTCTCAATCCCTCTTCACCCGTCAACGTGGTTACCATGCCTTCTTTCTTTTTTTACCTCACAGCTTACTGAGGTATAATTTACTTACCATCAAATTCCTCCATTTTAAATGTAAAATTCAATTCTTTTTGGTAAATTTACAGAATCATGACCACAGTCCAATTTTAGTATATTTCCATCAGTCCAAAAATATCCCTTGGGCCCAATCATGCCTTTTTTCTTAAAAACTCGCCCTGCTTGGTCCTGTGACCGCACGCTCTTAATCTCCCTACTGTCTGTTTGCCATCCTTTCCTACCATCCTCAGCCTCTCCTTCCTACTCCGTTTCACCTTTAAATACTGATATTCCTTACAGCCCAGTCCTACGTTCTCCTCTCTTCTTACCCTGTGCCCTTACCCTAAGCAGCCTCTTCCAGTCCATGACTTTAATGACAGTCTCTTCTACACCAAAACCCATTCTCCATCCAGACCTCTTTCCTGAGCTCTAAACCTTTGCACCTTTACCTCTGTACCTGTTGTTTTCACTTGGATGTCTCACAGGCACTTCTCACTTAACACGCCTGAAAAAGGATTTGGTACTCTCTGTCTACTCAAAGCCTTTTCCTCCTCGAGTGTCTCATCTCTCAATAAAGATACCACTAGCAACTTTCACTCAACAGCTCATACAGAAGCCCTGGGCATCATCCCAACACCTCCCTTTCCCTAACCTACCACATCCAGTGCATCCTTTCTCCCCATCTCCACGGACACCTCCCGAGCCCAAAGCACCAGCATTTCTTACCTGAGATTGTTTCCTCCAATTGTTTCTCTGCATCTACTCTGAACACCTGCACTTTTCTCCACACTGCTATCAGACTCAAATAAAAAGATAATATAATGCAAATCTACTTAAAATGTTTCAATGGCTTCTATAACTCATAAGTAGATTCAAAGTTCTTTTTTTTTTCAGTTTTATTGAGATACAATCTAAGTGTTCATGGATGGATGAATGGACAAAGAAACTGTGGTATATAACACAATGGAATATTATTCAGCCATAAAAAAGAAGGAAATCCTGTCATCTGTTATAACATGGATGAACTTTGAGGGCATTATGGTAACTGAAATAAGTCAAAATTCTCTACCACAGCCCAGAAAGTCCTACTCCGTCAGATGCCTAACGATGCCCCGAGCCCACATTCATCCCTCTCCTTCTTGCTCGCTGAAATCCCATCACGGTGTTAAAGTACCCAACTCTCTCACCACGGGTTATTTCCTCTTCCTGAAATGTTCTTCCCTGAGTCTCTCCACCCCTCACTCTTAGCCATCCTCAAGTCTTAGCTTATACATCTTTTCCAGGGAAACTTCCTTCCCTAACTCCACGTTCCTGGTCAGTTTCCCTGAAATACTCCCTCCTGGCACCCCCCTGCTTTTCACTTTGTAGCTGTCATCACACCTGTCATGAAATAGTCATCTGTGTTGTTTAATGTCTGTTTCCCTCCCTCAACTGTAATCTCCATGAGGGCAGAGACAATGTCAGATTTGCTTCCTGGCTGTACCCTTAGGAGCTGGCTCAGTGCCTGACACACAGGAGGCACTCAGTAAGTCTTGTGCGAGGACTGCATGGCTTCATTTAGTCCTCGTAACAATCCCGAAAGGTAACCATGATCACTCGCACTGCAGAGGCGAAGAAACTAGGATTCAGAGAAGTTAAGTAACCTGCTCAAGACCAGTCCCAGAGGATTTTAGAAGCATAAATAGAATAATGCACTGAGCAATTTATAATACTTGCTTAATCAAAGCTGAGTCATGATTAATGATACTCATTGTCATTATTATTGTTCGGCTTTTAAACAAGTCTTCCAGCCAGGGGAAGAAAGCAGTCAGTCAGCCTAAGGAAAGAGAGTTACAACTATGCTTCTAATTCCTAACTCTTGAAAAACACTTGTGAGGTAGGAATTAACATATATCAAAGCACTCCTTCTGAGGGAGGCCTAACCCATGGCCAGTCTTTAATTTGCACACACCATAGAAAGATGACTGATAAAAGGAATCTGTGGCTTCTCCCACCTCCACACTCAAACACCACACACTGAGTAAACTGCAGTGAATCAAGGACTCACCAGATACTAAGCACATAGTACTGGGTGGTATGGTAGATAGTACCACACTTAATAAGCACTTTATAAATGTTTGTTGATTGGATATAGGAATGAGCCAAAACTTGAACCCCTAATTTTCTGATTCATGTTTTACATGTAACCCTTGAGTTTCATTATATGTAGAGTTTTGCATAAACTAGCTCTTCAATGGTATAATTCACTACACCACTCTGCCTCCATTAGTGCTAAAGAAAAGCCAAATAACTCATGATTGGAGTCAGTTGGGTTTAATGCAAGTCAGTTTTGCAGAGGCAGTTTTAAAGGAGAGACATGAATCGGCAGAAATGCCTGCCCTTCCAGTGACAATAAGTGAAAAGAGAAGCCATCTATTTGCATGTTCTTGAGAGAAACCAAATTTGCCTGGCTAGAGAAGCATTCCAGTTTATTTCTGTACCCCAAAGGCAGAATCACAGGGAACACAATAGTGCAAACTTAAATGACAACCTCTACAAAGAATATTCCTCTCTCAACTCTCCTCTCTCTATGCTATCCGGTCAAAGCCAGAGGTGGAGAGTACCTATATGTTAATGCGTTGAATATATTAATAACAAACATTTGTTTTGAACTCCATTTTAAATTAGCAATGAGACTTTCAGATGGAGAGCTCACTGGAAGCCTGTGTTTGTGAACAATGTTGGTTAATCATTGAACCAGCCTATGAACTTGCCAGGCACTATATAGAATAAACATGTGACTAGAGTTTGCCCTTTATGCCTCTGTGTTACTTAGCTAATAGCATAGGTCTGAGAGCACATTCTTGTAAATGGTAGAATCAAATATACAGAATAACAATAAGGCAAGCCAAAAATCTCAACAGATGGAGACATGGAAGGTTAAAGTTGATGTTCCTTCTTTAAAGTCACTGTGATGGGATGAGGGTACAGAAATGTCAAACAGAAAGGAGTCAAAACAAATGAAACTCACCACAGTAGCCAGCTTATGTCAAAATCTCAAAGGTGACTAGAAAGGCCTTTCAAGTCTAAATAAAGATGAGAAAGGACCAATCAGTAGGCCTTCTATTTATCAGCTTTCAGTAGCTGGACACATTTCACAAACTTTAACTCATTAGTCCTCACAACATGACTATGAGTCAAGTGGATGACAACTGGTCTACCTTGTTTCACAGAAAAATGATGAGACCCAGGGGATGGGATGAGTGGCAGAGTTGCTGCACCAAGCCTGTGGGGCAGACAGGGAAGAAATCCAAGTGGCAGCCAGCAATTCTAAAACCCAGACATGGAACTCACAGAAACTCAGGCCCCCAAAAGAAATTTACTACTACAACGCAATCTAAAATCCCAAGATTGGAAAACCATTCTCTTATAATTAGCTGCCAGGACTATAATTCTCTGGTCTGTTCCTTCCAGGTGTTAATGAGAATTTTTCATTTTTGAAGAGAATCGATAATGTTAGTAACAATAAACATGGAACCAGAGATTTAAGATAACATGTCATTAGATGCTGAAGATGAGGTCCATGTATCGCCTTATACCTATATTACCCTCAAGTACTCTGTATTATTGTTCAAAATATTTACTGTCACTCTCTGAAGGAAGCTGAAATCAGGCCTGATCTTGTGACTTGTGCTGCCCCTCTCTGTGAGAAGATTAAATATCTCTACCCTGTTGATGTGAGGCTTGACCATACCATCTTTGGCCAATGAAATGTAAGCAAAGTTCACATTTGTCGCTTTTGAAAAGAAGCTTTAAAAATTAACACATGGTTAGCCTTGTGTATTTCCCCTCTGCAGTAAGACCTGCCAGTTGCGGTAGAGACCGCTCCAAATCAGTTCACTCAAGGTCACACAGTTGGAAATGGACAGAGCTGCGATTTGAACCCAGGCTTTTGAACTCCAGCACCTGTTCTCCTATTATTCCATCCTTTCCCTACTGTGATAGTGTGGCCTAAAAGAGTCAGGGTGACTTGTTCAGGAGAAACCTTATAATCAATCATTTCTCTATGCATTGGAGAGAATCTGGCTGAAGTTTAGAAAGGTAATAATTAATTAAAGTCTGTGTATATGTTTGTTCAAGGACCTTATGCAAGAATTATATTTTTAATGTTAGGTAGAAACCTAACAGTAGACTTTAAGAAAGTCTAAAGAAGAAAGAAGAAGTTTAGACTTTAAGAAAGAAGCAACTGACTCTTTGTCTAATAGGCTATAATATCTGCCCTCATGGGTTTCAATTCCAATTCTTCACTCCCAGCAATAAGCTGGCCAACTGACAACTTCCTGGTCCCATCTCCCTCTTTGTATGGTCTTTTAACAAGGGTTATGCTTCCCCAAAATTATTCTTCTTTGTTTCTCATTTTTTTCTACACTGGAAACACAGATCCAAACTACAACTTTTGAATATAAGTTCCTAGCCCAATTTGCCACTTCCCCAGTCTTCCTCATCTCAGTAATCAGCACCTCCATTAACCCAGTTGCTCAGAACCCAAATTTGGAATCATTCTTGACTCCTCACTTTCACTCATACTCTCACACTCTTCGTTTAATTCTTCAGCATATACTGTCACTCTATCTTCAAAATATATCCCACATTCCACTATTTTGTGCATATCCTACCCCTACTCCCAAATTCCAAGTACCAACACTCCCAAGACTATAGCAATAGACTCCTAACTAATTAGCTAATCCCCCTGCCTCCACTCTTGGTCTCCTGCAAGCTGTTCTCCACGGAGCAGCCAGAGTGAGCCTTCTCAAGGGTAAATGGGAATATGCCAGTCTCCTCCCCTTAACCCTCCAGGAGTTTCCCATCCAGTGATATGCTGGTCAATGTTTAATAATCTGTGTGAAATCACTGAACACAGCATTGAGAAGAGATGCTAACAGTCTGATCTTATGTGTAGGATATCACTCTTCTCACCACACTTAGAAAGAAGTCCAGAGTCCTTACTGTGAATTCAAAGCCCTACATGGTCTGCCCCTGCTCCGCCTCAGATCTGACTATTCCTCTTCTTCACTGTCCTCCGGCCACACTGGCCTCTGTCCTCCTCAAACATCCCAAGCATATGCCCATCTCAATGAATGTTCCTCCCACAGGTATTCACAGGGTTCCCATCCTCACTGCAGTCAAGCGTTTGCTCAAATGTTGCTTCCTCAATACACTATGTGCATTAGGACCCCACCCTCTCGAAATCCTTACCCTTGATAATTTTAACACTGTGTAATGTTCTATTATAATTTTACTTATCTGTCTGCAAATTCACTGGGGATGTAAGTTCCTTGAAGTAAAGTATGTTGCCTTGTTCATTGCCATATGCCCAGCATCTAGAACAGTTCCTAGAACATCGTAGATGCTCAGTAAGTATTTATTGATTGAATGATTATGTGAATGAATGAAGTAACAAATGAATAAACTAATAACATTTTTCAAAATAAAAAGACGGGAGTGTGAATAGTGGAATGGAATACAGGGCAAGGACAAGCATTTGTTCTAATTGAGTCCCTAAATAGCAATGAGACCCAAGTTATAACTTCCCTGGTCTATAAAGTTGGGGGAAAACAAACAACAGGAGTGAAGACTGAATGCAAAAATAATGTGCAAATGAAATTAGGCAAGGTTCAGTAATAAGGAACTCAGTGGAGTTGTTTTGAGGAAAGAAAAGAGTAAGAACAAATTAAGCATCATCCTGGTCCAGTAAAGAAAATCCATCAGGGGTGCACAGGCTAGTCAGGCACTAATCCAAATACTGCCACTTACTTGCTAAGTGGTCTCAGCCAAGGAATTTCACCCAGTTTTCTAATCCACATAAAAAGAGGGAATAGGATGTCATGGTTTCTCAGACTGATTCTTATTGCTTAAGATCACATGATTTCAAGTAACAGAAACCAATTCTGGCTACCTTAGGCAGTAAAAAAGTTTATAAAATGAATATTGAGTAGCTCTCAGAATCAAAGGGAAGGTTGGAGAACCAGACCAGTGAAGAACAGCAACTAAGATAGGTCTGGTGTCTCAAGGTAAGAACAGAGTAATGGCAGTACCAGTACTGGCAGCTGCAGTTATAACATATGCTGCGTTTAATATATACCAGGCACATCCTAAACCCCTTGGATAGTCTAACTTACTTATTCTCACAAGAACCCTGTGAGTTAGGTACTATTAATGATTCCATTTTCAAGAGAAGGAAACTGAAGTATAAAGAAGTTAAGAAACTTGCTCTAGCTATGGTTACTTAGCTGGTAAGGAGTTCGAATCCAGGTTATCTGGCTCCTGAGTCTCTGCTGTTAGCCACTCAGTGTACTACATGACCTCTCCGATAGGTAGTCACTTCAGGGTCTCAAGTGACTTCAACCGTTTTCCTGCCGTTGTGTCATTTCACCAGGATTCAAAGTCCCAGGAGAGGCAGCACAATTGCAATGTCTGGGTCTCATGCCCAGCCCTGCGCTAAGGGAGGGCATGTCACTTTTCTCACAGTACTCCCAAGACTACAGAGAAAAGAGCAAAAAGAACACCCTTAAAGGGAATTTTGGGGTGGCATCACCCAAAGCAGAGAGAATGGGACTTGTCCAGCCAAATACAACAGTCTCTAGCACATCATTTCATTTCATTTTCTAATTAAGCTTTCTAAGATTTCCAAGATCCCTCTCACTCCACTATGTGACTAATTTTCATAAAATCTCTAAGAGTCAGACAGGAACCAAGCACAGGACACTAATGTACTTTATAGAAGAAAAAAAAGAACAAGAAAGAAAATTGAGGACTATTTCCTGACCTTTTAATGTGTATCAGAGACCATACTAATAGCTTTACATATAATCTCATTTCGTTCTTTGAATGTTATGAGATAGGACACTGAAGCTTAGAAAGATCTAATGATTTGCCCAATGTCACACAGCCAGTAAGAGCTGACACTTAAACCCAAATTTGTCAGGTTACAATTTTAATTTCCTTAATTTATAAGATATTAAGATATGCTTGGCTATACAAAAATTGGAGGGTTCCTTTAGGTGATGAGAAAATAATTCTCAGCAAACATAATACGCAAATTATTTTATAATAAAAACCTGAGAAGATCAAATTAAACCATAAGTGTGAAAATACCTTTAAAGCTAAAAGCACTAATTAGATTGAATATATTATGTTATAATTAGTATAACGATATTAAAATCACATGTTGATTATAAAACATATTGACCCAGTAAAGTAACAAATTGAAGAATTTCTTTTATAACAAAAGCATCACAATCTCGAACTTTCTTTATAATCATGCAGTACAAGTATTGCAGCTGTATGACAGCTCTGTGATCTCCAGCCCAGGGGTGGAGAAAGGAGGAAAAAATGGAGAAAGCAATTGAGAAGGAAAAAAGGTTGATGCTGATGACACCTGTTGATGATACTGTCCAGTTGTCCCCAAATCAAGTGAGTTGCCCCTTCAATTTAACCCTCCGTATCCCTTACAAAGAAAAAGATCAGTTCACTTGCAGAGATGTTTCTGCAGGCAATAACAGTTTACTCTTATTTCAAAAAAAATTTTTAATGAAGGGGAGGGTAATGCAGGGAAATTTCTTTTCTCCACAAAATATAGAGAGGAAATACCAAAAAGAAAGATGCAAAAAAATAAATCTACGGTCTCACAGATCCACACACTTATCTATTTGTGAATATTTGGGGAGGGTGGCCATGTCTACATATACTGTATCTATACAACATGTAGAATAGAAATACACAGGCTAGGATTTTAGCCACAGACAGAAACCGCAGGTAATCCAGGTAAGTCATTAACTATTTACAAGACTCTGGGCAAATCCCTTGGCTTCTCTTGGCCCTTTGGTCCACCTCCCCACTAAGTTGGGCACAACACAGAAACTCCCTGAAAACCAGATGTTACATCAAAGCCAATATTTCCTGGAGGCCAGCTTTGCGGACTTCTTTGAAAAGCACTAAATTTAGAAGTAGCGTGCAAATAACACTGCTCAGATTAAACTCGCTTATTAGTGGTCCAGATGATAATCAAAGGCAAACAGATGGTCGCTTAATGAATGTTATTGGAATGAAGGCATCTTTAAATATAGGATTTGTGTGAAAAGTTTGCTTTTCTTACAAGTTATTTTGATGATTGTGTTAGAGTGTTGGCATCTCTTTTCAGAATGTAACCTTGCAGAACCTCAGAGACATGATGAGCAGGATCAAAGCTTTGGAGAACCAACAAGAGGTTTCTCCAAGTCTAATAAGCAAAATTATGCAGTCAAAATGGAGATCAAAAGCCTTAACAGAGAGCATAGAGTTCTCGAGAGCCAAAGTATGTATCTTAAGGAATCAGAGCTATCAAATATACCTTGCTTTTTTTGGAAACCTGACATGTGAAACCAAATCTATACCAGTGCCAGAATAGGGAACGGTTGTTTCTTTTACAAAAGATTTATCATAGGATTCCTTATGACACAAAGTACCCCAACATGTTTAAAACAGGATTTGATTTATTTGTGTTTTTTTCAAGAAAGATGCTATCCTCCTCGCTCAGCAAAAACATAGTTAGTGACTATATCTCATTCCCTTCTATACAGAAAAAAGAATTACAAACCACATCCTGAAACAGGCAAGATAACCTTCCACATGATGACTGGAGACTCTGAACCATCATCAACTCATGTTACGGATGTTAACTAATGTTAGTAACACAACTAATATTAATGGAATATTTATAAAATCCTAGGTGTCAGGCAATTTTTACAAACGATATTTGTTTAAAAAAAATTACACACACTTACCAGTTTTCCTGGAGTATAATTGAGTTTGATAGATGCAAAACTCCACAAGGTTGTGTATCATTCAGGGTCCATTCGGGATACAGAAACCACACTGGTTAATTGAATAGAGAGAAAAAAATCTAAAGGATTCTTAACTAGGTATAAAGTTATTAACTGGGTAACCGAAGGAGTAAAAAGAGAACTCTGAAGCAGTGGTGGGCTGCTAAGTGTTTATAACCAGCTCTTTGGTTGGGGAAACTTGATCTGTAGCATTTGCCAATTTCCAAGGTGTAAATACTTCTACCATAGCAGATTTCCAGCTACCAATGGTTTAACAACTGACTTGCAAAATTCCTGAAAATTTAACAATCGGTTCTTGCAAGCCAATATGGGCTGACTCCAGCACAGAGGTAGCAATGGCAGGAAACAGCTAACCCTCCTAGGGCTGAGGAGCAAAGAAGAGGTTGGAATTATTAAAACTTAGAAGCTTGGAGGAGGGACCCTGCAGAGCTGAAACTTAGAGATGTGAAGAGGGAGTGCTCCTCAGCTGGCGTTGGTGAGAGGAGTTGAAAGGAGTCCCATGGACCTGAGACCTGAAAAGGAGACACTTCTAAAAATGAGGTGTGGGGCAGCTCCCACCCCCTGGCCACTGCTCCATGGAAACCTCATAGGACTGAAAGGCCACCATCAAAAATGCGGCTACCAGAGGCTGAAAGGAAGATGGCGGCGTGAGCAGACGTTGAACTCGCCTCCTCCCAGGAACACAACCAGGTTGCAACAATTTTTGGAAGAATTACCCTGGATTGAAAACTGGAAACTGGATAAAAAGAACTCCCATGACAAGAGACACTCCTGATGAAGGCAGAAGAGGCAGTAATTCCGACCAGAGAGGAAAAAAGCCACCTTTGGGAGCAGCGGAGCTTCTCAGCTGGCCAGGCGGGAGCCAACCTAAGGTACGCAGCCCTCCCTGGAAGAGTGAGGTCCGGAGCTGGGGCGATACTGCTATAAGCATCTTTCGGACTCAGCCCAACTGAGACCCGGGTCTTACTGTCTGCCTTTGCTGTCTGTTAACTGCAGTGAGGACACCCCCAGAAAAGCTATCTCCGAAAGCCGAAAAGACCCGGGTCTTAAAGGGCCCACGCACAAACTCACTCATTGCAGCAACCTAAAATCACCAGAGAGAAGGCTGACTATCCTTTGGTGAAACGAGACTCACCTGGTGGGCTCTGGGGGCATCTTGGTGAGAGGAGGGACCTCTCCAGAGACTGAGACATTGGTGGGGGCCATTGTTCTGAGCTGGACCAGGCGTGCTGATACGGATACTGGTGGGGGCCATTGAGGTGCGTCCCTTGGGCAGTTAGCCCAGGGGTCTGCCACACCCACTAGAGCACAGATTTAATCCAGTTCAGCCAGGGCAGGCTACCCGCCCTAGGGACTGGCCCCACCTAACAGCAAGCCCTCAGGCTACTTTTCAGCCTGCATTGACTGGGTCCCTTGATCCTCTACAGGCAGGCAAGGGTGTCTGCCTCTGTGGGGCAGGGCCTGTGTGAGGACCAAGTGAACTGTGGGGGGCATTGGGGAAAAGGTGGAGGCCTCTGCAGTGTGGTGTTGGGGTACGCTCCAGGGGGTTGAGGAGTGTGCACGGACCAGGACTGTGTTGACAGTGTATGTGGTCCTGTGGAGGGGTGAGGCTTATCAGCGGCAGAAGACTTGTGTTTCACAAATAGCCATAAACAGGATCAGTCCCACCTTCCAAAGCCTGAAACAATTGAGTGCCCCCATGCCAAGGGCTAGCCCCAGCAGCTGCACTCCTAAGAGAACTGACAAAAGCCTTGTTGGCCTCAGGCCTATCACAGCTGTACGCCCCTGAGCCTAGCAACCAGCTACAGTGGGGTACCAACCCAATTAAGAGGACAATTGCAATAAGAATGTGCTGATAGACTCTGTAGCCAATGGTGCTAAGGTCCCCCAAACTGGATTTACAAACAGCTGGCCAGGGAAGGAAAGATCAGACTCCTTGGGTACCTGCAGTGGGAGCAACTCTGCCACAGCAGAAGGACACAAGTAGCCCACAAAGGGGTCACTCCTGGTTCTTATGGACTGGTGATGAGAGGGAAAAACACTGCTGGGCCTCATAAGGCAACTCATACATAAGGTCACTTCTCCAAGATCAGGAGATTTAGTCAACTCACCTACTACAAAGAAAATAGCACAAAGAGGCATAATGAGGAGGCAAAGGGATACTTTCCTAGCAAGGGAACAGTACAAAACCCCAGAAAAAGAACCAAGTGCAACAGAAACTAGCAACCTACTTGACAAAGGATTCAAACAAAATATCATGAGGATGCTCAGAGATATGCAGCGAAGAATGGATGAACACAGTGAGCACATTGGCAAAGAACTGGAAGACATAAAAAAAAAATCAGAAATGAAGAATACAATACTCGAAATGAGAAATTCACTAGAGGGACTCAAGAGCAGAGTAGAGGAAGGAGAAGAACGGATCAGCGAGCTAGACAAAAGATTAGAGGAAATCACCCAAGCAGAACAGAAAAGAGAAAAAAGAATTAGATAGAATGAGAGCAGTGTAAGGGAACTCTGGGACAATATCAAGCGTGCTAACATTCGGATTATAGGGGTCCCAGAAGAAAAGAGAGACAAGGGGGCAGAAAATTTATTTGTCAAAATAATAGAGGAAAATTTTCCTAACCTGAGGAAGGAAACAGACATCCAAGCTCAGGAAGAACAGAGAGCTCCAAACAAGAGAAGCCCAACGAGGCCCACACCAAGACATATTATAATCAAAATGTCTAAAATTAAAGACAAAGAGAGAATCCTAAAAGCAGCAAGAGAAAGGCCACAAGTGACATATAAAGGGAAGCCCATCAGGCTATCAGCGGACTTCTCAGCCGAGACCCTACAGGCAAGAAGAGAATGGCATGCCATATTCAAAGTGCTAAAAAGACAAAACCTACAGCCAAGAATACTCTGTCCATCAAGGTTGTCATTCAGAACGGATGGAGAGATAAAGAGCTTCTCAGACAAGCAAAAATTAAAGGAGTTTATCACCAGGAAACCAGTTCTGCAAGAAATGCTGAAGGGACTTATTTAAGTGGGAAAGCAATGACCACAAATACAGATAAAAAAAAATTATCAAAAAAAACAAAACGACAACAAAAAAGCCAGGCAATAAAATCACTTGTTAGGTAAAAATATGGTAAAGACAGCAGATCAACTACCTGTGAAGATAATATGAAGGTTAAAAGACAAATGTACTAAAATCACCTATTTCAGTGATAAGAGGGTAATGGATAGACACACACTAAACAAAAGACCATCTATGATATGAAAAGTGTATACTGTGGGAGGAGAGGAGTGAAAAAGTAGAGCTTTTAGAAAGAGGTGAAGCTAAAGAGTCTATCTACATAATATAGACTGTTATATGCATAGTATATTAAAAAGGATCCTCATGGTAATCACAAATCGGAAACCTACAACAAGCAGGAAAAGAAGACAAAAGAAATCAAACATATTACTAAAGATAGCCAACAAACCACAAGGGAAGAAAGCAAGAGAAAAAGAAAGGAACAGGGAAGAACTACTAAGACACCCAGAAAAAAGAAAAAGTGACAAAATGACAATAAATACATATTTATCAATAGCTACTTTAAATGTCAATGGACTAAATGCTGCAATCAAATGTCACAGGGTGGCCAGCTGGATAAAAAAACAAGACCCATGTATATGCTGCATACAAGAGACACACTTCAGACCTACAGACACTCACATACTGAAAGTGAAAGGGCAGAAAATGATATTCCACACAAATAGAAAAGAAAGCAGGGGTAGCAATACTTATGAGACAAAATAGACTTTAAATCAAAAACTGTAATAAGAGACAAAGACAGGCACTACATAATGATAAAGGGAACAATCTAACAAGAAAATATAACACTTGTAAATATCTATGTACCCAACATAGGAGCACCTAAATATATAAAGCAATTATTAACAGACATAAGAGGAGAAATAGACAGTAACACAATAATAGTAGGGGACTTTAACACTCCACTTACACCAATGGATAGATCATCCAAACAGAAGATCAATAAGGAAATGCTGGCCTTAAAGGACACATTAGACCAGATGGACTTAGAAGATATATACAGAACATTCCATCCAAAAACCACAGAATACACATTCTTTTCAAATGCCCATGGAACATTCTCCAGGATTGATCACATATTAGGCCACAAAACAAGTCTCAATAAATTTAAGAAGATCAAAATAATACCATGCATGTTTTCTGACCACACAGGTATGAAACTGGAAATCAACTACAGACAGAAAACCAGAAAACCCACGAAAATGTGGAGATTGAACAAAATGCTACTGAACAATGATTGGGTCAATGAAGAAATCAAGGAAGAAATCAAAAAATTCCTGGAGACAAATGAAAATGAAAACACGACATGCCAAAATCTGTGGGATATAGCAAAAGTGGTTCTACGAGGGAAGTTTATAGCAATTCAGGCCTACCTTAACAAAGAAGAAAAATCCCAAATAGACAATCTAAAAGCACACCTAAAGGTACTGGAAAAAGAACAACAAACAAAGGCCAAAATCAGCAGAAGGAAGGAAATAATAAAAATCAGAGCAGAAATAAACGAAATCAAGACTAAAAAAAAAGCAATCGAAAAGTTAATGAAACCAAGAGCTGGTTCTTCAAAAAGATAAACAAAATTGACAAACCCTTAGCTAGACTCACCAAGAAAAAAAGAGAGACGGCTCAAATAAATAAAATCAGAAATGAAAGAGGAGAGATTACAATGGACACCTCAGATATACAAAAGATAATAAGAGAATACTATGAAAAGCTATACACCAACAAATTGGATAATCTAGAAGAAATGGATAAATTCTTAGAAACATACAACCTTCCAAAACTGGACCAGGAAGATGTAGAAAATTTGAATAGACCGACACCAGTAAGGAGATAGAAACAGCAATCAAAAACCTCCCCAAAAATAAAAGTCCAGGACCAGATGGCTTCCCTGGTGAATTCTACCAAACATTCAAAGAAGACTTAATACCTATCCTTCTCAAACTCTTGCAAAAAATTGAAGAGGAGGGGAGGCTTCCTAACTCCTTCTACGAAGCAAACATTATCCTGATACCAAAACCAGACAAGGACAACACAAAAAAAGAAAATTACAGGCCAATATCACTGATGAACATCGATGCAAAAATCCTCAACAAAATACTAGCAAATCGAATACAACAATACATTAAAAAGATCATACATCATGATCAAGTGGGTTTCATTCCGGGGATGCAGGGATGGTTCAACATCCACAAATCTATCAACGTGATACACCACATTAACAAAATGAAGAATAAAAATCACATGATCACCTCAATAGATACGGAGAAAGCATTTGACAAGATACAGCATCCATTTATGATAAAAACTCTAAATAAATTGGGTATAGAGGAAAATACCTCAACATAATAAAGGCCATATATGACAAACCCACAGCAAATATCATTCTTAATGGAGAAAAACTGAAAGCTATCCCTCTAAGAACAGGAACCAGACAAGGATGCTCACTGTCACCACTCTTTTTTAACATAGTATTGGAAGTCCTAGCCAGAGCTATCAGGCAAGAAAAAGAAATAAAAGGGATCCACATTGGAAAAGAAGAAGTGAAACTGTCACTCTTTGCAGATGACATGATTTTATATCTAGAAAACCCTAAAGAGTCCACTAAAAAACTTTTAGAAATAATAAAGGAATACAGTCAAGTTGTGGGATGCAAAATCAGTGTACAAAAATCGGTTGTGTTTCTATACACTAACAACGAAGTAGCAGAAAGAGAAATTAAGAATACAATCCCATTGGGGCTGGCCCCGTGGCCGAGTGGTTAAGTTCACGCGCTCCGCTGCAGGCGGCCCAGTGTTTCGTTGGTTCGAGTCCTGGGCGCGGACATGGCACTGCTCATCAAACCACGCTGAGGCAGCGTCCCACATGCCACAACTAGAAGGACCCACAATGAAGAATATACAACTATGTACCGGGGGGGGGGGGGGGCTTTAGGGAGAAAAAGGAAAAAAATAAAATCTTTAAAAAAAAAAAAAAAAGAATACAATCCCATTTACAATTGCAACAAAAAGAATAAAATACCTGGGAATAAACTTAACCAAAGAGGTGAAAGATCTGTACACCAAAAACTATAAAACACTGTTGAAAGAAATCGAAGAAGACACAAAGAAATGGAAAGATATTCCGTGCTCTTGGATTAGAAGAATTAACATTGTTAAAATGTCCATACTTCCTAAAGCAATCTATAGATTCAATGCAATCGCTATCAAAGTTCCAACAACATTCTTTACAGAAATAGAACAAAGAATCCTAAAATTTATATGGAACAAGAAAAGACCCCGAATACCCAAAGGATTCCTGAGAAAACAGAACAAAACTGGAGGTATCACACTCCCTGATTTCAAATTATACTACAAAGCCAGAGTAACCAAAACAGCATGGTACTGGCACAAAAACAGACACACACATCAATGGAACAAAATTGAGAGGCCAGAAGTAAACCCACACATTTATGGACAGCTAATATTCGACAAGGGAGCCAAGAGCATACAATGGAGAAAGGAGAGTCTCTTCAATAAATGGTGTTGGGAGAACTGGACAGCCACACGCAAAAGAATGAAAGTAGACCATTCCCTTACACCATGCACAAGAATCAACTCAAAATGGATTAAAGACTTGAATGTAAGACCCGAAACCATGAGACTTCTAGAAGAAAACATAGGCAGTACGCTCTATGACATTGGTCTGAGCAGCATATTTTCAAGTCACATGTATGACTGGGCAAGGGAAACAAGAAAAAAAATGAACAAACGGGACTACATCAAACTAAAAAGCTTCTGCACAGCAAAGGAAACCATCAACAAAACGAAAAGACAACCTAACAATTGGGAGAAGATATTTGCAAACCATATATCAGATAAGGGGTTAATATCCAAAATATACAAAGAACTAATACAGCTCAACAACAAAAAAACCAACAATCCAATTAGAAAATGGTCAAAAGAACTGAACAGAGATTTCTCTAACGAAGATATACAGATGGACAACAGGCATATGATAGGATGCTCAACATCATTAGCTATCAGGGAAATGCAAATCAAAACTACAATGAGGTATCACCTCACTCTGGTCAGAATGGCTATAATTAACAAGACAGGAAACAACAAATGTTGGAGAGGATGTGGAGAGAAGGGAACCCTTGTTCACTGCTGGTGGCAGTGCAAACTGGTGCAGTCACTATAGAAAACAGTATGGAGTATCCTCAGAAAATTAAGGATGGATCTACCATATGATCCAGCTATTCCACTGCTGGGTGTTTATCCAAAGAACTTGAAAACACAAAGGCATAAAGATACTTGCACCCCTAGGTTCATTGAAGCATTATACACAATAGCCAAGACTTGGAAGCAACCTAGGTGCCCATCAAAGGATGAATGGATGAAGATGTGATATTTATACATGATGGACTACTACTCAGCCATAAGAAATGACGAAATCTGGCCATTTGTGACAACATGGATGGACCTTGAGGGTATTATGCTGACTGAAATAAGTCAGAGGGAGAAAGTCAAATATCATATGATCTCAATCATAAGTAGAAGATAAAAACAATGCCAAAAAAATACACATAGCATTGGAGATTGGACTGGTGGTTACCATTGGGGAAGGAGGGAGGGGGGAGAGAAAAGGGGTGATTAGGTTCACATGTGAAGGGATGCACTATAATTAGTGTTCGGGTGGTGAACACGATGTAATGTACACAGAATTCGAAATATGATGTACATCCGGAAAAAAAAAAAAATGTGGCTATGTTGGAGGAGATGCAACAGGACTCAGTCGAGTGTACTACTCAGGCATTTGAGAAATATAACCTAGAGAAGGACACTGCAGCCCAGATCGAGAAGGAATTTGACAAGAAGTACAGCACTGAACCATGGGGAGGAACTTCAGTAGCTATGTGATACATGAAACCAAACACTTCATCTACTTCTACCTGGGCCAAGTGGCCACTTCTTCTGTTCAAATCTGGTTAGAAGCATGGACTGTGCCACGTACCCAGTGACCCATCAAAAACAAGGACTGCAGCCTAAATTCCAAATACCAGAAAATGAAGTCTTCAGCCTCGCCTAAGGGAACAACCTTGATCTTTGAACCTTTATTGTGTTGTTTTGTACAGGGCATTCTCTGTACTAATTTCTTATGGTTATAAAATAATTAGCAAAACAGCTTACATTTGTATTTATTTTATATTCCATACCTCTCTGCCCCATGTTTTTTCGCCTCAAATCCATTCCTTTCAAAAGAATAATAATAAATCTGTTGGAGAAGTGTGAAAAGTAAACAAATAAATACATAAATAAAAAGGAGGGGTGGCTGGTGCTGGTGACTCTGAAAGGGAGCACAATATTTGAAAACGTCAGAGAAATTGCAAACTGGATTCAATTCTGACTATGGGAAGGAATTGCCCCTAGCCACATGGAAAAGCATTGCTAGAGTGTAGCTCAGAGGAACAGGAAGCAGATCAGAAGCCAAGCGGAAGCAGACAGGAAGGAGCATACCCTTCTTCCTCCTCCAGCCCCACGGTCTCCCTCTAGCGCCCCCTAATGGAAGAGAAACAGGAAACACAAGATAATAACCATGCAGTATCTTAGCCTTCATTTTTAGTGGATTGTCAAAGGTGTTGGTCGGTGTATGTTTGTGTATGTATGTGTGCACACATTTAATTCTACACACCTATATGTCCATAGCAGGTCTTTATGCCTTTTTTCCTCTTTTTCTTTTCAGTTTGACTTTTTTTAGCCCAGTTTTAGACTTACAGAGAAATTGAGCAAATAATACAGAGTTCACATATATGCTCCCCACACACACAGTATACCCTGCTATTAACATCTTACATTGTATGGTACATTTGTTACAATTAATGAACCAATATTGATACATTATTATTAAATAAAGTCCATAGTTTTTTAAGACTTCCTGAGTTTTTTTACCTAATGTCCTTTTTCTGTTACAGGATCCCATCCAGGACGTCACAGTCATTACATCTAGTCGTCAAGTTTCTTTAGGTTCTTCTTGGCTGTGACAGTTTCTCAGACTTTCCTTGTTTTTAAAGACGACATTTTGAGGCGTACTGGTCAGGTATGTTGTAGGATGCCCCTCGATCGGAATTTGTCCGATGTTTTTCTCATATTTAGGGTGGGGTTATGGGTTTGGGGGTGGAGATCACAGAGGTAAAAGGCCATTTTTACTACATTGTACCAAAGGTGCATATGATGAACATGACTAATTATTATTGATATTGACCTTGATCACCTGGCTGAAGTAATGTTTGTCAGGTTTATCCACTATAAAATTACTCTTTTTTTCCCCTTCTGTACTGTCTACATTTTTTTTTTTTTTTGGCCAGGAAACCACCATGTGCAGCCCACACTTAAGGAAGTGAGGAGTTATGCTCCCCTTCTCTAGGATGGAGTGTCTGCACAACTTATTTGCAATTCTTCTGCATGGCAAATTTGTCTCTTCTCCCTCATTTATTTACTTATTCGATCATTTACCTATATCAGTGTGGACTCGTGGATAGTTATTTTATGCTTTGGGTTATAATCTAATACTACTTTATTTACTTTATGGCTCAAATTGTTCCATCTTTGGCCATTGGCATCTCTTTCAGTTGACCCCTGTGCCCCTTTGCTATGTACCTATCAATGTGGGTCTGTTTTTCAGGGGGTTTTTTCTAAGCATTTCTTACCTTTGGGCACTACAAGATGCACTAGGCTCATCTTGTATATTTCCCGCCCCAGTCCTAGAATCAGCCATTTCTCCAATTATATGTTCATTTTTACTATCATTTTAGTTCTTTCAACAATCCTTTTTCAATAAACAAGCGTGAAGTTCCTGTTTCCTTTTGCTTTCAACAAAGAAGAGAAAAGAAGCAGACACAACAAAGTAAATTCAAAAGATACAGACCCCTAGGAGAAGGAAGAAGGGGTTTCACATCTTCCTTTCCATGTAGTTCCCAGGAGGTGAGTCCTGCTTCCAGATTGGCAGAGGGGATAGTCCGTCTGCAGGAGGGAGTCACCACCTAGACCCCCTCAGAGCCTCCCTAGAGGGGGTGCTCTCCCTCTAGAAGAACCTCTGCTCTATCTCTCACAGGGAAAGTTCCTTCCATGTCACCTTGCAAAGAGAGGATAGCCATCCAGCACATCTGTGTCCTCCAGAAATGGGTCAAACTCTGGCACCAATAAAGAGAAGGATCAAAGGAGTCCAGGGAAAGTCTTGGGTGAAGGTGGAATTATCCACAAGCCCCTCAAGATATCAAGATACCATTGTGAACGTTGCCAGTGCTTGTAAAGCGGCCTGTGGATCTTTCAATAAAGCAGCATCAAGTAAGAGGCAGTGCCCGTCATTTCCTAGAAGCGCTGGAAGTATGTTGGTGGGACCACCTTGCCAAGAAGGGGACTCAGCAAAGTGTGTGGTCTGAAAGGCACCAATAAATGGATAGAGGGAAAGAGAGCCAGAACAACTGCCTGGGGTTTCCTTCTGATGGTCCTCAGAGGCTGCTTACTCCAGAAAGCCCTCCCTGGTCCCTGGGCTAGCCTGGGCTGGGCATCTCTATGCACATAAGGCTGTGAACTCTCATTCACTTATCAACAAATATTTACTCATCCCCTAATATGAGTCAAGCACTGAGCTAGGTGCTAAGGATAAACAGAGGAATTATACCCTGAGATCTCAAAACTCACATCCCAAGAAATGGAGAAGGAGGGTGAGGGATCACAAACATATCACATGCAATTACAATACCTAAGTCGATAGATGACAACAGGCGAGACAGAATAAGAACTGCTCAGGCTAGGAGGCAAAGGAAGGCAGTGTGGACAAGGAGGCATCTAAGCAGAGTCTTAAAGGATGACAATTAACCCTCCAATTCCGCTCCTTGACCGTTCTTCATACGATCTATTACAATATTACCATTTTCTTCTCTTTCCTTTACTCAGCTACTTTTTTCTCCTTAATTTCTCTTATAGACACATTTTTGACTTGCTCACTGTATCAGTCAAGGTGCCACCAGAAAAACAGAACCAGTAGGATATATATAAAGGGATAGAAGGTATATATAGAGAGAGATGAACATACAGAGAGAAAGATTTATTGCAAGGAATTGGCATATGCAATTGTAGGAGTTGGCTAGGCAAGTCTGAAATCCTTGAGGCAGGCTGTCGGGGAGGAAGGCTGGAAACCCTCCTGCAGGAGCCGATGCTGCAGTCCACAGGTGGAATTCCTTCTTCCTCTGGGAAACCTTAGTTCTGTTCTTAAGGCCTTGCAACTGATTAGATCAGACCTACACAGATTTTATGCCCCATAGTCATTTAGAAAGATGGTAAATGCAAGGCACATTTGTTTAGAAATTAATGAAAGATGAAAACATGGGACTTTTGGACCCCAGAAAACCAAAAAGCAACTTCCATTCCTAACCTTTCCTTCCTTTCTCCTTTAAGTGTACAGAAAAATAATTAAATACTCAAGCCCTGTAATCAACTAGATTTGAAATCTAGGTTATGTAGCCTTTGGCAATTTCATAACCACTGTGAACCTCAGTCTCTTCATCTACAGCATGGGAAAATAATAAACCTTACCTCAGACAGTTGCTGTGAGGATAAAATGAGAAATACATGCAAAAGCACTTAGCACAAAGACAAGTATATTATGAATTTTTTTAAGTTGGCTATTATTATCATTAAGTCCCTACTATGTGGCAGACAGAGCAGGGGATAGGGAGATAAGTAAGATCCTTGACTTTGAGGACCATAAAATCAAATAAGAAATGTCAGCCATATAAAAAATTTCAATAAATGTGTAAATTATATAGGAGAGGGGGAAGCAGAGAAAGGAGTAAGTATTCCAGCCTGGGGATAAGAAAGATTTCACAGGGGAAATTCCACATGAGTTGGGCTTCCAAGGACCAGCAGTGCCTTCCTGAGCACAAAAGCAGAGAAGGGCATTGCAGGCGTAAGGAATAGCATGTGTAAAGGACAGAGGCATGGAAGAGCACAGTGTGCCTAGAGGAGAGCAGGAAGTCCTGTGTGAGTGGAGCATGGGGGAGTGTGGAGAGGGGAGGAGGGGTTGGGGAAAGAAGGGGAAGTGGAGAAGTGGGAAGATGGCAAGAAACAAAGCCATATAATGAAGGATGATAGGGCATGCTAAGGAGTTTGGCCTCTATCCTGAAGGAAGTTGGAGGCAGACTTCTCACTCTGCTTTTGGCCACAGAGAAATTGTACTGTAAATTGATAAAGCAGCATTTGTATTTACTTGTCTATAAGCCAGACATAGCAAATGCACACATCCCCGTGGAAACGTTCCTCGCCAGGATCATCATAGCAAATGCACACATCCCCGTGGAAACATTCCTCGCCAGAATCATCAGTAACTGGGGCAGAGGAGGGACAGGGGGATTACACATACTAAAAACAAGTCAACCATGGCGCCCAACCCAGCCCATCACCTTACATCACCACATGGCTGAGCTTACAGAGGATTTGGGGATGAAGAAAAGTTTCTTAGCTGAAACAAATGGAAATATCCCCAACTATTTCTCTCCCTCCTCTCCAGTCCACACACATCAGTTCTGGATCATCTTACACAGTTGGGTATCCCCGCCTCCTTTCAGCACTTGCTTCTCTTGGCTTCCAGAAAGCTCCATTCTCCTGGTTGTCTTTCCACCTTGCAAGATGCTCCTTCTCAGTCTCGTTTGCTGGCTTTTAATGTTGAGCCCCAGATTTCAATCTTTGGACCTCTTCCCCATCTTCACTCATTCCCTAGGTGCTTTCATGCAAACATATTAAATACCATCAATGTGCTGACAATTTCCAAATTTATATCTTCAGTTCAGACCTCTCCCTTGGACTCCAGACTCTATATCCGATTGCCTGCTCAATATTTCTACTTGAGATGTCAGGCATCTCAAACTTAAGATGGATAAAACTAAACTTTGGTCTTTCAAGCCAAACCTGTTCAGTAAACATAAATCACATGAATTCTTTTAAAACATAAATCATATCACGTGACTCCTCTGCTCAAAACTGTCCGATAGCTCCTCATTTTATTCACCATAAAAGTCAAAGTCCTTAAAACCTCCTACAAAGCCCTAACTGTCTAATTCCCTCCCCTCTACTTGCCTGGCATTGATCTCCTACTACTCTGCGTCTTGGTCATTCCACTTCAGCCACACTAGCATCCTTGTTTTTCCTCAAATATATCAAGCACACGGTAGCCTCAGAGCCTTTGCACCTGCCGTCCCCCAACTAAGGATGTTCTTTCCCGAGATGATTGCAGCTCAGATGTCATTTTCTCAGTGAAGTATTCCCTAAATACCTTATTTAAAAAGCTAATTCTACCATCATCAATACTCTTTCCAGAACCCCCAGCTCCTTCTCTGCTTCATTTTCTCCATAGCACTAGTCACCATCTCATCAGGCATCTCATACACTTTTTACTTGCCAATTTATCATTGTTTTTCTGTCTCCCTTGCCACCACCACCAGAGTGTAACAAAGTATGAGGATTTTTTTTCTGTTTTGCTCGTTGCTGTATCCCTGCTGCATAAACAGAGCCTGGCACAGAGTACGTGCTCAATAAATATTTTTTAAATCACTGAATTAATCTAGGGAGAAAGCACTAGACTCAGAGTTTGAGGACCTAGGTTCAAATCCAGACCCTATGACTTACTTCTTTGTACCGTTGGCCGAATGGTTTATCCTCCTTGGCCTCACTTCCTCATCTGAAAATTAGGGATAATAATCTCTGTTTCACTTGTACGTAGCAAAGATTAATTAAGATTATGTATAAAAACACAATATAGTAGGCACTTAACAAATAATAATATACTCATTTACCTTATTTAATTTTTCTTGCAATTCAAAAAGCCAACCCTGAAATAGGATGAGAACTTCATCCACTGCTAGCAATTCTTAAGCAAAATATAATTTGTAAAACCTAAGTTTAAAAATCTACATTTTAAATATTATTTCCAGACTCCATACTAACTCCTTAAACTTCATAAGAAGTTAGGGTCCAGATAAACTTTGTTAAGTAAAATGAGAGGCTAAAATAACAGGTTGCCTGTTTTATTTTAGATAGTCATTCATACATTTATTTAACAAACATTTATGAAGTACCTGCTATGTGCCAGGCACTGTTCTAGATCCTGAAGATAGAGCAGTTAAGAAGACAAAGTCGGGGGCCAGTCCCGTGGCCGAGTGGTTAAGTTCACAGGCTCCGCTTTGGTGGCCCACGATTTCACCGGTTCGGATCCTGGGTGCGGACCCAGCACTTCTCATCACGCCACGCTCAGGCAGCGTTCCACATAGCACAACCCGAAGGACCTACAACTAGAGTATACAACTACTTGCTGGGGGCCTTCGGGGAGAAGAACAAGGGGGAAAAAAAGAAGATTGGCAACAGATGTTAGCTCAGGTGCCAATCTTAAAAAAAAAAGAAAAAGACAGCAAAAGTTGCTGCTTTCATGGCATTCATATTCTAGTGGGGGAGGAAATAAACAAATATACTAAGATAGCAATTTGCTATAAAGAAAAAACAGTGTGGGGGGGCAGAGAGTGATAGTGAAGACAAAGATGCTATTTTTATAAGATAGTCTGATAAGATGAAGTCAGATCAGAAGCCTGAACGAAATAAGGGACTAAGCCATGGGACTGCCTGGGGAAATAGTGTACCACGCTCAGGAAACCATAAAGGGAGAGGTCCTGGGGTAGAAGCAAGTTTGATGTGTTCAAGGAACAAAAAGGAAGCCAGTGTGGCTGTAGCTGAGTGAAGAAAAAGGAAAATAGACCACAATGAAGGGACAGATTACCTGGGGACCACAGCACGCAAGGAGTTACAGGCAGCGGCTGAGCCACTAGCCGTTAGCCTGTAAGGGATAGGACACATATTTTACAATTACATGACTGATATTTGATTAATATTTTGGCATATTAGACCCAGTTTTTTCCCTAGGAACTTAGTAATGCTTTCTTTTGTTTTTTATTGTGATCGTACTATAAATACAGTCTCAAGTTTTGCTTTTTATACTTAATGAATCACATACTTTGCAGGGATGAAGCATTCTTCAAACATAAATATTTAATGGTTGTATGATGTGTCACTCTGTTGGTGTACTGCAAATTAATCATTCTTCATTTTAGTTTTTTCTCATATTTCACTATTATACATAGTGCTCAGACTTAGATTAAGATGATGGGCCGGGCCAACTTCCCTTCCTATCTGCCCCAAATTTCTAGAAATGAAGGAGAAATATATAAGAAGAAGAGGGGGAAAGGAAGAGGAGAAAGCGGGGATGAAGAAGAAACAGAGAACAATGACAAGGGAGCAAAAAAAGAAAAAAAGAAAGAAAGAATTTTGTTATTTAGATCAGAAGTAAACACATTATCAGTTGATGAGAAATTTGGAGGAATCACTGGAAGATAAAAAGCAAAGGGAACAGATGGACAGATAGAATCACAACACAAATTATACTCAGAAGAATGTTGTGGAAGTCCTACCGGTGTTCCGGGTCAGCTACAATTAGTACAAAGAGCAAGAGAAGACCTTCAGTTCTCATCAGTTGTGAGTTGGGGAACTGCAATCAGAGCAACCATGAAAGCCAGCCCTTCTTCCAGGCCTCTTCACACTGAATAACGAACAGTAGATCCATTCCATTGGCCTATGGAAATGCCTGGGATGGAGAGTCAGGGCAGTGTTCCAGATACCTAGTTCCGCCCAAGCCTCCACACCCATAAGTCCAGCATAACCTATCTGTGTAAACATCTCGCCTTTCATCCATAATCATCAAATTTTGTAACCAAAATTGTCATTTCACACTGAAGCAAAGAGGATTTCTCAAACACAAAAATGAACAAGAGTCTCTAAACACCACAAACAAACTCAAAAAACAGAAGAGAAGGGAAAAGAGTGCTAGAATAAAAGATAAGGATCACTGAAAATTTGTTTGGAGTTAGTGCGGTCCAATCAATTCTGACTCCTAGGGAGCCTGTGTACAACAGAGTGGGACCCTGCTGGGTCTTTTTGCATCATCCTTTTACCTTCCTGTGCTACATCAGACAATGCTCGGCTGCTATTTACAGGGTTTTCATGGCCAATTTTATCGGATGTGGGTGGCCAGGTCCTTCTTCCTAGTCTGTCTTAGTCTGAAGGCTCTGCTGAAAACTGTCCACCATGGGGGACCCTGCTATTATTTGAAATACCCATGGCATAGCTTTCAGCACCAGAGCAACAGGCAGCTGCCACAGTATGACAACCGACAGAAGGGCGGTGTGGTTCCCTGACTGGAAACGAACCTGGGCTGCTTCGATGAAAGCGCCAAATCTTAACCACTAGAACACCAGGGCTGGCTCTGAAAATCTGCTCCTCCATAAAAACAGTGGGCACACTGGCAAATATTGCCTAAATCAACATTTCGGAACTCTGGAAATTAACAAAAAGCTTAAAATAATCCAAGGAGTGTTTAGTAAAGAAAAATGACTGATTCTCACTAAGAACAGTGAGCTTTGTGGTGTTTTAATTTACTCTATCCCCATCCCCTCTCCCCAGCTCCATAGCAGCCTTGAAAACCAACACCCCTGTAACTATAACACTTGTGAAAAGCAGCAGCCTACAGCCAATGAAAGGGGCAGAACACACTTGGAATCCTCCAACAGTCTCCATTACAAGAAAGTTATCATTATTTGACCTGTCTGGCAGCTCAATGATGTTTTAACTGGGTGTTCAAAGATGGTGTATGTCTGTTTGGCATCCATTAATGACAGGACCAAACTCTCACTAGTCTCCTGCAAGTCAGCTTGCCTAGACTCGCCTTTCATGTGCAGATCCAAGGCTGTGCCTCTACCCACCTTGTTCTCTGACTCACACACCAAGCCAACATTTGCCCACCCTAAATCATCATAGGGCCAGGTACCAGGCAACTAGAGACCACTCCTATAGCCCAGAATTATTCAAACTGGCCAATCCTAAACTGTTTATTCTGCCCTACCTTGCCTTTCCCTTAGAAACCCCAATAAAAGTCCCAGCCTAGGGCTTCCTCTCATCCCTGCTTCTGTCTAACCAAACCTGGTATTTCCCCTACGGCCCTATGTGGTGTAGTGTGTCTCTTTTTCTTAAGAAATATAAATAAAAAATTCTTCTTTCAGTGGCATCGGCCTCTCCACGTCCTCACTCAGTCTGATCCCTATAAATTAAATCCTAGGTATGATTTTAAAACATCTGGAAATCCCCACTCATAGGTCTTGTCTTTGTTTGACCTGGCTCAGAGCTCAATCAGTGTGAACAACCTTTCATCCGAGGCATTTGTTGAAAAACATCAATGGTAATTATTTAACGTCAGAGTACCTGAGTTAAGATTAACAGCTGGGACAGACAAAAAGCTAACTAAAAATCTTAATTTTTTTTTAATTAAGTAATGAGATATCCATGGAAAGCTTTGAGAAAGCTCCAACAGATACCCGGAAATCTAGAAGGCAAAGTGCATACACAGGACTGTGCACATGCCTGGGAAAGACCTGAGAAGGCCCTTCTCTCTGACCTCTGATTGAACTTGAGGCCATGAGCAAGCAGGAAGTGAAGGCTAAAGCAGAGCTGTAACTACCAGGATGTGGAAAGTGTGCCAAACATGCACACAGAACCCTTTGGCAAAGGCTGGGAGGGTTATCAGTTCAAAGCATTCAAGAAAATCTCTCTCTAATCGTCAGCTGACCACTAAGCTAACTGAGCAGAGACTTAGGCGCCACACATGACAAACAATACTAACTTTACAGAATTTGTTCAGGAAAACCACTAAGCAGACAAACTGTAACAACAGCATGAGGCCATGGGGAAGGGGGAAAATCTGGCTTCCAAAATTGCCACATTATATTTTTTAAAATGTCCAATTTTGAACAAAACTATAAGACATGAAAAGAAACAGGAAAGTATGGCCATACACAAGAGGGGGGGAAAAAAAGCAGTTAATAAACATTGTTCCTGAGGAAGTCTGAACATTGCACTTACTAAATAAAAATTTTAAATCAGCTTGTGTTGAGGGTCCCCAAGACCACCCTGAAGTTCATGATTCACTAGAAGGGCTCACAGAGCTCAGAAAAGCTGTTATACTCACAATTATGTTTTATTACAGAGAAAAAATACAGATTAAAGTCAGGAATGGAAAAAAGCACAGAAGGCAGCGTCCAAAGAGACAAGGTGTAAGCTTCCAGCTGTCTTCCCCCAGTGGAGTCATCTGGACAGTGCTTAATCCTCCTGACAATGATTGTGACAACATGCACTGAGTATTGCCAATCAGGGAAGCTCACCCAAGGCTTGGAGTATCAGGTTTTTGTGTTTTTATTTTTTGAGGAAGATTAGCCCTGAGCTAACATCTGCTGCCAATCCTCCTCTTTTTGCTAAGGAAGACTGGCCCTGAGCTAACATCCGTGCCCATCTTCCTCTGCTTTATATGTGGGACGCCTACCACAGCATGGCTTGACAAGTGGTGCCATGTCTTCACCCAGGATCCGGGCCGGGAAACCCCAAACCGCCAAAGCAGAATGTGCGCACTTAATGGCTGCACCACCAGGCCAGCCCCAGAGTCTCAAGTTTTTCTTGTGATTAGTCATGTCCTCTCAATAGATGTGGAAAAAGCATTTGACAAAATCATGGTAAAACACTCAACAAACTAGGAATAGAGAGGAACTTCCTCAAACTGATAAAGGAACTCTACCAAAAAAACCCAGAGTTAACCTCACACTTAATGGTAAAAGATTGAGTGTTTCCCCCCTAAGATCAGGAATGAGACAAAGATGTCCAAACTCACCATTTATATTCCACATTGTACTGGAGGTTCTAGCCAGGAATATTAAACAAGAAAAATAAATAAAAGGTATCCAGGTTGGAAAGAAAGAATTAAAGTTATCTCTATTCACAGATCACATGATCTTGTATATACAAAGTCCTAAGGAAGACACAGGCACACACACACAAACTATTAGAACTAATAAACAAGTTCAGCAAGGCTATAGGATACAAGATCAGTATGTGAAAATCACTTAGATTTCTATATACTAGCAATGAACAATCCAAAATGAAATTGAGAAAATAATCCCATTGCGGCCAGCCCAGTGGCATAGTGGTTGGGTTCATGCGCTCCACTTTCACAGCCCGGGGTTTGTCAGTTCAGATCCTGGGTGCAGATGTACACACTACTCGTCAAGCCATGCTGTGGTGTCGTCCCACATATAAAATAGAGGAAGATTGGCACAAGGTTAGCTCAGAGGCAATCTTCTTCAAGCAAAGAGAGAAAGATTAGCAACAGATGTTAGCTCAGGGCAAATCTTCCTCACCACAGAAAAAAGAAAAGAAAAAAGTAAAGAATCCCAATTATAATAGCATTCAAATGAATAGAACGCTTAGGAATAAATTTAACAAAAGAACTGCAAGACCTGTACACTGAAAACTGCAAAACATTGTTGAAAGTACTTAAATAAGATCTAAACAAATGAAAAAACATCACACATCTATGGACTTAGAAGGCTTGGTATTATTAACATTGTAATACTCCCCCATCTTGATCTACACATTTAGTGCAATTCCTATCAAAATCCCAGATGAATTTGCGGAAATTGATAAGCTGATTCTAAAATATGTACGGAAATGCAAGGGACCCAGAAAAGCCGAATCGATCTTGAAAAAGAACAAAGTTGGAAACTTTGCTGATTTTAAAACTTAATACAAATCTCCGGTAATCAAGACAATGTGATACTGACATAAGAATAGATATATAAATCAATGGAATAGAATTGAGAGTCCAGAAAGAAATGCTTCCATTTATGGCCAACCGATTTTTAACAAGGGTGCCCAGACAATTCAATGGTAAAGAATAATTATTCAACAAATGATGCTGGAACAACTGGATATCTGCATGCGAAAGAATGAGGTTGTACCCTACCCTTCATACCATATGTAAAAATCAACTCAAAATGAATATATCTGTAATTTTTTTTAAACTCAGCATATGGACTAAACAGCATAACAGACATGACTCAAGATAAATATGTGAGTTGGAAATTTAAGCCAACTTACGCTCCCAAAACACAGGACAAAGGGACAAGGAAGGAATGTATAAAAGAGACTTCAAGAAATAGTCAACTAGATTCAGAAGTTTAGAACTCATTTAATAGGATCTCTGTAAATAATAGCAGAGATAATGGAGGCAATGAAATAAAAAAAGAAAATTCCCCAGAACTAAAGAAAGATATAAATGTTCCAATTCAAAGAGTCTAAACAGATATGAATTTTCAGAATCCCAAGGAAAGGAAAAAATTCCTAAAAACTTCCAAAGGTGCGCAGATTAACAGGTACACTACAAAGGACTGAGATCTAGGTTGGCATCCAAATTTTCATCAATTTTAGATGCCAGACATCAGGGAGAAATATCTTTAAAGTTCCAAGAGGAAGCAGTTACGAGGCTAACCAAAAGAGCATTCATATTATTATAAAATGTTCACTGTTACAAAAGTAGTATACCAAAAATTTCTTAAGGGCATAAAACAAAATAAGAGAATACAATTGGGATTCACTGAAAAATTAAGGAGCACTATCTCATTTCAACATATATGTAGTGACTTCCTAGTACATGCAAGGCAACACTGTAGTAACCAGTGACGTAAAGATGAACAAGATACAGTCCTTTCTCATTATACATGGATTTTGTATTTGCAAATTTGCCTCCTCACTAAAATTTATTTGTAACCCCAAAATCAATACTCACAGGTCTTTCATGTCGTTTGTAAGCACAGACTGGAAAAATTTGAGTCCCCTGCTGTGTACCTTCCCACTGAGGTCAAACAAGAAGACACTCTGCCTTATAGCAGCTCTCATACTGTTATCGTATGTCTATTTCATGGTCTGTTTAGCACCACATTTTTCTCATTTTTGTGCCACTTTTTCGGTGGGTTGCTGTTTAAAATGGTCCCCAAGCATAATGCTGTAGGACTGTTGAGTGTTCCTAAGAGTAAGGAGGCCGTGATGTGCCTCGTGGGGATGTGTGTTAGATAGACTTTGTTCAGGAAGGAGATATGGTGCTGTTGGCCATGAGATCAATGTTAATGAATCAACAATATGTATTAAATAAGGTACATTTAAATAGAAACACACAGTGAAAACAAAGTTGTGCCTTGATCAGTTGCTGAAAATGTTTGGCCAGAGGTCAACAGGAACCTAACATCGTATTTCCCGTAGGAGCAAATCTTCAATACTGACTAATTCAGTGTTCACAGTGACTTTATAGAAATAACCACCCTAAGTAATGAGAATGGTCTGAATACTCTTTGCCCTCAAGTAGAACACAAATTTTTAAAAATATATATATGATTTTGAGCAAATAAAAAACAACTTAAACTATCTAAAAGCCTGAAAAATAATTCCAACTATATTCTTTAAACCTTACCAGCTGCTTTCCCTCTTCTTTCAATATCAAAAAGGTTCTAAACATAATCTACAGTTCTGGCCTCCTTCAGTGTCTGAGAAGATGGTCAGGAATGCTTATGTGATTACATCAGCTGTCTTTTCTGGTATCAAAGCACATTGTATTTTTTCTTTATTGAAAAGTCACTAGGGGGCCAGACCCATGGACGAGCGGTTAAGTTTGCATGCTCTGCTTCTGTAGCCCTGGGTTTCGCCAGTTAGGATCCTTGGCGTGGACATGGCACGGCTCATGGAGCCATGCTGAAGTAGCATCCCACATAGCACAACCAGAAGCACTTATAACTAGAATATCCAGCTATTACTGGAGGGCTCTGAGGAGAAAAAGAAGAGAGAAAAAAGGAAGATTGGTGACAGATGTTAACTCACGTGCCAATCTAAAAAAAACCATTATAAATTATTTTCTTGGATGCTTTTTGAATTTCTGTAGGACGCTCAGCATATCATTCACTTTATGAGGGGGAAAAGTTCTCTGTGTTTTAATCTTTAGAATAGTCAACCATTTTCATCTTTTTCTATAAATTACCCAAAAATTAACCAGTAAGAAGTGGGAATGCACGAACAAATGAAATTAAAACAAAAGCAAGTACAAGACGCGGTGTGCTTAGTGAAGACAAACTGGGAAAAGATGTGAAATGCTTTGAAAAATTATATTCATGCTAATTCTTATAAAAAATATTTTTTAAATTAAATTTCTTTTTTACGTCCTTAAGAAATAGACAACACACTCATTTTTAAGTAGAAATAACATTTTATTGTAATTATTCTCCCTTATTTGCATATTTGGTAAGACTTGCTTCTGTCAACCACTTATCTGTAGCACTAAGACATGAAAGAGCTAAAACACAAGGATTAATGGGAGTATCATTATAACATATTTTGAAGGCATTTCTATTCTTGCTGACTTTGAACAATAAAGTAACTAAGCTTGCATACTATTTTGCTAATACAGGGAGTGAGAGTTCAAGCATGAGACTGTGGAAAAGAAATTCTAAAATCTTCAACTGTTTTAAAATGTAGCTTACTTAAGTCAATTCCTACTTATTTGTCTCCCCTGGGATAAGTAAGGAGACCATGATTCCCAGTTTGCTACAGGGGCCTGTCCCATATATACCAGCATAATTAATAGCGCTTCTTTCATTGTCAAAAGTGTTGTAGCAATGAGGGACGTGTGGGAAGTGGCATGGAAAAAAGGGGCTGATAGGCTTCCCTTTCCTATTTTATTATTCTTTTGTGTGATTTTCTTCCCTATGGTCTACCATTGCTATTTTCTGGCCCAAGATAACACAGATTTTTTTTTAAACCCCAATTCAAAAGCTACTTCTTTTTATTAAGGAGATAAATGGAAAGATTTTACCATTTCACATAACAATAGCAGAACTCATTTTTTGTTTAATCTGATGTAAAATTATAAGATGAAGTTTTTGTTTTCTGGATCACCTAATCATAAATATTCTAATATCTCATAAGAGCAGTGGTAAAAATGAAGGTAGAAACAGACTTCTGTATCCTGTCTGATCAACAGCTTCATCAAAAGGAAAATTTGGTCATTTGTGTCAATATGAGAATTCCAGGCCCTTGGGTGCAGACTAAAAATAGCACTTTGGACTACAAAGAAACCACAGGCTTCCAAAGCATTAGCCAGCAGGAAGTTGTTTTTTTAAAAAAAAAGAAGAAGAAGAAGAAAAGAAAGAAAAAAGCTATCTCTGCAATGTTGCTTTCCGTTAACTGACTTGCATTTTATTTAAAATAGGAGAATAGTTCCTTCTGGAGAAGTATGCACCAAGGATTCCTTTCCCATGTTAATAATAATAATAATAATGGACATTCTATATGATAGTTGAAGAAAATGCATAACAACAAAAAAGTATTAATTAATTACATTCTTAAATGAGATTAAATCCATCACAATAGCATCTTTACTGCATGGAGAAATAATAGTAATATATGTGTGAGAATGTATTTCTTGAGTCGATGGTTAATTTTTGGTGTAAATTTGGATTCACTAATCTCTTGCAATAAATTTGTAGCCTTTCGAAGACTCTGAAGCCCAACAACTAGAAAACC
This sequence comes from Equus caballus, assembly GCF_041296265.1. Lineage (NCBI taxonomy): Eukaryota > Metazoa > Chordata > Mammalia > Perissodactyla > Equidae > Equus > Equus caballus. The sequence continues at coordinate 111,539,823 of NC_091686.1, forward strand.
ACAGTCTGTAAGAAAGAACACAGGAATTGCAAAAAATAAGATAGTATCTATCTTACTACATCTAATTGTTATGAGGAACAAATGAGAAAATAGATGTGAAAGCAAGTTGAAACTTAGAAAGTACTATACAAATTATTCAAATTGTTTATTAGTAAAAATGGCATTAACGGTTTAACTAATTAACTGGTTTTGATATGTTTGGCAAAAAAATATTTTTTAAGAAATTAGATCCACTGTGATACAGTCTTCAGATGCTAATGAGAGGCTCTCACTATTTCAAATGAATGAAATTATAAACTGAAAATATAGGGTTAATTAGCACTTCGTAGTACTCTTATGAACCTTGTTCATTTTCTACTTCTATCATGGGTAAAAGTACATGTCTTATCTTCCATTCAAATCATAAGCTTTTTGAGGACAAAGTTCTTGTTTGTTCCATCTTCATAACCTTCATTGAGTCTTTGCACATAGTTGAGAGCATAATAATTATCAGTCACAGGCACTCAATAGAAAATGAAGCAGCTTAGTTTCAAATCCAAGTCTATCTAAGACCAAAAGGCTTGTTCTTTCCTGATACCATCCCAGTACCATAAACTAGTCACTCATTTTGTAAAGCAGTGTTGAGGCTTCTATGGGCAGCAGGTCTTACGCTTATATATAAGATACAGTTGGCTTTAGGTTGGAAATAATTTCAGCTTCCCAAGTTGGGTTTCTGACTCATGTTCTTCTTGCAACCACCACCATTGCTCTCATCTTCTCAATCCTTTGCCTCTTTGGTTCTTCTCCACAAAGAAGAGATATCCAGAGCCCTTTAATCCTATGAGCACAAAGTAGTCTCCTGGCGGCATCTCCCTACCCCTAGACAGGAAAGAAGATGTTGCACTCACACATTCCCTCTGATTAGAATTCAAATTGATAATTAACATTCCAAAAACTTCCAAATATAAATGTTGTTTATCAGCATCCCTATTGATAGTAAACCACTGAAAAACTCCACTGCTTTGAAGTACTGGCTTCCCATCTTGTCCCTGTGTTCCCAGTGCTGACCTCACTGTGGCTGGGTGCGCTCAGGGAACACTGGTGTGTAAAGTCATCAGTTGGGTCTATCTCATTGCTTGCTCATCCTGGCCTTATTTTCTAGCATATGGACTTCTTAGGGAAAACACTGAGAAAAGTAATCTCCAGGGAATCTATTAATAAGCATGGTCCTACACTTTTCCAAAGCATGTTCCTCAGAAAAATAGTCCCCAGAGATGCTCCACCAAAAAAAGAAAGAAGGAAGGAAGGAAGGGAGGGAGGGAGGAAGGAAGGAAAATATTGTTATGGTCAAAAAAAGTGAGAGAAACTGCAAACCTTGCATTAGCTTGCAGATTGACAAGAGATCTCAGCAGCCCTTAATTCCCTAAGGGAAGGAAGGATGTCTCTACTGTGCCCTGAAGGCTAGTATGGTGTCTGGCCTGTGGAAGATGCTTAACAAATATTTGTTGATTGCTTTGTTTCAGGGGTCAAAATTATGCTCAGAGACTGAGTTTGTCTTGGGCAGCAATTTATTTAACACAAGTTCACTGAGAGAATTATAACAATTTCACAAGCCAAGAGCATACAGGATAATGTTTCTCAATAAGCCAATAAAGAAATAACGTACTCCAAACCAATGATAGATTAATCATACTATTGTTCCAGGCAAAGGGAGATAAAAGAAAGAAAGTCCAAATTTACTTGGGTGGACCTTTTCAACAAGTTGGTTCTTGGGAGAGACAGCTTGACCAACTGAGCTGACGTCCTGCTGCCAGCACAAAAGTGAAAAGTCCCCTGTTGCTAGAGCACGTTGCTAGGGAACAACGGTGTCGGTGTTGGCGGGCAAGATGATCTAGGCAGCTGCATGGCTTGCCCAGCTGCCAGTAAGAGTTGCCTTTACCATGGCAGAAGCTAATGCTCCAAGGTCTTTGGCGAACTATTTAGATGAACAAAGGGCCACCTTGCCCAGATGGAACACTCTCGAATGATCCTCACAAACTTGCCATGTTATTGTCTAACTGTCCCCTCACCATAGTTGCTTCCCCACATTTTCTTTTTGAGAGGCCCCCAGCAGGGCCCCTCAGCACCTGAGCTACCGCGTGCTTCTCAACAACCACAGATGAGAAGAAGACATCCTGGCACAGCTTACTGCATTCCTGCATCAAAACACCTTTACTTATAAAAACTCCATTCCTTGATCAAAACAACTTTACTCTTAAAAACAACTTCATTTTTGTCATAAACGAGTGGATTTGAAAAACTCCTATCAAACCGATACACAACATTGATCAAAAAAATGAAGTGCATTTTCAATACTTAATACTCTGAGAACTACAATTTAGAACATTTTTTTTCAGTTTTGCTTCACCCAGAGTTCCCCAAATGTGTCTGAACACAGAATCCTTTTTTCAAAGAAATAGCATTTTGTGGATCACATTCTGGGAAATGTTGACTGGCAGAGTGAATCAAGCAGAAGAAAACCCATTTTGCCCTAAAGGTTAGGGAATATTTTGTTTGAATTCCTCAGAATCTTGACTATCCCTGAAGGCACTTATATTCTTATCCAGTGGTCTGAATAATTCCCATTAGAGAGGGGCGTGCAAAAAGGGAGGAGAGACCTTACTTTTAAATTTTGTTCAGTTTCCTGACATTTTGGGAAAATTAACCAGTTCAATTACAGAATAGTCAGTTCTGTGTTCTCCACTGGTCTATTCTCCTTGGACTGTCTAAATACCAATTTATCATCTTTATCAGATTTTTGAGATTAAATTACAACTCTTTATCCCAATGTCAGCATAATTTCTTAAAGGTTAAGAACAAAAAATTTCTTAAACATTACTCAGTGTCCTAGTTCTACAAGCTTAGAAAGAACTGAGAATCTCCAAAGAATTTTGAATTCAAAAGTCTGTTTTATATTTTTTAAAGCTTTTTGAAACCAAATGTTAAAAAAAAAATTAGTTGCATTTTTTCTAAGATGTTGATAGTGATCTTATGCATATATCAGGTTTGGTTTTGTTTTTTAGCTTACCCAAAGTTTGGTTAGCTCCAGTTGCTCAAAGCAGCCCTACACACTTTTAGCTTTCAAGTGGATAGGTAATCAAGACTATTGGCCCCGCTTTGTACAAAAATTATATTTTAAAAGATGCACAAAGAAAGAAAAAAACCAAACAGAATATCAGTCTAGGTTCCAAGAAGTTCATTACCTTCTAGGGTCATTAGAGATATAAAAGTATAAACTCAAATGTTAAGCAGACCTGGCTCAGCTGAAGCAAATTAGCCAGCAGTCTGACCCTCAGCTGCCTCATTGCAAAATGAGCATCATTATAAAGCTTCCTTCATAGCTTATTGTAAAACTGTTGGAAAAGTACCCAGCAGACAGAAGTCACTCAATGTTAGCTTTTATTATAAACTCAATCCCCTATTTTCCAAAAGTTAAAAATGAGGTCTAAATAGCATAAAGGATATGTGCAAAGCAACACAGCTGGTTAGTACCAGAGCAGGAATTGTAACTCAAGTCTCCCAACACTGGTTCAGTTACCTTTCCACAACATTATAACAATATAAAATAAAAGTGGGAAAAATTAACTTGAAAACTACCTAAAACTCGAGGTTCAAAGGAACTGTAAATTGATAGAATGGTGAGAAACAATTGACTTAAAAGATGAGAAAACACTTGAGTGGATGAAATGGTCATATTCAAAACGTTAGTCAAGATGGTCACACAAGAATACTCTTAAGTCATACTTTGATGAAAAGTGGGAAACACGGAATGATGGAGAGGAGAAGGCAGCTGGTGGGAAAGAGAGATGATAACAGACATTTGAAGGCTCTAAACAAACCACATGCCAAGACTAGCAAACAAGTTTTCCTGCCCACTACACTAAGATTGAGGCAACCTGGAATAATGATTATCAGCGTTCAACGAGGACTCCCTATGTGTCAGGCACTATTCTTAGGTCTACCCCACATATGTCTTTCAGTCCTCACAGGAACCCGATAAAGTAGGTACTATTATAACCTTCACTTCCTGGTGATAAATGGAGCCTCAAAGTGGTTGAATATCTTGCCTACAGCCAAATACTTAATAAGTGACACAGCCAAGTGTTAAAACCCAAGCAGCCTAACATTCAGTCCAGAACTAATTATTATGCTAGAGTGGAAGGGAGAGAGAGGAAAAAGACAAGGGAAATGATGACTTCTGAATGTTTTTTCTCTTTGTAGGTTTAAAATTCAAATGTTGTATTAAAGATAGAGTAGAGATATATTTTGAATATATATAAATATATGTGCATCCATGTAAATCATTACATGCTTGATTTTTCTCAATTTCCTGATAAATTTTAAGGAAACTGTCAAAAGTATTATACAAATTATTTGGGATTTTTTTTAAGTCAAAACAACCAAATTATGAGGGGAGAGGCTTCCATGTTTTACAAAAGTTCAATAGACTTTCTGGTACTAAGAATCATTCAAACCCAAAGATTCTGAGTATAATCACAGCTTATTTTTAAGACTAGTGCTTGTCTGACTGCATTTCTAAGTGGCAAAGATCCAACAGTACAAAACCATAAAATAGTACAAGGTGCAAATGAATTGACAGCAAAGGGAATGAGAGATTAATATGTTATATCAAAAGGTTTAACAGGGCTGGAAAACTCACTTTAAGTTGTGTATTAAGATATGTTCACCTTGCCATGCTTAGTAACTATAGTGGTGTGAGCAAGAATATGGCCTCTGGAATCCTACAACCTGTTTTTATCCCAGATCTACAACTTATTTGCCACACGAACCCAGGCATATTACTTCATTTCACTAAGTTTCAGTTTCTTTATATATGTAAAGCAGATAATAATATTATCTATTTCACACAGAGTGCTTATCACAGGACTGCCACATAGTAGGCATTCAAATGAATGTTAGCTCTATGTGGGTTATGTTTTGCTTTGATATTTATCAGTTTTACATGCTACAAATGGCAAATTGAATAAATTATATTTAGTTCACATTCTCTTTGAACACTTCATGACCCATCTGACCCTTCGTCTTCTCCTTGAACTTCTCTCCTTCCTTCTATATGATCGAACTATATTGTCTTTCCACCCACCTCTGTGATTGCTGTTATTCATCTCTTTTTTCTCCTATTCTGTCACTGTGGGATAGCCCAAAGATTAGCCCTTGGCATTCTTTTCTGTCTTCATATTCTCTCTCCACAGCAAACTCATCCACTGTCATAACTGTCTTAATCACATCTAGGTAGACAGCAACCCACTCTACCTCCAAACTGACTCCGTGCATGCACTCCTTGTACTTATCCAGCTGACTCTGGACATTTCTATGTGACTGTCATGCTATTTACTTTCACTCATCATGACTAAAATGCCAGTCGCTGTCAACTCCGCTGTGGCCTCTGAACATTATCATCCATCTTTCCAAACAAAAGGAACAAACTTTCAACATAAGTAGAAAATGAATTGATTGGAAGTCTATGTGGGCTAGTTCACAGGATTGGTGCAGGGCCAGAGAACCAGCCTCAGAAAACAGGCAGAAACCAAGAGGAGCGGAGACATACCCACAACCCACCCACAGACCCAGGCTGCTGAGGATGCTGTCTTTATGTCATCACCACCAAACACTCTCATGCTGCTAGACTCACAACTCTGCCAGAAAAATATAATCTCTGACCATCAACTGCTCTCTTCCATCACTCCAACAAGAACCAAAGCTCCAGATGGGAACATCTAGACACGCCTCGGTGACATACCAACAATTTAGCTACTGTATGTAGAAGCTTAGAGAGAGACTATCTGCTCCTGCACACACAGTTTTGGCTCCCATGGTAGAAGGTAGTACTCTGCCTTCTTATTTTAGGATGCTTAAAATACAAAGAATATTTGGGTGCTGGGCTGTCAAAAAGCACAAATGTTTCTACACCTTCCTGTAAAACCAGTTGCCCCTCATGACCACATACTGTTTTTTATTGTTGTTGTTTGTTTTGTTTTGCTGAGGAAAATTCATCCTGAGCTAACATCTGTTGTCAATCTTCCTCTTTTTTTTCTTGAGGAAGATTAGCCCTGAGTTAACATCTGTGCCAATCCTCCTCTATTTTGTATGTAGGTTGTCACCACAGCATGGCTGATGAGTGGTGTAGGTCAGAGTCCAGGATCCGAACCCACAAACCCGGGCTGCCAAAGCAGAGCATACCAAACTTAACCACTACATTACAGGGTTGGCCCCCACATATTGTTTTTGTCATCACCCTCAAGTCATTATGTGCTTATCCCATGCTCCCTCATCATCAATCAGGTTTTGGCTACTAAAAACCTTTCCTCATAGTATCTCCTCACCCTAGTCCAGGACCTCATCACCTCATATGGCACTTTTGAAATGATCTTCTCACTAGCCCCTGCCTCTGTGTTCTTTCTTTATGCATTTCTTGTGGACATTTGCTCTTTTAGCACCAATGCTTCACTTTTCTTTTAGATAATTACCTCTCCTGCGTTGCATCTGGGGCTGTTAATCAGGGTGACCTGAACTCCAACCCCCAAAAGCAGATCTACAACCCAAGGTAGATCATCACATGCTTCCTCTTGGAATACAAATACTGACCAGATATAACACAAAGACTGAAGACTGAAAATGGTCAGATCTAAGCTATTTCAGGCAAGGCGTCATGACAATTCTGTAGAGTAATTCCTTTTACTTAGACCCCTGGAGTAGACTTGGTCCTGTGTTTTTCCAAATCAGATTTTCTAGGTTTCCCATCTATGAGTTCCCCTAAAAATGACTTTTGAGCTTAAGTTGCCTTTCTGATAAATAACTCTCTTAAAACACTACTATCAAATCAACTTTTCTGAAATAGCTCTTTAATCATATCACTACTCTATTCAAAAACTTTCAAAAGCTTCCCACAGGACAAAAATGAAACTCTTTTAAATGTTCTCCAAGGCCCTCCACATCATGGTCTCAAACTATCTGTTATGGGTTGAATTGTGCTCCCCTAGAACCCGTCTGTTGAATTCCTAACCTCCCCCAGAACCTTGGAATGTGACCTTGTTTGGAAATAGGGCCATTGCAATGTAATCAGTTAAGATGAAGTCATACTAGAATAGGATAGGCCACTGATAAAATATGATCATTTTCCTTATGAAAAGAACATTTGAAGAGAGACACATAACAGAGGCAGACGATGTGAAGACACAGGGAGAATGCCATCTGCAAGGAATACCAAAGATTTCCAGCAAACCGCCATAAGCTAGGAGAGAGGCACGGCACAGCCTTCAGAAGGAACCAACCCTGCCAACACCTTGATCTCTGACATTTAGTCTCCAAAACTTTACACAATAAATTTCTTTTGTTTAAGCCACCCAAGTTTGTGGTACTTGTTTTGGCAGCCCTAGCAAACTAACTATACACTATCTTTCTAGGTTTAGCCCCCACACTGCCTTACAAAAATAATTTTCTCCACTAGAATAATGAATCACTATACCATTCTCTTTATTTTTATGTACACTTATTTTTCGTAATAAAAAATTTTTTCTCAATCCCAACAAATTTCTTATAGGAACTTAACAAGCTGATTCTAAAATGTATTTGGCCAAACAGAGGCCCAAACAACCTGGAGAAGAAAAATAAACTGTGGGAAATTGCCCTATCAAAGATCAAGGTTTATTATGAAGTTATTTTAATTAATACAGTGTCTTATGAGCAGAGATAAACAAATTGATCAATGGAACAGAATTAGAGTGCCAAAAACAGAACCATGCACGTTTGGAAACTTGATATCTGTCAGAGACAACTCTATAGGTAGGTAATTGGAAGAAGAACAAATTTTCAAAAAATGATGCTGGGACAACTGGTTGTCCATAAGGAAAAAGTAAAAGTAAAACTTAATCCCCACTTTATGCTTTATATAAAAATTAAATTCTAATGGATTAAAAACATCCAGGTGATGATAAAACTTTAAAACTTTCAGAATAAAATATAGGAGACTATTTTACGACCTTGGGATAACAAAGGATTTCTTAAATGAGATACAAACTATTAAGGAAAAGACTTACAAATTCTACTATGATAAGATGAAGAACTTTTTTTAATCCAAAACCACGATAAAGAAAGTGAAAAGACAAACCACAGAATATTTAGGCTAATTATAGCACAAATGACTGACAAATGATTGGTTTCCAGAACACATCAAGAAGTTCTCTAAATCAATAAAAAGTTAAGTAACTCAGTAGAAAAACATCCAAAAGACAATCATTGCACTTGAAAAGGAAAGTTAACAGTCCAGTAAACATGAAAATGCCCTCAACTCCATTAATAACAGAGAAACGTAAACTAAGACCACAAGGAAGCTCATGATATACCAACGAAGTCAACAGAAATTAGGAAATATAACAATAAGTATTGACAAAATGCTGCTAGTGGGATTACAATTTTATACAATTACTTTAGAAAAGAATTTGGCATTATCTTGTAAATTTGAACATGCACATACCTACAACTCAGCAATTTAGCTACTAGGTACACATCCTAGAGGAACCAGGAAAAATACTAAAGAATATTCATAGAAGTATTGCCTCTAATAGGAAAAACAGTGGATGTAACCAAAATGTCCAACGACAGAAGACTGGATAAGTTATAATATGTTGACACATTGGATTATTACACAGCAGTAAAATTGAATGAACTAAAGCTATGTGCAACAATAGGAATAAAACATTAAAAACATAACCTTGAATGGGAAAAAGGCCACAGAAGGCTACCATTGAGCATATTTTATAAAGCTGATAACCAAGCAAAACTGAACAATATCTTGTCTAAGAATATATCCTTATATGGAATTTATTGCTACTCAAACACAAGCAAAGGAAGAATAAACATAAACTTCAGGGTGGAGTCTATCTGGTTGGGATAGCAAAGGAGATGCCCAGAATAACAAAGGAAGAGTCCTAAAGGAACCCAGATAGTTTCAATAGCATTGGTAATATTCTATTTCTTAAATTTATTGGTGGGCTCAAGAGTGTTCATTCTTTGATTATGCATCAAATCTTACGTATATATTCCATAAATCCTCTTTTGTAACTAACATTACATAATAAAAATTTAACAAAAATGTCACTACATTCCGAGATGAGATAGGTTAATATTATGGTTTCATTTCATGCATTGAAATCATTAATATTTATGGGATTTATTTTGATGTATTACAAAGAGGGGATTCTCTATTTTTACTTTTGTTCCCCCAAAGTTAATATATTGGTTTTCTATTGCTGCATAACACATGACCACAAACTTAGTAGCTTAAAACAACATCCATTTCTTAGCTCATGGTTCTGTAGGTCAGAAGTCCAATCATGATGTACTGAGTTCTTTGCTCAGGGTCTCAGGGAGCTGAAATCAAATGGTTGAGTGAGCTGCCTTTCTTTCTGGAGGCTCTGGGGAAGAATCTTCCAAGCTCATTCAGATTTTGGCTGAATTCTGATCCTTGTAGTTGTAGGACTGAGGTCCACATTTACTATCAGCTGGGGACCACTTTTAGCTTATGGAGGCTGCCTATATCTTCAAAGTCAGCAAAGGAGAATCTACTTCACAAGGAATCCCTCTCACACTTCAAATCTCCTTCCAGAATGAGCTTATCCCTCTCAAGGACTCATGTGATCAGGTCAAGCCCTTCTGGATCCTCTCCCTTTTTTTAAGGCCAACTGATTTGGGACCTTAATTACATCTGTAAAATCCCTTCACAGCAGCTCCTAGATTAGTGCTTAACTGAATACCTGGGAGAATGTGTGTGAACACCAGGGGCTGGGAGGTCATGTCGGAATTCTGCTTACCATTGCTATCTAATTATCAAACTTAATTTATTCAATAATTCCTCCCATTGCCACTTAGTTTTTTATGCCATCTTAATTATTTTGTATATGTTTGTATGTACACCAAAATCCTGTTTCTAGGCTATTTATACTTTGATATTGATCAGCCTATCTATTCATGTAGCATTTCCATGCAATAATTTTTAATTATAATATTTATAAGGTAATGTAATATCTGATATGGCAAGTAACTCTCTATTACTTCTCCTTTTCTATATTTTTGGCTGTTTTGATATTTCATGTTTCCCTAAAATTAAAGAAATAAAAATAAATTAAATAATTCCTTTGGAATTTTTATTGTAATTATGTATTTTACAGATTTTGGAAATTAAATTTGATGAAACTGGGAATGTGATTGAAACTGAATTTGGGAACAATTGATATTTGTGCTAATCTGAATGCTTTCCATTGCTGGTGAAAGAAATCTGGTGCAAACTAACTATTAAGTACTTGTAAATCATATTAAACAGCATCTGACGTATGATCAAGGTGTCTGTTTAATACATAAATAAGCTATTATTTTGGTCTCAGTTTAAATATTTTCTCATCAGAGAGGCCTTTCCTGACATTCCACGCTAAAGTAGTTCTCTCATCACTTTCCATTTCATCATCCCTTTTAATATTCATCACAGCCCTATCTCTACTTAGTATTTTCTCATTTATTTGTTTATAGCCTGTCACCACCCATTACAATGAATATAAGTTCTAAGAGCATAAGGAGACTTGTTCTGTATGTGTTAGATATTTGATAAGTGTTGCAAAAAATAAAAACAAAGACATGAGGGTTTACGGAAAGGATGCTGAAGTAGTCACAGAATGAAAGCAATAGTAGTAACATAAGGGGTAAAGTAGCTCTGGAGAGCTCAGCAACTACAATCAGGGACTTGATACCTCCAGGACATTGCTGATGTTAAGTCTCACACTGCTTGCCTCTCTAGGATTCATTGTCTTCTACTACAGATGGATTTCCTCCAAGTGGTAGGAAACACGGCTCCCAGGAGTCCCAGATTTATTCTTGCAGCTCCAAGACCTGAAAGCCAGTGGAATATCTCTCTTAGGTTCAATTTTTTTTAATCCCAAGAAGGTTTCTTAATGCCTCAGTTTGGTTTGAGCACTTAACTTTTGGACCAGCTACTCTAGCAAGGGAAATAAAGTATTACATTTGACTCAGACTTGGTTAGACACCCACCTCTGCATGCCTCACAAATTTCTATCTACTGCAGCCATCTCATCCATGAACATGGTACATCTCTCTACTTATTTAAGTCTTCTTTCTATTATCTCTCAACAGAGTTTTGTAGTTTTCTAGATATTACACTTTCTTGTTAACATTACTCTTAGGTCTATTTATTATTGCTGTTGTGAATTGCATTTTTCTTTCTTCTCCTTTCAGTAATTATTGCTGGTAATATGGAAAACATATTAATTAATTTATATTTTTAATTTATTGGTTATCTTTCTGAACTCTCTTATTTGGAATGCCATAATAAAAATTCTCCTGTTTTCAATACTACAAAATAATGAATGTGCACGTACTGCTATGATTTTGTAAGAATTCTCCCTCAAATACTTAATTTACCCCACCTTCTTACAGTTTTCTATGAATTGTTTGCACATTAACTGTCTGTCAAAATGCCACATATTATAAAGATGAGGCATTGATAAAGAAATTAAACTGACTTTCTCAAGTAAACACTCAAGAACTTACACTTTTACATGAGTGGCATTCTCCCCCAAGGTTATCACCTTGAAAGTCACAGTAAACACTTCTGGGACATATGCCCAGTTCCTGCTCCCCTTCTCTAAGGACTTCTCCCAAACCCATACCCCTTCACCCAAAGTATTCGGCCTTTGTGCTGGGTCAATTTTGTTGCCCAACCATAGTCAGTTAGACCAGAGTTGACAGTGAGACAAGGTGGATTACTGAGCTCTCTTTCCTGGGAATTTGTAATTGAGAAGCTGAGATAAGGAGCACACATCAGTTATCTGCAGGTACTGAGATTATATACTGAGGGCTGGCACTCCATTTTTTGATCAGCTATCTTCTCCTCTTTGCCCCATCATCATGTGCCCGGAAAAGCAGAAAAACTAAAGAGGAAGGGGAAATGAGAATTAAGGATTGAGATATGAAAATGATAATTGACTCTGTCACTCCAGAAGGAGAAAGAAAGAAATAGAGAAAGAGTGAATTTTGATTGCTTGTCAATTCCTGCTTTCGGATTTACAAAACACAGTTCTACTTCTTGTATTTGGATTTCTCCAAGATATCCTTGTTTACTTCAGATAAATTGCCCCTTATGTTAAGCTATTTTGTGTAGGTTTCTGCTGCTTGTGAATAAAGAAATTCTGACTAAGAAAAGGAACTAAATTCCATTCTAATTATTCTTTCATTGTGCAAGACATCTTTGAGATAATTACTCTAAAATTGGCCTCTGAGCTTGGTCATGATCTTCCATTTGATGACATATCTTAATCCCTCAAACAAATTTTAACAACCAAAAGTCTTTCAAAGATGCATAATTTACAAAAGTGTAGACTTAAAGAACACTCACTGAATACTCATTAAATGTTAAGTAATCGGCTTAATTGTTTTATAGTAACAACTTGCTTCTTGAGCGCATATTCCTGAAGTTAGTATACGATTGAGATTAAGAAGATAGGTTCAGGAATTATATTTCCTTTGTTCAATTTCTGGCCCAGTCACTTATTTACTGAGTGATTGTGAGTAAGTTATAGAGTTGCTGTGAGATGTGCATAAGATAATGTATAAAAACACTTAAAACAGACTGTGTCATGTAATAAGGGCTCAATAAATGATAGCTATTATTATTATTACTATTACTACTAATAACACTATTATATTCTTACTATGTGCAATGTGCAAAGCAATGTGATACACACTACAAGGGAATGCCTACTGAATGTTAGAAGGCATTTCAGCCTTTATGAATGCAAAATCTATAAAAAGTTGTTGGAACTCAAGAGGAATAGAAAGTCATGATCTCCTTAATGGTTTGACTGTGTGAATTTGTACTCAGTAATGTTTTAAATAAATCAGTTAAATATAAGTGACTTACATAATATAATAATTTTCTTAGAAGAATCATTTGATGTTGAAAACATCTGACCACCTTTAGGTAAATAACCTTTTAGTGCTCTTGTCAGGAGAAGTGTTTCTCTATTCCTGAATTCCATCTATTCTTATAGTCATTTTCAAATATTTATTGAGCATTTACTATGTGCTATGTTCTAGCTGCTGTGAATAGAGCTATGAAGAAGACAAACAAGGCCCTGCTTACATGTAGCTTGAGTTTTACTATATGAAATCAGGCAATAAACAAATAATGTAATAACTTTCGTTATTGTGTGCTATGAAAAAAATAAAACAAGAAAGTGACTGGGGTGACAGAATACTCAACATGTCCCAGATCTCTGGGGAAGTGACACTGAGTGAGGTCTACTTGATGAGAAGGACCAGCCTAGAGTACTACATGCAGCTCTCAGCAGTGAAATCTCTTTTGGCCATACACTTGGCCAAAGTTTATGTTTATTTTCTTATTTTTTAATTGCTGACACTTCAAATCTAATTTTTTTTTAAGTAGAATTTGAGTACAGAGTACAGAAAAAACATCTGAATGTGAAAAGCTTGTAGCCAGTTTACACTGACTATTTTTAAAGACATCTACTTTTCTTGTTGCATCTTAAACCTCAAATGTAATGATACAAAACTGGAAGAGGGTAGTAATCAGTCAATGTAATTTCATTTTAACTATTTTGGTATCCAGTATCCTGCCTGGATTGTGGCCAGTTCTGGATGCCCACGATGTGGGGAACTTTGTGTGAACATATCAAGCACAAATCCATCCTCAGTTTTGCTTCCAGAGATTTTGGCATCTGATCCCAGTTCTGGGAGAATCGTTGAGCCTCATAGGAAATCTAGATGGCTCCAGCTCTCTAAGGAAATAGAACTCTTGAATAATAACGTGTACATTTCATAATTGCTGTGAATTTTGAACTGATAAAGCTAAATTGAGCCGTATTTATGAAATTATATTTAATGTGAGAGTCTACTAAAAACTCAGCAAAATAATGAATTCTATTAATCATAGAAGATAGAAGTAATATAAAAAGGCTAAACTGAAAAAGATACAAAGAAACATAAAGTGAATCAGCCCCAGAATTTTTAGGTTGGGTATCTTTTGTGTCCCACTCAACCAGATCCAGCTTTAACTAATATCGCCCCTAAGTCTTATTCTTTAGGTCTCCATTTAAATGTCACTTTGAGGTGCTGTTTCCTGACCACTCTATCCAAAAAAAGGTTATCTACTCCATTCCCCTATTTTCTGCTCTCATTATAATCCCTTTATTTCTTTCAGAACGCTTTCCACTATTTACAATAATGTGCTTGCTATCTGCTTGTTCATTATCTGTCTATACTAGACCATAAGTTCCTAAGGGCCGAGAAGATGACTACTCCATTCTGTTCTGTGCTGTGTATCAAGAACCTTCAGAGCAGTTAGTATGTAGCAGATACTCAATAAATACTGGTCGAATTAGTCAATGAATGCTGTCTTTTCTCCATAATCTGCTCCAACGCCATCAAAATAGTCTATTTTCATCAACTTGTCCTTGCCAACATTCTTACCGCCCACTTCTCACCATCAGCATGATCTTCCAATCTCAGGACAACTGTTAGTTTGGGCTGTTTGTGCACTGCATGAAGACGCTATGCCGAGGGGATAAGGGGACATGAAATCCAGTTTGTGTTCTGTCTCCAGCTGTGAACCTTGGCATGGTGACTGTGTCCACCCAGAGGGAGCATTTTTCCTAATTTACAGAGACTCTATACAGGCTAACATAGGCCTTTTCCTGACTAGATTCATTTCTATGCTTGAGGCCACCCTCAGCTTTATTCTCTGTTATGGGTTGAATTGTGTCCCTCCAAAAAAGATACGTTGAAGTCCTAACCCCTAGCACTTGAAAATGTGAACTTATTCAGAAATAGAGTCATTGCAGATGTAAATAGCTAATTTAAAATGAGGTCATACTGCAGTAGGTAGCCCCTACTCCAAAATGACTGGTGTCCTTGTAAGGAAGGGGCCATGTAAAGACAGGGACACAGGGAGAATGCCATGTGACAACAAAGGCAGAGATTGGAGTGATGCAACTGCAAGCAGGGATCTCCAAAGATTGCCAGAAAGCCACCAGAAGCTAGGAAGAGGCAAGGAAGAATTCTCCTACAGGTTTTGGAAAGAGAATGGCTCTGCCAACACCTTGATTTCTGACTTCTGGCCTCCAGTACTGTGGGATAATACATTCATGTTGTTTTAGGCCACCTAGTTGATGGTACTTTATCATGGCAGCCCCAGGAAACTAATATACATGCCTAGTATCGTCTCACTTTGCCAAGTGAGGTTGATAAAACAGAGAGCAAAAAACTGAGTACCCTGCCTACTGTCAACTTAGCAGGTACCTTTTCTCCTGCTTCATCCTTTTTTCTCCCTAGTTGGATGGAAGTCTATTACTCCAAGGCTAAGAAGTTATAGTTCAATTAAAAGAGGTCCTCTTTACACAACCAGTGATAGCCAACTCGGCGCCAGAGCTTGCACAAAAAACATATTGCGGAATCATTTTTTTTAAGCTTACAAATTTGACTTTATTCAAAGTTCCTTTGCTGCCTACTACATAGAACTACTGTTTCCAAATAAATCCTGAGATTAGATACTAATGGCTGTCACAAATACACTTTGGCAAGTAGTGAATAGCAAGCTTATTCCTAAGATCTAAACTCTTAAGAATAGAAGCTTCCTAAACCTGAAACGTGTCATGACAACATAAACTTTCTTCACCTGTCTCTATGGTCTTTCCGCATCTTTATCATAGGCCCTCTGGGGAAAAAAAAAAGTAACTGGGTGGAAATATAAAGATATTAACGGCGAAAGAAACAATGAGATATATTCAGACTAAAACGTGAATGTAGATCTCATGGGTCATCCACTATACTCCCCATCAGTAGACAGAGCAAGGTATTTAAATAAAGTAAACAAGATGGTGAAGCCAAATCATGCATTTTAGAATGGGTTTGTTACCACTGAGGTATAAACTTGCATTTCATTAACATTACAGAGATTGCTGAAGCACCAAATTCATCATTTTACAATAAGAAACTTTGAGAAAGAAATCAAACCAAGGTTATTAAAGCAGCCATTCAGTTGGCCGTATTTCATGAATGGAATCTATGGTGCTGGCCAAATGGCTTTTTTATTTTTCATCTTTGCCAAAGAGTTTAATTAAATAAGCTATTTTTAATAAAATTTACTAGTTAATAATCATTGCTTTTAAACTTTTTAGAAAAGAAAATCATTGTGCAAATACTTTCGAATTCTAGAAGATTTGCAAACCCAGGCTTAAATTGAAGCCTATAGATGCAGTCCTACAAGAATTGGAAAAAGTCATCTTTGCGGCTGAATTTTTCCATATATTTCAGATCACTCCTTCTTCTTTCAAAGTGAGATAGTTAATAAAAATTTATTTTTTAGAACCTTGACAATATGAAATATTTTCCATTTAAATTCTAAAGCAGCTATACTATGAAATCCTAAAATATTCAGGCAAATTATCCTGCATGGTAGTATTTTTTAATGAAGCAAGCAACTTTAAATTAGCCTTGTATGTATTTTAATGATGAAAATTAACCATATTCACTGATCAACTTCTCTGATCACACTATTTTCATGCATGACTCTGAAACGATCTCAGTTATATGCGAAAAAAAAAGGTAAATACTTTTAAAACTTCCTGATCCTTCCAAGTGCTCCTTTTTTAAAAACTAGTTTCTTTTTATTCATTCATTCATTTACTTATTCATTCAAATATTTCCTGAGTGCTTGCTTTATATAAGACACTGCTAGATGCTATTGCTTTATTATTCCATATACATGGGCTATATTCTTAAATGTATATATCTTTAACAAAAGCCAGGGGTTTGCCTGGAAAGACAAAAAAGTAGTGTTCCTCTCTAAAGGACTTAAGCAAAGCCCTTTCCCTAGATTAATTAATTAATCTAGCGAAAATTATGGCAAGTAACCATAGCCATTGTTGCCTGTGGTACATGGTATGATTAGCTCATGGTTCTTCCTTCCCTCCCCACAATCCTTGCCAAGGTTTATCATGGGCAAAATATATATCCCATCCCACAGACTTTGGACTTGACTGTATGACTTGGTTTTACCAATGCAATGTTAGCCGATATGATGACATGATATAAGGAGAGGCTTTAAATGTTTTATGTTGTCTTGCTTGCCCTCATGCACTTCTGCCATCTTCATGATGAGAACATGCCCCAAGTAGCCACAGATCCTGGAATGAGTCATGCAGAGGAGACACAAACCTGACCTGCAGCCTTGAGCCAAGTCTGCCTAAACTCAGAAAACCCATCGGCCCATCAAGATGGTAGAGGGAAAGAGAGAGAGGGAGAGAAAAAAGGAAAATAAAAAACAGGCTATTCAGTGAGCATAGTCATAACATGCAGACAACTTTTACTGATTATCCATTTTTAGAATGGATCTATAGATAAAGCATGGAAGATTTAAACATGGTTACAGAATAGATTGTAAATGCTATCAAATGATGTGAAAGCACAGATGATGAAAAGTAGAAACTGAAAGGGAAAGAGAGCAAATGGAAAGATAAGGATGCTAAAAATCGTCATCTTGAGAAATGGAGAATCAATATGCTGTCTATGGTCAAGGAAACAAGCAAGAAAAGTATAATATGTATTTTAACGTTTAGTCACTGTATTAGTTCGCTAGGGCTGCTGTAACAAAATACCACAGACTGGGTGGCTTACACAATGGATATTTATTTTCTCACAGCTCTGGAGGCTAGAAGTCTGAGATGAAGGTATCAGCAGAGTTGATTTCATTCTGAGGCCTCCCTCCTTGGCTTGCAGATGGCCGCCTTCTCACGTGTCCTCACCCAGTCTTTTCACTGTGCACTCATTCCTGGTGTCTCTTTGTGTAAATTTCCTCTTGTAAGCACACCAGTCAGATTGGATTAGGGCATGACCTAATAGACTCATTTTAACTTAATCACCTATTTAAGGTCCCTGTCTCCAAATAAGACACGTGCTAAGGTACTGGGGGTTAGGACTTCAACATATGAATTTTGGGTGGACACATAATACAATAACAATACCACAACAATCACAAATGCATTTAAAAACATGAATTAACATAGTAATATCACTATATTGAGAGGTAGGAGGTGGGGAAATGGATAGTTTGATAATGTATAAAACTGAAGTCAGGAAATAGTGGTAAACATATTATTTAGAGACATGGAGCTAATTCAGGGCTGCCACATACCGTTGTGCAAGTTGTCCAGGGTACAATTGAATATGGCAATCCTGACTGACCACAATAATAACTATTAACATAAACAGTTAAAAAATTTAACTGCTTTTGGGGAACGGGTCTGGGCTGAGGAAGGGTGAGGTAGACTGTTGTTTTTTCATTAAAAAACCACTCGGTACTAATGTATTCTTAAGTTGCATGCACCTATTACTTTAATAAAAGAAAATTTAAACTCTAATTTAATTACATAAATAAGTAAATATTTCATTTCTCCTTTGCCTTGTCCTCACCACTGCCCTATTTCCAAAGCTTATTGGCTCTTCAATGGGCTATGGAAGTCTTCTAAATGGTTTCCGTGCCTCCTGTACCCTCCAACCCATCCTACAATGCCTTTAGAGTGTACTGTCTCAAAAAAAATATGACCATGTCACTCCTCTGCTTAAAATATTTCAGTTATCCTGCCACCCTCTGTGTGATGTTCCTTAACATGGAGGATAAGATCTTCCGTGATCTGTCCCTTGCCTCTCTCTCCAGTCTCTTCTTTGATCACTCTATTATTGTCATTTTATGCCCTCCCCAAACTAATTGTTTGAGGTTTTCCCCATTCCTCATGGTGTATTTGCCTTTAGTCTTTCATTATCTGATTGGAATGCTCTTTCCTCTTCTAAACTTCAATATCTCCCCTTCCACCCCAACTCGTTGTCTTCATTGGGCTTACTCTCTTCTTCTCATCCTTTCGTCCAAAGTTATTGGCTTTAGACAGACAGAGCTCATTACAGGACTTGGTTTCCCTCTCTCCTTTTGTGAGCTCTGTTTCTTGGTGTTGGCTTCATTCTCAAACCCCATGTAGTTAGTTGCAAGTTCGTTGTAGCACATTTAGTGGAAAAGAGCAAGGGTATCTCCCAAATCTCATTGTGCCTCATTGGCCATGAATAGGTAATGTGCCCATCCTTGGGCCAACACGATGCCAGGGAGACGCCATGTTCTGATTGGCCAGTCCTGAGTCAGTCTGCAGTCAGGAGATGGAATCAATTCCACAGGAAGCAGATAAATCGAGAATAGGAGAGGGAATGGTCTTCAGGGAAAAATCAAGATAGAATTTCTAAAAAGAAGGTCTACAGATACTGTGCAACAAACACTATAGACAAAACCATGATCACAAGAGCAGATTCTGTGACTTATCACTGGAGACTCAGCACCTAGCACAGCACTTGGCAAACATTAGGTGCCCAAAATGCTGAGTTTTTATGTGTGGGGTACTGCTTTCTGACTACAAGACATATTTTATGATAAAGCATATAAGTTAAATATTGACATTTTAAAATTCAAGCACCCACTTTATACAAATGCAAGTTAAGATATTTCTGTGAAAAATAAACAGTATTTTTAAAGCTGTATATAAATTCTAATCATACTGAATTTGCAAAATAAAATTCTGTCACATTTTTATATATACTGCAGTTTTGTTTGAACTGAGAAAATCATGAAAACTCCATCCCAAAGTAGTTGACATTTTGGAGGGCTTTTTATTATATTTTGCTTTTTAATCTTTCTTAACTTCAAGAGTGCTTGGAAACCAATGCTTTAAAAGAAAATGCTGCTTCAGCAGTAAGTTTTACATAATCCTCAAGGTGCCAAGATAAACCCTTGGATCAAGGGATTCATAAAAGAAAAAGAGCCTGTTTTTTAAACGTACAAAAAAGCACATCTGAAGATTTATTCTCAGAAGTGAGTATGTGCAAACCAGACCTCTTTGAGGCATAAAGGTGTGCTGAAAGGCATTCTATCTTAGCAATCGAGATTCTCCCAACAGCATGATGCAACTATTTCATTAGCTGCATGTGGGTAACTTGATTCTTCTCACTCTCCCTATTCCTTGTAGAACCTAACTGGGCAGCTATTTAATGTTACCAGGCCAAATTCTTTCTTCACTTCTTCTTGCCAAGCAGTACCATAATTGTCATCAAGATGTGATCATCTGTTTCATATAGCTTTAACTCATGCTGAATGAAAGCACCAGTGTGATTTGCCATTTTATTTCAGCTCTTATTCTTGAAAAGTAGAAAATATGTGAACACTTCTTTTTATTCCCTGTTCCAAATCATAAGATTGTGAATAAATTAACATTGTCCTATTTGACACATTGTACTATTTGATTGGAGGAAGAAAGATGACTAGAATGGAAAGAAAAGGTTTTTAAGGGAGGTAATTGATTGGGGGAGGGAGAGAACAAAGAATCTACTTAATAGCCTATAAAAGCTTTCACAGTCCAGAAATATTCTGCCCAATATGGTAGCCTCTATCCACATGTGACTACGAAATGTGGCTAATCTGAATCGAAATGGGCTGCAAGTATAAAATACACATAGAATTTCAAAGACAGTACAGAAAAAAGAATGGAAAATATCTCATTAATAATTTTTATATTGATTATATGTTGAAATGATAATGTTTTAGATGTACTGGATTAAATAAAATATATTCTTAAATTTAATTTCCCTTTGCTTTTTAAATACGGCTACTAGAAAATTTAGAAATTCACATGTGGCTTACATGTGTGTCTCACATTATCTTTCTATTGAACAGAGCTGGTCCACAATTTACATGCCAAGAAGTGAAAATGGTCAGGGATGAGATATAAAGTCATATTTAACAAGCATTCTCAAATGCAATTTTCTGTTTTGAAAGGCTTATTTGGAGGAATATTCATCTCTCTAATAGACATCAGGGTAGAGTAGGTGAATTTTTTTCAATTAAGTGGCTATTTGTTTTTGCCTGTCTGGATATCTATATTCCCTTTTTCTGGTAATAGTGCCTTGGTGTTCCTTTGAGGAAACATCTCTCCTTGATTTTGAGTCCATGTGGTTTGGATGAGGCTGACCCATGATTCCAGAGTCAGTCACGTCACTCGAGCCTGACCAATAGGAATATTCCATTCCCCTGACCAGAATAATTGGCTCAGGAGATTGGCAAATGTTGTTCAACTGGGAATCAGCTCTGGATTTTAGAGTAACTACTAAAAAACGAGGTGCTGCTAATCTGGGGGATTAAGTGTGTAAGTACTCAGGGCCACCTTGGCCAGCACTTGGGGAGATCTGATCTAAGAATGAAAAGAGCAAAGAGAAAAGCAGTGATAAGAGATAGAAACAGATTATTTTTAAGTAACTGGATTCATTCTGTGACTAAAGTTACCAAGTGGAATTTTTCAGAATTCCAATAAATTCCCTTCTTTGATCAGACAAATTTAAATTTAATCTCTATGCTTCAAAACTAAGAAATCTGACATATAAAGAGATCAACAAATAAGTAAACAACCTGCATTCATACAATTCAATAAATGTTCACAGAGGTTTGTCTATGTTCAAGTAACTGTTGAGTGCTGGTGGAGGAAGGCAGAAAGTTGTTTGTTATTATTTATTCATTCATCCATCCATCCATCCACCCATTAAGTAAGCACTCATTGAGATCCTTTTCTGTGCCAGGCACTATCTTAGACACTGGAGAAGCAAAGATAAAAACGCAAAGTCACAGACATTGAGGATCTTTCTGTTTTCTAAGTTATCTATGTATAATCATACTAGTTCTTTTTGCTCTCTCCAATATCCTTCCAATTTCCAATTTTCCACAAGTCAAATCTGTTATCTCAGGAAATTCTTTCCTGAATCCCTCCAACATTCTACTCACATTTGGACTTTCTTTCTGTATCTGCTGCCGGCATTCATCTATAACCGCTCTTCCTCACTTTAGGAATTTCTTTGACGTATCTATTAGGTTGGATTCTCTGTTTCTTCAATTACTTGTCCCTTTTGTTATAAGGAAGCACATCCCCCAGTAGCATCCTGAAAAGGAATATATGGGAGGTAAATGTTTTGAGACATTGCAAGCCTGAAAATCTCTACTCTATTCCCATAATTGACTGATGTGACAGATTTTAGAATTCTATGTTTTTAGTTATAATTTTGAAGATGTTGCTCCATTATCATTTCTTGAGAAGTCCAATACTATTCTAATTCCTTATCCATTGTGCATGGTCTACTTTTTCTCTCTAGAAGTTTTTAGAATTTTCTCATTGTTCCTAGGATCCTGAAATTTCATGATTATGTGCCTTGGAGTGAAACCACTAAATCTGGAGGCTCATTTCTGTCAGTTCTGCGAACTTTTCTTTTATATTTCTTTGATAATACCCTTCCCTCAACTTGCTCTATAGTCTCTTTCTGGAACTCATGTTGGTCAGATGTTGGACTTCCTGGATTGATCTTGAAATGTTCTTATCTCTCATTGTTTGTCTCTACATATTTTTGGTTTTTTGATGCAAATTTGAAGACATTATCTGTCTTCATCTATCAACACTTCTATTGAAGTGTTGTCTTAATATCATCTGACATATTTTTAATTTCCAAGAGCTCTTTCTTGATTTCTCACTGTTCTCTGTCTCCATAGCATCTTGTTTCAAAGTAATTCTTGTTTTAATGATGCAATATCTTCTCTTTTCTCTTTGAGGATGTTAATTATAATTAATTGGAAATTTTCTTCTACTCCTTGCATTGTCTTTGTTTTTCTTTGAATTCCTTTTATGTGCTTGTTTTGGTCTCTGTCTTTCAAGTTGGATGTTTTCCTCAAATGTCTAAGGACTGTTAGCAGCCAATGCACATTTATGAGTGAAACTCGTAAACATTTATTATCTTTTGTGTCCATGGGTGGGTCTTATGATTGGTGGTCTTTACTGAAGAGTGAGCCAGCAGAAGGCCAGCTTTTCACTGGGGAGGTCATCAGATGTCAGTATCTATAAGTCTTTCCTGTGAGACTTTCGAGTTTCTCTTGAAAAAAATCTCTAAGTCCCTGCTAACAGGTATGAATCTGGTTATAGATGATCTAGAAGTAAGTAGGGGGAAATTTAGCAAACTTTTACTTCATAATCTGTGTTCAGTCTGCAATTTAACTACTCCCTCTGGCATGCTTGGTGTCTTCAAATCCATAATTTCTCTAGTCCACTTTCTCCAAAGAATACATTTCCGATCTCTTGCAGGAATTGGGATAAAAATGCCTGGCCACATGTGGTGGACAGGGAGTCTAGAGGCGGAAGAGGCGGTTGTCATAGCTCCTTATGCAATCTTTCCACCAATCCCCAGGCTTTTAGCCCTGCCTCTCACCTCTACCTTCTGCTTTGCAATTCTTCTATTTCCTGGGAACAACAGAAAAAAAGAGATTGGGGGAGATCAATAATATTCAAAACAGTTTCTGAGTTTTATATTTAGATTTCTTTTCCTTTCAAGTTTCTAGTTTAGAGCTTAATGAATTTAGTATATAAGAAAAGATCAGGTGATTTTGCCTATTAAATTTGAAAGCCTATAATAGGATAATATTAGACTGTTCTTTACCATTCACTGTTGCATAAGTTATTATTAATTATAATTTAAATCTTATTACTATAATTTAAATTTTCAAATATTATATAATTTTGACAGATTGACTAAGTTAAAACGTACCAAAGCTATAACAACTTCACATTTTTATTTATATCTCTTCTTTATAAAGGTGAATCATTGTATAATTTAACTGCTTCATTCTCTTCTATCTTTATTTCACATTTGTTCTGTAGGTGAATATTAATATGGGCCACTATCATATTTCTCTGTTTAAATGGTAATATTTTAAAATAAACTTCCTCAGTCCACTGGATTTCACTTTAGAGCTTTATTACTGGTCCTTTTTGCCATGAAATGTTGGTATTTTTACTATTTTCATATCAAAATAAATATTTTCTATATGTTTCAACTGAGAACCAAATCCAAGCTATTGTCAATAGCATGGAAAAACAATTTTCAAATTCATAAATTGTTCATATTTATGTTCCCTAAGGTATTTTAGTAAGTAAAGTGAGATGCTTTATTCATATAAGACATTATGGTTTATTTTGTATCAGGAGTTTCAATGTGCAGAAAGGCCAAATGATGTTAATTTCGTGAAATGTAACTCCTGTAAAATGCAAGTGTGCCACCTCCCTTGTCATTGTCTTGACACCAGGGATAAAAAATAAGTTTGGATTTACGAGTAGGGCTTGAGAATGGTGGTCAGGGTAGGGGTGAAGGAAAATATCTTTCATATTTTCTTTTAAAAATTCCAATTTGTTACCCTTTCATTTCAATTCAACAAAAGTCTCTCTGGTACTAACTAAGCATAGAATGCAGGTATACAGAAGCGATGAATACCCAGGCCTTGACTTCACAATCTACAAGGTAGTAGAGTGGAACAATAAGACAAATCCACAAATAATTATAATACATGGAAAAGTATGATAAGACCCACGAAAAAAGTATAAATAAAGTGTTTTACGAGCACAGAAAGGAGTGATCATCCTTCAGTTGGGAAGTATTGAACAAGCTCCATGAGAGTAGAACAGCATGGAAGTGTCAGATGAGGGGGCAGCAGAAACCCCAGTTTGGCTCAATGATGTATTACACACTGGGGGACCATACTTTTGTGTTTGTGTCACTGTCTTTCCCCAAATCATCGGTAGCCCCCTGTAAAAATCATATAAAGTCTCGGTTCCTCTATTTCTGATTCCTTACAAGGCAGCTTCTTTTCTGCTTCCCAGTGTAAAGGAGCAGATAACTTTGGAAAGACAGAGATTCAAATTCTAGTTCCACACTAACTACCTGAACGATGTTGGACGTGTTCACTTCTCTGAGTCAATATATAATTCTTTCTCTGCAATATGGGGATAATAATAACCATGCTTATTGCATAGGGTTATGGTTAAGGTTAAATGAATTAATAATGTATGTAAGTGCTCAACAAGTAATGGCTATTATTGTAGCAAAAAGAGTCATGATTAGGAATCAGGAAATCTGACGTTTAGTCTGGGAATTGCTGCTTATGAGCTATACAACCTACATAAATTGCTTATCCTCCCTCCCTGGGCCTCAATTTCCCTATCTGCAAAGATAGGGGATTGACCTAGGTGATCTGTACTCTCTCTAAACTGTAATAGTCTAGGTGCTACAGATGACATTTTTATTTGACTTTGATACTGAACTATACAATTGGATTAAATTGGATCAAATTGCTATCATTAAGCATATAATACATCGAAATTTTATTAAAAGGCTGAAAATGAAAGTGATAATAATGAATTAGGCTAGGGAGTGATTTCAAGTGGACACAAAAAGAGTAGTGATAGATCAGGTCCGATTATCATCTGCCTAGATGTAAGAGAAAATAGACAGTAAATGGTATTAAATTCAGATACCACGCTCAAATGTGTATGATATTGCTGAAAAAAAAACACACAAAAACTACAAAACACGCTCACCCTAATTTTGGTATTGGTTATCCTGACGTTTAGGGCCTGAGTTTTCCTACTACAGTGAAAATTGTGTCCAACTATAAGATATACAATATGAAGATGGTAACAGGATGTAATAGTAATGTTTTTAAAATACCCAATGGTTGAACTAAACAAAGAACATAAAAAGCAAGAATCTGAGATACCACCATAAGACCAGTGTCAGTGTTGGACCAACTCTCATGCCCATTTTTATGTACACTAAGGACAGTCTTGGAATAGGAAATTGGTAGAGATTACAGTTTAAGAAATGAAATACACCACCATTATATTTCTGCTTCTTCGATTTTTATTCACTCCTGTGAAATTTTATCTTTGTTCCCTAAAAAATGTATAGAAAAGATGATGATATTTGTAAATACATCAAGAAGACTAAATCGTTCATCTACTTTAATATCCCTAATTATTTAACTGCAATATTGAAATTACATGCATCAGCATGCATATCTGAGGTGATGGTATCCTTTGAGTCCATACTCTCATAAGAAAAAGAATGCTCAGAAATCTTTGGCTCATAAACCCGGATAAATCTAAGATATGTGCATAAAACTTAGCATAATATGATTATGTGGCTGATTGAAAATTTTCTGGAAGGGGGTTATGTTCCATGTCCTAAATAATTGGTTGATCAAATTTGTCTTTGATTTTTAGATCTCTGGTCGCAATGCATTACCGTTCAGAACTAAAGGAAACATAGTAAAGTGCGATCTTTTTAAAGCAGCTAATAAAGTTTACTCAAAAAATGGCTTTTCAGCATTATGAATCATTTTATAGTTAATTAAGGCATCTAACAGCTATACCTAACAATTACAAATATCTACTTCATACAAAAGTGTTTACATTTCATTAAATTATAAAATGCATATTATTCTTGTGTTTCCTGTTGATAATTCATAATTGAATAGGTATTTTATAATCCTACTAGTATACAGGATTGTTTATTTTTGAGGCAAATTAAAAGACTAGCTTTCATTTTCTGTTAGTATCTCCAAAAACATGACTCTAGTCATACCCCTTTGTAATTTTATATTTCTCTACTATGGTAACATGAGCATTTCAAGCTACTCTAATTTATTTGTATGTTTATATCATATTCTCCTAAAATGTACCCCAGATAGGGAATTGACTGCCAAATGGTCATATAAATCAAGAAACTATTAATTTGCCCAGCAGTTTCTATTTATACTTGGTACTGTGTAAGAACTCAATAGATGTGCTTATCAGTTTTAGGTGGATAATAGTGAACTTGGCGCATATTTATAGTGGTTTGAATGAAGTAATGACCCACCTTTCTGATGTTCACACCCTTCTGATCCTTGCCATTTGTTAGTGTCCTCCCACTCAGACTTTGGGCTTCATCATATGATTTGCCTTGGCCAACGGGACAGTAACAAGCAAACAGAACGTAAGCAAAGGCTTGAAGAGCACTTGCACATTAGTGTTTACCCTCTTGTTGTGCTTGACATGCTGCCACTGTGTAAAGAAGCTCTAGCTAGCTTCTGGATGATGAGACACATGAGACACAGCACTCAATCATTCCCATTACCCCAGCAAACAGCGAGCCTAACTCCAGACGAGAGTGAACCCATCCTACATCATGGAGCTTCCAGCATTAGCAATCCCAGCCAAGATCAGCAGAGCCTTGCCAAATCACCAGAAGTGCCCATCTGACCTGTAGACTTTGCAGCAATAACAAATGGTTATTCTTTTAAGCCACTAAGTTATGGATTGGTTGGTTACACAGCAATAAATAAATGATACAATATGTATAGGAAATAGATAGCAGAACAAAAACATCTTTCCAAAGAACATTAACATTTTCATAGCATGTATCTGTCATTATATTAAAATTCCTTAATGGGTAACTAGATTTTCAATGTAGGAGACAATCTTGGATATGACCCTCTTTCTATCCTTGGCTTTATAAACATATCCTAACCATTTGTCAAGTCAATAAATAAATATTAGGCACCAACTAAGTGCCTGGAACAGCACTAGATGCTGAGAATACAAGGATGAATCAGCTAGACTCCTATCTCTATGTTCATTGAGCTTATGCTAAAGTCAAGTTATTGGATTAATATAACATAGTCTGTGATACTTGCCATGGAAAATTCTTTGCTCTTGTAAGTCAAGGTGAGTTCCAAAAATAACTTTATTTGTATATTTCATTATATCTGCCCATGATCTTCCCCTTCTAGAAATTCTAGAGATACAATATTCACTAGTTCTGCATTAATATTTCTATTCTCCCTTTTTTGGGGGAACATGGTACACTTTCCTATCTTCAGTAGACTGCAAAAGTGGCCACAAATTATTTCGTTTCCTCTGTCTACAGTCCTTTACAATGTGACTTGCAGCTCTTCCTTTTAAGAGGTAAAATCTACTTCCCCACATTGGCTTTGGGTTTGGCCATGTGACTTGCTTTAGCCATTGGAACTGGAGCAATTATGACCCAAGCTGAAGCTTAAGAGGTGCTTGTGCATTGGTGCTTGCTCTCTGTGGCTCTTGAGACCCTGTAACTGTCACCATGTGAACAAGCAAGAGCTAGAATTTTGATGGTGAACGACACCCAGCTTGATTGCCCTGTTGTCCCACTGACAGTCGGCTCACCCTCAGAAACAGAGCTGCCTCTCTGACAGGCAACTAATCACAAACACCGGAGTGAGTCTAGCCCAAGCCAGTAGAACTATCCAGCTGAGCCTAACACAAGTTGCCATTCCACAGAATCATGAGCTAAACTAATAGTTGGTGTTTTAAGCTATTACATTTTGAGGTGGTTTGTTATGCCTGCAAAGCACTCTGATATATCACTCCTTTAAAGTTAGGCATGGCCATATGATTCACTCCACCTAAGAAAACATGTCACTTCTAGCAGAAGCCTTTAAGAGCTGGACAGTGATTTAACATCTTTTTCTTGTCCTGATGACTGGTGAGCTACCTGACAGTGAGGCTACGTAAACCCGGGTCCCTGAGTGGACATGGAACACTCTGCTCCACCCTCTCCACATCAAATTTTGGAGGATATGTAGTTTAAGTAAGAAATAAATCTTTGTATTAAACCACCAGGATTTTGGGTTTCTGTCACTGGAGCATAACCTAGCCCATTCTAACTAATGCAGAAATTGGTACCTAGAAGGACAGTTATGACAGAAAAACTAAAATATGTGGCTATGACTTAGAAGCTTGGCGGGGGGTAGCAAGGAAACTGTTGTTGGAGGCTGGAAAGTTGGCGATCCATGCTAGCTGTGGTAAAATATTTGCTAAAACTGTTCCTGTGTGTCTCCTGTTCTTCCCAAGTAAGAATGTTTACCATGGTTATTCTCTCCCTGTCTCACCACCATATGTTGAGTGTGTGTGTGTGTTTAAGTAGGGAGGATAGATATTTTGTCTTTTCAGGTCTCTATAACAAGAGCAGCTTTATTCTGTTCTGATAAGGGGAGTACCAAGCACCACCCAGAGATGCTAGACTTTGAGATTAATGCCATTACTGAATAGAACTTTTGGATTGTCTCACTTGTGATAGGAGTGAATGTATTTTGTAGTGTAAGGACTGTGAACTGTAAAGTGGTGACTAGAAGGATGGATTGCAGTAATCTTTGGTGCTGTTCACGGTAAACTCAGGTTATCTTCCTTATGGGCAAATAGTAGGATTATACTTCCTTGCTCCCTTGAAGATGGGGATGCCCATATGATTTCCTTTTGTCAATAAAATGTGAGTGGAATTGACTTGTATCACTTTCAGGAGGAACCAGCTTGCCATTCATCTTCCTTCTGCCTATCATGCAAGTGGGGAAGTTCCAGAGATTGGAGTGAGCCTCCCTAAGCCATTTGATTGCTTGATGAGAATGTGGAGTGAAGCTCCCTGCCTCCTCCTACCAGAGAAGAACATGCAGATAAGCAGGAAACAAAATTTTTTGTTGCTTTAAGCCACTAAAATTTTTGGATCTTTTGTTACTGCACCATAACCTAGCGCATCCTAACTAATGTAGATTCCTGGAAGCATGATCAGGAAAGCTACAAAGGCTAGTCATCTTAGCAATTATGACTGGAATCAGTAACTGAGACCATCCACTGAAAATTCGCAAACTACCTTCACTAGTGATTTCACTTTCTTCTCCAATTCTGACCATTCTAGAAAAGGTGACTATGAAATTTCAAATTTCTTTTTTTTTATTTGTGAAAATGTAAAACTACATCTTCACTATTGAGAGGTAACAACAAGCAACGAAAGACTTTCTCGTAGGGAAAAAAAAAAAAAAAAGGAAGGTGAATAAGGATAAGCCACAAAGAGGGAGGGCGGAACTGAACTCAGAATTCATAGGAGTTTCCAAGAAGAATCAAAACGTATTTCTCACAGACTTGTGCATACATTTCCAGTAATACACAGTACTTCTCAGCAAACTTTTGAGTGTCTTAGCTTTGGTTGGGCCC
The DNA here is from genome assembly GCF_041296265.1 of Equus caballus. Classification (NCBI taxonomy): domain Eukaryota; kingdom Metazoa; phylum Chordata; class Mammalia; order Perissodactyla; family Equidae; genus Equus; species Equus caballus. Next base: position 111,569,843 of record NC_091686.1, read on the forward strand.
TGTGCACATATACAGAAACAGACGCACAACTTCTCTGGTGCAAAAGTAAAAACGTCACCGGAGTTTATATCTAATGAACAGCTTTCTCTCTCTCTAAAGAAGAAATATTTTCTCTATCACAGCGTAGAATTCATTCCATAACATTTGTAAAGTGCTAAATCCAATGCCACGCACTCTACTAGGGTCAGGAAAGTCCAAGATGTCACAGTACAGAAGTCACAATGGGTCGCTGTCCTCCAAGAGTTTCCATTTTGCGAAGCATAAAGTTTCCCCTTTTAAAGTTTTCACCCAGCCACACCCAATCTCCCGTAAATAATTTCCGGTAAAAAGTCCCCGCATCCTTCCCCTAATCCTTACAAATATTCTCACTTTCCGAGATCTCTTCGCCCTGGAAACTGCAATCACTGCGGATCTCTCTCTGGATGTTTGGCAGTTTATTTCAGATGCAGCCGAATGACCCGCTTGCTGTTTCCCTGCAGTAGCAAGATGACCGTGACCCCCAAAAGTTTCCAGCACTTAAAGCACACAGCGCAGCCTGAACCCGCAAGGGGCCGACAACTCTTGCGGCTTCCCCCGCCCTTCTATTGCGGAGCCTAGGAAAGCTAGGTCGGAACGCGGGCCACGCACACTCCTGGGCGCAGGGAATTGGAGGCTAAACCCACAGGCAGCGCTGCGCAGAGAAGTCAAAGGCCAGTCTGCAAGTCGAAGCGTGTGAGGAGCACTGAAGAGTGCCCATCCCTGCTATACTACAAGGACCGGCATGCACCGCGCCGCGGCGGCAAGTCCCACTTCGAGACCCCGACGCAACGAAGCCTGGGAAGTGAAGTCTCTGGGCGTCCCGAGTCGCGTCGCGAAGGCAGAAGGGAGGCGTTGCTAGTCCGCTCCATTAGCACGCCGGTTCCTGGCCGGGCTCCGAGCCTCTCGCTCCCGCTCTGGGTTTTCGCGGGCGGCGGGAGCAGTATGGCTCGCTTGAGTAAACTCCGGAGGGAGGGGGGAGAGGGGAGTGGATGGGGAGGCGGGGTCAGCGGAAGCGGCAGGTTGCTTCCTTCTCCTCTCGCTCCCTCCCCGCCTCTCCCTGAGGGAGCGGTGGGAGGGGGAGGGAAGGGCAGAGGGAAGGTAGTGACACGTGTCAATCAACCCCCCTCCGGGGGGCGCGCGCTCCGGGGCTCGCGCCGAGGGCTCGCGCCCCTGCCTCGTGCCTGCGCCGCTCGTATGTAAATGAGGGCGCGTGACGCGGGACGCAGATGGACAAGGGAAGAGAGAGAATGGCCGCTGCCGCCGCCGCTGCTGCCGCCGCCGCCGCCGCCGCCGCTGCTCAGTGCCGGAGCCCTCGGTGCGCGGCGGAGAGGAGAGGATTCCGGCGGGAACTCGACTCTTGGCGCCACCGTCTCATGCACTGTGTAGGTAAGAGAGACACGGGCCGGGGCCCCGGCTCGGCGCAGCGCCGGCTGCCGCAGCCCGAGGAGTTTGGGGCTGAGAGGTTTAGTTGAATCTCCCGTTCGGGTCAGTTCAATGGGCGAGCGAGATGGGAGCGGCGGCGGCGCGGCGGCTCCGGCGCTCGCCTTTTGTCTGGGGGCTCCTCGCCGGCGCAGTCCGCGCTCCTTCCCCTCCTCAGCTCCCGGGCTCCCGGGGAACTGTTAGTTCGGACCCGCTTGCCGAGCCCCCGGGGAAACCGCTCGCTCGCGCGCTCCCCGAAACTCCTCGGCGCCCCTCGCCGCCCGCCGTCCACCCTGTCAGGAGGGAGGAAGCGGCCCGGCGGGTCGGCGCCCGAGCGGAGGGGCGCCGGCGGGCAGGGCCGGCGGGAGGAAGGCGGGCTGGTCCGCGCCCCCGCCGGGCGCACACACACCCCCTTCTCGCCGCCGGGGGCCGGGCCGGCCGACGCGGCGGAGTTCTCGGGGACCCGGGCCCGGGCGACCCCCCGGGCGCTCGCGGGCGGGGGCCGCGGGTGGGCCTGCGGGGGGCGAGGGGCGGCGGGGGCGTCGCCCGAGGGGCGGGGGCGCCCAACTCTGCCCTCTCGCGCTCGGCGGCGGCGCTGTGTGTACCTCTTTAAGAGGGAGCCGCTTGAGCGCTGACGGTTGGGATTTGAAGTTCTTCCTCCCTCTTTGGAAGTCTGGACGGATGGGGGGGTGTTGCTATGGCGACGGCACCCTCCCCCCCCCCCCCCCCGGTCTCCTTGCGGACGCCCCGACGACTCTGGTCCTCTTTTGCTGTCATGTGATGGACCCTTCCCAGCGCACACATGCACATCGCCCTCCCCACCTCCCATCCCGCTCTCCTGCCGTTCCGTCTTCCCCGTTGGTCAGGTCCGAATCATCTTGCTTCAAACTTCTGGGCTCGGGGCTGTCATTCTGCGCGTTGCTCCGGGTGGCAGGAGTGGTGGGAACTCCCCACCTTGCCGCCGTCGCTTTTTTGTCTGAGTGAGACGTGCGCGTGGAGCTGTTAGCCAGCAGGTTGGTTTAGTGGCACCGGAGGGAAAACGCGGGTTCTGGGATGGGGTGTGTTGTGCCTGTTTGTTTTGGAAGGGGGTTATGGGTAGGAGAGTAGGGGAAGAGGTAGAAAGGAAGGTTGCATTGTCTAAGGAGTGGATAAGTGGCACAGCTTGCTCAACTGGCGATTAAATCTTGGCGTTTGGAGTCGAGGAGTAACCTTAGTGCCTTAAGAAAACAACTCTTACCTTGTTTCCATCTGTTCTTGCGCCACCTCGCGCCCCTTCCCCCCGCCCCCAGATTTGTTTGGTTAGCGCCGTAAGATCTTTATTGTTTTTCACTAGTGAAAAGGAGATCGTAGTAGGATAAACTAGTACAACTTCAGCTCAGAGATGTGCACTGCGGAATACGATGGATATAGGAAAACGTACGAGAAGGAAGATTGCTCTGATTAGGGGCATCTAAGTTATATTTAAGCATTTTTCTGTTTTACCCTTAAAAAATATGTTTTGGTTTTGTCTAGGGAAACTTCCTGGGAAACAGCTCTAGTCAAGTATTAATGAGTGATTTTAGTTTTTTAAAAAAGTGTAAAAAAGCCTTACGGTATTCTTCATATAAAATTTTAAGCTGTGTTGCTAGTGTTTCCTGAATACAAAATGGACCCGTTTTTATAATTGCTTATGTAAAGATCTCTTCCACTGACAACCTGTTTAGAAATTGTTGATTTCATTCAGTTAGAATCGGGCAGGAGGACAGCATTGTAACGCTGATTCGCAATATTACTGTTAAGTTTTGCCGAGGCACAAAATGATTTGACGGTTTCTTTGGTCAGTGTTTATGTTTTAGAATATTTGGGCTTCTTTTTTTCTCATCTTCTTGCTTATTTAGATACATTAAATATGGCTCTGTATCACAAAAATATATGTGCTTTTCAAAAATAGATTTTAAAGACAAAATTAATTGGATTTGATGGAAAAAGGGAATTAGAATATCTTTCTGCCGTTCCTACTTGTATACTCAGGTAGGATCGGAAGACGTTGAAAATTGAATAAATACTGTGTGTCTAATATGCAATCTCTACATTATATTTTAAATATATAATTATACTGTATTTGAAAGGGAATTTTTTTCCTGGGCTCTAACTGTATTTAAGAATTGTTTCCCACAGTCCCAGTCCTAGTCAAGAGTCCTAGTAAGACCCATCTCATATTTTGTTTTTGTCATTGTTATTTTTAAATAAACAATAAAACTCTTTAAACAGGATATACACTTGTTGATTGGCTTTTTCCAGTATCCTGTATGTGAAGCACCTTCAGTGTGAATTGGGATTAAATGTAGTTTGGGGTAGTTTGTGTAGTTAGTATGTAAAATGTAGTTTGTGAAGTTACCTTTTGTGGTTAATGTGCTTACACTCAATACTTTACTTTGTAAACATATTTACAAAAAAGCCATGTTCTTTTTTCTTTGCATGAATGCATGTGTGTGAATATATATGTGTATATATATTTCTGTATTGCTTATTGCTTGAAATCATTTTTGTGAAATACTATGCTTTCTATCTTTGAGGAAGAAAGTGATCCAAAAGTCTTATTTAAAAATGAGATATGGAAATTGTAAGCAATGTCTCAGGGTCATACAGCAAATTGGTACTGAGCCAGTAGAGAAGTTTTAAATCTCAGTTCTTAGCCTAAGTCTTTAAAGTAATCTGATTCATTTTTTTATTACTCATATATAATACTCTAATTTTATGGGGGAAAAAGTTGATTTTAGTTGTCGTGACTGCTGGTAGTTAGCTAAGATTTTTAACTCTTGATATGAAAAATGATGTTTACCTTTCTCTATTTGTGGAACTCATCTCTTTAGATTAGATTTGTGACTACTCTGTGATTTACTTTTGGTTTTCCTTTTTAATGATTTAATTGAAGAGTTGTCCTATAAGCTCTGTGTCCCAATTAATAGCTTTATTTACAATGTGGTGCTTTTTATAATTTGATTTTTTTAATAATCATTCTCTACTATGCTATAATTTTGAGTATGCTCATCTAACAAATGTTTGAGTGTTTATTGGATATTGTAAATAGTATCCTAGTACTCAGTATGATATTGAACAAAACACATATAGTCCTGATCTTATGGAATATATAATACAATTAGTATCTGATAAGTCATAAAATTTAAAACAAAGTATAGGGTAAAAGAAATGCATTAGTATATTTTTAAACATTAGCAAGTCTTGTACGGTCTATTAGGATATTTGATCTCAGAGATAGGCCACGTTTTTTGAAGAATAGTGCAAGGACTTCCTGTATACGCTTACCCATATTCACCAGTTGTATTAAATTTTCCTCATTTGCTTTATCGTTCTTGCCTTATATCCATCTGTGTGTGAGTGTGTGTGTGTGTGTGTATGTTTTATTTCTGAACTGTTTGAGTGTGACTTGGAGACATCATACCTCTTTACTTCTAAATCCTTCAGTGTATGTTTCATAAAACCAAGGACATGGTCTTACCTAACCACAGTGTAATTATTAAAAGCAGGAGATTTAATATTGACGTAATATTATTATCTAATTTATAATCTATATTCAAATTTTGTCTGTAAGCTTTCCCTGTGCCCCAGGCCGGGATCATGCATTGTATTTGGTCGTCATATCTGTTTAGTGTCTTTTTAATCTAGAACACTTCTTCACCCTTTCTTGTATTTCTTGACCTTGACATTTTTGAAAAGTACAGGACAGTTATTTTGTAGACTGTCCCTCCATTTGAATTTGCCTGTTGTTTTCTCATGATTAGATTGGTTATGCATTTTTGGCAGGAATACCTCTGAAGGGATCTTCTGTTCTTCTTAGTATGTCATATCTTGAGGTTCGTGATGTTGGTTTATTCCAATGTTGGTGATGTTAGCTTTGAAAATATGGTTAAAGTGATATTCTCCTTATTTCTCCCTGACGGTTATTATTTATCCTTTTGTAATTAATGTGTAATTTATGGGAGGATACTTTGAGGAACAGGAAATTTACATAGTCTCATCAAAATTTCACTCACAAGTCTTAACATCCATTTGTGATTCTCTAACTTCATTGTTCCCTCTATAATTAGTAGTTGGTATTCTGTCATAAAGCACTCTTTCCCATCTCCCCATTATTTATTTATTTATTCAGTTATTTCTATCAGTATGAACTGATGGATTCTTATTTTGTTCAATGGTTAAATCCATTACTATCATTATTTTGATTCCCAAATTGTCCCAGGTTTGGTCAATGGGATCCTCATCAAGCTAGTTCCAGTGTTTTTTGACAAATCACACCTCTCCTCAAACTCTCCCACCCCATGATATTTTGAGCACTTCCTTCCTGTCAGATATTCCAGGTTCATCTTGTACTTTACTTGTCCCAGCCCTGACATCAGCCATCCCTCCAAGGAGCCCTTCGTTCTTTTTAGTGGAGAATAAATTTAGGTACCAAAATCTGAACACTAGGTTTCACTATTGTTCTTAAACCCTATTTTTCTGATACAGAAGCTAATAGTCAGTTAACTGATTCACTTAAGGTTGCAACAGTGAAACAAAATGGTGAAGATTTGATTAGAATCTTTCTATAAACTTTCCTACATACTTGTCCAGTGGAAATATAATGGGAGCCGAATATGTAATTTAAAATTTTCTAATAAGCACATTTTATTTAGCCTAATATATTTAAAATATTTTAACATTAATCCATATAAAATTATTAGGTTTACATTCTTTTTTTAATATTAAGTCTTTGAAATCAGGTATTTCATATATATATGCACATCTCAATTTGGACTAGCCACATTTCGGGTGCCTGTAATAGCTACATGTGGCTACCGCGTTGGACAGCACAGTTCTGTAGTGTACTGGCTCCAGCCAACTCTTCATAACCATGGTGCCACTTATTTCAAATGTGTTGATAATAAACTATGTTTCCCCAAATCTTTTATTTGGATAGAATAATACAGCAAATAAGAATATAGGCTCTGAAGCTAGACTGCCTGCATTTGAATCTTAGCATTACCACTTACTAGTGTGGACAAGTTACTTAACCTCTCTGTACTTCAGTTTCCTATCTGTAAATTGGAGATAATAAGGTAGTTTGAGAATTAATTGTGTTGATATGTTAATATGTGTCTGCCATATAGAAAGCGTTCCATAAATGTTAGCCATGATTGATATACATAGATTATTAGCAGCTTTGAGCTTTACGTTTTTGCCAGTATATTCCTTCTTGTAGTAATGCTGATGAATAATAGAGACATCATGAGATGTTAGACAAAAGAGTAAGGACTTGAATGGTCTGTATTCTAGGGAATGAATTCATAGAGATTTAAAGTCACGATATTTCACTTAGCCTAATCCTGGCGTTTTATACATGAGGAGATCAAAAGACATTTGATGCCTTCCTAACAGTCTGAGGAATCTTTTGGCTTTGTAGTAACTGAATACAAGAAATTAATTTAAATTCAATTTTAAAAATGTGTATCATACTAGATCATCTTGAAGCTACTCTTTGTTGGTACCTACTCTCTCTTTTACTCTTCCTGGTTATCATGTCTCTGTCTTAGAGCTCTGCACTCTGCAGGTGTTTGTAAAGTGGTCTTTCTTCCAAACTACCTGCCCTGTTTATAATGAGCAGTATCAGTGTCAGAGGATCTTCTCTTTCTCTATTTTTAACCTCTGAGGAAGTTATTGGAGCACTTCATAGAGCTCTAACACTTAGAGATGGGATAGTCCAGGTAAATAAAATTCTAGGTAATCAACTTGACACTTCTTTCTGGTTGCTTCTTCCCTCCTGCTCTTCTGTCTTTCCACTAACTTCTGCCTCATCTTGTTACTATTGCCAGGTAAGTCCCAGATGAGTAGGTTTACTTAGAAATGTGGATTTGATGAGGCCTTGTATGGATGGGTCAACTACCCCCAAACCTTGGCTGTACAACTACTTTTTCAAGCACTAGCAAATTCTTTATCCGATTAAAAAGATGTCAGCTGTGGCACTACCTAATAACATGTGTCAGGCAAATAGAATCTATGATGATAATGAGTAGCTGGGTGGTTAAGACATGTGTCCAGATTTCTCTGTAAAACAGGCATATTGATGAGTTTTGCATGTAAAATTTGAAATTCTTTGTACTCCAGGATTATTTTATACTTGGAAGAGTAAAATTCTGCCATTCTTGGGACTAAGCAGTGGGTGAATTTTGTATTTTTGCAGATGTTAGATATGGCTACAGGCTGGTCTGAGGATATCATAGTTGTCTTTCTGGATGGTGCCGTCTTTTTGTTCCATGCTACTTCCTTTGGCTGGCTGTATGTGTGCACCCTCCCTGCATGGCTGTGCACAGTGATAAGTTGCTGTAATGTGTGCCTCATGTTCCCCTGACTTGTCTGACTTAGTTCTAATCCTAGTCTTCAGTTCTACCACAGTGCAGTCCTGAGAGGAGCAACAAAGCCATGTAGATTTTTGGATATGCAATTTTTTCTTGCTTATCAGTAAATCCAGGCTTTCAGTTATAATATCTTAGATTTTTTGTGTGTGGAGTTCCTTTTTCTTTTTTGATAGTATTCCTTGGAACTTTTTGGTATATACGGCCAGCATTCATGGGTAATGGATAACAGTTGGTTAGAGCACCAAGTTCATAGGTTCAACATTTGGGGGACCTGTGTAATGTTAGAGTCCATACCTAGGGGCTGAATCTATCATGAAGTAGTAATTCTTTCAAAAGTTTCTATTCACCACAGAATGTAGATTAGAGAATGTGAATAGGTCCAGACCAAGCTACTGCCAGCACAGGGAAACAAATTGAGGTAACAGATAATGCTATATTTGTATTTGAAGAATGACACTTTGTTCTTAATTATAGTTAAATAAAAATTTTGTTTTGAGAGTTTTTGTGTTTGCTACAAAACAAAACTTACAGTGAGGAATCACTTTTCTGTATCTCATATCCTTTCTTTTCATATAGTTTCCCCATAATTGGCAGTAATCTTATCTTGCTTACTTATATTTGCTTCTTGTTTTTCTTTTTTCTTTACCTTAATCTGTTGCCAAGTTATTACTTTTCTTTTTTTTTTTTGTTTACAATATCTCATGGATTCAGTTTTTCTGGTGGAGTAATTGGACAGATAACTGATAAGATTCTGGTTTATATCAGTATCTCCGTTGCTGGTTTTACTGTCATTCAGTCTAACTTGTAGCCCACATTAAATCATGGTTTGCAGTAGCTGCTTTGATTTTGTAGTTTGCAAAGCAATAGTATCTCCCATTTGTCTTTTTTCATCAAGTAAGAGCTCCTAACCATATTCAGTTAATCATAGTCTACCAGACTGCTTCGTCCCTGTTTGTCTATTTTCTTCTTCAGACAGCCCAACCATTTTCATCTGCTTTTATTTCTCTTTTGTGCGCATTGCTTCAAATTCTTGAGTATCTTGTTAGTCATATCTTCTGCCCTGCATCTTCAGTCACCTTTAAAATTCAGTTGCAACCTACAGTCTTTTCTAAAGTATTTATTGAAAAACAAGTTTGACTTTTCTCCATTAATTCACATTGGCCAATTCTTTTCTGATGGGTATGTGAAGGTGTATATGTAGGAAGTAACTCTGTCTAGTAGTCTTCATATTTAAATAGTAAACCATTTAGGAACAAGGGACTAAGTCTTCACAAAGGGTAGAAAGGACTAAGAATTGAACACAGTTCTGTTCTTAGCCTCTATCATTGTAACCTTCGTCATAAGTCATTTCACCTTTCACAGATGCAAATCTGTCGGACTAGGGTAATATCTGTCCTCAATTGTTCACTACTTTTTGTTTTATGAAAGGTGCTAATACTTATATTGTAATGGCTTCTGTGATAAAGATATAAATTAGGGAATTACCAGCATAAAGATGGTATTTAAATCCATGGAAATGAATGAGATCAGCTAGGGGTGAGGGATAGTATAACTAGAGAGGAATAGACTACTCAGAACCATGCCTTAAGGAATCTTAACATCCCTTGGGTAGAGGAAGAAGAGCCTCAAAGTAAGGCCACTGAACTTTTACACTGAAAAGTAAGGCCATTGTTTGAGTAGGATAACCAGGAAAGAGAAATACTACCAAATCTAAGAGGAGAGAAGTGTTAGAATAAGGAGGGATTGTTACATGTCAGTGAGATGTCAAGTACCGTGAAACAGAGAAGTGTACATTATTTTTGGCAACATGGAGGTTCTAGGTGACCTTGACTAGGTAAATTGCAGCAGTATGGTGGGTGTGGAAGCCATATTGTAGTAGGTTAGAAAGTAATTAAGATGTGTGTAAGCGGAGATAACACTTGTAGTAGACTACTCATTTGAGAAGCTGCATTTTGAGGAAGAACAGATAAATGGAGCAGTAATTAGAAGGATCTGGGGTCTGGGGATATTTGTTTTTTTAGATGGGACATACCATTTACCATACTAAGATGGAGGATACTTTTTTGAATTAATATCCATGATTACTTTATATGTTATTTAGTTAAGCTGAGACTTGATAGCAACAAAATGTTGAGACAGATGAATTAGAGAAATAGAACGGGCCTGGTTTGAATCACTGACTGTAAACTCTAAATTTATTTCTTTTTTTCCTTCAAAAAATGTTGTCCTAATTACAGTCGTCTCTAAGGTATGGTATGTGTGGCATTAGTGTGTTCCACATTTTAAGGGAATGAATTTTTTCCCAGTTAATCTACTGTTGTCAGTCAGTCATCAAATATCTTGACTTCTGCTTTGTGCCACTTGATTGGGGTGTAATTCTCTTTCTTCCTCTACTTGGTTCTGAACTGGAAATAGACTTAGGAATTGGGGATCAAAATATTAGATTTTTAAATGGTAAGATTGTATTGAAGAACTTGGCTTAGAACTGAGGCCAAAATTAGACATCTGACTTTCTACTCCCTGTCTCCCTGAATTGAACTTACCAACCTATCAAAGACAGAGCACTTGGAACTGCAGACCTCCTCTTTTAAGATACAGGGGAGCTCTACTCCAGTGACTTTACCATGCCATTCGCTTATTGGTAGGTATGACCATCTAGGCAGAGTGAGCAAGAGGCTAGGCCGTGCATGAAAAACGACCTTTAAAACATTAATCCGTCCCACTAGGAACAACTATCAGGATGTCGCCAATATTAGTCATTCCTCTTTCCTTTGGGAAGACTGAATAAGGGGTAGAGAAAAGGGCATAAACTTCTTGCAGAATACTTCCCCCAAGAAGGTGAAAAGTGTTGGGAGAGGTAGGATTGGTAGGTTGGGTAAAAAATTTTATTGTCCACACTAGGAATGAATTTAGACTTTGCCTTTAAAGAGCTCACAATTATCAGGGATGTAAGTATTAGAGTTGATATAATATAGTGGAAAGACAGATGAGGGAACAATTGATTTTGATTTGAAGGATCTGAAGTGACTAGGGCTTCAAAGGATTGAGTGAAAGCAGGGGTTGGCAAACTTTTTTTGTAAAGGGCTGGATGGTAAATACCTTAGGCTTTGCGGGCCGTATGGTCTCTGTTGCAGCTACTCAACTCTGCTGTTGTACTGCAAAAGCAGTATATAAATGAATAAGTATAACTGTGTTCCAATAAAAAATTATTCATAAAAATAGGCAGATTTGGCCTACAGGCTGAGTTTGCTGATCCCGGAGTTAAATGATCAGCAGGAGAGTAGGGTGGAGGGAATAGGCAGAGGAATAGTATAAAAACAAAGATGTAGAGTCTAAGTAATGAGATATTCAGAGCTCTTGTGTCATTGGAGTATAGGGTGATAGTAGAAAAATGGGACTGGAAGTATAAATTATGGCCTCTATAAGGAGGAAATTATGAGCCTTTGAAGTTGTTTTTTTTTTAATATGTAATAAGCATGACCAGATAAGTCAGCTTATTTTCATTTTGTTTTTTTTTTTTAAAAAGGTATTATTTTTTTTTGCTTTGTCTCCCCAAAGCCCCCTGGTACATAGTTGTATATTCTTGGTTGTGGGTCCTCCTGGTTGTGGCATGTGGGACGCTGCCTCAGCGTGGCTCAGCGTGGCTTGATGAGCAGTGCCATGTCCGCGCCCAGGATTCAAACCAACGAAACACTGGGCTGCCTGCAGTGGAGCGCGCAAACTTAACCACTCGGCCATGGGGCCAGCCCCACCTTATTTTCATTTTGAACATTTGCTGTTGGTTCCAGTTTGAGGGGTTTTTTTGTTTGTAATAGTTTTAAGAAGCTCAAGTTGAAGCAGCCCTTTTAAGTAAAAACTGGGAAAATGAGCAGTCTCCACTTTAATATATTAATTAAGATGTTGGATTGCTGAAGTGCTCTCAAATGGCACCCTCCTTTTCTGCTTGTGCTCTGAACAACTTGAAAAATAAAACAAGGAGAAAAATGGAAGCCAGAATATCACTTCTATTACAGACAGAGGCCAGGTTAGAGGAGTAACTTGGTGGGAGAGTCAGGTGATCTGGCATAAGCTAATTTATTGACCCAGTCATAGACATACTAGGGCAGCAGAGCAGAATATGAGCCCTCTGAAGATATGTTCTCCTAAGAGCTCGCTCCCAAGGGGAAAAGGAGCAGAACTGAGCTCTTGTCTACTCAGTTGTTCTTTCCAGAATCACCAATCAGATCAGTCACTTCACTTTCCGAGGGGTGAAGACAGGCTCAGATTGTGCTTATGAAACATTCTTCCTCGTAGAAATAAGGAGCAAGGAAAAGATGTCACTCCTCTAACAATCGAGGCTAATTTTTGCAGAGTTGTATCTGAGGATAAGTGTACAGGAAACAATACAACTGTTATACTGAAAACAAGTCAAACAAACATATTCTGGATATTTTAAAAAAATATTTAATTCTAGTGTTTGAAACAGCCATTCTTGAACTGTCAAAATGGTAGTTTTTTTTTTTTAATGAACTAGATTTTCTATAGGTCTATGTAAGATACTTAAATAAAATGCATGTTTAGCTAGAAAAGAAAGAAAGAAAGATGAGACTTCCTTCTTTATCTGTTTTCAGTTGACTTTTTAAATTTAGAAGAAATTAGTATTGAGGCTGAACTGGTGGCATAGTGGTTAAGTTCACTCACTGCACTTTGGCGGCCTGGGGTTTGCTGGTTCAGATCCCAGGTGCAGACCTACACACCACTCATCAAACCATGCTGTGACAGAGTCCCATATACAAAATAGAGGAAGATTGGCACGGATGTTAGTTCAGGGTCAATCTTCCTCAAGCAAAAAGAGGAAGATTGGCAGCAGACGTTAGCTCAGGGCTAATCTTCCTCACAAAAAAAGAAAAAGAAAAAGAAGTTAGTATCAAACAACAGAGCACTGTTTCTTTAAGTGGAAAAAAGTAGATACTTTGACAAATAGATTATCCTTTTAATTAGCTCTGACTATGGATGCTTATGCAGTTTATTCGTTGGTTTCTCTTTCTTTAAAATGTCATCAGTTGTTCTTCTTTGTCCTTTTCCTCTTCCCTTTTTAAATAATTCAGTTCTAAAACCATCAGGTGGGACCAAACAAGGGTAAATGTCCACACTGGATGGCTTTTGTGGGAGGGGGAGCCATGTTCTCTTGGAGGAGTGGGATGTCACAGCCTGACAGAGGTGAGGAGGGTCCCCATGTGGGTTGATGGAGTTTTGAGGAGTGAAGATCAATCTACATAGGAGGGCACGCTGATGCAAGGTGTTGGAGCCCGAGCAAGGTCAGTACATAATCTGTGAAGAGCGTGAGGAGGGCATCTACTTGGAGGCGGGGTGGGAGTGGGGTGGAGGTAGAAAGACATCCGAATGAATGGGTAGCCTGGTGTGGGTGTATTGAGGTTCAGGTGGGGTGAGGATAGAGTCCCTGCATGGAGGCATCCCTCTGTAAGATGTCAGAGCTTGAGGGTGGCCCATCCTACTGGAGAGTCAGCTCAATATGGGGTGTTAGAGCCTGAGCAAGATGAGGATGATATTCTGGGATATTCTTGTAGAAGGGGTGCCAGGCCTGAGGAATAGGGGCCTGAACAGGGAATAGAGGCCTGAACCTGAGGAGGTTATACACATGGAGAAGGCATTGGGGGTGTAGGGGCAAAGCGGGGTGAGGACAGCATCCATGTGGGGAATGGGAAGCAGCCACAAAGGGAGATTGGTTACATACAGGGAGATTGGTCAAATAAGTAAATATTAAGGATAATAGGAGCCAGGCCTCTCACTGTCTGAGAAGGAAGTTACAGGTATGGCCCTGGAGAAAACTAGAATGCTCTCTGTAGTGTTGCATTGGAAATGAGATATTGGTGGGAACTCATGGTTTTCATTATATATAGATATAGAAATATAGAAGAAAATGTGTGTGTGTATATACATACACACACATGCCCTATACTGTTTACTGAGAAGGGGCCTAGGAGCAGTGACACCCCAATAGCAGTGAGCATAATGTATCACTGTTAATTTCCTAATTTTAATGGTTGTATTTGTAAGAGAATGCTTTTGTAGCAAATACTTATTAGAGAATTCAAGGGCGATGGGACATCATACAGACCGTTTACTCTTAAATGGTTGGAACAGTAAGTTTGTACCATACTTAAAGCATTTTCTGTAAATTTAAGATTGTTACAAAGTAAAAGTAAATATTTAAAAGCAATGTCATTGTTCTAAATATTACATTCTCTTGAATTAATCACTTTCAGCCCTTAAAACTGCATAGATAGTAATATATAATTGTCTTACAGATTTTTCAACACTAAGAATTGCCCTTTGAAATAATGATAGCTAATTCTACTGAGTGCTTACTACATGTCAAACACTATGCTAATCTTTTATGTGTATTAGTCACATTTAATTTTTGCATGTGAAATGGTACAATTTTTATCTTTATTTTACAGATGAGGAAACTTATTTTCCATCTAGGAAATATGAAGATAGAATTCACATCCAGGTCTATATTACTCTCTTGCTCAAACCTGGTTAAAAGATGAGCAAATCTGATCCTTCCTGGTCAGATAGTTGCGTCTAAAACTTTAGTAGGGTAGTTCTCTGTTTTATTTCAGAACCTTAAATTTCAGGAGTAGGGAAAAGTATTCTGGGTTTGGATCTCCTTGGCCTTTTGTCCCAGGCCCAGAATAAGAGGGAACAGGGGCTTCTGTATTTGAATGCAAATATCAGAGTCAAGAGTTTCCTTGAGATGGTTAATCAGGGAAAAATATCCCCAAATTTCTTTCTTGGTCTTATAATTGGGAATGGGCATGGGAAGAGCATAGTTAGTGGGGCAAGGATTTTCCCTAGTATAGATTGTCAATGTTAAGTTTTAGTCTGGATATAAGGTTACCTTCTATCCCAATTCCAAGAGTGATGGCCATCACATTTCCATCTCTTTTGAACTTTTCCTAAGAATGGTAAATGATCAAATAGAAAATTAGTAATGACAATTTATTCTTTCATTTTTAACTGTCCTTTGCGTTTGTTCCTCTATACACGTTTAGAGTAAAAGAAAATAGTGCCATAGTAAAATTTATATATTTTTTTACACCCTAATATTATGGCATCCGATTAATCATTACCTGTTTTTTCTCCTTTGTGTTATTACTTCGTCTTTTAATATTTCCATTCTGGCATAGGTATAACTCATAAATGGGGTAGAATTTCCCTATGAGTACATATTGACTTACTTAGGTAACTTATCTTACTAAGTTACCTTACTTAACTAACTTATCTTCACTCTTCTCATCAATCTGAAACCAAGGATCCTTTCATTCTCTGTCCCTCATTTTGCTGACCCTCTCATTCCTTAGAACTATTCTAAAATTACTTATTTTATATCCAAAATAATAGGATTTTTAGTGTTGAAGGAAACATGGCCATCTGCTAAAATCCTTTCGTGCATTTCTTTTCTCCTTCATACCTTTTTTCAGTAAGTATTTATGGGCCAGACATTGTGCTAGAGGTCTCAGATGCAGTACATTGTCTTTATGGAGCACAGTCTTGTAGGGAAGACAAGTCTGTCTTCCTATGGAGTATGATAAATGCTATAATAGAAACATATACAATATTAAAGTTGTGGTATAAAGGAGAAGAGTAATCAGGTTTCCTTGTATGGGTCCAGGAACAGTCATAGGATGATTGTGGGACATGAGAAAAGAGAAATAGAAGCTGAATCACAGAGGAACTCCTAAGCAGAATATGATAGTAATTATCATTATTTTTAATTATTTTATTTTACTGTGGATTAGGCCTTAAGTGCTTACCCTAGAATTCTTTTGATTTTCACAACAGTCATATAAATGGGAACTATTTTTATCATCTTCACTTTATAGAGAAGGAAGTTAAGTAACTCGTCTTATAGGTAGTGGAAAATCATTGAAGGGTTTTAAGCATGAGAGTGACATAGTTTAATTTGTGGTTTTATAAGATTACTCTGCCAGTAGAATAATAGGAGATCTCAGGACAGGCAAATCAATCAGGGGGATGTCAAGATAGCCCAACCAAGAAATTATGAGGGTCTGAAATAAGAGTACAGTAGAAATGGAGGAGAGGAAAAGAATTCAAAAGATATAAGGCCTTGTAGTCAACAGATTGTAGTTGTTGATGAGCTGTGGGCATACAGAAAAAGGAAGAAGGATAGAGAATCATTTCCAGGCTTCTTTTTAGGGGGCCTGATTGAGTTGTGGGACCATTGTCCAGGATAGGAAATAGAGCAGCATATTTTCATATTTGAGGTAGCAGAGTCAGTGTATGGGCTCATCAGTATTTAGGATCAACACATTAGAGTGTGCTAGTTTGCCCTAAGCCACTTGTTACAGGAGTATGTACAGCAAGACCTCTAAGGAAACCAGTCATAGAGTGGAATTCAGATCTACTCATATAAATTCTGAGCTTTTGTAGTTCAAAGGCTCTTACTTCTGCTACAGGAATGATGTGGCGCCTTTGCATTCTTGTATTCTTAACATTTGAAGGTCCTGGGTGGCTTTGGACTTTGATTAATTATCGTGTGTGTTTGGTGTTTTGTTGCTTTACTTTTTCCCCCAAAATTTGATCCCTTATTATGTCAGGAAAATTTAGCCTAGATAGACGGAGTGATTTTATGTTGTATTTTTTGTTTGGTATGTGAGTAATTTTATAATTAATGTAAGTAACGTGGAAGGACTACCTCTAGTCTGTTTTTACTAATTGTGTTGAAGTTGGTAGAGTGAATGTAATGTGGTTCTTTAGGTTTTAGACCCCATAGCTTTGACATATAATGATTCCATCTTTAAACAAGACCTAAAACACTTCGTTGCCCTTCATTTTCTCCCAGTTATTAGCCTGTCTCAATATTTGATTTACTTGATCTCTCTCCACTTACTACCTCTTTCAGGTATCCTAAACATAATGTTTCTAAAACTGAACTCTTGATCTCCCTCTACCAAATATCAAATCTGCTTTTCTGATGTTCTTCATCTCAGTATCCTAGTTTCACAAGTCAGAGACCTGGAATTCATCTTTTGCTTATCCTTCTCCTTTCCTATACCCAGTCCTTCTCCTTTCCTATACCCAGTCCACCAATTAGTATTGATTATGCTTCTAAATATATCTTAAGTCCATCCTTTTCCCTCCATTTCCACTCCAGTCTAAGTCAACCTTACTTCTTTGCCTGGACTACTGCAGAAATTCTTAATGGTTTCCCCTCTTCTGCTCTGATTCTTCTTTAGTTTACTCTCTGCTGCAAACAATATTCTGATGAAGTATTTGCTCTACTCTCAACCCAACAGTGACTTCCTTTTGTATCAGAGACAAAAGCGTGGAAGTATGATATATTCTATTTTTTGGAGGATTATTTATAACATCCCTTCAAGTTGCGATGTGGCAGAAACCATGGGAGTGTAAAAATTGCCTTGAGGCTAGATTGTGAATGGTGGTTTTTAAAAATATGCATGTTGTCCTAATTCTGTCTAATACCCTTGTTCTGTTATTTTTGGGGGATTCAACTGGCATTTTTTTTAGCTTGCTTTTAAGTGGAGAGGTTTACAGGAATGCCACTTTCCACATTCCATTCAGTGAATTTACTGTTGTGCAGTTCTCTGTTTTATACCAACTGTACCCAAACCCTGATTACTCTTTCTTTGGGGAAGTCAAAAGTAGCTTTCCAAGGAGAGTATTTGAAAATTTAGGCGTAGTTTGTAAAAATCATGGGAAATTTTAAGTATGTGTAAGAGTAGAAGAAAGCATAATAAATCTCCATATTTCTGTGTCCAGCTTTAACAATATTACCAATTCTGGCCTAATTTTTAATCAGAACAAAACATTTGATATGTTGCTTGTCTGAATGCTGTAATCCTTTCCATGTTCTAATATGAATAAACCCAGATTATACATTTTGTTGCTGTAGTTGTAAATTTATGCCAGAGTTTTGAAAAATATCATGACATTTGTGACGTCTTACTGCTTGTTTTTAAGCCTAATATAAACTATTTTTGGTTGTATGTGGTTTGGTTAAGAGTCAAAAAAGTTGAGTTCTAGACCCCAGAAGCTTACTCTTCCCTTTTTTGATTCTTTCTCTTTTTCTTTCTCCAGCTCCCCTTCCCCTCTCTCCTTCCCTTCCTTCTTTATGCTCTGCATTTTGAATAGCCCTAAAACCAATAAGAAACTGTTGCTGCTTATATTTGGATCTATCTGACATTTTATATTCATCAAGCCAACCAAAGGTACTGTTTATTGATAGACTCATTGCATATGCTGAAGAGCAGTTCATTGTTTTTTAATCTTGGAGAACCACTGAATTAACAGTGATATAGCTAATGTGTCAGAATCCCTCAGAGCATTCATCTTACTTTGTTGTTGAAATAACAACTTACTAAAAATGTTGTCATGTAAGGGTTGTAATATTTGTCAATGGTCATGATAATTTGGTACTTACGTCTTGGGTGTTTATTAAAAATCCACACCAAATTAATTTATGGCTTAGAAACTCTGAATTTTAGGAGATTTAGGTAGAGAAATATGGAGAGATATGTAGCTATAGATATCCAGATATATAGAGATACACACATGTGCATGATTTGTCTTTAGTAATAACAATTGTTATGATTCCAGGAGACTTCTGTGAAATATTTAGTATTTTTAGTTTAATTTTAATGAGTAGTTGAAGAGACTGTCCTTTTGCCATTTGTGTGCTTAAAGTTACACTTATATAAAAAAATATTAGAGATTTTGTAGTAAATTGTGAATTTGGAGTTCCTTTTATTCTAGGTGTCACTTATTAATTGTGTAACCCTTACAAAGTTGCCAGCTATTCTCTCAAAAGTTGTTACGTTTTGATTTTCAGATCAGTGCTTTTTTTCTTCTTTCTCTGAACTGGACGTCTCTGCAAGATTTGTTGACAGTCTTCTTGACAATTCTTTTTTTTTTTTAGCTTCACATCTTCTTTCCTTGGATAATTTTCCTAAACTCAAATGTGATCATATTACTTTCTGTATAAACATCTTCATTGGTTTGCACCAACATTAGAATGAAGTCTGAATTCATAATATGACTTAGAAAGCCTGGCATAACCTGCCACCTCTGTACTGCCTTTACCTTTGTTTGTTGTTCTGCCTTGGGCACTACCATCAAGCAGCTGCATCAGTAGCACAGTAATAGTAGTATAGTAATAATAGCAGCTGACATTTAGTGAATACCTATCAATGCTTGTGCCAGCTATGTGCTTTACACGTATTCTGTCCTTTAATCCTCACAATAATTTTGAGTATTGTAGTTAACACGTTACAGAGGAGTTACACTGCACTCTTTTCAGATTCTAAAGCACAGTGCCTCTGGCCTTTTGCACATTTGTTTTCTCCTTCTAGGTTACCAATAGCTGCTATTCCTTCTTTTTGTAAACTTTTAAGTATAGCTACATAGAGAAAAGTATACAGATCATAAATGTATACTTTGGTGAATAAAGTAAGTATACTCTTGTAACCACCACCAGATCAAGAAATAGAACCCAGAAGTTCCCTCATACCTCCTCCCAAAACTTGAATAGTATTCTGACTTCTTAACGCCTGAGATTATTTTTGCCTATTTTGGGAAACTTTGTTTAAATGGAATTACATAGAATTTATTCCTTTGTGTGTAGCTTCTTTAACTCAATATTTTTGTGAGATTCATTCATGTGGTTGCCTGTAGATACAGTTTATTCATTTTCATTGCTCTCTAATATTCTAATCTGTAAATATGTGGTAACTTACTCATCTATTCTTGTTTTGAAGGATTTGGAGTTGTTTCTAGTTTATGTTATTTAAAACAATGCACTTAACATTCTTATACATTATACATTTTTAATTTTGTTTCAACTCCTGGATTATATTTCAACCTTTTTAGCTAACTAGACTTCACTTTTTCCAGGAAGTCCTTCTTAGCCTCTCCAAGTTTGGACTTGGTACCCTTCTGTGTGTACTGGTATCACTCTCTCCTCTATCATAAACCTTTGTGCTGTATTTCCCACCAAGATCAAAGGGTGTGTGTGTGTCTGTGTGTGTGTGTTTATGGACAAAGGAAAAACCATGTTTTCTCCTTCCCTTTCTTCTTGGTACCCACTGAGTACTTAAGTAGTTGTTAAGTGAATGAATTTTTTCAATACATTTACCTTTTCATTGTTAAAAAATAAAACATAAGCGTAAATCTAATGGAAATTGGGTGATACAGTTAGTTACTCCCTGCTTTTGTTTTATTCTCTTCAGTTAGATGTGCAGTTACCTTAAAATGGATTATTATCAGGTTACATTAAAATTTTTTAATTTTTCAGGCATCTGTGTCGTTCCTTCTGTGCTTTCATTTTATCATAGAGCAATTGTGTAAGATATTTTTGGACATTTTCTCTATAAATCATGGCACATTTAATAACTTTATTTGTGAGAAGTAATATTATTTGTCTTGAGGTTTGGAAATAGCCAAAAGACAGGAATTTTATGAATGAGAAACTGTATCAAAAGTAAGTTGAAATTTTAAGGAACATAGACTCTCCATCCCTGCCCCCATCCCCTTGTGGCTTTAAAAACTGTCCTCTTACATAATTAAGTCACTGAATGCAGGGAGAGTTAAGCCACTTGAGATAAGCCAGGGTTTGTAGTATATTGTGCTTTTGTACCTTAAAAACTGGTTTCTTTTGTAAGTTACTTATCTTGTACTTAATATGTACTTGAGTATTATTTCTTTAATTTGGAAGAGTGTTTTCTTTTTCATTTTTAGCCTTTTTCATCTTGAATTTTTCTTCTCCAAAATTAAAATTTTCATATTTGTTTTAACCACTATGCCCATTACTAACACTGTCCCTGTCCCCAGTTAAATAGTAATGGTAGTATACGTTCTACCATCTTATTTCTCCCACTTTCTCTTAGACTTTAGCTCTCTATTGCTTATTTCAGGCATTTATGTAATGTTTATTGATCTTGTCTGCTGCTTTGTCTTTCTTCCCCGCTAAACTATGACCTTAAGGCAGATGTTTATTAGGAGTTTAACAAACATGTTTTTTGAATATTTGAAGACTTTTAGTCTTCTCTAAAGCATGTCATTTGCCACAAATTCTTATTTTTATATTAGTCATGTTTGTTTTATTTAAAAGCTCTCCTACCTCTTTACTGAAAAATCATTGTAAGTCTAGATGGTCCCTCTCTCCCTTCAGCCAAATCTTCTATTAGCCATGAAATTCAACTACGTTTATTAGGTGAACACTATGTCACATCTTGGGGACAATACAAAGGTAATAATGTTGTCCCTGTTGTCAAGGAGCTAAACACACTGGCCACTTTAGCTGTCTTTCCTCAACCGAAAAAGAAAAGAAAAGAAAAGAAAAGAAAAGAAAAGAAAAGAAAAGAAATGTGTCAAATTAGGATGTGAACATAACTTGGAGAATGTGGTGCTGGTCACAATGAATTGTGACAAATGACATTGGAAAAGTCTTTGTGGTACGATTTAGACGGTACTTGTATAACAGGTCTGTGTATTTCACACATGAAAAAACTGCTGCTTAATATGGTTAATTTACTCAGCTAGTTGTAAAGCTGGAAGAAAATATTTTAGTTTAGTTTGGAAGAGAGGACACTTGGCAGGTGAACAGAGATAGGGAAAGGGCATTTCAGATAGACAACATGTGCAAAAGCTCAGATGTGTAAACAATGGGTGAGTTGTTTCTTATAAGTGGCATATAGTTCATGATGGAGTGATATACAATAAGGTTGGAGAACAGACACGAGCTACATCAAGGAAGGCTGTGTGTGCTTAGAACATTTATAATTCATCCTTTAGGCAGTAGAGACCCTTGGATGAGTTTTAAGCAGAATTAGTATAGTCTTCTCTTTTAAATGGTGAAAGTTGATTAGAACAATGATTCCAATATCCATTATAAGAACCTTGGTAATCAGAGAGATATTCCAGTAAACTCCACATTTTCTGTACTGCTGAGAATGATAATGATGTTCAGTAGAGGTGAATCTTTAAGGTAACAAATTTACTGTTTGGAATTAAAAAACTTTTTTCAATTTATGAACTATATCAGACCTCCAAAATATTTACACAGTTATATAAAATATATCCAAGTGCCCTCCGTCTTAGGAAATAAAACATGACAGTTGAAATTGAAATTCTCATCTATCATTTTCCGGTCCTAGTCCCTTTCCTCCATCTTGGAGGTTTATATTTTTCTCCCACTGTCATTCTTCTATAATACATTCATAGTGTACTTTCTGCAAGTTATTTCAATGAAAGAATCAGATATACTTTATGTACTAGGTACCTTTCATAGAAGTTACTCGAGTTTTTCTGATTATTTTAAATGCTTAACAAACTTTCTATTTAAATTATTATGTTTCTTCCTAAAGCATATTATTACCCCATATTTTGTCTTTATTTGCATATAAAGTTAGTTGTTTGACCTATTAGGTTTGCTTAAAATGAGGCCTTATCAGTGCTATCAGGTGTGAAATTCTGGTATTATAACTTGATAAGACTAACTTACAAACTTATTAAAAGATAAAGAGAAATATTATGGACACAGCCTGATCAGAATGTGTTTCCTGAATTTGTGCCTGTGTACTCAGGTAGGAGTAAAATCTAGTTCACATACCTGAATTGTATGTTTCTAGTTTCTGATAACATTTAGCATTTGTATTGCTTTACAGTTTACTAAGAAATTCCATGTAAATTAATTGCTTCTGGAATATATGTGTTTCATTAAATGTTTGAATACAATAATTAAATCTTCAATGTATGAAGTGTTGATAATATTCCAGATCTTATAGAAGAATTAATTAGTAGTTCAAAGTTGTTGTTTCATTTGTCCAAGATCACATAGCTGGTATGACAGCAAATCTGGGACTGCAGCGTGGATCTTAACTCCATATCCATGATCATTCTATATTTTATGAGAGATCAAAACAGACTCATTTTAGATATAAAAATCAGGGAATGCTAATAGCTCTTAAGGAGAGGATGAGAACAATTTCCCCAACAATGAATAAGAAGTGTTTTATTTCGGAGAGGATGAGAACAATTTCCCCAACAATGAATAAGAAGTGTTTTAATATGGTGAAATAATTATTCTGATATCAAATCAGCTGTGTTTAAGTCTTAAACAGGGCAGCAATTTATCTTGTGCACGTGTCTATTCCTCAGTAATTCCTTATGACTAGTTTGGTTTCCATTTGTTGCGTAAGTGTAAATTAGAGAAAGAGGTGGATAATTAAGGTATTCTGTTGGGTTTTCTCTTTTGGTATCTATTCACATATGTTGACCCAGTTTCCTTAATGCTGAGTTTTGAACCAACCTTGGCACTATTGACGTTTTTGAGCTGGACAGTTCTTTGTCATGAGGAGTTTGGGGATTAGGGAGATTTAAGGACCTTGTAATAGAGACACCTTTATTAATAAAGGCACCACAATTCTTAAGTCATAGTAGAAAATATGTCTGCCATATGCTTACAGAAGGAACAGAATAGCAAGTAAGAAACTCTTAAGAAAGAGGCAGTGGTTGCTTAGATTCTAAGAAATAGAAAAAGCTCTAAACTAAGCAAGACACAAATCTGGGTCTTTCTTCTTAGAACAGGGTAGGATGCAAATAAATAAATGGCTGTGAATTTCAGAAAGATACTTGATGTGAAGAAAGATAATTATTAATAACAGGCAGTTTTTAACTTAGAAATTAGGCTGTGTTCTAAAAGTTGTTTTGAGACTGAATGTCTTTGGTCTCAGTGAAATTTTTCCTCATTTATTCAACAAGTGTTTGAGTGCCATACATGGGCCAGACACTAGGGCTAGCATAACAAGCAAGATGACATGGTCCCTTTCTTCTTGAAGCTTAGAAAATTTTGTGGCATTTGTGAAATAAAAATATCAAATAAAGATTTATTTATGTGATTTTTTCCCCCATCACTCCCGTTCCCCCAGTTTAAGTTAGGGCAGAACTCTTGTCTGTTCTTACTTACCAGTATATCCCCAGCTTCTAGAACACCTGGTAGACATGCAAATATTTGTTAAATGAATAATTGATTAGTTGGAAAGAGACATTAAAAAAATTACATGATTAATTAGAATTGTGATAAGTGCTCCAAAGGGAATAATACAGGGTATCATATAATATAAAGCATGTAGCAATGGGTGTAATCTAGTCTAAAGCTAGGTTTGATTAGATGGAGCTTTAAATTGAGGCAGTGATTCTTCTTTTCCTCCAGCTTTATTGAGGTATAATTGACAAATAAAATTGTATATATTTAAAGTATATGTTGTGATGATTTGACATATGTTTACTTTGTGTGGTGATTACCACAATCAGGTTAATGAATACATCTGTCACCTCACATAGTTACCTTTTTTTGTGTGATGAGAAAGCTTAAAATCTGCTCTCCTAGCAAATTTCAAGTACATAACACAATATTACTAACTAGAGTCACCATGCTGTACATTAGCTCCCCAGGGCTTATTCATCTTATGCTCTTTGACTAGCATCTCCCCATCTCCACTACCCTCCAGCCCCTGGTAACCACCATTCTATTCTACTCTCTGTTTCTATAAGTTTGGCTTTTTCTTTTAGATTCCACATAAAAGTGAGATCATACTGCGTTTGTCTTTTTCTGTCTGACTAATTACACTTATAATGTCTTCTAGATTCATCTGTGTTGTTAGAAATGGCAGGATTTCCTTCTTTCTCATGGCCGAATAATATTCCATTGTCTATATGTATCATGTCTTTATCCACTCATTCATCCGTGAACACTTAAATTATTTGTGTCTTGGCTATTGTAAATAATGCTGCAGTAAACATGCAGGTGCATATATCTCTTTGAGATAGCAATTTCATTTACTTTGGTTATATACCCAGAAGTGGAATTGCTGGTAGTTCTCTATTTAACTTTTTGAGGAACCTTTACAGTGTTTACCATAGTGGCTACACCAATTTAAATTCCCACCAGCAATGCATGAGAGTTCCCTTTTCTTCACGTCCTTGTCAACACTTGTTATTTCTTGTGTTTTTTGATGACAGCCATCCCAACAGGTGTGAGGTGATATCCCATTGTGGTTTTTATTTGCATTTCCCTGATTAGTGATATTGAGCACCTTTTCATGTACCTTTTGACCTTTTGGATGTCTTTTTTGGAAAAATGTTTATTCAGTTCCTCTGCCCATTTTTTAGTCAGATTGTTTTTTGCTCTTGAGTTGTGTGAGTTCTTTATATATTTTGGATATTAACCCCTTATCAGATACATGATTTGCAAATATTTTCCATAGGTTGCCTTTTCATTTTGTTGATTATTTTCTTTGCCATGCAGAAGCTTTTTATTTTAATGTAATCCCACCACATGTTTATTTTTATTTTGTTGCCTGTGTTTTTGGTATCATATCCAAAAAAATCATTTCCAAGACCAATGTCAAGGAGCTTTTTCTCTTTGTTTTCTTCTAGTTTTACAGTTTCAGTGATTCTTAAAACCAAGATTTTAAGAATTTAAATTTAAGAACCAAGATTTTAAGAATGAGTAGGAGTTACCCAGACTTGTTTTGGGGATGGGAATGGGGATTGGAATGTATTGTAGGCTGAAGGAACAGCTTTGTGTGAATGCCTGAGGAGGGATACAATGTGGCATTTTTTAGGGTTTAAGACTTGGCAGGAGTGGGGGCTAGAGGGTAGCGTGGTACCAGATGACATATTGACTTTTCTTCTATTATGTAGTGAAATGCTGAACATTTGTAGTAAGAAACAATAGTATCATTACAATATTAGCAGTTAAAATAGGAAAAAACTTTTAAATGGTAATTTTAAAATATTTTGATTCTGATACTTGATGAAAACCTGTTTTAATTATTAGAAAGTGAGACATGTTCCATCTGTATACTAATGACCTCGAAGTCAGTGTTTCTACCTCCTGATGGTTTTGTTTAATTTATGCCCACATATCTGACTTAGCATATCCAAAAGTAAACTCCTTTTATATCTACCAATCGTATAAAACAAAACAAAACAAAAAAAACCACTTCATGGATTTCCTGTCTCAGTGAATGTTTATTCGCTCAATTTCTCAAGCCAGAAATCTTTACTCTTCTCACTCCCGCCTTAAAATTATGAAACTGTGTCACCATTTAATTATTATTTCCATTTAACTGTATTATATCACTCAAAGCCATCCTCCTTCTCTTAGGTAAACTTCTATTGCCTAAATTTATGTTCTGGTTTTTTTCTCTGCTGTATTTCTGCAAGTTTTCTAACCATTCTATCTTTATTCTTTTCCCATTTTAGTCTCTGCCACTTGCTGCTTGAGTGATCTTTTCTGAATGCAAAGCTAATCCTGTCTCTCAACTACGTAAAGGCCTACCATGGCTCATTCTGGCTTTCAGGGTAAAAATTAACTATTTGGCAAGACAATCTAGGCTCTTCAGGATCCATGTGGTGTACATCTCTCCATTCTTTTATATTCCCTTTCTTCACATCACATTCTTTATTTTTGCCATACTTTTTCAATTTCTAGACATGAGTGTTTAAATTTAATTTAATTAAAACTAAATAAAATTTTTAAATCAGTCCCTCTCTTCCTATATTGAACAGCACAGATACAGAACCTTTCTGTCATTACACAAAGTTCTGTTGGATGGTGCTATTCTTCAGCATATTAAGCCCTCTTTCCCCTATGTTTTTATGCGTGCTGCTCTCCTTTTCTAAATGTGTAATGTATTCTTCCTTGTTTTGCCTAACTCATTCTTCCATTAAGACTCAGTTTGGGTGTCATCATTTCTGGAAAATCTTCCCTGACACCATGTTTTCTTGACTCCTCCAACCTGAAAGTCTGAATTCTTGCCTTTTGCCTTAATATGTATTGCATTTAAATTCAAGAGTCAGTGTTTAATAGCAAGATTCAAGCAGATACAGAGTATTGAAATTTTGTATAAGTTACAATTTTCTTTGGTATAGTTTTATATTGAGTGTGGTGCATGGTTTTACCATCATGGAAATAAAGATATATTTAAATGGGTTTAATATCTGTACTTACTGAAAAAGCACTTCATTAAATAATTGTGACCTTAAGAAAAGACAATTTATATGTTATGTAGGTCACTGTTGTCAGATTTGCTACTTGAATGATAATTGCATACATTTAATCAGATTTTAAAACATAGAATTGAATCTAGCAACTTAAGAATCTGTCGGAAGGTAAATTAACAGTAAAAAAGCATTGTATCAGATACATTTTCATTATAAAAATATAGTATTAAATTTGTAGCCATCAGGTCAACTTTAATAATTAGCATTACAATAAGTGGAGTAGGGAATGCAGAAAGCCTTAGTATGGTACCTACCCTCAAGTTTATAGTATGGTTATTTATCATCAGCAAGTTTTACCTCTGCTCTATTTTAGTTACCCACTACTCCCTGTATCTCACCATCACTTGATATGCTTCACTTCTGTAAGCTTAAATTCAGATATACTTCTTTTTAACTAGGAGGTAGAGAGATTAGATTCAGCATAAGTTTAGGCCTTCAGAAATGGTATTAATGGGCCAAAAAGAACATAAGAAAGGAAAATGTGATTTTTTTGTTGTTGTTGAGGAAGACTTCAAGTTTGCCCAGGGCTAGTCTTTTGTCCTGGGAAAGAGACAAAGACACATTCTTCTTCTTGTCTATTTGTAATAGATTTGGTGACTGTATTTTCCAAACCCAAGATCTAGATGCATCTTCTAAAAAGAGGTGGGTTTTTTAGTTTGGTTTTTATTTGGTTTGGGGTTGGTTAACCTATCCAGCAATATGAAGTTATCATGGGATTGGTTTAGATGCTAAATACTAGAATGCCACTTTATGGCTTATGGAAACAATAGAGATAATTCTGATTTCAAATATTCAAATTTGAAAGGTGTAATTACCAGAACCCTAGTTTTTTGAACTCAGTTGAATTAAGCTACACTTGGAGTTGGAAAGACTTCATTGATATAGTATAGATACTTAAATTGTCTGGTAAGATATGTGCAGCAGGCATTTAAAGACAAACAGATATTAATGAAGAATGGTTCAATTAGGAGTACTTTCTTAGGAGACCTAGGTTTTGAGTTAGGCAAAAGAAGGGATAAAGAAGAACAAGGAGTAGAGGCCTGTAAAGGCAAAGAAAAAGGAATGAACAGAATATTTTTGAAATAGAGTTGAAACAGGATAAGAACACCTCCCTAGAGTAGAGGATTAACTAGTGGTGAAAGGTTTGGCTGAGTAAAGTAGAGTAAGCTTAAATAAATCATTAATCTTTCATTTTTTAAAATAGTATTTTTTCTAGTTTTTCTTTAATTTCTGCCTATACATATAGAAGTTGATTTCACCTATCAGGGAAGGGAGTAGGGTCATCGGATGAAATCTATAAAGTCTCATATACATATGAATATATCACATTGTCCTTATATTTGCCTTCTCTTCCATTTAGTCTCAAAAGCTTTTTTTTTTTAAGACAGTTTTTCTATGTGAAAGCTTTTGCTTTTAAATCATTGTTTTACCCCTGTACAAAAGGCTCTTTATTTTAGAGGATCATAGGATTTTTAGTATGCCATGAGCATGCGGAAAGCTAAGTTACCTTTCCACATTCACTGATGATTTTGACAGCTAATTTTCAGTCTTGCATCTTTACCCTAAACCCTGACATCATTTGTAGTTGACTTTATTGTTACGGATAACCCATCAAGGTGTCTAGCCTGACAGTTGATTTAGTTCTCAATAATTAGTGAGGATCAAGGCTGCCCCTGCCCCAAAGAGAGAAGTCCAAGGCCTCCTGCCCTACGTACTGACCTATAACATCCTCTGGGAAGCTTAGGACATCCTGACCTGATCTGACCTGATTTCTCTCCAAAGTTATAGGACCCCAGTAACCAGACCCCACCTACACTGATACCATTTTAACGATTTTTTTCATGATCTTTCCTTTGTCTTGTAAAGAAATAACTCACATACCTATGCCTTATAAATTTAGCTCCAACCCTCAACACATTGCAGCTCTTACTGCCCATGGGTCCTGTCCCCATGCCTGCAGCTCTCACTGCCCATGGATCCTGTCCCCAAGCTGCAGCTCTTACTGCCCATGGGTCCTGTCTCTATGCTACTCCATGCTGTTGTCTGAGTAGAAGAGCACTACTGCCAGACCCTCGGTGTCCAAGAAATCTTTCTTTCGACTCCTCGACTCACTGAACCCACATCAATAATGACTTTCACTTTTCTCTGCTTCAGAAACCATCTCTTATGCCATATTTACAAGAAAAATTTTGGTGAAGTTTATTAAGGTATAATTTACAAAGTATAGGTCTATGAGTTCTGACATACAAGCAGTTGGATAACCAGCTTCTCAACAATAAGATATAGAACAGGAGGCCTGCCTGGTGGTGCAGCGGTTAAGTGCACGTGTTCTGCTTCGGTGGCCCGGAGTTCGCTGGTTCTGATCCTGAGTGCGGGCATGGCACCGCTTGGCACCCCATGCTGTGGTAGGTGTCCCACATATAAAGTAGAGGAAGGTGGGCATGGATGTGAGCTGAGGGCCAGTCTTCCTCAGCAAAAAGAGGGGGATTGACAGCAGATGTTAGCTCAGGGCTAATCTTCCTCAAAAAAAAAAAAAGATATAGAACAGTTCTGTCATCCCTAAAAGTTCTTTTGTGCTCCTTGATAGTTATCTCCTTACCTACACCCAGGCACTAACAACCATTGATCTGTTTTTTGATCCTGTAGTTTTGCTTTTTCCCTCATGTCATATAAGTGGAATCATACAGTATGTACTTTTAAGTCTGGCTTGCTTCACTATACAATATGCATTTGGAATATATCCATGTTGTTGCATGTATCAGTAATTTGTTCCTTTTGCTGTGTGGTATTCTGTTGTCCCATGGTTGGTTTATCCATTCAACTGTTGAAGGACGTTGGGTTGTTTTGAATTTTGGGTAATTGTGAATGAAACTCTAAACACTTGTGTACAGGTTTTTGTATAACTATAGTTTTCATTTATGTTGGATAAATATCTAGGAGTAGGATTGTTGCATCATGTGGTAGTGTGTGTTTAACTTATTGGAAATTGTCATACTGTTTTCCAAAGTTGTTGTCCATTTGGCATTCCTAGCAGCTAATTTATGAGAAATTCAGTTGCTGTGCATCCTTACCAGCATGTGGTATTAGCATTTTCTTTTTAGCCATTCTAATAGGTGTGTAGTGATGTTTCATTGGGATGTTAATTTGCATATCAATGATAAATGATCTTGAACACCTTTTCATGTGCTTATTTGCCATCCTTCTTTTTTTGGTGATGTATCTATTCAAATCTTTCCCTCATTTCTTTGAATTTGTCACAATTTATGGAGATTTTTAATGCAGCCCTGTTTGTAATAACAAAAAAAGTGAGAAGTCACACAGCTCTAAATAGAGAAAAGGATAAACTGTATTTATATGCATGAACTCTATGTTATAGTCAAACTGAATGGACTAGGAATTTTGGTCTTTGATAAGGGTGATCTAAGTAATCTAGATCAGTCTTTCTGCTGAAAACAATGAAAAATCCTGAATTTAAGAAATAATTAAAAAGAACTGAAAAGACAGTTGGGAATACCCAAGCTAATGTTAGAAGTACGTAAAAAATAGGTGGTAAAAAGCTGCTTAAGCCTGACGTCGTTTGTTAATAACATATATTTGTGCTTTTCTGGCTGACTAGGCAAGAGGATCAGAATTCAAGCCCTAGGCCTTGTCCAGGGTAAAGATTCTATACAAGATCTTCTCCACAGTAAGCTGGGACTTCAGAAGGCCATGCCTTCAAGGTAAAGCAACCAGACCCAATCATCCTTCCTCCGTGCAGTCCTGGGAGGTTGCCTGATGATCAGAACAGGAAAAGGAAACAAATAAAGGGAGCAAAATATCTGAGATTGAATTTGTTACACACCGGCCCTCTAGCAGATCCGTAACTTGAGTCAATCAAGGAACCTCAGGCCATGAAATTGGTTTGAAGTGTTTCTATGGTCTGAATGTTTGCATCTCCCCAAAATTGGTATGTTGAAAACCTAATGCCCAGAGTGATGGTATTAGGAGGTAGTGCCTTCAGGAGGATGATTAGGTCATGAGAGTGGAGCCCTCATGAATGGGATTAGTACCCTTATAAAAGAGGCCCAGAGAGCTAACTCTCCCTTCCATTAAGTGAGGACACAGGGAGAAGTTGGCATTCTATAACTCAGAAGAAAACCTTCACCAGAATCTGACCATGCTGGCACCTAATCTTGGCCTTCCAGCCTCTAGAACTCTTCCTCTTAATGTTTGTTGTTTATAAGCCACCCTCTCTCTGGTATTTTGTTATAACAGCCCAAATGGACTAAGACAAGTGTGTATTAGTTTCCTATTGCTGTTGTAATGAACTAACAACACAGATTTAGTGGTTTAAGACAATGTTAATTTGTTATCTTACAGTTCTAGAGGTCAGAAGTCTGAAATGAGCCTCAGTGGGCTAAAATCAAGTTGTTGGCAGGGCTGTGTTCCAGTATGAAGGCTTAGGGGAGAATTCATTTTCTTGCATTCCCTGACTTTTGGAGGCTGCCAGCATTCCATGGTTTGTGGACATCTTCCATCTTCAAAGCCAGCAATGACCAGTTGAGTCTTTCTCAAGATACCATCTCTTGTTCTGACTCTTCTGTCTCTCTCTCCCCAATTTAAAGATCCTTGTGATTGTTTTGGGTCCACTAGGATAATCTTATTTTAAAGTTAACTGATTAGCAACCTTAATTCCTTCTTGCCATGTAACATAATTTATTCATGGGTACTAGATATTACAACATGGACCTCTCTGTGGGGCCATTTGTTATTCTGTCTGCCACAAGATGATTTCTAACTGATAGTGCCCTTAGGTGCCTTCTGGAAGCAAATAATAAGCATTTCTGGGAGAGAACACATCCATCCTAAGCCTTAGGGAATTTTTAATCTTTTGAGGGCAGAAGCTAGTAAGTACTGAACAAAGAAACAAGGCAAGATGAGCAAGAACCATCAGACAGCAGAACAGACCCATACAATGTAAGATATTGGAATTGTCAGATAACTGATTTTTAAAATGACTACTTACCATATTTAAAGAAATGACAGACCTAAATATCTACAAGGAGTGGGGAGCTATTAAAAAGATGGTAAATATTTGACAAAGAACATAAAACTTGTATAAATAAAATTACTATTACTAAAATTAACAAGCTTGAGGATGAACTTCCAACTCTGACCATGAGAAAGTTAAGAGACTTTGGGCTTATCCTGAGTTGTAGACAGCTAGGAAACTGGACTGTATATTTAAAAGAAATTTTAGTTATTGGAAAAGAGGCAGCACAAGACTGTGGTCCCTGAGAAAAAGGAAACTAATGATATAGGCTCTATATTCACGGCAACTTTTTGCCTGGAGGTAATTTCCGGACTGTAGCATTGGCAGGATGGACCCAAAAAAAGCCCAGTAGTCTTACTGACTTGGGAAGACAGAGATCAGTATTCAGGGTGTTTTAAGTGTCTGGAATTTGTGGCAGCATAGTACCAGAGAGGGGGGAGCTACAGCGAGAAAGAGCACAAGAAACCAGCTTCGTGTGTGCCCTTGAATGTTTGGCTGAAAATCAGTCCATGCATATGTAGGGTGATATTCCACAAGGCCTGATAAATAACTCCTTTAGAAAAGACAGTTACTTGAGCTATAATCCAGACAGTTTTCAGAACTCATACATGGCTAGGACTCATTCAGGTTCCCACCAACTAGTGTAAGAGCAGTCAGGGATTACAAGATTCAGTGGACATCCAAGAAAGCTACCTTAGTAGTGGAAAGGCTTTTCTGCGTCTGCCCTAAAAACCTTTTTTAAAATCTTCAAAATGATCTTCAGGTAACTTAACTTCCTGAATAAACTAAGTATGACACTCTTTAAAGGAAAAAAGTGTTCAGCACTCACAATGTAAAATTTATAATGTCTGGCATCCAAATAAAATTACTAGACATGCAGAAAAGCAAGAAAATGTAGCTCATAATCAGGAGAAGTATCAGTCAATAGAATTAGAACCAGAGATAATAGACTTAGGAGATAAGGATGTTAAAACTGCTATTAAAAATTTCTCAGTATACTCAGAGACTAAAAGAATAACATGAACATCTTAAAGAGGGAAATAGAGAATATAGAAAGGAAACAAATGGTTCATCAGATGGTGCTGGATCAAATAGATATCATTATAGAAAAAAATTAACATCAACCCTAACACACTATTCAGAAAAAATAATCAAAATGGGCCGTAGATCTAAATGTAAAACTTAAGTCTCTAAAGCTTCTAAGAGAAAACCTTTGGAGCCTTGGGGTAGAAAAAAGTTTCTTAAAGCACAAAAACAACCACCATAAATGAAAAAAAAATGAAGACATTGATCTTCATCAAAATTAGCTTATGTTTTTTGAAAGATACTGTTAAGAAAACAAAAAGGCAGGACACAGACTGGGAGGAAATATTCACAACATATATATCATATAAAAGAATTGTATACAGAATATATTTAAAAATAAACCAGAAAAGCTCTTACCACTCAATGATAAGAGGTCAAACGGGCTGGCCCCATGGCCGAGTGGATAAGTTTGTGCACTCCACTTTGGTACCCGGGAGTTTGCTCATTCAGATCCTGGGCACAGACCTATACACTGCCCATCAAGCCCTGCTGTGGCGGCATCCCACATAGAGGAACTAGAATGACCTACAACTAGGATATACAACTATGTACTGAGGTTTTGGGGAGAAAAAAAAAAGAGGTTAAACAACCTAATTAAGAATTGTACAAAAGATTTGAATAGACAGAGATATATATATATATATATATATATATATATATATATATATACATATTTATATATATAACAGACAGTGAGCACAGGAAAAAATGATCAGCATCACTAATCATCAGGGAAATGCATATTAAGACCACATGAGATATGATAACATCAGAAAGGTTTTTTAGCTATTAGAATGGTTAAAAAGAAAAAAGAAAAGGTAAACAAAAGAAACACACACAATTAATTGACCATACCAAGTCATGTTTGGGGTGTGAAGCCACTATACCTTTCGTACATGGCTGGCAAGAATGTAAAAATGATAGAGTAACTTTTGAAAACAGTTTAATTTCTTAAAAAGCTAAATTTAAACCTACCATAAAACCCAGCCATTTCACTGTTAATTATTTACACAAGAAAACTCAAAACATATATCCACCATCTGTTTTTTTTTTTTTGAGAAAGATTAGCCCTGAGCTAACTGCTGCCAGTCCTCCTCTTTTTGCTGAGGAAGACTGGCCCTGAGCTAACATCCATGCCCATCTTCCTCTACTTTATATGTTGGATGCATACCACAGCATGGTGTGCCAAGCGGTGCCATGTCCACACCTGGGATCCAAACCAGCGAACCCTTGGCCGCCAAAGCAGAACGTGCGAACTTAATCACTGTGCCACTGGGCTGGCCCCTCCACCAACATCTAAATGGATAAAAAATTGTAGTGTATCCATACAATGAAATATACTGGGAAATAAAATGACAAAGTAATGATACAAGCAACAGTATAGATGAATCTCAGAATCATTCTTCTGAGTGAAAAAGGTCAGGGAAAAACGAAAACAAATTGTGTACTGTAAGATTCTATTTTAGTGAAATTCTAGAAAATGTAAACTAATTGAGAGAGACCAGAAGTATATTAGTGTTTGCCTAGAGTTGTGAGTGGAGGAAGAGATGAATTAAAAACGAGTGTGTGTGTCAGGGGGTTCCAGCCTGGTGGTACAGTGGTTAAGTTTACACGTTCTCCTTCGTTGGCCTGGAGTTTGCCAGTTCAGATCCTGGGTACGCACTGCTTGTCAAGCCATGCTGTGGCAGGCATCCCACATAAAATAGAGGAAGGTGGGCACAGATGTTAGTACAGTGCCAGTCTTCCTCAGCAAAAAGAGGAGGATTGGCAGCAGATGTTAGCTCAGGGCTAGTCTTCCTCAAAAAAAAAAAATGAGTGTGAGGATACTTTGGGAGTGTTGGAAATGTTTGTTACCTTGATTGTGCTATTGGTTTTATGGGTATATGCATATGTCACAACTCTCCAAATTGTATATTTTAAACTTGTATAATTTCTTAACTGCAAACTGGGCAGTGCAAAAGAAAAGGTAAGTGAATTTGAAAAAGAGAACAGAAATTACCCCAAATGAAAAACAGATAGAAAAAAAACTGAGGAAAAAAGTGAACAGAGCCTCAGTGAGTTGGAAATCTATTAAAAGGGTAGGCTATCCCCATATATTTGGAAATTAAGAAATATGCTTCTAAAAACCCTGAATCCAAAAAGAAGTCATAATGGAAATTAGGAAATATTTTGACTGAATGATAAATAAATATGACGTCAAAAGTTGTTGAATGCAGCTTAAAAGAGTATTTAGATGGAAATTGATAGCTTTAAATGCATATGTTAGAAAAGAAGAAAGGCTCAAAGTTAATGAGCTAAACGTCCATTTCAAGAAGTTAAAATAAGAGCAAAATAAACTCAGAATAGCGGGCAAGAAGAAATAAAAGCAGAAGCAGAAATTAATAGATAAGAAAACAAACATAAAATAGAGAAAATCAAGGAATCAAAAAAAATTCTTTTTAAATGTGAAAAAAAGAGAGAGAGAAACTTCTAATGTGGTTGATTGAGGGAAAAAAGAAAACGTAAATAACCAAAGTGAGGAATGAAAAGCAAAAAGGACATGGCTGCTGATGTGGTTGACATTAGATAGATAAAAGCATTTTATGCAAATAAATTAGAAAATATAGTTTAAATGGGTGAGTTCCTGGGAAACTATAACATAAGAAATTAAGTAGTTCTATGACAGTTAAATAAGTTTGATCAGTAATAAAACTTTAGAATCAACTTTATTCCCAGTTGGCATCCTGGCATGTTCTACTAAATATTCAAGCAAGGCTTACTAAATTTTCTAATTTTTTTCCCAGAGAGTAGAAAAAGAAAACAATTCCACTCATTTTATGAGGGTAGCATAACATTTATATCAAAACTTGACAAAGGAAATTTGCAGACCAGTCTCAGTGTTGAACATAGATGCAGAAATTTTAAAGATACCAT
This sequence comes from Equus caballus, assembly GCF_041296265.1. Lineage (NCBI taxonomy): Eukaryota > Metazoa > Chordata > Mammalia > Perissodactyla > Equidae > Equus > Equus caballus. The sequence continues at coordinate 111,605,816 of NC_091686.1, forward strand.
CAGGACAGGTAAACCCAGCAAGAAAACTTCATGATAATGTTGGGTTTTCCCAGGAATGGAAGACGATCGGTTTAACCTTGGGTGTAATTCACCATATTAAGATTTAAGAAAGAAAAATGACATGGTCATTTCAATAGATTCAAAATAAATTTGATAAAATTCAATATCCATTCGTGGTAGGCAAAACTCCCTAGTAAGCTAGATATATAAGGAACTTCCTTAATGCGATAAGTGGTATTTATTTTTTAAAATATAGCAGACATTATATTTAATGATGAAACTTTGAATGCTTTCCCATTTAGATTGGGTGTAAGTCAAGGATGTCCACTATCATCACTAATTTTCAACATCATAATGGAAGTCCTAGCCAAGGCAGTAAGGCAAGAACAGGAAAAAAGAAAGCAATAAGGATTGGAAAGGAAGAAAAAAACCCAAACTGCCATTATCTGTAGATGATATATTTATGTATATAGAGAATTTCCAGATAAATTATTATAATTAGAGAGTTTAGCAATTGACTGCTAGATATAAAGTCAAGATACAAACATCAATTGTGTTTCTATAAACCTACAAGAAACAAAACTTTGAAGTAAAGATACCATTTACAGTAACACCAACAGTATCCACTATGAATAAATCTTAACGGGCTATATGTAAGACCTTGGTGTTACCTATTGAGGAGTTGAGAAACCTAATGGAACAAAAAGTATAAGTCCGTGTTTGCTCTCTTCTTTTCAGGCTTTAATCTAGAAAATGTGCGTTGTTTAAATTTGGTAGGCTTATATAAAGGAAAGGCTATACATTTTGACTCATATTCCACAGAATAACATCCTAAAATAATTACTTGTAATAATATTTTAGGAGCACATTGATCACAGCAAAAGAGAATTAGATTATCTTAGTAATAGAAAGAGAGTTTGGGCTCATTCAATCTGAGACTTTACCCAGTATGAAAATCTTTTCTGTAGCATTCTTGAAAGCACTCTTTTTGGTGGTAGTTCATTCACTTTTCTGCCTGAAATTTCCACTCATGGAAACTAGTACTAAATCATTTCAGGAAGATTTTATTAAGTACATATGTACCCAGTACCACGATAACCACCTTATTTTGTTAAATCTAAGACATCATCAGTTTGTAAGATGCATCATTTCTTCTTCTACTAAATGAAAAAATGTTGCTACTTTTTTACTATGGCACACTATTGACTTTAATATGTATCTTGATTTCAGAGATGTTAAAATTTTTTTTAAGCATATTATGATTTTCTTTTTTTCATTCCTTTTTTTTTTTTTTTTGGTGAGGAAGCTTAGCCCTAAGCTAACATCCACCACCAATCTCCTCTTTTTGCTGAGGAAGATTGGCCCTGAGCTAACATCCATGCACATCTTCCTCTATTTTATACGTTGCATGCCTGCCACAGCATGGCTTGATAAGCGGTGATGGGTCCACACTCGGGATCTGAACCTTCGAAACCCAGGCCACCGAAGCAGAGCACGTGAACTTACCACTACACCATTAGGCCAGCCCCTGAAATACTTTTCTAGAAGTATTTCTACTATTTCACAAAAAAAATACCACTATCATTTTTCAGGTCTGTCATGCTACATTTGTTTTATTTTCATCCCTAATTTAAGCATCCTTAAATTAATTTTTCTTGGTTTCCCCCTTATTTTGCTATCCTGGGTATTTTCCTTTGGATGCCTTGTAGTTTATTAATAAACTACTTAAAATTGAATATGATGCAGACTTCAAAATGAAAATTGTAAAATCTTAAAATTAGTATATCCAGAAAGTAGAACACTCCATAAATTCAGGAAGTAGAGTTTTATTAACTTAAGATTTTCAGTAATTTTTTCCGTTAAAACAAGGAAGTCCATAGCCATGAACAAATTGTTGTGTTTTAATTTTTACAAGTAGGTCTAAATGTTATACTGTATACTTTTCGCAGCAAGACTTTCTCCCCATTAACACTCATTTATTCATTTTTCTAGTTGAGGGTAAAGATGATACTTTTTTTTAAGTTAACATTTTTTGTAATGAATATAAACAGGGTTGTAATACAAATCTTTTCTAATTATTCTTTCCTTCTCTACCAAATGATTACAGAAGAAATCTGCCCATAATATTTTGACCTGGGAATATTTCTAAATGACAGAGGTGTATGCTTGTGTTAGTACTGAATATTTACATTCGACTATTTTAATTTCTTTACAATGGTGTAATTTCTGATAGTCAGTACATGTGTACTCTGTGTATATTGACACCTCAAAGTATGTTAAATTTATAATTTTCTGATTCATATAGAGTTCCTGGTTTTTGATTATTGTAAAATTAAGCTTTTCTAGTGGTTAATATACTCTTCTCTTTTTAATAACACAGGTTTTGAGAGTATTTTAGAAGGGCTTTATGGACCACGGCTACGAAGAGACCTCAGTTTATTTGAAGGTAATGTTTTTTTAAAATTTTAACAAATGTAAAATGTTAATTTACATTTAACAAATTTAAATTTGTTAATTTAACAAATGAAAAATGGTTGTTCTACACTAACTTTATATTAAACATGAATTTGTGATCTTGTTTAATTAGAAAATATTTTTAAATGAATAAATAAAATCCAAATATTATTCCTGTTATTATGTAATGTTATCATAGTCTTTAAAATAAATTTTAGTAGACTTATCAAAGTTGAAAATGAAGCTTGTTTTTGGCTCAATGGTGAAGTTTGATTCTTGTTATTTTATACCTTACGTGTCTTGACTTAAAAAATGAGGATTTAAAGAGGTTTGATTAAATGAGTATCTCCTCTTGCTCATGATACAGTTTCTCACATTGTCACTCTGAGAAATCCCACCATCTGCGTTCAGAGTTTTATATCTATGTATAATACTGTTATTTGTTATAACTTCCTCTTCTAAACGCTCTAGCATAAATCTTGGTGGAAGATTTTGATCTATGATATAATTGCTGTGATACCATAGTTTAGTTTTATTGCTTGCTTGGAAATGTAGAGCACTAAGAGAGAACATTTTTGTAGACATCTAACATTTTATAGTACAGTTCATTAACAAAATGGGTAGCGTTAGTATGGATTTTCTGCTTTCATTTCGATTGAATTATTTCTGAATCTTGTATCTGGTCAGTTTTAATGTGCTAACTCTGTTACCTTCTGTTCTACTCTGATACCTTCCATTCTGCTGAGACCCAAGGTGTCTCTAAAGGTCCTTCTCTCTTCTCTAAAATAAGTCTTTTGAGTTGAGGGAGTGGTAGTGATGGTGGGACTAGTCAGAAGTTTTCTACTCATTCTTTATTAATGTTGAGCAGGATAGGTGAGTTATAAATCATAGAGCTGAAAGTATCTGTGAAAGATCATTTGTCCCAGCCATCCGTCTTCAATCAGATAAATGATATCCATGTAGAACATGACTTTAAGGAGACTCCAAATGTGCCTGTTCTAGTGTTTTATCATTCTTATGGCTAAGATTTTTTTTCTGTATCATCTCTTTAATCATTAATCATTTCTCAGTTACCATAGTTTAATACTGAAGTAAATATTTTTACTTGATATATTTATAAGCAATACTGGCTGATTGTAGTTTCACCAATTTATCTGAGCTTACAAATGAACAAAGGAAGAATCTAAAGAAACAAGAATTTAGCCTATGCTTTATTTTTCTTCAGCCTTGCATTCTTAACCAGCTGTCCTCATTCATACCTGAAGTCAGCATTATACTAACTGCCTTCTCATAACCCGAGTTGCAATTTGTGACTCGACCTCTTGCTTCTCCTACTTTCATTTATTTATTTATATAGTTATATATGTATGTATGCATATATTTATGTTCCTTCAGAAATTAGTTGTTTTTATACAAAGGGTAGAATGTTCTAAGGAAATAAATGCTTGTATTTTATTTTTAGACTAGTATACAAGTAACGCATGTTCATTTTAGGAAATTAAAAACTACAGATAAGCCAGAAAGAAAAAAATTACCCCTGGTCCCATGACCCACAGATAACTGCTGTTAACGTTTTTATATAAATGGAAAATGTATGTTTGTATGTATTTATTCTATTATTAAAGTAGTGTTTACAGTAAGTACAGTATAGTTTTTGTGCCTCCTTTGTGTTTGTTCACTAGTGTATTGTTTGGGTATATGAAGTTCTAGATCATCATTCTTAATGGCTGCACAGTATTTCATGGTGGATCTATTATAATTAATTTAATTAATTAAATACTTCATTGCTATATATCTTATTCCATTTATTCCTTTAATTCAGGTAGATCTTGTACTTTATGTCCTCTTTTGTACTTTTTTTGGGTGGCGGAAGTTATAAAATTAGCTAAGCTTTGGAACTTTTTCTCAAATGTAGGCACATATTTACTTCATTGATCTTTTTTACTCTGAATTTTTTCACTTTTATCCAGGTTTCTTAGGTAAATTCTTTCACCTTTTTCCTGTTTTTTTTTAATTAAAGCAGCTTCTTATCAAAGTTGTAGGCTTAAGAATGATGATCTTATAATAATAAATCTGTATTTGTGCAAGGATGAAGACAGCCATACGCTTTGAAAGAAAATTAAACCGGGGCAATCAATGTGTAGAGCCTTTTGAAAAGGCACGTAGAAGCTATCCATTATAGACATCTCCAGTTTCTTTCTCATCCTCTTCTAAATGAGTCTCCTTTCTTTGTCGTTACCGTTGTTAAAAGTGGTGTGATAGATAGATGCTAGGACTACAAATGTAATTATTTTTCCCTATACAAATCTGTGTATAAGAATCAAATGGATTAGTCTATGTTTTTAGATAAATCATTGGAAAACTGAACCCTTTTATTCACCAAAACTCAGGAACCAAATAAATTGGATAGCAAAGGATTCTTGTATATTACTCTAAATTATTTTTTATTATAAAATTAAATGCATAGTATTTTAGCTACATTTATGTTAAATAGACTTGTTTCAGTTTGCAAAACTGCTGCTGTTTCTGTGGAAAAAGACATTCTCACTTTCATCCTGCTACTCTGAAAATCAAATTTGGTACACAGTGTGTTTTTAAATTTAAGACTTTGTGTCGTATATGTCAGTGTTTTGAGAGGTTTGTATTTTAGTTCTTGAATTTGATTCAGAACCACCTCCAGATTGAGTGGTTTTGAAAGAAGCTTGTGAGTGCTGCTAATTTTCAATTTGTTGGAAACAAAACAAGTCAAAAACAAAAAAAAAAGTCCTAGCTTTTTGTCTTCTTTGGTCTGTTCTCAGGAGCTTTTGTCCTTTTGAGGAAACTGTTATTTCTTTTTGGAGTGAAGTCCAGAGAAGCTTTGAATGTCATAAACTTTGAATTTTTATGTATTCCTAGAAAAGTTCCCCATACTGTATGCATGCCTCTGTTGCTTCTCCATCTCCTCAAAACTCACTTTTCCTGCTATCATGGGACTTTTGAGCAAAAAGTCGCTCTTCTTTTCCACTTTAGTCATTCTTTCCTCATGTCTTATATTGGTAAGCCAATTTCTTTCATCCATTGGATCATCTGATTTACTTACCCTGACTGTATCAGAGTTCTGCAAGCTGTAGCATATGGGCCAAATCTAGCTCGTTGACTGTTTTTGAATGGCCTGTGAGCTAAGAATGGTTTTTACACTTTTAAATAGTTGGGAAAAATCAAAAGAAGATTAATATTTCGTGGTATATGAAAATTACATGAAGTTCAAATTTAATTGGTTAATAAAGTTTTATTGGAAACAGCCCCTCATTTGTTGATATATTGTCTATGGCTGCTTTTGTATTACAGCAGTAGAGTTGAATGGTTGTGACAGAGACCGCATGGTCTGCAGAACCTGAAATATTTACTGTCTGGCTGTTTGCAGAAAAGATTTGGTGATCCCTGACTGAAATTTAATACTTTTGGCTTAATATGCTTTTTTCAACTGTTAACATTATGATGATGGAGACAACAAAACTACTTTTTAATTAGATTTATTGGATGAAATGTTTTGAATGCTTATTTTGTGTTAGGTACTGTGGTTAGCAATGAGGAAAGAAAAATGACTAAGTAGGATCTCTTCCTACTAGGAACTCACGGCCTAGGATTAACTCGGAAGTCTAGTTTTCTAATATGAATTCATGATTATTTATATTAAAACGAGAGAATCTAGTACTATTTTAGAGTTAGTTATGTAAAAAGTATATTAGCTCCTATCAGTGTGTACACAAATACATATCCAAGTCTATTCATCATGGTGTTTATAATACCAAGATTAGAGAAACAGGCTGAATATCCAGCAATAGGACACTGATTAAATAAATTATGGATTATGTTTATCTATTAAAAATTGATTTAGAAGTATATTTGAGAATGGAAAATATTTGTGATAAATAAGCATGTATGTAATATCCTAAATTTTTTAAATGAATAGTATGTTTTAGAGCAGTTTTAAATTTACAGAAAAATGGAGTAGAAAGTGCAGAGAGTTCCCATATACCCCATCTTTCTCCCTCCTTTAGGTTCCCCTATGTTAACATCTTTGGTGGTTGTGGTACATTTGCTACAATTGATGAACCAATATTGATACATTATTAACTAAAGCCCATAGTTTACGTTAGGGTCACTGTGTGTTGTGCAGTTATATGGGTTTTGCCAAATGCACAGTGTCATGTGTCTGCCATTACAGTATCGTACTCAATAGCTTTACTGCCCTAAAAATCCCCTGTATTCCACCTTTTCACCCTTCTCCCATATCTCCAACCCATGTCAAACACTGATCTTTTTACCATCTCTGTAGTTGTTTCTTTTCTAGAATGTCATATAATTGGAACCATACAGTGTGTAGCTTTTTTAGACTCACTTCTTTCACTGAGCAGTATGCATTTAAAGTTCCTTTAAGTCTTTTCATGGCTTCACAGCTCACTTCTTTTTATTTTTGAATAATACTGCCTTGTATGTATGTACCACTGTTTGCTTATCCATTTACCTATTTGAAAGACACCTAGGTCACTTCCCAGTTTTGACAATTATGAATAGAACTGGTATAAACATTTGTGTGCAAGTTTTTGCATGGACATAAATTTTCAACTCATTTGGGTAAATACCTAGGAGCAATTATATGGAAGGACTGTGTTTAGCTTTGTAAGAAACTGCCAGACTGTTTTCACAAGTGGCTGTACTACAGTAGTCTCCCCTTATCCATGGGGGCTACATTCTAAGACCCTCAGTGGATGCCTGAAACTGCGGATAGTACCAAGCCCTATCTGTACTGTGTTTTTTCCTATACATACCTCTGATAAAGTTTAACTTATAAATTAGTGAGAGACTAACAATTACTAATAAAATAGAAAAGTTATAACAATATACTGTAATAAAAGTTACGTGAATGTGGTCTCTCTCAAAATATCTTATTGTGCTTTTCTCACCCTTCTTGGGATGATGTGAGGTGATAAAATGCCTATGTGATGAGATGAAGTGAAGTGAATGACTATTGTGACGTAATGTTAGGCTACTATTAACTTTCTGACAATATGTCATGAGGAGGATCATCTGCCTCTGGACACGGTTGACCACAGGTAAATGAAACTATGGAAAGTGAAATCACAGATAAGGGGGGATTACTGTATTTTGCATTTCCACCAGCAGTTTATTTAAGTTCCTGTTGCTTCACAACCTCACCAGCTTTCGATGTGGTCAGTGTTTTGGACTTTAACCATTCTAATAGGTATTTAGTGGTATCTCATTGTCTTAATTTGCAGTTCTTTAATAACATATGATATTGAACATCTTTTCATATGCTTATTTGCTATCTGCAAATCTTCTTGGGTGAGGTGTCTGTTGAGGCAGGTTTTGGTATTTGGGTAATGATGGAACCGTAGAATGAGTGAGGACGTATTTCCTATGCTTCAGTTTCCTGGACCAAATTGTTGAGAAACGATCTGGGCTGGCGCTTTCTGTTTTGGAAAGTGATTAATTACTGATTTAATTTAATTATTAGATATAGTCCTATTATGGTGATCTACTTTTTTCTTGTGTGAGATTTGGTAGATGTGTCTTTCAAGGAATTCATCCATTTCATCTGAAGTTATCAAATTTGTAGGCAACTAATGTTGTTCATAATATTCTTTTATTGTCTTTGTAATGTTCATAGGATCAGTGGTGATGGCCCATCTTTCATGTCTGATATTAGAAATTTACTTTTTCTCCTTCTTTTTTTTTTTTTGCTTAGCTTGGCTAGAGGTTTATCAGTTTTATTGATCTATAAAGAATCAGGTGATACTAGCTTTTAAAAGGGCATAGAATATAAACTGGAAGGATATGGTGCAAAATGTTAATCATTATCTCTGAATGATGAGATTACAAATAGTTTTTCTTTTCTCCTTTGTACTTTTCCTATATAGTTAATATGTAGTTTCATAATGGAAAATTATGTTTTGAATAACATTGCCCACTGTTGGGTATCTTTCTTCAAAATCAACATAGTTATAACTACTTTTTCATGACTTTCATGAACCATCTGGTTCAATATTCTCTTTTTTTCACTTTTCATTGGGCTTTGTCTTTGGAAACTCCAACTTTATTTCCTATTATTAAAGGGTATTGAAGAGAATAAAAACAATCAAAAGGAGTGTGATTATTTAGAAGAAAATGAAAGTAACGTCTATTGGACTTGTTAGATGTTTTGCCTATGTTTTTTAATTTAATTTTTACTGCAGCCTTAAGATGCAGTTATTATTATCCTCATTTTACAGATGAGGAAATTGAAGTTCAGAGAAGTTTACTTGCCCAAGGCCACATCTAGTATGTGGAAAGCCCATGGTTCAATACCAAGGCTCTCTAATTTCAAAATCTGTTATTTTTCTAAGATAGGTTACGTAAAATATTTGGAGCTAGACTTTGACCACAAGAATATATATCAATGGTGGAAAGGTTGGTCGTTGACAGTCGTTTACTATCAGTTTTCCTTATGCCATTTCCTTTTATTACTAATGCTATTTCTACAACCAGAGGCTCTCACAATTAGAATATACAACTATGTACTGGGGGGCTTTGGGGAGAAGGAAAAAAAAAAGATTGGCAACAGATGTTAGCGCAGGTGCCAATCTTTAAAAAAAAAAATAATGCTATTTCTATTAGGTATATAACTTGACCCTTTTTGAGCTTATACTCATGTTTTAAAATTTCAAAATGAGAGAGCTTATTTTAAAGAGAAATATCTGATTCATTGTCAAATTTTGTTTGAGAGAGAAAATGAATGTATTTTGGTGTAGCATTTGTTTAATTTTTATGACATGAAGTGATAACCTGGACAGAGGGAGAAATCTGCCCGAGTTGATTTTTAAAAATCTGTTTTCCCATATATAAAAAATTGTTCCCACCATCATTTATTTGGAGTCAAAATAAAAAATTGCCATAGAAAGAGTAATTATTAAATATTTGTAAATGAAATCATAAATTTTGAATGCAGCAAAATTTAATGGCATTTATATAATGATTGATTATTTACTGCCATTTATTTAACTATGTAGGTATTTATTTTAATTAACATTTCCTTAGAGAACTTCTGAAATAAATAAAATAAGTGATGATAATCTCAACATGCCCAATTTTATCTTATAACTGGTACTTGTTTTAATTAATTCAAAGTTGTTGTCCCTTGAGTCAACATATTTATCATTGAAACCTCATGAAACCTTACCACCATTTTAAAAAGTACCCTTTTTCCAGGCCTACCAGCTGTTTTTCATAAATCCCAATGCTAGATTCCTTTCATATTCTCTATTCATAAAGTCATAATAAAAAAGCAGCAAGATTTCCTTGACCTATCAAAATTATATGATATTTGGCATATGAGTTAAGTTTTTGCTACAATCTTGGAGTGTAACAAACAGCTCTTCAATCTAGTGCATGCTTATGGGTGATCTGATACTGGACTCCAGGCTGTGGTTGAGGATCACATCTCCTCATGACTCCAGGTCCCACACTGAAAGAGTGCTGGCTGTAAGGGGCAAGTTCTTCCCATGCTGGATAGTAGAAGTTAAGGGAACTGGAGGAACTCACCATGCCTTTTAAAGCCTCAGCTTGGAATGGTATACTGCCGCTTCTCCCATAATCATTCCATTGCTCAACAAGCTCTACCTCCCTAGTAAGAGACCCTGCATGACCCTGCATTCAGGACTGTGAATGTATGATTCTGTTCTAGTGATGGGGTAAAAGGCTAAAATAAATATAAACCTACATAGCTACAGTTCTAGGTTTTTAATTGGATAGATTGCTTAAACTTTTTCTTTTGTCAAGTTGTTTACAAAAAGTGACCAGTTTTCTTAAGCAGATATTAAAATTATCTGTCTTCTGCAAACAAACCTTATTAAATACATGTGTGATGGTACAGACTTTAAAAAATAATGACTGGTGGGGGCCAGCCCACTGGCATAGTGGTTGGGTTTGCCTGCTCTGCTGTGGCAGCCCAGGATTCACAGGTTCAGATCCCCGGCGTGGACCTACACACACCACTCATTAAGCCGTGCTGTGGTGGCAGGTGGCATCCCACATACAAAATAGAGGAAGATTGGCACAGATGTTAGTGACAATCTTCCTCAAGCGAAAAGAGGAGGATTGGCAGTGGATGTTAGCTCAGGGCATATCTTCCTCACCAAAATACTACTACTACTACTACTAATAATAATAATGACTGGTGATTTTACCTTATTAGTAATTAGGCTTTCCATGGTGTTTTGTAGTTTAGAAAGTAGTTTTACATTTTTTCATTTGATCCACAAATAAGTTAGGTGATGAGGAAATTGAAACAAAAACTTTGTGGCTTGGCAAGATTACAACTAGTAAATTCCATCTCATATTTTTGGAGACTTCAGATCCAGTTATCTTTCCATGACCCCATACTGGATCTCGTATGCCTATTACTTACCCTTTCCAGGTTTAGATACATCTTAGGAATATTTCTGGACCACTGCCAAAATCAAAAGGAGCTATCAGTACACTCTTTATACTCTGACAAATTATTTTATCGTCTATTCTGACCAGAATAACTGGATTGATGCAAGAGTATCCTCGGACCTGATCCTCGCTAGTATATATTCATTATCATTTCAAAAAGGATAAACTTATTTTCTGTGTAGTTTAGCAGAAACAAGTATTCAACTTCCTTATGTATTTCAAAAGTATGAGAGAAAATTACTGTGGTACACCAGTACTTTTCAAATTAGTCCCAGTGTAGCTGCCTCAGATGATAATGGTTTTATGTATTTGAGGTTCTGCATTTGAATTTATTTGGGAAAAGAAATCAAGGAGAGTTTCTGCCCACAAAGAGTAAGTTTGAAAAATCACTGTCTATACCAGGTATAGTTAGGATGACAGTGTTATTATACCTTCAGAAAATTCCTTCAATAGAAAATGTTTGTTTTCCAGAAACACTCTAATGTTACAATAGTTTTATAAGGAACAGTTTTACGGAAAAAAAACCCATGTTTTGTCTTTTGTTTGCCTGCTTTTTACTCTTAACTCTTGCAGCAAAGCCTTTAAACAACACAATGAAAAATCTAATCTGACTTTTTAGCTACAGATTTCTACTTTTTTCTCTCGCTCTCTCTCTCTTTTTTTTTTGGTGAGGAAGATTGGCCCTGAGCTAACATCTGTTGCCAGTCTTCCTCTTTATGCTTGAGGAAGATTGAAATTGAGCTAACATCTGTGCCAATCTTCCTCTATTTTATTGCGGGACATGGCCACAGCATGGCTTGATGAGCAGTGTGTAGGTCTGTACCCAAGATCCAAACCTGTGAAGCCCAGGCTGCCAAAGCAGAGTGAACCACTACTCTACTGAGGAGGCCCCTCTGCATTTTTCTTGGACAGCATTCCATTTTCTCAAATCTGTGGGCTTTTCTGGCACTTTTTTCCATTTCTCTGTTTTGTGTTGTCTTTCACAATGTGCAAAAGTTATTCTTGGGGCTGGCCCCGTGGCATAGTGGTTTAGTTTGATGTGTTCTGCTTCAGTGGCCCAGGTTCATGGGTTCAGATCCCAGGTGCAGACCTACACCGCTCGTCAAGCCATGCTGTGGAAGCAACCCATGTACAAAATAAAGGAGGACTGGCGCAGATGCTAGCTTAGGGCCCCTCTTCCTCCAGCAGAAAAAGAGGAAGATTGGCAACAGATTTTAGCTCAGGGCCAGTCTTCCTCACCAAACCCCGCCCCCCCCAAAATCAAAACCAAAACCAGGTTTTTCCTTTCTTCTCCATATCTCCATATTTGTTCTGATTTCTTTCATAGTGAAAATAACAATAAAATTAGTAGATGATGATAAATTGAATCTTTCAGGAGGCTAGGTGATGCTTAAAACCCTATTGTTGGGAAGTTAATTTATAACCAATTCATTGTTCTTGCTAATAGTGCAAAATTACTCTCCTTACAGCCTTCTCTGTTTATTTCTTTCTAAATATCATCAGTTTAATTTTAAAGTTAGGCCTTTTCCCCTACTGTTAGTAGTTAGCTTTTTTTATATGAACCATTGCTGTGGAGAGTGGTAATTTTATTTGTTTTAATAAAGTTAGTGTATTTAATGAATATTTTTCCCTCTTTTAAAGACTGTGAACCAGAAGAGCTGACTGACTGGTCTATGGATGAAAAATGTTCATTTTGTAACCTACAGAGAGAAGCAGTCAGTGTAAGTTTTAGTGCTATGAAATTATTTTTAAACTAATTGCACAATTGTAACACAGTTCTTTTTTGTTTTTTTTAACTTAATTTGTTCTGCAAGTTTGTGACTTACAGTGGAAACTTAAATACTTGATTTTGGTAATAAGAAGAATATTTTGAAGTCTTATGTTAGAAGTCAAACATTTAGCTTAACCTGCAGATAAAAAAATCCCCAAACACTCATCTGTTTTGCTTATTTCACATTTCTTTCTTATAGCTCCCTGACTTATGAAGTTCAGGTCAGATCTGTTTTATATTTAGGTAGACAAGGGTGAGCTTGGAGGCCTAGTTTGATCTAAGACCACCCTACAGTCTGATTTCTTAGGAATCAGTGGTTGGAGGATAATGTGGTAGCACTTTTTAGCCTTTCACTTTCTCTTGAAGTCTTTTGGATATCATAATTATCTCCTATTGTAAATGATTATGTAAGTGTCTATTGTAAACAGGGCATAATCTATGCAAGCAGCATCTTCTTGTATGGTGGGAAGTCCTAATTCCTTATGCACTGTTGTGAGACGGTCTAAGAAGAAATGAGAACTTGAGAACCTGTACCCATTTTGGTCAGATTAGTGGGTGAACATATCTACTTTGTTGTTAAAACTCTCCGAAGGTATTACATTATTGGCATGCTATATAGTGAATTTATTCAGCAGTGTATTTATCTGTTCTTACCCCCTTTTTGACTATAGTTTTGCTGAGGAATAAGGCTAATTTGACCCTCTGTCAGAGCTAAATTTCTTTTTTTCTGACTGCTGTCCCACATTTTATGTTCTCTCTATATAATTTGATATATTTAAAAGGTAGAACAAATGAGCATTTAGAGAATTTATTTTTTTTGCCATTTTAATGGAATCCTATGTTTAAATAAAATGGTTTTTTTATGTTGTTTTCTTATACTTTTAGGATTGTCTACCATCTCTTGATTCTTCACAGTCAACACCAACAGAGGAACTATCATCTCAGGGCCAGTCCAACACTGAAAAGATTGAATGCCAAGCAGAAAGTTACCTAAATGCACTCTTTCGAAAGAAAGGTAATATTGGTATACTTTGTCATTTAAAATTTGCGACAGATCTAAAATGTTTGAATTTTTCTCACACACACGTTTTTTGTATGTCAATCTCTATTTCATTCTTGATTCTTTCTTTCTTTATTCTTAATTTTTCTTCATATTTTAGGGACATTAGGATTCTTAGTCACTGTAGAGCTAGTGTTCTATTTGGCATTCCTTTTCACCATTCTATTTTCAGGTCTCTCCCAGACTTTATCAGACATTCTCCTTGTCTACTATAGGCAGGGGAGGAGATTTTTTTTTATGCTCCTGCTCTTATTTTGCTGCTTTTCTCAAGACTTCAAACGTTCTTTCATGTTCAATAATTGATACATATATATATTATATTGCAAAGCTATCTTTAGAAATGTAACGGTTAAATCATTGATCAGCCAGGTCAGAGTAAATTTGCTGGCTTGGGATTTCAGTTTCTTTGGTAGCTTGAATAGACTTACTTGACATTAAAATGTCAACGTTCCTTTTGCTTCCTATCTGTCTAAACTGTGTAAACTAAATGAGGCTTGTTCCCCTTGTTCCCTTACTTGGTACACATGTATCAGGCAGAATTTGTTTTTATATCTTAGTTACTTGGGAAAAATATAGAAATATAGAACCTTCCATTTTTTGTTCTTGGCCACTTCTGCAGTAGTAGAGTGTCTTAATCTTTCTCAGATAGACCTTTGGAGTAAGTCATGGTTTGGGGGGAATGGGAGGTAGGAGAGGGGATCATACCTCCCAGCTTCCAGAGATTGAGAAAAAGATTACTGTATTCTCATCTACTCCTCTTTGGAATTAAGTAACATTGGGTATTTTCTATTAAATTGGTAACTTCAGGTTTTAATCAATAATGTTGAAAATAGTCGTCACTTTTGGGAAAGGAGGCTTTTTTAGCCTTAAATGTTATGAGTTCTTTTATGTTGAAATATGAGAATCCTCTGATTAGAAGAATCATTAGTATATTAAATGACCTAAAGTTAAGAACTGTATTTTTTTTAAGTGTAGGGAACTGAAAATCTTGTCCTGTGTGTTAACTGAAGTACTTAGTGTTGAGAAATTGGCATTGTCTTTAAAAAACAAATTCGTTTTTCAAATTTTTTGATATGAACTAAAATTAAAAATATTTAACATGCTTCATTTAAGAATTTTATAACATTAATTTAGAAAATTTTATTCTGCCAATATCTTTACATTTATAAGAAGAATTATGCTATCAGATTTATATCACTAAGAGAACTGGAGGAAATGTACACATTTATAACATGTACATGTTGTTTCACTCACCTTGGAACTTGTTACTCAGTCTGTTTTTCCTTTGAGTAATTTGTAATGGTAGTAGCTAGAATTATCAATAATAGTGGTCTTTAATTTTTGATAGTATGGAGTTAACCTGTGCTCCATTGCCCTATTAAGAGTAATCAGTAAAAACTTGGTACTATTTCAGCTGATTCAAGCATCTGGTTCTTCAAGAGATCTCCTACCAATGGTTGGGTGAGTGTTCATGGATATTTAGTGACCTCCGTTTGGAGATTTCTTGGTTTTCTTCAAGATCTTTGAAAGATCACTTAGTTTTTAAATGAAAGATTCTTACTAGTATTTTTGCTTTACTTCAGGTCTTACCTTTGTTAATTCCTTTATGTGTAGTCCATCATCACTTTCCAGATTTAATTAATACAAGGATTTTTCTACTTGTTCACTTGGGTTTCTTTTTGTTGTTTGTTTTTGAATTTTCTTTGAATAAAATCATTTTAGAGATTTCTAGTATGGTCTGACTAGGATGAGGCTAGAAAATAATAACAATATCTTTTAAATGGTCTTAACTCCATTATTTATTTAGTTCTATTAACTCTACATTGAAGTAAAAGGCAAAAAATGTGTTTTTAAAGACAGGAAATACTTCTCAGTCTTTGGAGTAGCCAATAAAATGTTGATAAAGCATCTTGTTGGTGAAGCTCTTATTTGATTCCTAAAAATTTCCAAGCTCAGCCATTTTTAGAAATTCTGGATATTAGTAACATTAGTGTAATAAAGTAACAACAGATACTTTAAATCTGTTGCTTAGTTTGAGGAATATATGCATGTTGATCATCTTGCCAAAACATAAGGAAATCTTTTAATATCCTTATTGTAGCTTGTATATTATCTTTCCTGACTGTGGTTTTGGGAAGGATGATAATGATAAATGTAAGCTATTATTATTGAGACCTCACTACTTAGGATAATAATGATTGATGTCATCAATTATGATTGAGCATTAAATTCTTTATATGCCTTATCTCATTCAATCCCAAAACAATGTTAAGAAGTAGGTACTGCTATCACTTTAAACAGGTAGACAATGAAGCAGAGAGAAGTTAGGTAACGTATCTTTTCAGTTCTCTGTTAGGAACATTTGAGTCCTTGGAAGAGTTTAGAAAAGGTGAAAGATGTTCTGTGTGAGGAGCACCTAGATTCTTTTAAGTACTAAGTGGGAAAACCCTTCCTGTTCTCTACTACTTAGCAGCCTAGGATTAGAATTACAGTCATGGACCGCATGTGTGACGGTGGTCCCATAAGATTAGTATCATATAACCTAGGTGTGTAGTAGGCTGTACCATCTAGGTTTGTATAAGTACACTCTATGATGTTTGCACAGGGAGGAACTCACCTAATAATGCGTTTCTCAGAATGCGTCCTCATCATTAAGTGATTGCAAGATTGTTTAAATTGAATTAAGCAGACTAGAGAGGACCTATGAAGAATGCTCTATATTTCTTGTAGGTTTCCATTTTTCCTTTGTATGAACTATGAACAGTTTTAGTGATTGGTTCCCTTATAGTGTTTAATGATAGATAGATCCAAGGAAACATTACTTAAACTAGATACACTTCAGGCAATTTCTTGTAATTAGAAGCTGGTCAGAAATATTCTTTCAGGGTTGAATAAATAGAATCAGGGGGAGGCATTATGTAGTACAGAGTTGAACTTTCACAAGTTTTGTATATTTTTTACTTTAGAAATTTTTCAAAATTGAATTCCTTTTAGAGGTTAACCCTAAAATTGTTTAAAGTCCTGGAGTAGAATGAAAGCTCGATGATAGCAGGGATTTTGTTTTGTTAATTGCAAGATCCTCAGTATCTGGAATGGTACTTGTTACATCTTAGGTCTTCAGTAAATATTTCTTGAATGAATGAATGAGTACCAAGATAAATTGTCTAAATATCTTCCAGTTTCCCTACATACTCAATGGTCGTATTACTTCATTTGTTCCATTCGAAGAAGGAAATTATTTAGCGTGTACATAGAGTTTACCTTTCCCTTCTTTATGCTTAAGTTTATTACTGTGTATAGTTTGCATATCAGTCAGTTTATTTTTGAAATGGGGATAGACATAGGCATATAGATATAAAATGCCTTTTCCAAAGTTATCCCTATGAGATATAAACTAAATTATTTTGACTTTTAGCTTCACATTCTCTGATCACCTAGAGCAGTGTTAAATCACTGGCTTACAATTCAGGAAGATGTCTCATCTTTTATTTTTAAATTAAAGAAGGCCTTGACTAAATTGGACAGATAGTATGCACATAGTAGCTGAGTGAATCATACTGCTAAATATATAATAAAATGAAACCTTCCTTCATCAAACTATGTTTTTCTTGCTTTATCTTTTACCCCCCCACTCAGATTTAGCATTCATCTAACTACTATTCTGGTCTTTTCAAAGACCTTCTTGATGTATTTGATGCAGTTAGTCAATTCATACTTCTTGGTGATCTCAAATACTCTGTAGCTGGTATATTCAACACTCTGGTCTCACAGTTACTTGACCTCTAAATTTCCCATGATCTTTTCTTCCATTCCACTCCAGCCACCTTTTCCCAAGATCATCCCTAGACCTTTGCCACCTCCCAAATCTAATTCCAACCATCCCTTACTCTGACTACCATTTTATTCTAATACTCATTCCGATATTTTTTTAACTTCATTGCAACATCCAGTCTGTTGACCACACCATTTTTCACTTTTGATTGTCTCCTCATGACTTCACTTCTTTCCTTACTCAGCTCAGATACAGTGCTTGATCACTGTGATCATCTTTCATATAAAACCTTAATTCCCTTGCCTCTCTCTTCCTTTGTCATATTTGCTAGTCAGAACCTTATCTGTGTTTTAATCCAATTCCTCATTTATTACACACTTACCCTGGAACAGCTGAACTTTTCTAGAGTAAAATACCCAATCATGCTCACTTCCCAGTTTCCTCTCTTCCGGGTGGTTGTTTTATATCTCTCTCCTCAAACTTCCAACAACTAAAAATCACCCTTCTGTTTTGTGGCACAGTCATCTTCTGATGTAGTATATAATTTATGTATTTCTTTTATTTATTATTGTCTTTCTCCTTCTGGGAGAATATATGCCCCATGGGAAATTGGATTTTTGTATTTTTGTTGACTAATATATCTGAAGCAGCTGACACACAGATGTTTAGTAAATATTTGTTATTGTCTATACTTTTGCCATCTTCCCTTCTCAGCTCTCCTTTTCTTTTCAACCCATGCCAATTAGACTTTCTTTCCTTCTACTCTACTAAAATTGTTTTATCAATTTCATTGGTAATTTCATCTTGTACTGTTCAAAGGAAAGTTATCAGTTCTCGTCTTATTCAACCTTTCAGCATCATTTGATAGCATTGATCACGTCCTTATCCTGGTTTCTAGAAAGTTATATTCTTATAATTTTTTTCCCCTTTCTCACAAATTGCTTCTTTTACTCCTTGCCGATTTTCATCTTCTTGATGAAAATGACTGTTAAATGTTGAAGAGACCTAGGAAGTTAGTCCTCAGCTGTGTTCTCTTTTTGATATACCATCACTTACTTGAGGGCCTCATTTCATCCTATGGCTTCAATTAGGTGTGTGCTGATGACACCTGAATATTGTATCTAATCTTAACCTTTCCTCTAGCTTTACCCTCTTATATCTAACTGCCTACTTGATAGTCTCCACCAGAATATCTAATAGGCATCACAGAATGACCTACTTAAACAGAACACTTGATTTTATTCCTCCAAAACCTTTCCCTGCCCCAGCCTTTCACATCTTAATGAAAGATATCCCTCTTGACCTGGTAGGTCAAGGCCCAAAAGCTAGGAGCCGTTCTTGATTTCTCAGTGCCCTTCATTCCCACATCCCACCTATCATCAAGTCCCATTGGCTCTACCTTCGAAATTTATTCTAAATCTGACCAGGCCTTGTTATTTTCATTCCTCTGGCATATACTGTTAAAGAGCCTCCTAACTGGTCTCCTCCTTCTACTTTTCCCTTTTTTACCAATTCATTTTTCTACGCAGAAGGCAAGATGATGTTTTTTAAAAATGTGACTCACAGCTGCAATATGCAAGACCTTTACAATAAATCTTTGGTGAGTCCTTGCAGGTGATAAGCAAGTACCAGTATTCTAAGATGTTCTAGGAATCAGCCAGAAATACTGAAAATATAGATGATTTTAAATTCCTTTCAGAAATGTGTAGTCATTGAATTAATCTTTCAGTGGTTTTGCATAACCCCAATAACTTTGAGGACATGATTTAAATTTGGGGAAGCATGACTCTCTTCCATTTATCATTATATGATTCTTTAGGAGTTTGTCTAAATTATTTCATCTCATATTCTAATTCAGTTGAACAAATATAGTCTGGTAGGTGAGAGGGAAGACTTGATTTTCAGAAGAGAGAGAATTCTGTTTGGGGCCCTACTTTTTGAATTACTGTCCATCCTTGGGTAATATTTCTTTGCTATGCTCTGTCTGTGACATGGCAGATAGTGAAACTAGTCTGTATTCAGATAGATTATTTGTAGCAATCTATCATGCCATTCAAAATACTTCATAATGAGAGCACTAAATAGGAAAAAGCACTTTCTGTGGAATAATGGAAGAACCAATATATGCTATATAACTGTTTGGTATTAACTTATCCTTTTTTAAAAAAAAACCTTTTTATGATATTTTCCTGGTTTTCTTGAGTAAGTCATGAACTCATGAACTGTCATCACCTATATATTCTTTTATAGAATACTTTTAATTTAGTTCTTTCTTTCCCTAAGTATGACTTTCCTTGAAGCGAGACTAGCATGTGGGCTTTATAAAAGATATTTCTCACCCATGATTAGTGAAGGTCATTCATTCAACAAAGATCCATTCAGCCTCCTTCTACGTGCCAGGTACCATTTCAGTGAACAAAAGACCACATCTCTCTCCTCATGGACTTTTATGTTCTAGTGCTGGGAGGCAGACAAGAAACAAATTATATTTGTGGCTGAATGTGTGTGCACATGTGCACACACACACACATCCCTCACATACGTGTGGATATATATGAAAAAAGAGGAAAAAATATATACATGTAGGTGCTGTGGAGATAGATTAGGAGAGGAGCATAGAGAATGCCAGAATAGAGGTGGTGCTCACAATTTTATAAAGGATAGTCAAATGACATTTGAGCAAAGATGTAAAAAAAACTTAAGATGGCAAACTACAGAGATCCTAGGGGAAATACATTTCAAGAGTTAAAAATAATATGAGTTTTGGGGCCAGCCCAGTGGTGTAGTGGTTAAGTTTGTGCACTCTGCTTTGGTGGCCTGGGGTTGCAGGTTCGGATCCCAGGTGCGGACCAAGCACCACTCATCAAACCACGCTGTGGCAGTATCCCCCATATAAAATAGAGGGAGATTGGCACAGATGTTAGCTCAGCAACAATCTTCCTCACCAAAAGAAAGAAAAAAAGATAATATGAGTTTTGAAAAATTACAGATCAGGCATATGGTAGGTGATTGCCACTCCCATTCCTCAGTTTTACAGATTATTTTCCTTTTAAGGCTAACTAAAATTACAGCATTTTAAAGCAGGTAGGAGATTTAGAAATTGTCTCTGTTCCTTTATATACAAAGTGATAACAGTTAAATAACTTGACCAATGATCATGCACTATAATGTGGATAAATAATGAAATAACGAAAGATAATTAGTTATTGCCAGTAGTGCTTAGTAAAATAATCAAATAAGGCATTTTTAAAAAGTTTAATTAATGGATTATAAAGTTGCCCAAGTGAAGTTTGATGATGAGAAAAGAGATGGAGGCTTTGGCTCCTGTTGCTGTTTGGTGGTAAGCAATGTTAAGCCAGAGAACTGGTGAAGTAGGAAACAAGTGAATTAAACACCATGTCTGAATCCGTGGAACTAGCTTTGAACTATCAGCTGAAGCTGTAGAAAAGCAAAGGGATTTTTTTTTTAAAAAAACTAAAAATGAATGAACTATTCAGTTCCTGGTCACCCAAGACTTTGCTTGCAGTTTCATCTTTTCATATGAGGAGTCTTTTCATATCATGATCAAATTAATTTGTAACAACTGTCACTTTATCTGCACTATCTAAAATTTCTTTTAAAGATTTCATGTCAGGTATTTGTGACTCCTTTATCTTTGACTAATGATGAACATCAAGTTGAAAGATTTTCTCAGTCATAAACACTTCACTATATGATGTTAGCAGTTAATATTTTCACTCTCAGCTTCGTTAAATCCAGCGTCCTTAGCAAGATGTAAGACTTTTTGCTTTACAGTCAACATTTCCTTTACCTCCTGGAAGTTAAAAAATATGCTAGGTTCTTTCATACTCCATTCATTGTTTGTTGTGAAACTTTTTACGAAGCCTGATTGACCTAGAGTTTCTTTCTATCAAAATTCTTTCATAAATCCTACATCTGGAAGTGTCAAATTCATCAGCATGCCACAGCAGATATATCATCACCAAATATGCCTTAAAGTGTGAAAAATAAAAATCTGTATCATGTGAGCATCTATCTTCTGTTCTCCTTGGTCAGAAGGGAGATAAATTAATTTATTGTTCTTTTAATACTTCTTAGTTTCTGCATGCCTCCTGTACTATAAAGCATTTCTACAAATAGTGTGATTCTCATGTTTAAAAGATGTGTGTTTCGTAATACATAATAATGTATGAGATTGTAGATGTTAAGTGATGTATACTGTACTTTTGGGCTATTTAAGAGATTTTTAAGAATAATTTTGATTTGACAAAATGATTTTTACCTTCCTTTGTCAATTCTAAATATTATTCTGTTGTATTCCCTTAAAAGTGTTGATTTTAGTAGATTTTTAACCCCTTTGAGGCAAAGAATATCTTAATAATTTTCATATATTCAGTTCCTTATAAACACTTCTTATTTATTTTTTGAATAGAGTTTTGGTCCAAGACACAAAACAAAAACATCAAAGACACTCTTCAACATGTGATATATATTTGCCGCTCAATTTATATATAATTAAATTATGCACTTTAGGTATAAAATGATGGAAAAATAGAATATTTACAAAACACATCTTCATACACACTACATACATGTGTGTGGTTTTGGAACAACATGGCTCAGCTGCCTAACAAGTTTTAGGATACCATACAGCAGTAAGGTCCAGGAGTACTGCCAAGTGGTCAAGCAAGTACAAGAGGAGCCTACTCAAAAGATGATGCAAAAGCAGTTTCCTGGTCAGCATTCACCTTCTCAGTTGCTGTATATTCAGATGTTTTAAAATTTTGCTCTATGAAGTATGTTTCTAAGATGGGTTTGGGTTTTGTTTTGTTTTTGTGAGAACTGATGTTTACACATTCATTCAGTTCCCCTGCCACAAACTGTGTGTGTGTGTGTGTGTTAGATGCTATGAAAATAGAGGTTTGGTTTTTTCAAATTTCTTGGGAAATCTATGTCTTAGAGATCTCCTTTCTGTTTTTTCTTTTTAAATTTTCAAGTTCTTCACAGTATTTTAAATTGTTTTAATTAAACCACAACATGTGTTAGTTTGTATACTTAAAAACAGTAGTTATTTCTGTAATTGTGTACCTAAAAACAGCAAGTTGTTAGATGACATTAGAGTAAAAACAACTATGACATTTCTCTTGCCTACTGTTTTTTTTAAAGCATACATATAGATAATTTTCATTGCCCTTTTAAATAATGCATCTAAAACTCTAATCCAGAATTCTTAAAAATATATTTCCTCCTGGTATCTTAGCTGTGTAAGACTTGAAACTGACTGTAGTCTGCCTGCAAATTTAAGACAGCCCAACATACTAATTGGGTAGTTTTAGAATCTCAAGATCAGGACCTTTTAAGGAAAAAAAGAAAACTTTTAATGGTCAGAGAAATTAGCCAAGGACTGAAATATTTCCTGTTTCCAGAATTGAAATAAAAAGGGAGAGGTGGAGTGTGTTTCTGGTCAGTTGTTTTTTTACAGATAATTTCCTCCATTTATTGTAGTTTTATGGATCATAAACTCTAATATAGGAAACACCTGAGTTATAAGCCAGCCACTCTATCAGTCTACCATCTCAACTTATAAAAAGGTGAAGTTCTCTCGTCTTGATTTTGAGTCTGATGTTTTCAGTTTCTTATTCTCACATAAAGATCTTTTTTTAAGTGCAATTTTTGATGTTGTTAAAGATTGGTACCTGAGCTAAGATCTGTTGCCAGTCTCCTTTTTTTTTCTTTCTTCTCCCCAAAGCCCCCCAGTACCTAATTGTATATTCTAGTTGTAGGAAGTGGAGTGCATGAACTTAACCACTTGGCCATGGGGCTGGCCCCTAAATGCAATTTTTATAGAAATAGCACTTTGTTAAACATGCTCTAACACATGAAGTTTCCTCTCTATCTCATTTAATATGATATCGTTATAATTCTGTTTCAAAGAGTTACCTTATTGTCTATGGCTCTTTGGAACCTCAGTGCCTGATAATTCTTTCTGAGTTTCTCCTACTAAGGTATAAGGAATCTAGGATTCTGGGAGAGAGTTTGATCAAATACTGTTCCTGTGAAATGTGACAAATTAGTTTTATAAATTACCATCTTACCATTTTTACCTTACGTATAATTATGAACTGTCAGTAACACTTTGCTATTGGCTAGTTGTACATTATATCCACAGCCTGTTCAGATTGTTTTATAAAGTTTATCTGTTAATTAGAACTCAGTGGATTTGTTACTGTACTAAGTAACAATCATCCCTTGCCTTTGTCCATATGCATTTATATTTTTATGGGTGTGTGTTTTTCCTCCTTGAAGTGTTGTGAGTGAAGTCTTCTAAAATGTTTCTATCCTCAGTAGAAGGGGCAAAGCATAAGTTTTACCATTGAACAGAAATAGATTCAAATCTCACCCCACCATATATTAATTATGTGGTTCTGACGAACTACTTATACCCTTTCTGTGACTTAGTTTTCTCATCTGCAGAAGGGGCATAATAATTGTAGATGCTTATACTCTAGATGTTGTCTACCCTCACCCACCAAAAAAATAGTTTTATTAAAACAGAAGATATTTGTTTAGGTTTTAGTGTTTAGACCTTGATAGGTATGGTATGTATTCAGTAGTAGCTTCTGGTGGAAAAAGAATATGGGCTGAGTCAAACCTAGATGTGCGCTTGCTGTTTGTTTCCATTAAATAGATGTGATGTTGGGCAAATTGCTTAACTTGGTGATTTTCTATCCTTGTGAAGATTACTGTAATTAATATAAATTAATGTAATGAAACATCCAGCTTAGTGCCATATTTATAATAGGTGTCCAGTGAAGAGTAACTCCATAGTGGATTGCAGTAATTTTTTGTTTATATATGAGAACACTAGGCACTGGTATAAAAATGACCTGCTCTAGTCATAGTATGGCACAGTAGCTAAAAGGTCCGGTTTTAGATTATACCTGAGTCGTAGTCCTGGCTTTACTACATGTTTAGCCTTGTATGACCATGGGCAAACTTTTTCACCTCCTTAAGACTACTTTCCTTTTCTATTGAATGGGAATAATTCTAGCTTTCTCAAGAGGATTATTGTGATGCTTAGAAGATATAATGCATCCAAACTCACCAAACTGGATCCATTAATTATGTACAATTTTTTTATACAGCTATTATACCTCAGTAAAGTTGGGTGAGGGAGAAAGGACTCAGTAATCTAAAACTTCTGCTGCTATTATTTATCATTATCATTAATTACTTGGAATCACCCTAAATCAACAAAGGGATTTAGTTCATTTAGGGTTTAGTTCCCAAATTAAATCTTGTAATTGTTAAGCAGATTGTCCTTAGGATTCCATGGATTAATAACTAACATCAAGGTGTAAGGTATGCAGTCTCAAAAGTGAGTAGTTATGCTTCATAACTATCAGCAGTAAATGTACTCTTTGGATGCTTTCAGGGAGTAGAGTTGTCAGATAAATAGAATACAGATTATAATACTCTTTTTGTTTGTTTTATTTTTGTACAAATAAAAAGTCACTTTTGTGCTTCAATTTCTTAGTTGATTAAATTGAAAAACTTTTGCTAAAGTGTGTTGACATATATTCTTATCCTATGTAGAATTCAAGTGAAAAGAAATATTTGAAAAAATTATTTTACAGGGATATACACTAAACAACCTTCAATAAGCTTGTGAGACGCTTTGAAGTAAAATTTTAGTGTAGTTTGCAAAGTTGGCCAATCTTGGTAGCCATTTTTCTGATTCCCTTTATATTCTGAATGCTCAGAGAACCAAAGCTAGCTTTAAAATATTAACTCAATAACAGAGCAAAAATCTTGAATGAACATATTTGTGTAATGAAAGGTCATGTTTTCTAAAGCAAAATATAAATTATTTGGGGACTGTTTATTGTTTTAGATTACTGGTTTACTTCTTTAGGTATGGGTAATGAAGAGTACACTTTATAGTAACTGGAAATGTTAAAATGCTTTTACGTGTATTTAAGACAATTCATTTTTTATTTAAGCCAGCAAGATATTAAGGTAGCCTGCTTTAGTGTTGCAGGTAGAACCATCATACTAGCCAAATATGCTAGTGAGTGTGAGCATATTCTCTAATTATCTAGTAGTATTTGAACTCCAGAGTCCTTTGAGTGTGGTATGGCCTAGTGGCTCTCGACTTTGCACGTATCTCACTCTTTCAACTTAAAATAAT
Source organism: Equus caballus (assembly GCF_041296265.1). Lineage (NCBI taxonomy): Eukaryota > Metazoa > Chordata > Mammalia > Perissodactyla > Equidae > Equus > Equus caballus. The sequence continues at coordinate 111,631,539 of NC_091686.1, forward strand.
CTAAGGGTTCTGCAGAACCATCTGTGAACCCATATTAAATGCTAGCTATTTTTTCATGGGAGTCTTTATCCATCTTTGTTTTTCTTAAAACGCACCCTTTCTTATTGTTCTGACAATACTGATTGATGTTGTTGAGGTTGTTCTTACCACTCTCTTTGGTGGAGTAATGGTCAGTACCTGCGTAGACTAGGATGTGTTATCTATCTCTGGCATTGTTGTTTGTTAGAGTTATTGGAGTCCAAAGATGCAGGCCTCACACTGGAAGCTGTAGAGGTAAAACTATGGATAGTATTGGACAAGTCTGTGATTCTACCTGTTACATCCATTTCTTTGATTTAATCAATCCTTGTTAACTCTGTAAACGTTTTAGACTATCATAGAGTGTTCTTTCATTGTTGTTGAGTATTTGTTAGAGCAAAAAATATTTATCATCATGAAGCAGTGCTGTAGAAGAGTGCTCTCCAAAGTCGTGTGTGCGTATTCTCAGGAATTAAATAAGATGATCTGCTGGAATGCAGGAATTTGGTTTACACTGATGTATATCATTAATAAAATAAGACTTCTTCAATAAAGAGAGCCGAGACTCCTTATGTAAGTGGTTGCTTCCATGGCTGGGGCTGGAAAAATATAAAATGAGCTTCGAGCACTTTATGGGCCAGAAAGTAAGAAAGTGCTCAAAAAAGGATTAGGAACACATTCATAGGACACAGGAACCAACCTGAAAGAGCTCGTGGCCAAAGCTGGAAGCATTTGAGCAATAAAATAAATAATAGTATAACCCATAGAATAAAATCAATATCCATGTTTTCATACTGATAAATGAAGGAAGGATGGGAGGAAGGAAGGAAGAAAGAAAGAAGGGACAGCTCTTTCTTACAGAAGAATTCCAATTTAAAAAGGTAGACGGGGGTTGGTTGGCCCCATGGCCAAGTGGCTAAAGTTCTGCATGCTCCACTTCAGCGGCCCAGCTTCATGGGTTTGGATCCTGGGTGTAGACCTACTCCATTCATCAGCCATGCTGTGGAGGCATCCCACATATAAAATAGAGGTAGATTGGCACAGATATTAGCTCAAAGCTAGTATTCCTCAAACAAAAAATGAGAAAGATTGGCAACAGATATTTGCTCACGGCAAATCTTCCTCACCAAAAAAAAGTGTAACCAGAATGAGCAGAAATGAAAATCACCCTTAGAGCACCACAGTGACAATTATTGCATCCACCAATGAGTGCTAAAATCAGTGGGCAAAAGTTTGTTAAGAAATAGAGTATTTGCATCTTCTAAATGTCTCTCCCCCAATATATTAATTACCAAGAGAGAAATAGTAATTTTGCAGTTTTAAACCCAGCAGATACCAACTTAACCAAGTAATCAAGGGTAGCATTGCCAGTAATAAAACATATCACATCTTATGGGTGCACTCATATGATGCACTAAGAAAGGCACATCACTTCTTTAGTATTCTTGTCAAAAATGCATGGCACTAGTCTCGATTCTCAAACTAATCATGAGAAAGCATCAGGTAATATTGGGAAACATTCCAAATAATTGACAAGTGCTCAGCAAAAATGTGAAGATTATGAAAGACAAGGAAAGACTGAGGAACTTTCACTGATTAGAGAAGACTAAGGAAATATGACAACTAAATGCAATGTGGGATCCTAGATTGGATTCTGGAATAGAAAAAGGATGTTAGTGGACGAACTGATGAATTCCAAATAAAGTATATAGTTTAGTTAATAATATTCTACTGGTGTTAATTTCTGGTTTTTGATACTTGTACTATGGTTATGTAAGATGTTAACATTAGGAAAAAGCTGGAGAAGAATATACAGAAACTCTTTGTACTGCTTTTGATACTTTCCTGGAGTGTAAAATTATTTCAAAATTTAAAATATTTTTTAAAACAAATAAGTTAACCTTTACTACTCTTTGCTGACAGTGGCACTCTTATTCAGGCTTTGTATCAAATGAACTTTGTCATATAAAGAAGACCTAGATCCTAAGAGAAGAGTGAGAGTTCAGTTCCTCAAACAAGGAGGGATTGATATTGGAGCCCTTGTTCTTTGGTTTGCATTCTGAGTGTTGTGATATATTGTAGTTTATATGGCCCAGTTAAATGGATATACATATTCTGCTGTGTAATTTTATCTAAATTAAGTCTGAAAACCAGATAAATGGCTTTAAAAGATTCTATCCATGATAAATTTTCCTCCAAGTATATGCTATGCTTAGAGATGTTGGTTCATAATAAGAATGTGACTATGTAATTTATAAATAATGTACATAGTAATATGTTGTTAATTGATGAGGTGAATGGTGAACAAAATTTGAAGAACTCTGCTCTAAAGATATATTTTAGAAACTGACTAATTCTTCCACAGTCCAGAATTGGTGAGCTGACTTACAAACAATATTTAATTCCTAAGAGATCTAATAAGAAAGTTGTAGTCAAGGGGGAATTAGACTTTTGCTTTAACAAGGCAGGGAGGTTCACAAATACAGTGGTCAGGTTATGACTTTAAAGAAGTAAAAAAAGCGAGTAGCAGGAAGGGTTAAGGAGAGGCAAAACTAGATTTAGGACTGAAAGATGATATCGTGTCCATATCCTTTTTTAGGGAATACCATATAGATAGGTAGCTACATTAAGCTGTGGTAGGCCATGAGTTTGACTAAAACCTCAAGTAGGTTGTAAGAAATGAAACTTGGAAGTACGACTAGAGTGCAGCAAGAGTTACCTTTGATGATGATATGAATTTCTTATAACGTGGTTTTACCCTTACCTATCCCCTTTCCCCCCAAAAAACCCTAAAGATGTTATAAAAGGTAAAGATCCTACAGTTCTTTGTTTTCTATGTTCCTTTGACCTGGCAGATTCCTTATTCTATGTGGGGCAGTTGAGACCAACTCTGTGGAATAAAAAGAAACTTCAGGAAGCCTTTGTCCACTCACGTGCTCCTTGATTTTATCTTTATTCTTTGCATTGTGTGTTCATTAGTGATATAGTAAACCAAAGTGAAAGCAGCATAAGCAGTGTCTAAGTCTTCATTCTTGCCCACTTTTGCACTAGCTAGCTTGTAAGACTTCCAGAAAAAGCAAATCATTTTTCTCTAATAATTCTTTTCAGTGACTGTTCAGTAACCCTTTGTGTAAAGTGTGAGAGACTAAAGGAACATTTTCTCATTCTTGTTTTTCTATGCCCTGTAAATTGAAAGAAAAATAGCTTTTTGCTTAATTATTAATGCAGTCCTTATTCCCTTTGAAGAGTGAAGAGTTGTTTATTTATAAAATTTATTGAGTTACCTCATTGTGGTACCGTGGTAGATCACTGAATAGGTAAGTGAGTGAGATAGTGTTTAGTCTCAAGGAGGACCCTGGCCGTTATATAGTAGGATACTCTGGAGATACAACAGAGAGAGAAGCTCATGTGCTCTTGATTCTCTTGTTGTCTTTAACCTCCTGTGCTCTACTCTCGAATGTTGAAATTGCAGACGAAATGAGCCTCAAGATATTCCTCCAAGAAGTACCTAGTCTTTACATTGTATCCTACCATACAGGATTGTTAATGCCTAGAGAGCAGAAAATAGGTATTCTTTCTCAGTGTCTCTTTTATTACCCTGAGCAAGTATCATAGTTATATTAGAGTTTTAATAATTGGCTTTGAGTAACTTATGACAATTAAAGGTGATCTTTAGTTAAAATATAGCTCTGTGCCTATGTGGCTATCCCATTATCTTCTAAATAACTTTTTTTAGTACTTGTTAATAGTAATTTATTTACATTGTTTAGAGTCTCTTCCATTTAAAATTAAAGATAAAATGAGAAAGCAACATTTGGGAAAGTCTTTTATGGCTCGTGTTCAGTAGGCAAAAAGGAGCCGTAATGTTGGTCTTGTTAGTTGAGTGCTAAGCCTCACTCCTCAGTTTCCTGTGTATCTGTTACTGTAGCGGTTAGATATTCTACATGATCTTGTCATGTCCAGAGAACAATACATTTAAATTCTATACTAGTCTGGAGTAGTCTTTATCAAACTTAACTGATTTATTCTAGAGTTTTTACAACCTTATTTGAGCTTCACTTTATTGTTAAAATATTAGATTTTCTTTGGTAAGGAGTCTCTTTTTAATACTTCCACTTGGTTTTCCATTTCGTTTAGTTTTAAGTTGCATTTCCCTGATATCTAAGAATGTTGAGTGCTTCTTCAAGTTATAGGCAATTTTTATTTCTTCATTTTTAAAGGATCAGTTCAAGTCATTTGTCCATTTTTAATTGGGTTGTTTGCTTTTTATTGGTGATTTGTACATATTCTTTATAAATTCTGGATACAAGTTCTTTATCAGATCATTAGTAATGTTTTGTGTTCATTGAATAGTGCTTTAACCTTGTTTAAGTGCCTTTATACCCCCTAATTCATTCAGTCTTGTGAAGTTGAAGACATAGTTTTGATATCCTCCATATGGTAGCTACAGAAACTAGACACACGGACAAAACCTAGACTAAGAAAATTAAAAAAGGACCTCTAAAAAGTTGAGAGTTGCTTGGCAACTTTACTTTTTTGACATGGATTTTACAAACTGTTGTATATGTTAAATGTTTTGTATAGCAAATTAAGCTCAAAACACATTTTCAAAATGAAATAAAAGTGTATTCATAAGATCATTATTGGATCTATCAAAAGTATTAATTTGTAATATCTAGGTAATTCAGTAGAGGGATGAAATTTGAAGTTGTGAGATAAAAGCTTTTTTTTAGTCCTGCCATGTGTAAATATATAACCTCATTTGAAAATGATATTAAAATTCTAAATATGTGGCAAATTTGTAAATGTGAGGCCCAGGTCAAATGACTCTCCTGGCTGCTTCCATGCTAGATATAAAACTAGACTTAGACTTTGTTCCATTTTATCACTCTTTAGTCCTTTTTATTTGAGAAATATGTAGCTAGGCTTATCAATGGATAAATTGATAATATAATGACTGAGGAATTTCCTATTTTTATGGCTTAGCTATACCTCTTAATTGTGAGGACAATAGTGTGTGCTGGTGATTATCTTTTGGTGTTCTAAGTGTCATTAATATCTTTTCCTGGAGAATGATGAGGAAAAGGAAATGAAATCTAAGTCTGTAAGGTTTTCCATTTATTGCCTCTGTCGCAAGAGATTTTTGCTAAAGATGAAATCACTAATAGAAATCAGATTTTTTTAAATTTGAGAGATTCAGTTATCTATGCTCTTCTTACATTCTACTCTTACAAATGCTTTTAAGAGTTAGATACATTACCACTACTTTTTATATTGGGGAATTCTCTTTCCCTGATAATATAGTACAGTGATTGCAGAAGATAACATTTCTTTATTAATAGACCTTTTTTAATGGGATTTTTTTTCCAGTTGTTTGGTATGGTATGGATGCTAGAGCTTGCTTGGTTGAAATATATCTAGCAATGGAAGCGTGTTACAGTGTGCTAGGAAAACAGTTGCAATAGAGTGTTGGCAAAATTTGTCTGAAAACTTTAAAATGGTTAGAATGTTATCCCAGTGCAATGTTAGTTTGACATTAAGGAATAAGCACAAGGAATAGAGACTCAACGTAAAACGAGGATGAATACCTCTGAATTGTTCAAGGCTATTAAAAGGGCGTAAAAAATTTGTCATTTTATAAGTTCTTTAACTTTATATGTGATTATAAAATTTATATAATGAATTATGAAATTATTACAAAGTAATGTAAATTGGCCCAGGCATACTGAGCATTTTGGTTTGTAACATATATTTGTTCAAGTTAATCTACTTAATCTACTGTATATACTTCTGCTGTTGGTAATTGGGAACCTTCTATAATGTATGTAAAGAGAGGTTTGGAGTTGAGGGGAAACCAGAATCTTCTTTTCTAATTAAACTAAGTTATTACATCACCCCTACTAAGAAAAATAGAAAGAAACATTCAGTCATTATGACTCCTGAGACTTGGTGGGGATAGAATTAGAAACACTTGCACAAAAATGGAAAGGAGTGGATCAAATTTTTCTGCCCCACCTGGTAAAATATAGGACTCCCTCTTTATCTGAACTCTCATTACTGAACTCAGGAATTGAATAAATTCGGGTAAATTTTCAAATAAATTCCTCACTATTGAAAACTCAAAAGTCAAATAGATTCAGATACTGTGATATCTCTTGCTACCTGAACTTGACTTTTAAACTATGTGAATTTAAGAATCAAATAGATTTGAATAAGGAGTGATACTGGTAGTACTGTTTTTGTTGGTAAGGCCACATGGTCTGGTAAAAAGAGTACAACAATCTGGGAGATAGGAAACTGGCGTTCTAAGCTCTACCACTCTCTCTGAATTGATTTCTCTGGATTTTTGTTTCCTTTTCCGTCAAACTGTGAAGTTGGATTAGATTTTTCTCTCTCAGCCTGGTAGATCCTGAAGTCTAGTCGTCCTGAAAGTTGGTAAAAAGTCCAGAAGCTATTTTTGACATTTCAAAAAGCCAGGAAAGGTCATATATTTACTTGTAATAAGACTGTAAACGAAACAAAATTCTTTTTGTATTTGGTTCAAATCAGTGTTACTGTTTCTTCATAAAACATGCCAGAGAAAACAACTTACCTATTATGGCATGTCTTTGAATTAAATTAAATAGAGAATTAAATTATAGAAGATTGCAAATCACTATGTTTTGTATTGTCCAAGGTGTATTTCCTAAGGTGTAGGTGATCATAGTTTACTCTTACAAATTAAGAGTAATATGCTTATTTCTGGACAAATCAGAGATCTATCAGTGGCCATATTTTTGTATTACCTCATAATGTGTAGTGGACTTTCCAAGGATTTGCTTCCCAGATTGGTTTTCAGTGACTGTGTACCTATACTTAATTTCGTCTGTTTCTGTTGTTCCTCAACTACAGTTGAACTGTGTTCTAAAAATTTATCAATTAATTCATTTGGAACTCTGAGTAGTATTTTTTCATGGAAATAAATGTTTAGTAATCCTTCTCTAATGTACAGAAAGCTATAATAGTAATTAAAGGTTCATATACTAGTTTGTATTACTATTTCAGCCACATGCTGCCATTGTTGATAGTTTGTTTTCTGAGAATTGAATTCTAAATTTGGAAAAATAAGAATATATTGTATTCTTCTCTCCAGATACTACTTTGATTCCCTCCTTTCTTCTAGCCCTTCTCTCCTATACTTACGAAAGTGGCAGTATATAGTATTTGGTCTCCATTAATGGGTAAAGTACGTAATACCTGGGCATCTATATAAGATCACTTCAAAGTGATATAAATTAAGAAGATGGGGGAAGAGATTGTTTTTTATAAGTTAGGGCTACTTCATTAGTTCTCTGTAAAACTACATATTGAGTGTGTCATTTTGAATGCCACTGGGTGGATAGGCGATAGTTGTTTGGTGAGTGATTAACATGTGTTCACTCTCTGCTTTTTAGAAAGGCATAATACTTTTTTCTGTCCCAGCTTGAGGAGAAAATGAATTTTAAAATGCCTTGATGACACATCTAGTGAATGCTTTTAGTCAATGGAGAAAGACAAGTTACTAATGAGATACTTGCTCAGTAGTAGTCAAGAAGTGTCAAATGGTTGTGCTATGTAGTTGTCAAAATGTGAGTTGAAATTTGGTTTGTAAATAGCTTAATATAGCACCTTTTTTATTTACCCATAATGTGGAATCACTATTGCTCCATAATTCTTCAGATCTGCATTCCTAAATTTCCACTGTTATTTACCTACTAATGGAATGATATAATTTGCATCTAAATTTAGTTGTCTGTAACACATCTTTTTTGAAAAGTGTCAATCATGTTATTCATTAATGAATAAATACAATCTCAAAGCATGTATCAACATCAAAACTAAGCTTTACGAATAGTACAGTGCATCTTGTGATTAACTTTTATTCTGAAGGATCTCTGGTGCCATCTACTGAATAGTTTTTTAAAGGAAGAAAAGTATGAAATCAAATGGATTTTTCACTTAATCTGATTTTTTGTTTTGTTCTTTAAATTAATAGACTTTATTTTTTATAGCAGTTTCAGGTTTACAGAAACACTGAGCAGAAAGTACAGAGAGTTCCCATATGTTCTTCACCACCCCCACTGCCACCCCCTACCCCCAGTTTCCCCTATTATTAACCTCTTTCATTGGTGTGGTACATTTGTTACAGTTGATGAATCAATATTGGTGCATGATTGTTAAATAAAACTCATAGTTTACATTAGGTTCACTGTTTGTGTATTGTATAGCTGTGTGGGTTTAGCCAAATGGATAATTTCATGTATCCACCATTACAATGTCATACACAATAGTTTTGCTGCCCTAAAAATCCCCTGAACTCTACCTATTCATCTCTCCACCCCATGCCCCAACCTGTGTCAAAGACTGACCTTTTATTGTCTCCATAGTTTTGCTTTTTCCAGAATGTCATATAGGTGGAATCATACAGTATATAGCCTTCTTAGATTTGCTTCTTTCGTTTAGCAATATGCATATAAGTTTCCTCTAGTCCTCGTGGTTTGATAGCTCATTTCTTTTTATTACTAGATAATATTCAATCTATGGATGTACCACAGTTTCATTATCCGTTCACGTACTGAGGGACATCTTGGTTGCTTCCAGTTTTTAACAATTATAAATAAAGCTGCTCTAAACATTCACAGGTTTGTGTGGACATAAGTTTTCAACTCATTTTGGTAAATACCTAGGAGTGCAGTTCCTGAATCCCATGGTAAAACTGTTTAGCTTTGTAAAAAACTGCCGGACTGTCTTCAAAAGTGGCTGTACCACTTTGCATTCTCACCTGCAATGAATGAGAATTCCTGTTGCTCCACATCTTCACCAGCATTTATTGTCAGGTTTGGATTTTAGTCATTCTGATAGGTATGTAGTGGTATCTAATTATTGTTTTAACTTGCAATTCCTTAAAAACATATGATATTGAGCATGTTTCCATATACTTATTTGGTATCTGCATCTCTTCTTGGGTGAGATATCTGTTCATATCTTTTGCCCGTTTTTTAATTGGGTTGTTCATTTTCTTGCTGAGTTTTAAGAATTCTTTGTCTAATTTGGACCTAAGACCCCTTTATCAGTTAAGTGTTTTGCAAATATTTCCTCTCAGTCTGTGGCTTGTCTTTTCATTCTCTTAGTCTTTCACAGACCAGTAATTTTTTAATTTTAATGAAGTCTACCTTATTAATTTTTTACATGCATCTTGCTTTTGTCATTTTATCTAAAAAGTCCTTGCCAAACCTTAGGTTGCCAAGATTGTCACCTAGGTTATCTTCTAGTGGTTTTATAGTTTTCTGTTTTATGTGTAGGTGTATGATCTATTTTGAGTTAATTTTTGTGAAAAGTGTAAGGTCTGTGTCTAGATTTTTCTTTTGCATGTGGTTGTTCAATTGTTTCACCATCATTTGTTGAAAGGATTGTCCTTTCTCCATTTGATTTCCTTTGCTCCTTTGTCAAATATCAATTAACTCTATTTGTGTGAGTCTTTCTCTGGGCTCTGTTCTGTTCCATTAATCTATTTGTCTCTTCTCTGTTCACTGTCATACTGTCTTGATTACTGTAGCTATATAGTAAGTCTTGAGGTTGGTAGTGTCAGTTTTCCAATTTGGTCCGTCTTTGCTGTTTTGATAGCTATTCCGTGTCCTTTGCCTTTCTGTATAGACTTTAGACTCAGTTTGTCAGTATCCACAAGGTAACTTGCAGAGGTTTTCATTAGGATTGCATTGAATCTATAGATCAAGTTAGGAAGAATTGACATGTTAATGATATTGAGTTCCTGTCCACGAACGTGGAATGTCTCTCCATTTATTCAGTTCTTTGATTTCTTTCTTCAGAGTTTTGTAGTTTCCCTCATTTAGCTCTTATACATATTTTGTTAGGTTTATACCTAAATATTTAATTTTTGAGAGTGTGATATAAATGGTATTATGTTTAAATTTCAAATTCCACTTGTTCATTGGTGGTATACAGGAAGACAGTTGACTTTTGTATATTAACCTTCTATCCTTCAACCTTGCTATGATTACTTATTCGTTCCAAAAATTTTTTTCCTGATTTTTTTCAGATTTTCTCCATAGATAATCATGTTGTCTATGAAAAAAGACAATTTTATTTCTTTCTTCCCCATCTGTATACCTGTTGTTTTCTTTTCTTTTGTCTTTATTACAGTACCTAGGGCTTCCATTACATTGTTGAATGCAAGTGGTGAGAGGGGGACAGCCTTTCCCTGTTTCTAATCTTTGGGGGAAAGTATCTAGTTTCTCACTATTAAGTATGACATTAGCTGTAGGTTTTTTGTAGATGTTCTTTATCAAGTTAAGGAAGTTCTGCTCTATTCCTACTTTGCTGAGAGTTTTTATTATGAATGAGTATTGGATTTTGTCAGATGCTTTTTCTGCATCAATTGAGATGATTATATGATTTTTTTTTAGCCTGCTGATGTGATAGATTACCTTAATTGATTATTGAGTGTTGAGTCAGCTTTGCATACCTGAAATAAATCCCACTTGGTCATTGTATATAATTCTTTTTATACATCATTGGATTCAATTTGCTAATGTTTTGTTAAAGATTTTTCCATCTATGGCTGTGAGAGATACAGATCTTTAGTTTTTTTATTGTAATGTCTCTGTCTACCTGTTGTATTAGGGTAGTGCTGACCTTAGAATGAGTTAGTAAGTACTCCCACTGATTTTATTGTCTGAAAGAAATTGTAAAGAATTGGTCTAATTTCTTCCTTATATGCTTGGTGAAACCATCTGGGCTAATGCTTTCGGTTTTCAAAGGTCATTAATTATTGGTTCAGTTTTTTCATAGATATAATAAGCCTACTCAGGTTATCTGTTTCTCCTTATGTGAGTTTTGGTAGGTTGTGTTTTTCAAGGAATTGGTCCATTTCATATAAGTTATCAGATTTGTGAATATAAAATTTTTCCTAATATTTCATTATTATCCTTTTAAAGTCTATGAGATAAATAGTGACGGCTCTTTTTTTTAATTTCTGTATTTGTAATTTGTCTCTTCCCTCTCTTTCTTGGTATCCTGGCAAGGGGTTATCAATTTTATTGATCTTTTCAAAGAACCAGCTAATCCTAATTTTTAAAAAGGCGTAGAATATAAACTGAATTCCTATTCTGAATGTTCCCTGAGACCATCCCCTGAATGGTTTTTTCTAAGGAAGAAAAAATTCTGAAAGCATATCATGGATTTTTTTTCCTTAATCTGATTTTTACTTTAATTGTTGCCATAGGCTTTTTAGAGCTTAGTTAACATTGGAACATAGATAGCAACGAGGTGGTTTTTTTTTTTAAGGATGAGTAACTGCCCCAAGGAGAGTTTTACTGTGGGAATTTAGCCATTTCTACCCTTTCCTATGAGAATTCAACACTAAGTCTCCAGGAATCGTCATGAGATTATGACAGAATTGAAAAATCATTAGCTCTTTTGCTTATTAGTCTACATTTAGACTCATAGAATTTTTTTACAGGGGTAGAGCTGCTCAGAATGGTCCCATAGGAAGTTTAAATATGTTAATATATCATTAAACTTCAAACTTTATTGAAGGTATATCTCATAAGTCACTTTAGTATATTTAAATTATCTAAAGAGATAATAATGAATCTTTACATGAATTATGTCTTTTAAAAATAAAGCATATGAATAATTTGATTTTTAAATGAATTGTTTAAGAAGTATTTATTTTGAAAATTTGTATGATTACAGGTGACCTTTGATATGACAGGAAACTTTATAACCAAGGAAGATTTGGTTTATTTTTTCTGGAAATACAGAAGATTAGAAATATGAAACTCTCATTAAAGAAACAGTGAACAATGCCGGGTTAAAAAGTAAAACTTAGAGAACAAAAATGAATATCTGTATCCAAAAGGAGGAAATCTCCCCAGTAATTTTTAGCCAGAGACTAGTTGTCACAGGGATTAGGAATCTGAATCTACACTAATTAATAAACTAGAATTTAATTTAAAATCATGGGTTGGAAGTAACCCAAGTGTCCATGGACAGGTGAATGAATTAGTAAAATGTGTAATACACATACAATGGAGTATTATTCATCCTTAAAAAGGAAGGAAATTCTAATATATGCTACAGTATGTAGCAACATTACACTTGATGACATTACACTAAGTGAAATAAGCCACTCACAAAAAGACAAATAGTGTATGATTCCACTTTTATGAGGTACTTGGAGTAGTCAAAATGATAGAGATAGAAAGTAGAATTGTAGTTGCCAGGAGTGGAGGGGAATGAAAGGTTATTGTTTAATCGATATAGAGTTTCAGTTTTACAAGGTGAAAATATGTGTAACAACATATTAACATCAAACATGATGACTTATAAAGACAGAGAAGTATCAAATATTAATAGAATTTTTATATCATGATAAAAGATACTGTTCACCAGAAAACCATGCCAATTATGAATATGTATAACAGAATAACATAGCCTGAATATATATCAAGCAGAGTTTACCAAAAGCGCAAGGAGAACATCATAGAGGGAGAGGTTAATATCTTAAAGTCAGACAGACCTTAGTTAAGTCAAAACAGAAGAAACAAAATTTGAACAACATAATTAACAAGTTTCAGCCAATGGACATGTATAGAACCCTGAACCCAGCCATGGTAAAGTTTGTAGCATAAACTTTTTTCTCAAATATGCTTATAATTTTATAAAAACTGACTGTGTTCTCTTCCATTAAGAAATTATCAACAAATAAAAACTGATATCATACAGACCATATTTCTTAAGTAATTAAGATATAATTAAGATGGTGATCAATAACAGGTAACTTTAAATAAATAAATATATGCATTTGGAAATTTTAAGACGTTTCTTTTTTTTTTTAATTCTAAAGCTCTTTTATTTCTTTGGATACTATAGTGAGTTTTCTTTTGCTTCGTTTGGTTTTGTTTATGATGTTTGGCTGTGATCCAAGTATCTACTTTCATTTAGAATTATATTTTTGTATATTGTATTATTTAACAGCCTAAATTCATTCTTACAATAATACAGATTTTCATATGGGGATCGTACAGTTACTATATTATTAATAAAATCATCAAATAAATAAATTTTACTCCCCTGCTATTTAAAAGTTCATTCCTCTCTTTTTTTTTTTTTAATTTTTATTTTTTCCGGATGTACATCATATTTCAAATTCTGGATACATTACATCATGTTCACCACCCGAACACTAATTATAGTGCATCCCCTCACATGTGACCCTAATCACCCCTTTTGCCCTACCCCCTCCCCCAATGGTAACCACCAGTCCAATCTCCAATGCTATATGGGTATTTTTTTGTCGTTTTTATCTTCTACTTATGAGTGAGATCATATGGTATTTGACTTTCTCCCTCTGACTTATTTTACTCAGCATAATACCCTCAAGGTCCATCCATGTTGTCACAAATGGCCGGATTTTGTCATTTCTTATGGCTGAGTAGTAGTCCATCGTGTATAAATACCACATCTTCTTTATCCATTCGTCCCTTGATGGGCACCTAGGTTGCTTCCATGTCTTGGCTATTGTGTATAATGCCACAGTGAACTTAGGGGTGCAAGTGTCTTTATGCCTTTGTGTTGTCAAGTTCTTAGGATAAATACCCAGCAGTGGAATAGCTGGATCATATGGTAGATCTATCCTTAATTTTCGGAGGATACTCCAAACTGCTTTCCATAGTGGCTGCACCAGTTTGAACTGTCACCAGCAGTGAACAAGGGTTCCCTTCTCTCCACACCCTCTCCAACATTTGTTGTTTCCTGTCTTGTTAATTATAGCCATTCTGACCGGAATGAGGTGATACCTCATTATAGTTTTGATTTGCATTTCCCTGATAGCTAATGACGTTGAGCATCTTTTCATATGCCTGTTGGCCATCTGTATATCTTCTTTGGAGAAATCTCTGTTCAGATCTTTTCCCCATTTTCTAATTGGATTGTTGGTTTTTTTGTTGTTGAGCTGTATGAATTCTTTGTATATTTTGGATATTAACCCCTTATCGGATAGGTGGTTTGCAAATATCTTCTCCCAATTGTTAGGTTATCTTTTCATTTTGTTGATGGTTTCCTTTGCTGTGCAGAAACTTTTTATTTGATGTAGTCCCATTTGTTCATTTTTTCTTTTGTTTCCTTTGCCCAGTCGGACATGGGACTTGAAAATATGCTGCTCAGACCAATGTCATAGAGCGTACTGCCTATGTTTTCTTCTAGAAGTCTCGTGGTTTCGGGTCTTACATTCAAGTCTTTAATCCATTTTGAGGTGATTTTTGTGCATGGTGTAAGGGAATGGTCTACTTTTATTCTTTTGCATGTGGCTGTCCAGTTTTCCCAACACCGTTGATTGAAGGGACCCTTCTTTCTCCATCGTATGCTCTTGGCTCCATGTCGAATATTAGCTGTCCATAAATGTGTGGGTTTACTTCTGGCCTCTCAATTTTGTTCCATTGATGTGTGTCTGTTTTTGTGCCAGTACCATGCTGTTTTGGTTACTATGGCTTTGTAGTATAATTTGAATTCGGGGAGTGTGATACCTCCAGCTTTGTTCTTTTCTCTCAGGAATCCTTTGGGTATTCGGGGTCTTTTGTTGTTCCATATAAATTTTAGGATTCTTTGTTCTATTTCTGTAAAAAATGTTGTTGGAACTTTGATAGGGATTACGTTGAATCTATAGATTGCTTTAGGAAGTATGGACATTTTAACAATGTTAATTCTTCCAATCCAAGAGCACGGAATATCTTTCCATTTCTTTGTGTCTTCTTCGATTTCTTTCAACAGTGTTTTATAGTTTTCAGTGTGCAGATCTTTCACCTCTTTGGTTAAGTTTATTCCTAGGTATTTTATTCTTTTTGTTGCAATGGTAAATGGGATTGTATTCTTAATTTCTCTTTCTGCTACTTCGTTGTTAGTGTATAGAAACGCAACGGATTTTTGTGCGTTGGTTTTGTATCCCGCAACTTGACTGTATTCCTTTATTATTTCTAAAAGTTTTTTAGTGGACTCTTTAGGGTTTTCTAGATATAAAATCATGTCGTCTGCAAAGAGTGACAGTTTCACTTCTTCTTTTCCAATGTGGATCCCTTTTATTTCTTTTTCTTGCCTGATAGCTCTGGCTAGGAGTTCCAATACTATGTTAAAAAAGAGTGGTGACAGTGAGCATCCTTGTCTGGTTCCTGTTCTTAGAGGGATAGCTTTCAGTTTTTCTCCATTAAGAATGATATTTGCTGTGGGTTTGTCATATATGGCCTTTATTATGTTGAGGTATTTTCCTTCTATACCCAATTTATTTAGAGTTTTTATCATAAATGGATGCTGTATCTTGTCAAATGCTTTCTCCGTATCTATTGAGATGATCATGTGATTTTTATTCTTCATTTTGTTAATGTGGTGTATCACGTTGATAGATTTGTGGATGTTGAACCATCCCTGCATCCCCGGAATGAAACCCACTTGATCATGATGTATGATCTTTTTAATGTATTGTTGTATTCGATTTGCTAGTATTTTGTTGAGGATTTTTGCATCGATGTTCATCAGTGATATTGGCCTGTAATTTTCTTTTTTTGTGTTGTCCTTGTCTGGTTTTGGTATCAGGATAATGTTTGCTTCGTAGAAGGAGTTAGGAAGCCTCCCCTCCTCTTCAATTTTTTGCAAGAGTTTGAGAAGGATAGGTATTAAGTCTTCTTTGAATGTTTGGTAGAATTCACCAGGGAAGCCATCTAGTCCTGGACTTTTATTTTTGGGGAGGTTTTTGATTGCTGTTTCTATCTCCTTACTGGTGATCGGTCTATTCAAATTTTCTGCATCTTCTTGGTTCAGTTTTGGAAGGTTGCATGTTTCTAAGAATTTATCCATTTCTTCTAGATTATCCAATTTGTTGGTGTATAGCTTTTCATAGTATTCTCTTATTATCTTTTGTATTTCTGACGTGTCCGTTGTAATCTCTCCTCTTTCATTTCTGATTTTATTTATTTGAGCCGTCTCTCTTTTTTTCTTGGTGAGTCTAGCTAAGGGTTTCTCAATTTTGTTTATCTTTTCGAAGAACCAGCTCTTGGTTTCATTAATTTTTTCTATTGTTGTTTTAGTCTCGATTTCATTTATTTCTGCTCGGATTTTTATTGTTTCCTTCCTTCTGCTGATTTTTGGCTTTGTTTGTTGTTCTTTTTCCAGTACCTTTAGGTGCACTTTTAGTCTATTTTGGATTTTTCTTGTTTGTTGAGATAGGCCTGAATTGCCATAAACTTCCCTCGTAGAACCACTTTTGCTGTATCCCACAGATTTTGGCATGTTGTGTTCTCATTTTCATTTGTCTCCAGGAATTTTTTGGTTTCTTCATTGGCCCAATCATTGTTCAGTAGCGTTTTGTTCAATCTCCGTATTTTCGTGGCTTTTCTGGTTTTCTTTCTGTAGTTAATTTCCAGTTTTATACTTTTGTGGTCAGAAAAGATGCATGGTATTATTTCGATCTTCTTAAATTTATTGAGATTTGTTTTGTGGCCTAATATGTGATCAGTCCTGGAGAATGTTCCATGGGCATTTGAAAAGAATGTGTATTCTGTGGTTTTTGGATGGAATGTTCTGTATATATCTTCTAAGTCCATCTGGTCTAATGTGTCCTTTAAGGCCAGCGTTTCCTTATTGATCTTCTGTTTGGATGATCTATCCATTGGTGTAAGTGGAGTATTAAAGTCCCCTACTATTATTGTGTTACTGTCTATTTCTCCTCTTATGTCTGTTAATAATTGCTTTATATATTTAGGTGCTTCTATGTTGGGTGCGTAGATATTTACAAGTGTTATATTTTCTTGTTGGATTGTTTGTTCCCTTTATCATTATGTAGTGCCCGTCTTTGTCTCTATTACAGTTTTTGATTTAAAGTCTGATATAAGTATTGCTACCCCTACTTTCTTTTCTTTGCCATTTGCATGGAATATCTTTTTCCATCCTTTCACTTTCAGTTTGTGAGTGTCTGTAGGTCTGAGGTGTGTCTCTTGTATCCAGCATATACATGGATCTTGTTATTTTATCCAGTTGGCCACCATATGGCATTTGATTGGAGCATTTAATCCATTGACATTTAAAGTAGCTATTGATAAATAGGTATTTATTGCCATTTTGTCCCTTTTTCTTTTTTTGGGGGGTGTTTTAGTAGTTCTTCTCAGTTCCGTTCTTTTTCTCTTGCTCTCTTCACTTGCAGTTTGATGGTTATCTTTAGTAATATGTTTGATTTCTTTTGTCTTACATGTCTGATTTATTTTGTCTTACTTTTTTTCCTGCTTGTTATAGGCTTCTGATTTGTGGTTACCATGAGGATCCTTTTTAATATACTATGCAAGTAAGTCTATATTGAGTAGATAGACTCTTCAGCTTCCCCTCTTTCTAAAAGGTCTACTTTTTCACTCCTCTCCTCCCACATTATATGCTTTTCACATCATACATAGTCTTTTGTTTAGTGTGTCAATATCCATTACCCTCTTATCATTGAAATAGGTGATTTTAGTGCATTTGTCTTTTAACTTTCATATTACCTTCACAGGTAGTTGATTTGCTGCCTTTACTATACTTTTACCTTACAAGTGATTTTATTGCTGTTTTTTCTTGTTGTTGTTTTGGGTTTTTTTGATAATTTTTTTTCTTTTACTTTATTTGTGGTCATTACTTTCCCACTTAAATAAGTCCCTTCAGCATTTCTTGTATAACTGGTTTCTTGGTGATAAACTCCTTTAATTTTTGCTTATCTGGGAAGCTCTTTATCTCTCCTTCCATTCTGAATGACAGCCTTGATGGATAGAGTATTCTTGGTTGTACATTTTTTCCTTTTAGCACTTCAAATATGTCGTGCCATTCTCTTCTCGCCTGTAGGGTCTCGGCTGAGAAGTCCGCTGACAGCCTGATAGGCTTCCCTTTATATGTCACTTGTGGCCTTTCTCTTGCTGCTTTTAGGATTCTCTCTTTGTCTTTAATTTTAGACATTTTGATTATAATATGTCTTGGTGTGGGCCTCGTTGGGCTTCTCTTGTTTGGAGCTCTCTGTGCTTCCTGAACTTGGATGTCTGTTTCCTTCCTCAGGTGAGGAAAATTTTCCTCTATTATTTTGACAAATAAATTTTCTGCCCCTTTGTCTCTCTCTTCTCCTTCTGGGACCCCTATAATCCGAATGTTAGCAAGGTTGATATTGTTCCAGAGTTCCCTTACACTGTTCTCATTCTGTCTAATTCTTTTTTCTCTTTTCTGTTCTGCTTGGGTGGCTTCCTCTAGTCTTTCGTCTAGCTCGCTGATCCGTTCTTCTCCTTCCTCTACTCTGCTATTGAGTCCCTCTAGTGAATTTCTCATTTCAAGTATTGTATTCTTCATTTCTGTTTGGTTCTTTTTTATATCTTCCAATTCTTTGCTGATGTGCTCACTGTGTTCATCCATTCTTCTCTGCATATCTGTGAGCGTCCTCATTATATTTTGTTTGAATTCCTTGTCAAGGAGGTCGCTAGTTTCTGTTTCACTTAGTTCTTTTTCTGGTGTTTTGTAGTGTTCCCTTGCTTGAAAAGTATTCCTTTGCCTCCTCATTATGGCTCTTTCTCTGTGCTATTTTCTTTGTACTAGGTGAGTCAGCTATGTCTCCTGATCTTGGAGAAGTGGCCTTATGTATGAGATGCCTTATGAGGCCCAACAGTGTGCTTCCCTCTCGTCATCAGACCATAAGAACCAGGAGTGACCCCTTTGTGGGCTACTTGTGTTCTTCTTCTGTGGCAGGGTTGCTCCCACTGCAGGTACCCAGAGAGTCTGATCTTTCCTTCCCTGGCCAGCTGTTTGTACTTCTGGTTTGGAGGGGCCTCAGCACTGTTAGCTACAAAGTCTGTTGGCACACTCTTATTGCAAGTGTCCTCTTAATTGGGTTGGTACCCATGTAGCTGGTTGCTAGGCTCAGGGGCATACAGTTGTGATAGGCCTGAGGCCAACAAGGCCGATGTCAGTTCTCTTAGAAGTGCAGCTGAGTGGGGCTAGCCCTTGGCATGGAGGCACTCAATTGTTTCAGGGTTTGGAAGATGGGGCTGATCCTGTTTATGGCTATTTGTGAAGCACAAGTCTTCTCCTCCTGATCAGCCTCACCCCCTCTGGACCACATACACTGTCAACACAGTCCTGGTCCGTGCGCACTTCTCAACCCTCTGGAGCGTACCCCAATGCCACACTGCAGGGGCCCCCAGCTCTGCCCCAGTGCCCCCCGCAGTTCACCTGGTTCTCACACAGGCCCTGCCCCACAGAGGCAGACACCCTTGCCTGGCTGTAGAGGATCAAGGCACTCAGTCAATGCAGGCTGAAAAGTAGCCTGAGGGCTTGCTGTTAGGTGGGGCCAGTCCCTAGGGCGGGTTGCCTGCCCCTGGCTGAACTGGATTAAATCTGTGCTCTAGTGGGTGTGGCAGACCTCTGGGCTAACTGCCCAAGGGACGCACCTCAATGGCCCCCACTGGTGTCCGGTGTCCGTATCAGCAGGCCTGGACCAGATCAGAACAAGGGCCCCCACCAATGTCTCAGTCTCAGGAGAGGATCTTCCTCTCACCAAGATGCCCCCAGAGACCACCAGTCTTGTTTCACCAAAGGACAGTCAGCCTTCTCTGTGGTGATTTTAGGTTGCTGCAATGAATGAGTTTGTGCATGGGCCCTTTAAGACCCAGATGTTTTCGGCTTTCGGCCGATAGCTTTTCTGGGGTGTCCTTGCTACAGTTAATAGCCAGCAAAGCCAGACAGTAAGACACCCATCTCAGTTGGGCTGAGACCGAAGGATGGTTATAGCAGTATTGCCCCCACTCCGGATCTCACTCCTCCAGGGAGGGCTGCGTACCTTAGGTTGACTCCTACTTGGCCAACTGAGAAGCTCCACTGCTCCCAAAGGTGGCTTTTTTCCTCTCTGGCCGGAGTTACTGCCTCTTCTGCTTTCGTCAGGACTGTCCCTTGTCGTGGGGGTTCTTTTTATCTAGTTTTCAGTTTTCAATCCAGGGTGATTCTTCCCAAAATTGTTGTAACCTGGTTGTGTTTGTGGGAGGAGGCGAGTTCAACGTCTGCTCACAGCACCATCTTGACAAGAACCTAAGACATTTCTAAGTAATTCATGGGTAAAGAAGAACTCATAATGGCTATTAGAATATATTTAGTATTGAATGATACTAAAAATACATTTTAAAACTTATGGAACAAGCTGATTTGGTAGAAGGAAATTTATAGCTTAAATTCTTATATTAGAAAGAAAACATTTGGAAATTTCTGAGTGAGCCACACATCTAACTGAAGGAATTTTTTTTTAAACAGTTAATCTTAGGGACCGACCTGGTGTCATAGTGGTTAAGTTCACGCACTTCGCTTCAGCAGCCTGGGCACAGACCTACACACTGCTTACCAAGCCATGCTGTGGCAGTGTCCCACATACAAAATAGAGGAAGATTGCCACAGATGTTAGCTCAGGGACAGTCTTCCTCAAGCAAAGAAAAGGGTGGGGAATGGGCAATGGATGTTAGCTCCAATCTTCCTCACCAAAACAAAAAAAGAAGAAGAAAAAGAAAAAGTTAATCTTGTAGGAGAAAGGCAAACAAAGGAGATAGAAACAAAAATTTGTGAAATAGAATGTAAAGATAAAATAGAGAAGATAGACAAGTTTAAAAGGTCAGCTTTTTGACAAAGGCTGTTAAAGTTAAAATGTCACAATATGCTGGTATCCAAAATTGTACGTGCCAAAATTCTACATATTTAATGCTTCTAAGATTTTGCTCATTTTTTTAGCTTTTGATCTAGAGAGATTACCCAAATTACTGGTCTTTAATTTTTTTCTCCAGATAGAATTGTTAGGAAATAGCTGTATTGGATTAAAATTAAATAACTAGGCTATCACTCTTTGAGGACTATGTGATAGGCACTGGGTAAGCATTATGTATACATTAGTTCATTTAATCTTTGAAAGAACTCCTTTAGACACTATTGGTAGAATCCCTTTACAGATAGACACATGGCTTATAAAGTAACTTGCCCAAAGTTACACAGCCTGTAATCAGCAGAGCTGGATTTGATTCCAGGTGTATCTGACTACAAAGATATAATTCCAACCATTCTTATATTATTGGCTTCCACTATACTATTTATGATGGGCTAAAAATATCTTAGGTTTTTGTAGGATGGTTGTTCTCCAAGTGTGATACATGGAATCCTAGGGTCCCTAAGACTCATTCAAGGAATCTGCCCAAGTTCAAAACTATTTGTTTCTTTATAATTCTAAGGTACTATTTGCCACTTTTGCTGTGTTGACATTTTCACTCATGGTACAAAAGCAATGTTGGTTAAAATTGCTGGCACCTTAGCATGAATCAAGCCAGTGGCAGTAAACTATTACCAAGTGATCCTTGCCTTCTTCAGCACCACACACATTTTAATAAAAAAGAGCCATTACAGTTAAGAATGCCCTTGAGAAAGGAATAGAGTTTTTTAATTTATGAAATTTTAACCTTGGGTTGGGCATTTAAAAAATATTCTGTACAATTAAATGTGAAGTACTCAAAATATTTCTGTTGCATACAAAATTACATTGGTTGGCTTGAGGACAAAAGGCTTTGTTAGAGGCCATAACTCATAATGTAGATGTAACTTCTATTAGTATCTATGTACCACCTTCATAAAGCAGAACTATAGAGAATTCAGAGAAAAGGACAAACATACGGGAATACTAACATGTTACTTTCAGTCCAAGATAGGTGAAGCAGATCTACAATAAGTAAGGATACAGAAGACGTAAAAGAATAGTAAGGGATAGTTTATGGGTATATATTGAACTCTAGCCCCAGATAGTACAATATATACTTTCTTCTCAAGTATACATGGAACATTCACAAAAAATTTTATGTACTAAGTCAAAAAGAAATCCTGAATACATTCCTCCAAGTAGAAACAATACAAAAAAATATTTTTCGTCATAATGCATTAAAGATGGAAATGAATAACAAAAAATTTTTGAAAGTTCTATCCCCCTGCAATGTAAAATTCTTTTAAACAACTTTAGGGTGAAAGAGAGGAAAACAAAATTGTAAAATTTCTTAAAAATACTAATAATGAAAAAGCTACATTTAAGAATCCAGGGGATATAATTAAAACAGTGATTGGAAAAAGATCCACAGCCATTCATATTTTTATGAATAAAAACTAAAAGAATGAGAATGAATTAAATTCCCATCAAAAAACTAAAGTAAATCAGAATAAAGAACAAAGAAGGAAATAGTAAAGATAAAGGCAAAAATTAATGAGGTAGAAGAAAGAAAAACATTTTGACTAAAAAATAAACAGGAAAAAAAAGTTGGTTCTTTGAAAAAGTCAACAAAATAGACAAAACTATTAGTTAACCATTGGTTGGGGACAGGGGAGTGTAGTACAGAGGGAAAAAATCGTAGATATACAGGACATGATAAGGGAGAAATAGCCATTGAAACAGAGAATTTTAAAAATCATAAGATTCTATTTTGTACAACTTAGATGAAATGGATAATTAAACAGGAAAACCAGTTTACGAAAATTGTCTCAGAAGAGATAGACTCCACAACTAGAAGGGCCCACAACTAAAAATACACAACTATGTACCGGGGGGGCTTTGGGGAGAAAAAGGAAAAATAAAATCTTTTTTTTTTTTTATTAATGTTATGATAGATTACAACCTTGTGAGATTTCAGTTGTACATTTTTGTTAGTCATGTTGTGGGTACACCACTTCCCCCTTTGTGCCCTCCCCCCACCCCCCCCTTTCCCTGGTAACCACCGATCAGATCTCCTTGTCAATATACTAACTTCCACCTATGAGTGGAGTCATATAGAGTTCGTCTTTCTCTGACTGGCTTGTTTCGCTTAACATAATACCCTCGAGGTCCATCCACGTTGCTGTGAATGGGCCAATTTTGTCTTTTTTTATGGCTGAGTAGTATTCCATTGTGTATACATACCATATCGTCTTTATCCAATCATCAGTTTCTGGGCGAAAAATAAAATCTTTAAAAAAAAAAACAAAAGAAGAGATAGCTAAACAAGACACCCCTCCCCCCGCTTTTTTTAGGAAATAGAAAAAAGTTTCAAGAAAGCTCAACAAAAGCACCAAGCCCAGAAGATGTAAAAGCTGTAATTTACCAAACCTTTTAAGAATCAAATCATCTCAATCCTCCATAAATTTTTCCAGAACATAAAAAAAGAAAGTTCCCAAATTACTTTTAACATGAGTATGATATTGCTCTAGATAAAAATCTCATAGCTCACATACATGACTACAGAACAATCTCACTTTATTTCAATGCAAAAATATCAGACAATTCTACACTGTATTAAGAAGATGATAGATACATCATGGGCAAGTGAGGTTTATTGCAGTAATGTAAGAATAGTTCTGTTTTAGGAATTTACCTTTTAATGTAAGGAAGAACAAAAAATCGAGTTCATCTCCGATGATACTGACCTTTGACAGAATTCAACATGTGTTCCTGATAAAATATTCAGTAAAATAGAAATTGACCAATATTTCTTTAACGTGATAAAACACATATACCCTAGTTTTAAATACAGCCTAACACTTAATGTGGAAATGCTGGCATATTCCCACTAAAATTGGAACAAAACAGGATTGTCCCCTATCTCCACTATTTAGCATTGTGTTGGAGGTTTGGCCTTGTGCAATTAGACAAGAGAAAACTGTGTTAGATTCATAAGAATTGGAAAAGAAGAAAGACAACTAGTTCTGTTTGTAAATGATAATAGAAAACTGAAAGCATTGATAATAAAAGTAACTCAGACAATAAAAGAATTCAGTACGTATCAAGATATAAAATGAATAATCGATGACCTTCATGTACATATAATCAGGTGATATAATGACATTTACACTAGTGAATTAAAGACAAAATACTTTGGAATAAACATACAAGCAACTTCAGTTTTCTGTAATTAATATATAAATTTAACATCCATTTAGGAATTCCCCTACTCCTCTTGGAGCTAGCATATGGAAATACAATTATGTAAGAATAGATCTTAAAAAAGAGCTGGTACTGGCTCTTCCAGTTATTAAAACCTTTGTAATTAAAACTGTGGTATTGTCACCTTAATGGACAAGCAAACTCATTAAGAAATAGACCCACATACCTAGGGAAATTTCTATGTGATGCAGGTGGCATTTCAAATCATAGGGAAAATGGTAGACTGTTTAATAAATGATTTCAGGATAACTGGAAAACCAATTGGAAAAAAATAAAATTAGATCCATTCCTCATAATGTATACTAAAATAAATTTCAAATTGGATAAGAGATTTAAGTGTAAATGTAACCATATACCTACTAGAGGAAAGTCTCAGTGAATTCTGTTGTAACCTAGATGTAGGACAAAGGCTTTCTGTCTATGAATTAAACTCCAGAGGCAATAAAATAAAATACTTACGTTTAAAAGATTCATTTATATTAAAAAAGAAAAAGTAATTTGTCCAGCAAGAAAGCCCCATAGTCAAAAGTTGAAAGACACAGACAAACTTGGAGAAAATACTTACAATGTGTATTACAGAGGGTTAATCTCCCTATTACATAAGGAACTTTTAAAAATTGAGGGGGGAAAAAAAGACCAAACACCCTGTAGAAAAATGGACAAAAGGCATGAGCAGAGTGTTACACACAGAAAAATAAGATATTCAAATGGCCTTTAAACTTATGATAGAACTGCAGATTAAAACAATACTGAGTTACCATTTCTCTTCTGTTAGATTAGCAAAAATTCAAAAGGTTGATATTACTCTGTTAGGGAACTTATGAGGAAAAGTCACTTTCATCCATTGTTGGAAGTACAAAATGATACACTCCCTAAAAAGAGGTATTAGGCAGTATCTATTGAAACTACATATGTATTTACCCTTTGGTCCAGTAATCCCACTTCTTAGGATTTAACTGAAGGTACTTGTTTAACAACATGAACATAGATATGCACAAAATTATTCATTGCAACATTATTTATAGTAGCAAAATATTAGAAATCAGTTACATGCCCATCTATAGGAGGCAGGTTGACTAGTCTATGCTAAAAACACGTAGTGGATTACCATGGAGCTAGAGATTAGAATAAAGAACATCTCTGTGGACTGATAAGAATGATTCTCTAGGTATATATTTTTAAGTGAAAAAAGCAAGAGGAAAAAAAGAGTATACATAGTATGTTAACTTTTAAGAAAGAAGAATATGAATTTATTTCCTTATTTTTACACACACAAAAAAAGGATAAACTAGAACTAATGAAATTGGTTACTTTGGGAGTGGTGGGACATAAGTGAAACTTCTCTGAGTCTTGTATAGTTTTGACTTTTGAGACGTTAATTTTGGACATTTTTTTAAAAATAAGATTAACAAGGATGGGGAAGGGAACCCTGTGGTTGAGTACAAACAGGAAAAAAAGTGAATGTAATTATGTATCCTATTGATAATACAGAACACAGGAAAATTAGTTAATTAATTCAAATAACTAACATAGTACTCTGACTGAACTTCTATCGGAATATATTTTAAAGGATAAACATTTTCCAGTAGTGGTAGTGATTTGGCAGCAATCATCAGTCGGTGCTAAAACTGGTAGGTAAATAAAAGATTGTTGGGGAACAGGATAATCACATTAAAGTTTCACCCCACAGATTACTCAATACAAAGGAGAAAAGGTACCTTTACAATGTGACATTTGTTGGATACCACCTTAAAGCAAGTGATCAACAACATCACTAATACTGAGACAAATTGATGTGATACACCAAGGAGGCATATCACCTATGTACTATTCCTGTCAAAAATGTTTAACCTGAACCTAAATCATGAGGAAGCTAACCAAAATTGTGGGAAATGCTATAAAATGAATGGTATGAAAGTCAAGAAAAGGCAGGAGAAAGACTAGGGACACGTGACAGTCAAATACAACATGTGATCCTTGATTGCATCCTGAGATTTGGGAGGGAAAAGCTGTCAAGGGCATAATAGGAAAAATTGGGGATATTTGAATATGGATTGTAGATTAGCACTCACTCCTGATCCTTCTCCTACCCTCCCCCAGGCTTTGGCAACCACTAATCTACTTTCTGTCCCTATAGATTTCCCTGTTTTAGATGTTTCATATGAATGGAATCATATGATGTGCAGCTTTCAGGTAGCATAATATTTTCAAGGTTCATCCTTGTTGTAGCATGCATCAGTTCTTCATTCCTTTTTATGACTGAATAGTACTCTCTTGTTTGGATGTAGCACATTTTATTTATACATTCACCTACTATTGTTCGTTTGG
The DNA here is from genome assembly GCF_041296265.1 of Equus caballus. Classification (NCBI taxonomy): domain Eukaryota; kingdom Metazoa; phylum Chordata; class Mammalia; order Perissodactyla; family Equidae; genus Equus; species Equus caballus. The sequence continues at coordinate 111,657,898 of NC_091686.1, forward strand.
GTTGTTTCCACTTTTTGGCTCTTATGAATAATGCTGTGAATATTCATGCACACATTTTTGTTTGGACATGTTTTCCGTTTTCTTCGGTGTATACCTAGGAGTGGAATTTGTTGGGTCATATGGTAATTCTATGTTTACATTTTCGAAGAGCTGCCAATCATTGTGCATTCCCACCAGCAGTGTATTGAGGGTCCAAAGTTCTCCACATCCTCAATAACACTTATTTGCATTTTTTATTGTAACGCTACTTCTGGGTGTGAAATGGTATCTCATTGTGGTTTTGATTTGCATTTCCTTGTTAAGCATCTTGTCATGTGCTTATTGGCCATTAATAATATCTTTCAAGAAATGTCTACTCAAATCATTTGCCATTTTTTAATTGGGCATTTGTCTTTTTATTGTTGAGTTGTAAGGTTTACTGTGGACACTAGACCCTTATCAGACATATGATTTATAAATATATACTCCCATTGTGTGGACTGTTTTTTTCACTTGATAGTGTCCTTTGAAGCATGAGAGTTTTTAAGTTTGATCGAGTCCAATATATCTATTTTTCTTTTGTTGCTTGTGCTTTTATTGTCAAATCTGAGAAATCATTGCCTAATCCAAGGTCATGAAGATTTACACATATGCATTCTTCTAAGAATTTTTGGTTTTAGCTCCTATATTTAGGTCTTTGATCCATTTTAAGTTAATTATTGTATATGGTATGAAGTGGAAGTCCAGCTTCATTATTTTGCATGTAAATATCCACTTGTCCCCGTACCATTTGTTGAAAAGACTGTTCTTTCCACCACTGAACTGTCTTGGTACTGTCATCAAAGATAAATTGACTATATTTGGGGGCTCAGTTCTGCTCCATTGATCTATATGTCTGTCCTTAGGCCAGCAACACCCAGTTTGATTATTGTACTTTATAGTATCAAAATCAGCAAGTGCTAACCCTCCAATTCAGTTCTTCGTTTTCAAGATTTTTTGGCTATTCTGGATTCCTTACATTTCCCTATGAATTTTAGGGTCAGCTTGTCCATTTCTACAAAAATGCTCTTGCTCTTCTTACCAAGATTTAGCTGATATTCTTTTTTTTCTTTCTGCTTTTTCTCCCCAGATCCCCCAATACATAGTTGTATATTTTAGTTGTGGGTCCTTCTAGTTGTGGTATGTGGGATGCTACCTCAATATAGCCTAATGAGCAGTGCCATGTCTGTGCCCAGGATCTGAACTGCTGAAATGCTGGGCTGCCGAAGTGGAGTGTGCAAACTTAACCACTCGTCCACAGGGCCAGCCCCTAGCTGATATTCTTGAATAGACACATCCTGGAAAGCTTTTGATTATTTCTAGAGTTCTTTTGAATATATTTTGAAGAAGTATAAGAATATACTTCTTATGTAGTGTCAATAAATATATCCTTTCCTCCACTTTCTAGTAACATTTACCTCATATTCCTCTGAGTCCTCACCCTGCAGCCTTATCAAAGACCATGAGGCTTCTATTACAGCTTCTTCAAGACTTTAGGGCTTATGTTAACACTCCCCAAAGCCCTCTGCCTGATTCTAAAGCCACACCTACATTTTAGGTTTTTATTGCAGCAGCATCCCACTAACATGTACCAAAATCTGTGTTACCTATCTGTTACTCTTTAACAAAATCTCCCCAAAATTTAGCAGTTTAAACAACAGGCATTTATTATCTCACATTTTCTCTGAGCCAGGAATCTAAGAGTGGTTCAGCTGGATGTTTCTTGCTCAGTTTGTCACTAGGCTGCAGTCAAGGGGTCAGCTAGGGTTGCAGTCATCAGAGACTTGATTGATCTGGAAGGTCTTAGTTCACTCATTTGGCTGTTTTCAGGAGGCTTCAGTTCCTTTCCTTGTTAGCCTCCCCTTAGAGATGCTCACAGTATGGCTTCCTCCAGCGTGAACCATGAGAGAGAGAGATAGAAGGACCTAGTAGTGGCAAGGGGACAGGGGAGGGAGAGCACTATGTTCAAGATTATCTGGGATAGAAACTGCATTCTTTTATCACCTAATCTCAGAAGTGACATACACTTCTGCACTATGCTATTGGTCATACATAACACCCCTGATACAACATGGAAGGGACTACACAGTAGTATGAAACCAGGAGATGGGAATAATTGAGGACCATCTTGAAACTGGCTACCACAGAGATGCTTGTTGAACTTTTGAACTAGTTAAATTTGAAAAATGATGAGATAGGGCAGAAATAAACTATTTGTTTTCTTAGGCGCAATAGATACCATTTCATGTGGCATCATTCTCTCTTCGAACCAAATATTTATTACTTGCCAGACCTTTGAAAGCCTTTGAGTTTATCATCCCTGGCCTAGATCTTTAGTTCGCTCATTTGATTTTTTGTAGTTATGACAACTTGTGGAAGTAATCTAGAAGGCTCACTAATCTGCAGCTGAGCAGAATTTTCTTTGTCCTTTTCTCTGTCTTTTTTATTTTATTTTATTTTTTTCCAAGTCCTTGGGTCTCACACATAGACTTATCCCCCAGTATAAAGGGACAAAAACTGAGTAAACTGCTTTAAACTTAGCTGTAAACTCAAGCCTAAAGTATAGCCCTAGTCACATGATATGAATACGATTATGTTTCTCTTCTTTTTTGGTAAATTTAATTATTTTGAGTTGATAAGGCGACATTAGTCATTAAATTGCAGGACAGTTAACCAAAATACTCAGAAGTAAATCTAGTATCTCCTTTTAACACATAATGTAAAGCAAGATTAGGTTTGAATAAAGGTGGAAGAGAATGTTCACAAAAGCCTTCAAAGATTCCTGGAGGTAACAATTAAGAAATGATATAAATTGGGAATTTTTATGTGCAATGTGGAAATTTCTTGTTTTGATAAATCACTTGAGTTAGGTTACATGTGCTAATACTGTCTATTCTGAACCAAAAAGTGTCACATGGACTTAGAAATTATGTCCTTTGTATTTCCCAGTTAGTTAAAATTTTTATATTAAACTATTAGTCCTTTTTATTATTTGGCATTTTATGATTTAAATAAAATATAACTGCTCAGTCTGCATCTTTTTGTTTCTCTTGTTATTTCCACTGTAACCTAAGACAACAGCTAACATTTAAACTATTAAAATGCCAAGTACAAGAGTTTAATATTTTATCTACAATCTCATATAACCTTAAAATATCCTGTGAGCAAACCCTATTATGATTTCCAATGTTTTGTTATTATTTCCATTTTTATGATCAGAGAAACTAAAACATGGAGGGGATCTGTAACTAGTTCATAAAGATAGCTGAGATTCCAGCCTGTAACTAAGACTTTTACTCTAGTATCCCAAAACAAATAGTACCTCTCTTCCCTACTGGCTTCTAAACAAAGAATACATATGAAGGCTGCAATACTACTTTTTTTTTTATAGGCCCGTAGTCCGTTCTCACAGATGTTTTTTCAGAATTCAATATTCTTTGTTTTGAAAGAAATAATATAATGGAGATGTTTATTATGTAACGTCTCCAGCAGATCTGAAACAACACCCTATGGTCGAATGTATTGATATTTCGGCAAGACCATAAATAGATTCATGTCAGCTTAGGTCATATCCTGCTACCAAGTGTGGTGGCGATCATGATGGAGGTAGTTTGTTGCCTTTCCTCACCTTAAAATAGTATGTTTTCAAACCTTGTATTTTAGAGTCCTGGGCCTGTAATGATAGATGCTAGCTGGAGGACTTGCCTTCAGGTCTCTTAGACAAGTGCTCCAACTAATACTGAACCCCAAAACTAAGGAGACTTAACCCTACAGTCTCAGACAGCCCTGGATCAGAGCAGACCTGTTCACGTGATGCTGATCTGCCTGGGTAAGAGTTGAGGCATTTAAGTAACTAGCATCTCTAGAAGTAGGCCCACTTCTAAGAGGAAGAAGTATGGAATGTAATCAAGTATGCTTAGTCATCCTTCCCAGTTTACCAACCTTTCTACCTCTGAAGGAGCAGAGTAAGTAAAAGGATTGGAGTGGGGCTAGCAGTGTGTGTGTGAAACAGCCATCACCACCACCCTCCATACCAAACTCTTTATGTAATAATGTGTTTATAAGTGGTCTGTCCTTATTCCACACCTCCTACTATAAAATCATTCAGTTGTTTTTACCTCTTGTACAAGTTTCAGGCAGAATTCTGCATCACTGCTGACCTTCATTATAGTTGTAGCTGATGAACATATTTTGGGGTCAAGGCTTGATAGAGACTTTCAATAATGGTATTGCCGTTTTTATAAGAGAATCTTAGTGGATGCATGCTGAAATATTCAGGAGTGAAATGTCACAGTTCTACAATTTACTTTCAGTGGTTTTGCAAACAAAAAAATTAAAAAGCAAATGTGGCAGAATATTAACATTTCTTGAATCTTGGTAGAGACTGTCTGTGTCATTGTACTGCTCTTTATTTTTTTTCTTTATGATTGAAATTTCTCAACATAAAAAGTTGAGGAAAGAAAAAGTCCTTGATGACATTCAGGCTATATATGAAATGCACATTTGACAGAACTGAAGAATTTAATGATAATAAACAGTTTTAAAAGTTTAGATGTTTTGTTAAATACTTAATGCAGGTACTTACTATGTATATTGTTAAAAAATGCTTGGTTACTTGTATAAACAATTTGTGTTCACATACTAAGTGTTTTAATATATCTAGTAGAATACATTTGAATTAAAACTCTGAAAATAAGCTGTTCTGCTTCTATGTCTAATTCTTTATCTGTATTTTAGTTTGGGATTGAAAATATTTATTTTTAAGAAATGGTTAAATATGCCAAGTTTGGGGTTGATATATTATCATGATACTAATTAAATCAACAAGGTTTCTATTGCTAAGTCCCACAAACCACTGGCAATTACAGATTGATGCTAAAAGACTTCTGAAATCATTAACTTATAATAAAAATAAGATAAATTTAAATATTGATATTTTGCATTTCCCTTTTTTAATGCTTGTTATATTTATTTCTTCCGTAGATCTTCCTCAGAACTGTGATCCTAACATTCCCCTAGTTGCTCAGGAATTAATGAAAAAGATGATACGTCAGTTTGCAATTGAGTATATTTCAAAAAGTGGTAAAATTCAAGAGAATAGAAATGGTTCAATTGGACCAAGTCTAATATGTAAAAGTATTCAAATGAATCAAGCAGAAAACTCCCTTCAGGAAGAACAGGAAGGCCCCTTAGACCTCACTGTGAATCGAATGCAAGAACAAAATACTCAGCAAGGTAAGATTTTTGTGTGTGTGTGTGTAATATTTAATTTTACGCTTTAATACTCTTAAATATATATAACCTAATATTCATAGAGAAATTTACTTTAGACGTAATATTACTTGTAATTAGCTTATGTAATATGGACTAGAGAGAAGTGCTAATTAATAGCTTTTGTATTTGACTTTGAGAGTAATTCAGCCTCTTTGATAAACAATCTCTTTTCACAATAAATAGATAGTGAGAGAATCACAACAAGCATCTTAAAGGCAAAGTGTACAAGAGATATTTATTATAAAAAATTATTTTTAAAATGTACAGCTGAGAACATTCGTTATGTACTTTCTCTTCAGTTTTTTGCTCTTAGATGAAAAATAAAAACAAATAGATGATTTATCTTCAATTGATGTAACTGGGGAAAGAGAAAAGTTAATATGTGTGATAAATATCATGTAATCATATAATTAACTATATAGAGATATATTTTTTGTAAGAAGTCTTCATGATGAAGGCTTTGTTAGACTTATCTAATGTTTAATTGAAGGAAGAGTCATGATTCACAGAGGAAAGGAAGGAAGGGCCTTTTAATCGCTTTTGGAGGATGCCAAATAAGTGTTTGCTTGGAGGAGAGAGAACAAGCAGCTTTTGTTAACACAAGTTAGGAATAGTGTTGTCAGTCCTTGAAGCCAGAAAAATATCAGCATTAAGTTTGGTTGCACAAGGCAGTATAGTGTTTGAGGCTCTAAAGAAGAGTACACTAGTCAGTGTTTAAAGAAGACAATCTTTTCAGTGCGTAAGACAGATTAAAATTGAAAGGAACTGAAATATGGAAATAATTTTCTGTTTTTGCGTCCCTAATTTTAAGTTGTATGAGTTTATTTATATAGAATATCTGAGAAATATTAAGATAATAGGTTATAAGACAGAGGAAGAAATGTCAAAGATGACTACGATATAAGGCTTAAGGAAAAAATATGTCAATACATAGAATTTTGGAAGGTAGAAAACATGGGATTTTTAGAATTTTTTTTATTTTGCTTTTCCATGTTTCACACCCTCTTATATCTCTTCTCCTTTGGGGGAGGCAATTCAGTGTTCTAAAGAGACTAGAATGTAGGCTTTGGTATCTCACAGATGTATGGTTGAAATTCCAGCTCTGCTACTTAAGTTACTTGAACAAGTAATTTTACCTATCGGAACTTTAATTCCCTCATTTGTCATTTGACCATAATAATAACAAACTCATTGGAGCAATGTGTAAGTTAAATATAAGTAGCCAATTCATAAAAGATACTCAAATACTAGTCTCTCTGTACTGTCTACCTCCTGTTGCTTACCACCACAGAAGAGAAGCCTTAGAAGTAGCGTGATGGTGATCTGTGAATATTTGTATGGCTGTTACACTAAAGTAGGACTGAACTTTCCCTGAATGAGCCAATGAATAGAATTAGTTTCATTAGCTAGAAGTTAGATGGAAACAGATTTTAGGTCCATATAAGAAAGAATATTTCTAAGGATTGAACATTTCTTTTAAAGTGGAAAGGGGAAAAGGATTCCCTGTTTGCTTTATCATCAGAGGTATTCAGAAGCATCAGATGAGCGGTTAGAATAGGTGGCATTTTAGAAGTAAATTTTTAGTCCTTACATTCTGTGATTCTATGAAATTAAGTGGTAAGGCAGATCCAAATATATGTAGAAAACAAGAAATGTAAATTATTTAAATTATTATGATATTCTAGGCAAAGTATACAAATATATTTCTGAACATGCTGAGGTTGAAAAGAGTAATGATTGTGGATATAAATTTGTACTTCAAATAGTCATCTTGATGATTTTAATTTGGGGAATGACTGCTTATCATATGTGATTTCAGTGTTCTTACCCTAGAATAGGAATCCTTTAGTCAGGTGGCTTGTAGGGTAGAGAGCAAGGTAATAGATAAGGCTGAAGAAATAGGTAGGGACCAGATTATAAGAAAGCTATGTAGGAAATCTTAAGGATTTTGACTTTTCTTAGGGCCACAGAAAGCTGCTAGATTGCTTTAAGCAGAGTAATAAAATCAGACTTTCTCTTACAAAACTGTTCTGCTGTGGTATAGATTGGTAGGCTCTAACTTTGCCTACTTGCATACTAAATTTAAAAAAATGGAGCACATATCTTTTGATGCATTTGTTGTGTGCGTGTGTGTGTGTGTGCACACTAATATCATATATGTACTAATTTTTTCACAGTTCAAAATTTTTAAGGTTGAAATAAAGATAACAGTTTTAAAATGACTTGTTAATCATGATAACTTTACCGCCAGTATCTTATTACACAATATAGACTTTGGGAGAGTTTTATGAATAATGATAGAAGGTATAAATCTGTATTTCAAATGGTTTTCTTAAGAATTAGAAAAAATTTTGGCCTGATTTCCCTGTTTTTCTGTACAGTATAATCAATAAAGTGCTCATACTAGTAGTAGCAGTGTTAGTTCTGCCCTTTGTTTGTTAGTTTGTTATTAGCTAATGCTTACATTTTTCATGTTATTCTCAGGCTATAGTGTTTTTTTATGCTTTTTGGTGACGAACATCAGCCCTGAGCTGTCTGTTCCCAATCTTCCTCTTGTTTGTTTTTTTCTCCCTGAAACCCCAGTGCATAGTTGTATATCCTAGTTGTGGGTCTTTCTAGTTCTTCTGTGTGGGACACTACCAAAGTATAGCTTGATGAGCGGTGCGTAGGTCCATGCCCAGGATCTGAACCGGCAAATGCTGGGCTGCCGAAGCCGAGTATGTGAACTTAACCACTCAGCCACAGGGCTGGCCCCAATCTATAATTTCTTAACAGTACCATTTAAGCTGGTTGTTCATTTTGTGAATTACTTTATTCAAATTAGATAATGTAATCATAAATCCAGTAGATAATCTAACCATGAATAATGTAGATAATTCATGGATAGTTTAACCTATAAATCTGTAAAATTCTCAATACCAAATGAGTTTACAGGTAACTTTATATAACCTTAAAGCAACAGATGATTCCTATCTTTTGCAGACTATTTTAAAGAATGGAAAAGAGGGGAAAACTGATATAATCTTGATACCAAAACCAGACAAAGATAGCAAAAGAAGGGAAAGTTGCAAACCAGTCTTACTTAGAAACACAGGTGCAAAAATCCAAAATAAGTATTAGCATATTTAATATAGTGAAATATAAAAACATAATAAATAATGACTAGGGAAGCACAGACAATTCTGCATTTGAGAAATCTTTTTTCACATTATGCAAAAAAAGGAAAGCAATATCATCCTGATAGATACAGAAAAAAATTCTACAAAAACTGACCCTTTTATGATAAAAAATGCTTATCAAACCAAGAATAGATGAGCATTACTGCTATCAGAAACATAATAATCTAATAATTTAAAGTAATGGACAAGACAAAAATGAACACTATCACCAATTTTCAGCATTTTTGTGAGAGGTCCTGACTCATGTAACATGATGAGAAAAAATAGAAGTATGAAAATAAGCAATAGCAATAAGGAAAGAATGAGCAAAATTGTGGTGCTTACAAACAGTATATATGAAGGAATATCTAAGCAAACTTTTAGAATTGATTAAAAAATTCAGAAAAGGTACTACTCACAAGATCAGTATGTATTACTTCATATCAGCAACCACCCAATTAGAAAGTCCAGTTTTTAAAAAAAATCTCATCTACAATAGCAACAAAAGCAGAAAAAAACATTAAAACACCTGAGAATGGAACTGATAAACTGTTTAAGACCTTATGGAGAACATTATAAACCTTTACTGAAGGACGTGGAAGAAGACTCTCAGAGCGAGTGATGGTATTTAAATGATCGGAAAGACTCTAAAAGGCAGCAGTTCATCCTTAATGCACTGGCAAATTCACGGTCATTCTACTCAAAATTCTGATAGGGTTTATTGTGGGAAGGGACTTGCCAACCCTAAAATTTATGAGCAATACTTAATGGACCAAGAATAACAAAGTCAAGGTGGTGAGGACTTGCTCTAAAACATATCAAGACTAATTTGGTGCAATAATTAAAACACAATGCTGTTTGCCATAACGAATTATTAGTTTAGAAAGATTAGTGAGCCCAGAAACTCTCCAAACGTTAGTGGAATCTTGGTACAAGTCAAGATTTCATTATAAATCACTGGGAAGAATGGCCTATTCAATAAATAGGGGCAATTGGTTACCCACATGGAGGGAAAAAAGTAGATGGACTCCTACCTCACACCACTTGCGAAAATAATTCCAGTTGGGTTAAAGGGCTAAATGTAAAAAAGCAAAACTGAAAGTTAGAGAAGATATAGGATTATACCTTAATGAACTGAAAATAAGGAAAAATTTCTTAATATGCAAGAATAACAATCCGTATAACAATTTTATAAATTTGGCTATACTGAAATGCAAAACTAAAGTATTATAAAAGTCACTGAACAGAGGGAAAATTAAAGCCTCAAATTTGGAGACAGTGTTTACAACTGATGTAAATAACAACCTTTCAACTACCAAAACAAAACTACAGCCAATGAGAAAAACACAACTCTTTAGAAAACTAGGCAAAAACAGTTGTCAGAAGATAACAGAATAGCCAAATAAGCAAAGAAAAGAGTGCTCCAAGGAATATCCTGTTATGCCTCCATCATAATATAGGGTTCTTTTATTCTAAAGTATAACAAATGGTAATTCAACCTCTGATTGACAATAAGTACTTGCAAAGAAATCTTTATTTGACAGCTCTGATAATTAAGCTCATATCTCTAAAACATCCACCCTTTGTTTTATATTTTTTCCGTCTGCAACAATATTTCACTAAATAGTACTGTAAATATTTGTCAAAATAATTATATCTCCAAGACTTCTCTTTTCCATGCTAACTTCTAGAAATTTTTTTTCCATCTGAACAATGAGACAGTCTAGTCCTTTTACTTGGTACTATAAATATTTGTTGAAGCTATGATGTTTCTCTAAACCTCTGTTTTCCATGCAAATCTTTTCAGCTTCTTTAATTGTTCTCCATAAGTCTGTTTCTGTACTCCTCATTTTCCTTGCCCCGTCTTCCACAAACTCTAAACTGACTTAAAATATAGTTACTCTGAGGAAAATATTCCCATTTGCCTCTGCATTGTACTTTCTAACCAGGTGTTTCAAATATTAGAGGTTTTTCTTTGTGCACTTTCGTGCCTGCGGATTTATTTAAATATGCTGAGCCTCAGAAATTGCAAGGAAGTCAGTCATGCATTGCTTCTACCAATGATTCTTCTTTGCCCTGGCAGACTAAGTTAAAAAACAGGTAGAAATAACGTTAGCATATCAATTTTCTTTTCTTAATTTCAGTTTTAATCTGGGGCCAAAGTAAACACTTCTTCTAAATTCCAAAGTATAGGAAGAAATTTGCAACTTCTGGACCGTTATCATTATCGTGACAACCATGAAGAATTTGCCACTGCTATACAAAACAAAATCACAAGCGGGCAGAGGTGAAACAGCAGCACTTCACTGGCCTTGTTGGTGTATTTTTCTCCCATGACGTCCAGTGAATATTCTGGTAGAATTCTCATTATCATCAGTTTCTCACTGCACTGTAATTGTTTGCATGTTTATCTCCCCATCATAATCTACTTTTGGGAGCAGGAAGTTGTCTATGCGCTTTCGTATCCCTAGAGCATGTATGATATGTGACATGTTGGATTTATTGGATCAAAAATCTTCATTATTTTCAAATGCTCCTGACAACTAAAAGGAGAATTGAGACTTGATCGTTGGATTTGTGATTTTTTTAGCCATGAAATTTTTTATTTTAAACATTTTGGGTGGAAAATACCCTGAAATATCTTGGTAATTTCTTAAACAATATATGGAACATTAAGTGTCCATGATGAAGATTAATTATTGCACTGCCTTGTAATAACTTGACAGCTTTAGAATTATTTTCCCTTAAGCTAATTGGAAACAGATGAGTAAAAAAAAAATTTTATTATTGCTTCACCTTATCAGTAGGCTGAGCTTTAGAAATTACATCTCCTAGTTTGAGTAAGATTTTTTTTTAAACAAATTATGTATGAGACTAATATCAACTAGGCTTCAAGTGAGCATTTGGGAGACTGCATTGAATACACTACATGAATTTCAGTGATGTATTTAGTCGTCAGTAAGTATTCTTTGTTGCTTGTGTCGCCACCACTACTATGATTTCTTAGCCTAGATTAAGGTAGGTGGAGTTGTCAGCTGCGATGTTAAACTGTGATTAAGGGAGCCGTGTATGGTTTTATGATACTATGTTCAACTGTGCTGTTTATAAATGAAGTCTGTTGTTATTCTGTTAGCAAAATACTCAGCAGTTTTAAAAATTCAGTTCAGAAGATATTTCTGTATCTACTAATGAAAGCAATAAAATCATCCATCTTGTTTTTCCATGATGAGCTTTTGTTTTACAAGGCTAAAGACATAGAGAAGAAAATATTATGTTCCATGCTTGAGAAGACGCCATATTTTAGTAAACCTGAAGAATAAAATCTTATATCTAGATGATCTGTGTCCTTTCCAATCTAACCTTCTCGGACTCTAGGGATAGAAGAAACAGGTGATACTTAAAAATTCCAAGTCCAGGCATACCACTCATCTTCTTAAAACCCTTTAATGGCTTTACGTTATCCTTAGGATAAAGTCTAAAATCCTGAACTCACCCAGATCCAGCCTCTCCCGATTTAGCTCCTCTTGTGTCTCTCTTTAATCTTCATACTGGCTTTCTCTCAGTTTCTTGAAGATGTCAGACCCTTTGGCCTCACAGCATTCACATGTGTTGTTGCCTCTCTGTAGAAGCCATTCCCTGCTCCTACCAATGTTTTCTAAATAAATCTTACTCATTTTTTTTTTCAGGTCTCATTTTAAACATCAATTCTCTAAGAGAACTTCCCCCACACCTCCTGAATTGGATGCTCACAGACACACACACATTATTAATTCTCACCAAAATTTAGTTTGGGTCTCCTTTTCTATTTTCCCATAGCATCCTGTATTCTTTTGTAGCACTCATCACCGTTGTAATTATTTATTTCCACCATCTTATTTTGTGCTTTCTCTTTGTCAAGCTTTTTTTCCTCCTCTGTTTTTTTCTTTTAGATCGTATTTTTTCCTTTATTTCACTTTTTTGCTTTGCTAATTTTGAAGTTATGTACTCTATTGCTATTCTGTTAGTGGTTACTCTAGCAATTTTTTAATGTGTAATTAACAGTTATTATAAGGAACTTAGAGTCTTTCAACTTGTCACCTCCCCTGACACTTACTGCCATTTTGTCAGTGCTTTAGTTCTCTTTTTATGATATCACAATTTAAGCATTTTAACTCTTTGTTTCATATCATCAGGTTTTGTTTAGATTTACATACATAATTACCTTTTCCTTTGCTCACCATTCCTTGCTATATCTCAGATTTTCTTTTGGGATCAGAAATTCCTTTAATAAGGGTCTATTCATAGTAAGCTCTCAGATTTTTTTTTTTTCTTATTCTGTTTTCTTTTCTTTTTTACTTTTTTTCTTGAAAGATAGCCTAGACTTGTGTGTACCCAGAAAAACTAACGAATTTTTTTTCTCAACACTGCTGCTGTGACAGTGTCTTGGCTTCCATTATTGCTATCACTGCCCAACTAATGGGCTTTCCTTTGTAGGTAGTCTTCACATGCTACTTTTAGCATTTCTCTCTCTCTCAGTCTCTCTGTTTTGTTTATGGTGTTCTGCGGGTTTTCTTGGATATGTTTGGATGTAGATTTCTTTTATTTATTCTGCTTGTGAGTCATATGTTTCCTAAAACTGAGGACAAATATCTTTCATCAATTGTGATATTTTAATCATCTTTTCAAATATATCGTAACTCTCACTTTATCTCCTGTCAAAATCTACTGAGACATATTTTGAATCTTATTCTGTCCTCCATATCTTATATTCTCTTTCATATCTTCCAACTCTTTGTCTCTTTCTTTTGCATCCTGATTTATTTATTTAGAACCGTCTTTAAATTCACTAATTCTCTCTTGAGCTATTCTAATCCCTGTTTAACTTGTATCTTGAGTTTCTAATTTGTTAGTATATTTTTCATTTCCAGAAGTTATTTGTTACTTTTTTGAAATATGGCTGTCAGTGTGCCCCTAATTTTACAAAAGAATCAAATCTAGGTATTAAGAGTGACTGGGAGGATTATTTTAGGTAAGGTGGTCAGGAAGGCCTCCCTGAAGAAGTGAGTTTGAGCAGAGACTTGAATAGTGAGAAGTCCTCCATATGGAGATCTGAAGGCAGGGCGTTCCAGGCAGAAGAAATATCAAAGACAAAGACAAAAATAGTAGAAATCAAAAAAGGCAGGAACAAATCAGGGATGTTTGAGGAGCTATATAAAGATTGTCTCAGTCACTTCAAAATCAAGAGACTATTCAGAGTTTTTTCCATAAAGTCAAATTACAGCATGTCAAAAAATATAATTGTTACAGTATATATTAGCTAGATTTTTCTGTTTTGTAAAGAATATCACTAACAAAAAGCCATGCACTTTAAATTCAGAAGTTCCATAAATGTTACCATGTAAGCACACCATCACTTGACTAACTTAATCAGCTGTATGAAGCATAAAAAGAAAGACAGACAGAAGTCAACTTCTTTTGTAGCCATTACATTTTTCCTGGATTTTCATTGTAGTTTGATATAAATTGGCCACTTTATCACCACGTGGTTTCCAAGTGACAGTTTATTGGGTTTTTGTTTTCCTTGTAATTTCTTCATGTTTTTTCCCTCCAAAGAGATAACTTTCATAATATGTATCTTAATATAACTCTGAAGTTATCAGTGTGCCAAAATGGGGTTTTCATGCTTAGGTTGAATAAAGTAAAGCTGATATTACCTCTCTATTTAAACTCCTCTTTGTTTTCTGTTACATGAAGAACAAAATTTAAATTTCTTTCTACGACTTTTTTGGTTTTGCTAAGATCTTGTCCCTGCCTACCTCTCTGGACTTATTCCATTCCCTCTTTTCCTGCTTAGGCTGTGCAGGTAGGTCACACTGTTTCTGACATGTGCAATGCTCACTTCACAGAACCTTCGCTCCTGCTGATTGCTTTGCTTGGCTTACTCTACCTTCAGACCTTCATGTTTCTCTGCCTTGTTCCTTTTTATAATTTATATCTCAACTGGAATACCATCTTAACAATAAGAGACTGATAAATTCCGGTATATAAAAATAACTTGTGTGTGATAGAGAAGAAAGCACCATTAGAAAAATCAAAAGGCAAATAGCATTCTGTGAAAAACATGTTTGCAATTTATGTTGTAACATAAAGGACTAAACAGGGCTGACTCTGGAGCATAGTGGTTAAGTTTGGTGTGCTCCACTTCAGCAGACTGGGTTCGTGGGTTCAGATCCTGGGCATAGACCTACACCACTCGTTAGCCATGCTGTGGTGTCAACTCACATACAAAATAGAGGAAGATTGGCACAGATATTAGCTCAGGGCGAATCTTCCTCAGCCAAAAAAAAAAAAAAAAGAGGACTAATAGTCATCTGTTGCATTATGAGTTTAAAAAAAATTGAGAAGGGGCTAGCCTGGTAGCTTAGTGGTTAAGTTTTCATGCTCTGCTTCGGAAGCTCTGGATTCATGCATTCTGATTCCGGGCGTGGACCTACATCCTGCTCATCAAGCCATGCTGTGGTGGCGTCCCACATAGAAAATAGAGGAAGAATGGCACAAATGTTAGCTCAGGGCCAATCTTCCTCAAGCAAAAAAAGGAAGAGTGGCAACAGATATTAGCTCAGGGCCAATCCTCCTCACCAAAAAACAAAAAAAATTGGAGAAGTAAAAGATCAACAACCTGACTGAAAAAATGAGCATAATTGTACTGTCAATTCATAGAAGAAGTTTCAAAAGCCTTTAAACATAAGAAAATACACCACTCATATATGATTCACACCTATGAGACTGATAAGAATTCAAATATAAGAATATAACCTGTTTGGTGAGGCTGTGGAGAAACAGGCACTCTCATGCACTACTGAGGGAATACACCTAGTAAGATCCTTATAAAGGGGTATTGACAATATCTGTTAAATTGTATATGCATTTACCCTTTGACCCAGCAATCCCGTTTCAAAGAATCAAGCCTATAATTGCACTTATACCAATGTGGAATGATATATATTCATTGGGGGGCATTATTTATAATAGCAAGGGTTTGGAAATAACCCAAATGGTTAACTAAATAAATTATTGTACACCCACATAGTGGAAGACTGAGCATCTGAAAAAAAGTGGTGAGAAAGATCTCTTTATAATGACATTCCCAGGTTTTATTACTAGGTGATAATTCCAAGATACAGAACAGTATATATTATACATTCTGTGTAAACAAAGCAGGGAAGATAAAAGCTAATGTGTGGTTACCTATAAGGTGATGAAGTAAATGAGGTGGAAGGGACAAGATAGAAGTGCTGTGAATGGACCTTGTTATGTATTTTTATGTAAAATTGTCTATATACTCCAAAGAATAAACATTTTAATAAGTAAAGTAATCCCTAAAATTTGAAAAAAAAATTAACAAATAAGCCTCGTTGCATCAAGTTAGTAACATGTTGACACTGAGAAAAGAATTATGTCAGGTGACTTTACCCAATATTTTGACTGTATGTTCTTAGTGGAATATATTCTAAGGACAAGGAGTGCTTCAAAGAAACCCTAAACTTCCTTTTATTAATATTAGTAATAATATTATCACTTTATTTTGAATCTATAGGATAAATCAAATACATAATCATATTAACGTTGTTAGGAATCCAAGATTTTCAAGGTAAGAGAAGAAGTGAACAAGAGTAAAATCAAAGAGGGAAAAACCCTGTATTGTGTGTGGATTGGAAATGTCAGTGCAAACTCACAGTTTATTTTTCTTTTCAAAAATGCACATTTCCTAGTCTGACCACTGAAATATCCTACAAGCAGTGACAATTCAGAGGCATTGGACTGTGGTCTTTAAACATTGTTTTCCTTTAAAAGGAAGCGGGCCTCCTTGGAATCCTGGTCTGTATCAGAAAATGTACAAGATGAGCCTGGAACATCTTGTGCCAACGAGCAAGAAAACTCCAAAGACTAATTTGTCAAAAGAAAACAGGAGCCAGCGTTAAGGGTTCCCCATTAGCCAAATATGAGACCATTTGAGCATCAAAAGGATGAATAATTGCAACTGAAAAATATTAAATGTTTTAAAATCCATTAGTTTATAATAAAAAACAAAAGTGCCAAGCCAGGATGGCCTGGTGATTTAAGTTCTGCACGCTCTGCTTCAGTGGTCCAGGTTTGGTTCCCCGGCGTGGAACCGCACCACTTGTCAGTAGCCCTGCTGTGGCAGCAGTTCACATAGAAGAATTAGAAGGACCTACAACTAGAATATACAAGTAGGTACTGGGGTTTCGGGGAGGGGAAAAATAAACAGTGGAAGATTGGCAACAGATGTTAGCTCAGGGTGACTCTTTCCCTGCAAAAACAAACCAAAAGGGCCCCTCAAAGTCATTAGTTTTCTTTGGAGATATGTAACATGTCAACTCTTCACTGTGAAAATGAGCAATTAAAGGAAATAGTTAAGCATTTACCTTGCTTTTCTTGTACAAATTCTATATCAGGACAACCAAATAGCCTTCATTTAAGGACGATTCTTAAAGAATTCCAGCTAATAAATATGAAAAGCATGATAGACTTAAGATATTACTGTTTTGCACCTCCTAATAAGATAATTGAATCAAACATCATCATCAGAAGATAAAACTATTAGAGGAAAGGTTGCTTGGGGAACTTTACAATGGAGACGTCAGACTGTCACCGTCAGAACACAGTGATCACTGGAGCATCATTGGAAATAGATTTTATGTGCCTCATGATATGTTGCATCACTTGTGAAGTATTTGTGCCAAAATCGTCAAACATGAAGCTAAGCAATTCTTTAGGCCAGTTGATCTCAAGTGTGGGTCAGAAAGCCCTGAGTGTTCTTGAATCTCTTTCAGGGGATACACCGGGTCAAAACTAATAATAACAACACTAATAATAAGACGTTATCTGCCCTTTTTAATCTCATTCTCTCCACAGTGTGTATGTAGTTGAGTCAGCCAGAGGCTACGTGATATGTAATATCTAAACACATTGAATATGGAAGCCTATATGAGAATCCAGCTATCTCTTATTAAGCTAGACATTATAAAGAGATGACTTTAAAGTAAAAAAATTCTTAGTGTTTAATTTTGAAAATGTTATTTTTCGTTAAAAATGTTTCTATGAACATTAACATTTGTAGAGTTATTGTTATCAATTAAAAATATTTTTAAAACTTCTCAGTTTAATTTATAATATGATAAATATAAATGGATATAACTCACCTAAACAAAAGCTCTTTGGGGGTCTGCAGTAATTTTAAGAGTGAAAAGAGAGTATGAGATCCAAAAGTTTGAGAGCCATTAGCATTAGAACTAATTCCAAGTTTATCATAATTATTGGAAAATGCAAGAATAACGTAAATGACACCACAGGAAAGCAAACAGAAGAAACCATAATATCAGACATTCTCTAGTAGAATTGATGGCTGGCTTCTTCAAAAAGTCCATGTCATTGTTTTAAAAAATGAGG
Organism: Equus caballus; assembly: GCF_041296265.1. Classification (NCBI taxonomy): domain Eukaryota; kingdom Metazoa; phylum Chordata; class Mammalia; order Perissodactyla; family Equidae; genus Equus; species Equus caballus. The sequence goes on from NC_091686.1 coordinate 111,675,798, forward strand.
GAAAAGGCTGCTCAAAAGTTTTCTGAGATTTAGGAGACATGACCATCAAATATAACAGAGACAAATTAGCCCCTAATTTGAACATACTAACTGTAAAAAGACATTCTGGACGCACTAGAGGAAGTTTCAGCACAAACCAGGTATTAGACGATAGCAGGGAATTGTTACAGTTACACTGAAAATCTCCATGTGTTTTAAAGATGCACCAGAGTGTAGAAATGACGTGACATCTGGAATTAGCTTTAAAATACCTAAGTAAATAAGAATAAATAGAACAGGTGTGGCATAAATCTAGGTAATTGGTGAAACTGAAGAGGGGATGTAAGGGGGAATCGTTCTATCCTTTTGTATGTTTAAAATTTATCTTAATAAAATTTCTTTTTTAAATAAGAACAAATCACCTTCCCAGCGGCTTTGCCTGGTCATTTATTCCAACATAGTAAACTCTTTCTACTTGCCATTGTCATTGCTCTCTTCTGTCTTACCACCTTGTGAAATTATTTTTTTATTGATTTGTTTATCTTTTCTTTGTCTACCCTACTAGAATGTAAGTTCCATGAGAGCAGGAACATTTTCTATCTTGTTCCCTACTGTTCCTTTGTGCCTACAAAAATGACTGGCATATTTATAGCCACTCAGTAAGTATTAATTGAACAAATGGACTATAAAAGCTATGTGTTGTAGAAGAACTAGAAAATAAATAAGCAAATGAAGAAAATAAAAATTATCCTTTGCTTATCCACCCAGATGTCACTGCTCCCATTAAGTTTGAAAACTTAAGATTGAAATCCTTTCAAATCATTTGCTGGAAAGAATACACACACTCTCTCTCTGTCCTCCCAGAACTCACTACCGCAAATCATATGTAATTCTCTGTAAATTGTGTTTTTTTAATAATACTTTTAACATCCTTATGTTACTAAATATTTTTCTGCAGGATCATTTTAATAGTTAAATTGATTTACTTAACCACATAGTATTGTATTTTGTGGAAGGATCACATTATATTTAGTTCGGTATCTTTGGATATATAAGTAAACATTCTTGAGCTAAGATTTTGCACTAAATCTTAATTTTTACCTTAGAACAAATTCCTAGAAGTGAAATTGCTGCATCAAAGAGTATGCATAATGCTGTTAGAAGTCAAGGGGTGAGTTAGTAACCAGAAGGAGCGGGGTGGGGGGATGGTGGAGGTAGTGGCTTCTGGGTTGATAGTGGTAATCTAAGTGCTATTTACATAGGAATGTTCAGTTTGTGAAAATTCATTAAACTATGTACTTATGTGCATTTTTCTTATGGATGTCATTTCAATAAAAAGTTTTTTAAAACTCCTATAAGTCATTTTTGGATGGGCATGATAAAGGCTATTAAACGTATGGTCAGCAAAGCTATCCAATATGACATTGGTGTAATAAGTGTACATTCAACTTTTTAAATAAAATGTTTGGTTAAAACTTTAACTTAGAGGATAAAGTAGTGCAATGCGTGGGATAAAAAAGAGAGCTCTTTTTTAAATGTTTTCAAGGTATTGACTTGAAGGCTTTTGAAACTTTGCTTTAGTTCGGTACTTGTAGGAGTAACTGAAGAAAGAAAAAAGAACTAAAATGAAATTCTAATATGGCATTTGGTGGAAGTGCAGAAACTTTGTTGAATTTTACCAGTAATATTTTCCTAGTTAAATGTAGTATTACTAATTTTTACATCCTAAATTTTCTATAAACACTTTACTCTGATTTATATTGTCCCTCCTCGTTATTAATAAATAGTAGATGAATTAATTCTGTGAGATTTCACTTATATATGCACTAAATAAAATACATCAGGAAGGTAATAACCTTCCCTTTTAAAAAAGTGTTTGACTTGCAGAGAGAGGCAAATGAGGGAAAGAAGAACCAATGTTAAGGCTTAATCGATGTCCTACTCTGATGTTATGTTGATTATTTCCCGCATGACTCTGAAAGTTTAACTCAGTGGTTAAAGTAGTAACAATAAAAACAATTTAAAATAAAATTTGGATAAACCCAAGGGAATGTTTTTACGCTTTGGTATTACTTTGTTAATAAGTTTGTGAGTTTTTTCATTAATATATACTCATTATGGCAAACTTGGGGAAAACCGAGAAGTGTATATAGAGAGAGAGATAATATATGTTATGTGTATATATATGTATATATATACATACACACACACACATATATACACATGTATGCAAGTATGTGCCCATACACATATTTTAACTGCTCAAATTGTCGTCAGACATCACCATTGTTGCCATTTGGTATATTTACTTCCAAATTTTATTCTTTATTTTATTTGATTTTTTGGATTTTTTTAGATAGTTACATATCTCTATTCAAGTTTTATATCCTATTTTTTAAAACATCATAATAGCATTCACAGTTTCCTATGTTTTATTAATTTCCTTAATGGATATGTTAAACCTAATTCTCAAGCAAGTGAGAGTACCATAGTTCATACAACCATTTTTTAAATATTTAAGACTCTAAAAATATATAAACCTATTTGTATATTGGATTGCGTCAGGACTAAATGGGTTAAGACATGTAATGCTCCTAGTGTAGTGTTTTGCACATATGTACACTATTGAAAAATATAGTTTTATATATTTGGATTTTAAGTAAGTTACTAATATTTTCTAGAAGTGAGTTGAATATAAATGGTTAATAATTGAAATCGTAGGAATCTCCTAGAGAGTACAGTAAGAAAAAACTAGAAAGAGCCAAAAACTGACTAGAACAATACATTGAGGGGCTAAAGGAAAGACAAGAAGACCCATTTAAGGAGATAGGTAAGAAGTGATCGGACTTAAGGTAGAAAGAGCATTAGGGTATTTATTAAGACTATTAACATAGGTTTGCATTAAACAGTATTAAATGTTAAATAGCAGTGATTTTGATAATCACTAGCAGTGATATTGCTTGTGATTAGCATTTTTATGAAATTTAGTTGGAATATTTTCCCTTTGTCCAGACAACATAAAATTTATGTGATATTTTCTCCTCTCATTAAAATTCACTTGCCTTCATGTACTGAATCTTACTGATAGTTAAATATTTAATGTTGATAGATGATGTGACTTCAAAGATCCTTTAACTCATGTTGGTACTCAAGTATGGACTGAGCTTGGTGATTTGCTTGGTATAGCAGCTGGAGACCAATAACACGTCAGGGGTTAATATGTTTTTAATATATTTAATATTCATATTTAATTAAGTGATCATCAATCTTGACAATATTTCTGAAGAAAAATCTGTATGATTATTAGAACCTAACGAATATAGAAATTGATTATTAAAAACCCTTCTTAGCCTCTTTAACGTAAATGGAGTTTATCTTTATGTGAAACTTTCCCATATAGGTATCAAACTTTTGACTGTGCTGTCATTTTCTCTCTAGCTGAACAAAGTTCATTGATTTCATGACTATTTGTCAGTCTAAATCTGTTATATATACAATGTTCCCTGCTAGTACTTGGTGTTACAGAATTGAGTGAGTCGATGATGAGTCAGTCACTAAGGCTTTGTTGAGGTACTATTGCTTTCTGGCCCTTGCTTGGGAAGTGAGTCTTGTGAGAAAATCAGCCAAGTAATTATATGTAATTATATATAAATCTTAAATAGATATTAGACATAGTTACTAACTCCTCACAATAATGTTGGACTTTAGGTACTAAAGTAGGCAAATTATAACAACATATCATAAACACAGTATAGAATACAAAGGGTGCTGTGGGAGTATGAAAGAAGGGTAGGGAAAAATTAAGAAAACCTTCTTTAAAGGGATGATCCTGAAGGATGTGTAGAAGTTAGCCAGGCTAAGAGCACAGAGCATACTTTGAATGGACAAAGGCTAGATAAGAGATGAGAAAGAACGGTGTCCTTGGAGGAGGTGAGAAACAATTCTATATTATGAGGCTTGCATATGTCTGCTTTAAATAGCTCCTTTATCAGGAATTCACATGAAAACACAGAACTGAGAACAATTTGTGAATGAAAATTCAAATCTTGATTTTAACAGAAGGTGAATTCTAAGAAAATTATCCCAATAAAATGTTAATACTCAAGATACTGCCCGATTTGGTCATGGTTTCAATTTTTTCAAACACAGTCCATGTTAAAAGTTATCTCTGGTAGCGTCATATATACAACAATTACCTGATCCTGTTGAAAGATTACATTAGCCTCTTTTTAATTCTACACATTTTGCATTAGTTTTTGATCAGAAATAATTAAATTGTGATGTTAATGTCCAGTCTACAACCAGTAAATGGGAATAATTTGTGTTTATTATTAGGAAGATCTTTAAATATACTGAAAAATACAGCATAATAATCATGTTCCTGTCACTCAGAAATAATAATTGTGTTATTTGATTGTACTTGCTTCTGACACGTTTTCTCTAAAGTAACTATTACATCTTTTCATTTGTCCTTGGGAGCAACTACTAATAATACCTATTTATGCATCTATAAGCAAAATAGTTTTGCGTACTTTAACAATTCACATAAATGCATACCAAATGCACTCTTGTTAATTTAATCCTATGACTTGCTTTTCTTTATCATCAGATTAGCAAAAATTAAAAATCTCAACAACACCAAGTGTTGTCAAGGATGTGGGAAAGAAATTTGGTAATGTATACTAAAGTTCAAAATGTACATACCCTACTGTCTAGCACTTTCACTTCTAGGTGTATATCTTAGAGAAATTCTTGTACATAGACACAAGAAAACATTTAGATAGATTTCATTTCAGCGTTGTTTGTAATAGTGAAAAACTAAAACAGCCTAGGAACCTACCAAGAGGTGAATGGTAAATAAATTTCAATCTTTCTCTTTCTCTGTCTTCTACTTATTTTATATTGCCATAGAGAATTTAGCATAGTAAGTGCTTAGTTTTTATCCATCAAGTTAATTAGTACTTTGGAAATATTACATGCAGAATCAAGTTATGATATGATACCTCTTTTGTGAAGGAGTGATGCTGATAGATGTAATCACCATTCAGTTAGATATAAATTATTAACAGGAGCAAGAAAATGCCCTTTATCCCCAGTCCCTCTTCCCAAGTTCTCTTTCCCTTTCTCTTTTGTTTTTTTTTTTAAAGATTTTATTTTTCCTTTTTCTCCCCAAAGCCCCCCCCCCCCCAGTACTTAGTTGTATATTTCAGTCGTGAGTCCTTCTAGTTGTGGCATGTGGGACGCCACCTCAGCATGGCCTGATAAGCGGTGCCATGTCTGCACCCAGGATCCGAACTGGCGAAACCCTGGGCCACTGAAGTGGAGTGCTAACTTAACCATTTGGCCACGGGGCCAACCCCTCCCCCTCTCTTATTGTTCTTGCTTTTCTAGTCCAGACAATCCTAGGGGTAACTCCTTTTATTTTTCTAAGCTCGTGAGCTACAGCCTTTGTGATGGAAAGAAGAATCATGATTTCAGCAAAATACATTCGTATAGGTGATAATACTAACAAAAACTGAGATTTTTTCTATAGATAATATCTAAAAATCCTTTACTTATATATTTATGTATTTTGTATTCACTACATAAATGTTCGTTGATTAAAGACTTGTGTGGCAGAAATATGTCGAAGGTGTATATTTTCCATTTTCACTAGATACAGACTATAATGTATTACTTTAGTTAGCAAATCCTTTTAGAACAAAACTTTTGACATGGGCCTAGGTGTGGAGAAGGGGTTATGGAAAAAAGATTAAAGCGTGTCTCACCTGTTTAGAGTTCCTAAAGAAGAGGAATCAGGAGTATAGACGTAATTTAAGTTGCTCTCTTAAATATGGAACAGGGCTTAGGTCTGGCTCATCCTCAAGATTAAAATTAGCTATGACCAGGATTGTGTGTGGCTATCAAACCAGCAGTCAAGGAGTGGTACCAAAAGGACGAGATTACCTTTATTGCTCTAGCTAGGGAGCTACAGCCTAGTTTGCACAGCTAGTGTAAAGGAGAGAGACATGAGGTTCTCTCTACCTCTTTTTCTTTTTTCTGGTTTGTGTAATAATTTTAAATCAACCGTATCAAAAGTCTAGAAAAGTTTAGAATTGCGTATATAAGTTTCGTAGGACACCTTTGACACAAAGGAAAAAGTACTCAGTTTCTGCTTGGGAGGATCTGGATCTTTAAAGATGAATAGGAGTTGGCAAGTTGAAAAGGTGAAAAGAGCATTCTAGGCAGAAGGAACCATGTACTCCAATTTGAGAGATCTGACACCACGTGGTGTGTTTGAGGAACTTCAGGTGGTTAGATAGCAAGTGAGGGTTGAGATGATTTGGGGAAAAAGCATGAGATTGGGCTGGATGGATAAACTGGAGCAAGATCTTCATTGAATAATTAGTTAAGGTACTATATGCCGTATACTTTGTTACCTGTCCAATCTCCCATTTTACCCTTTTAATCTAGGCACTCTAACCTGTAGCCATACTGAATGCCTTCCAGTTCTTCCAAATTCTGTTCAGCAAATATTTGTTGAACACTTATTGTGTGCCAGGCACTGTTCTAGGCAGTGAGGATACAACAGTGAATAAAATAGACATGTCTCTGGCCTCACATAGCTTATAGTCTGGTGGCTAACACTGGTAAGTATATAAGCAACAAGAATACAGCCTGCTAGGTGCTAAATAATATAGGTAAGTGTTGCAGGTCTAGGAGCCTAGAAAATGATGATCAACCAAGTCCAAGTTGTGTCCTGAATGATGGAATGCTGAGTAAGGTTTGGTGAGAATTAGGGCGAGTGTGGGGAGAGAAGGAAGAGAGGCTAAGAGAGGATTAGGAGACGTCTAAGTAGATGAAACTAACTGGGATTGTGAAAGCCCAGAGATGAGAAGCAGCACAGCACTTTCCCAACAGGTTTCCCTGCTCCCCCTCTCCGCTTGCACTTCATTCTCCCCACAGCAGGTTGCGCCTTTAGAAATGTAAATTAAATTGTGTCAGTCTTGTGATCAGAATCCTCCAGTGATTTCCTGTCTCTCTCAAAATAAAATTTAAATTTCTTACCATGGCCTACAAGGCCTACAGCATTTCTGATCTCATCTCACTCAGCCTGGCTTACTCCACTCCAGCCACCCTGGCCTCTTTGCTATTCCTCACGCTTTCCAGTCATGATTGCATATCACAGCCTCTGCACAAACTGTTTTTTCTAGAAGCTTTCCCCCAGATAATCTGCTTAGTTCTGGTACCCTCACTTTGTTCAGGACTCTGTTCAAGTCAAAGAGGCCTGGACTGATAACACTCGAGAAATAGCAGCCTCCTCAGCCCTACCCTCGTTATTCTGTCAGCTTACTGTGCTTTATCCTTCCAGAGTAGCTCTGAGCATCAACCTGAAATATGTTTGGTGGTGGTGGTGGTGTGTGAATTATCTCACTAGATCCTAAGCACCACGAGAATAGGTACTTAGTATGCCCTTTTTTACTGCTGCTCTCCAAATTCCTAAGACAGTGCTTTGCACATAGTAAGCACTCAAATTATTATTGAATTATACATAGTAGGTGATGGTAGGATGTTATGTTTTATTTTTTGTCATCTCTATCTTGCCAGCACACTTAAGTGTTAGGTAAATTTATATGGTAATCATAAACCACAGTTGAATTTTTTTTTAACTTAGTTGAATTTTTGAGTATATTTTTTAAACATTATTTTCTTATAATGATTCCTTTCATATAGCTTAAACTTTCAATTTTTTAGCTATCAGTAAAGACATTCACAGTATTATTTCTTGCTGTGTTTTAAATTCATAGTTTATTCTTTTTGACCTTGAAGGTCATCATATTAGCACGTCTCAATCATTGAAGTTTTATGTCAATTCAGTATTAGAGTAATAAAATAACTGTATTTTAACAACAAATACTTAGGCAGTTGTTTCTAACAGGTTATTTTTCCTAAAATGTTATATTGTTATAAGTTATGTCTTCATCCCATCACAGATACAACCATAATATATTACATAGGCAATAATTCAACTGTTGTACATTTCAATTATTTAAAACAGTGTAATTTTACATTGTGAGTTTTAAAAAAAATGGGTTATACATAGAGTCACACTGTACCTAAAGTGTATGTTCCACATATTGCTAGTCCTGGTAAATGCTAATTATTGTTCCCTTATTCGTCATCATATTTTCTATGCTGTATGATTTGTACAACTTAATATCATTGCTACTTTCCCAAGGCATCATCTGGGCAGCCATGAATAGAAAACAGTCATGGATGAGCAGTCAAATGACTGTTCACTGCAAAACAGGGGGAAAGGTGACCAAGGATTGACTTTAAGCAGATTTTATTTCATAGCCTGTTTGTGTCTTCATATCACTTGCCAGTGCTAGCTCCTCCTCTTTTCTTTTTTCCTATGTAGTGCCTTCGCAGTCATGTCCTGTTGCTAAAACCGTGAGATGAGTTGGTAATGGCCACGTGTCAAGTACAATTGTTAATTTTTAGGTCATGAATTAGTAGATCAGCAAAATATGAAATGTTGAAATGTAAAGATTACCTGTCTGTCACAAATATAAAGTTTTTTCTCTTGCAAAAATTATAGGGGATGGAGTGTTAGATCTCTCTACAAAGAAAACCAGCATAAAATCTGAAGAGTCATCCATATGCGATCCTTCTTCTGAAAATTCAGTGGCTGGGTAAGCAATATCTAGGAAATGTAATTTAATATTGATATAGAATTATCTCTGCAGAGAACTCTTAATGCTACTCTGAGTAGATTGACATATATAGTTTTCCTCCGGGAGTTTGTCACTCATAAGTGTGTGTCTCTCATACCTTTCATTTGTCCTTTCTCTTTCTTTTTTATTCTTTCTGTTAAAGAAAAGTTATCAGAACAATCACCAAACTTTAGTTCATGTTACTAAAATGAACTGCCAACTTAATCATAGAATACAAACTAAGAAGCAGGATGAGTAAAGAGAATTTTTAAATTCAATTTTCAAGAGGCAATTTTAAGGGAAATATGTAATTTCACTATTTAATTTTTTTAAACAATCAACAAATTTTAAAAGTACTGTACTTACTAATTCTTATAGCTAGCTTATAGTGTTTACATTTTTTTCGTTGTGCTTTAGGTGTGGTGGCAAACTACTTAATGTATCTAGTAATCACCACAAAAAGTCCTTTCATGCTTTGAAAGCTGTCATTAAATTAATTAAATAAATAATTAGTAGTGAAATGCTGTTCTGTTGGATTTTTGGATTGTTTTTTGTAACTTTTGCATCTTCCCATTAATAAACTGCATAGGAAGCTTTTTTTGTCACATTTAAATCTTAGATGTAGAGTGTAAGTTTTTCAACTGAGGCTGTAGTAGTTTTGGAGTCATAAGGTATCGTAAGCTTTCTATTTGAGAAACTGAAAATTACAATGATACATTTGAAATAGAAATAACATTTATAATATCTAAAATTTACATTATCCAAATATAAATTATCTACCTGTTTCAAATTTTAAGTTTTTGTCTAGAGAAAAATTGGTCTTGTGGAAATATGGGATATTTGTGTTTGGAAATATTCTTGCTGCTACATATTTCCTTTAAAGGGGTTGACTCTTTTATTACTTGTTTAGCGGTAACGTCACGTTTCTACTAACAAAAACTCCTTTAGGATTTGGGTATTTTTTATAATGGAAGTCTAATTGTACAAATAAAAATTATAAGTGTTGCTCTGCAAGCATCTGTCAGAGGAATAGCAACATCATGAGAATATTTTTACAAATACTGAGTTAGGATTTTATGTTCTTGGAAGGTCTGCCCGTTGAGGCCACCGTATGATTGACACATTGTCCTACCAGGACTGTAGCGTTTGCTTTGTTAAGGAGTAACTACTACATCTCACAGACTTAAAAGAGTCATAAGCAGTGATGTTACCTAAGCAAGGAGTATAATAAAGGAGTGGACCCTCCCCTTCCATAGCTGTGTGAGAGTCTCTCATGCATCAGTTTACCATCGTTTCATTCCATCCATCCAGGAGACTACACAGAAACAGAGAGGACTATGTGGAAAGAAGTGCTGAGTTTGCAGATGGTTTGCTCTCAAAAGCTTTGAAAGACATTCAGTCTGGAGCACTGGACATAAATAAAGCAGGCATACTTTATGGCATACCTCAAAAAACTTTACTTCTCCACTTAGAAGCCTTACCAGCAGGGAAGCCTGCATCTTTTAAAAACAAAACTCGAGATTTCAATGATAGTTACTCATATAAAGACAGTAAAGAAACTTGTGCAGTGCTGCAAAAAGTAGCCCTGTGGGCAAGAGCTCAAGCAGAGCGCACAGAAAAAAGTAAACTCAATCTACTTGAAACCTCAGAATTAAAATTCCCAACAGCTTCCAGTTACCTCCATCAGTTAACTCTACAGAAAATGGTTACTCAATTTAAAGAAAAAAATGAAAGCCTACAATATGAAACTTCACATCCTACTGTACAGTTAAAAATTCCTCAACTACGAGTAAGTTCTGTTTCAAAACCACAACCTGATGGTCCTGGTCTGCTGGATGTTATGTATCAAGTTTCCAAAACCTCTCCAGTCCTAGAAGGATCAGCTCTCCAAAAACTGAAAAATATACTCCCTAAACAGAACAAAATAGAATGTTCTGGGCCCGTAACTCACTCAAGTGTTGACTCTTACTTTCTACATGGGGACCTCTCTCCTTTGTGTCTTAATTCTAAAAATGGAACAGTTGATGGAACCTCTGAAAATACTGAAGATGGATTGGATCGAAAAGATAATAAGCAGCCCAGGAAAAAACGTGGCCGTTATCGGCAGTATGATCATGAAATAATGGAAGAGGCTATTGCAATGGTAATGAGTGGAAAAATGAGTGTTTCCAAAGCACAAGGAATTTATGGGGTACCTCACAGCACTTTAGAATACAAGGTAAAAGAAAGATCTGGAACACTGAAGACTCCTCCGAAGAAGAAACTCCGATTACCAGACACTGGGTTATATAATATGACAGATTCAGGGACTGGCAGCTGCAAAAACAGCAGCAAGCCTGTGTAGATTACTTGTTAGGAAAATGTTTGTACGTGCGTATGTGCGTGTGTGTATGTGTGTTTGTGTGTGTGTGTGTATGTGCACAGGTGTGTATTTGTGTGTCTATATACACACACGTGGGAATTACAGATGCTCACTCTGACAGGAGACATGAAATTTTACAGTTCAAAAACCACTTACATGCCTTTTGAAAAAAAGTTTTATTCAGGGTTTTCACTGTGGACAGAATTATATAGTTGCTTACTTAATTCTGATAGTTTGTATTTAATCCTTGTATAAATAGGTGAAAAAGATTCAGGTTTTCTTTAGTAGTCAATAGCATAAAGCGTTGTGGGAAAACAAGTAATTGTCAAGTGAAACATTTTTATAGGTGAAAGACCACCCCAGCCATTCAGTTAAACCATCTTATAATGGAAATATGATATTAATAGTTTTTAAACATTTTTACCTAACATACTTACAGTTACTGTAAGTACGTCAAACAACCAATCAGAGTTTAAATACACAGCTATCTCCATACTAAGAAAAATTAATATATACAGTATTAGGACACTACAGTGCATTCTATGAAATATGAAATGCACTCAAGTGCATCCACCAGGAATAGACAAGAAAACCTTAAATGATATGTATAATGAAATTTAATATTTATCATTTAATAGTTGTTTTAGCAGGAAGTTGGGGTTTATAAGGTATATACTTTTTGAAAAAAACTGACACATTGTTAACCCCAGGAGCTATAAAATCCTTTAATATAAGATGGAATACTAAGAACAAAAAGTAATTTAAATTTAATTATTAAAATAATTTAATTTTGTTTTTCATTTGAAAAATAAGCTAATGTGTAAGATTAGAAAAGAAAGTTGGAATGCAACTTAGAGCATGTTTATAATGTGCACAGAAAAAGCTTGAGAATGATCATTTTGGTTTAAATGTGCTGGTTAGTTGATGTTATGACTACTTTAAATTTTAAGGATTGTGATACACTCCTACTATTGAAAAACCTCAGTGTAACTTTAATATATTTGCTGCTGTGACATTTCAAAACATTTTCAGTTTATCAAAATGAATTACAGATTTCATTTTGGTGGGCGATACATTATCATTTTGCTAATAACCAAATTTGCAGTTTGTTCAGGGTCTTAAATAGATTTACAAATATTTAACACTGAAGCTGTTTTGAACTTTCAGTAATGTAAACTCTACTAATTGGGTAGTTAGAAGCTGGGCAGTGCATTTTAACTTTTACTAGACTCATAAAAGAGACCAGTAATTTCTATATAGCAGTTTTAAAATGTGGTTCAGAGTATCCATGTTGGATTTATGGAGTATGCAGTTTTAGTGGTAAAATGTTATAAAGCATGTGCCTCCATATAAAGATTGGGGATTTGCTTCATATGTTCACAATTCTCCGAGTGCCCCTTTGCTCTGTTAAAAGTCAGGTTCTGATCAGTTTTCTAAGCCAGTTTTCCTAAGTCCAAAAGGAATACTTAAAGCTGAATTTAAAAAATAAGTGCGCCTTGTCAAATACTTGTGTTTTTACACTTGTGTTTGTGTGTATCTAATAATCACATATACATGTAATACTAAAGAGATTTTCAGCTATTACATTGAAAAACTGCTTACATATGTATAAGGAAACTGAAGAGTGGAAAATACACAACCAAGTAGATATTTGGTCTCTTCGATCTATACTGAACCCTCTTCAGCAATTAATGTTACCTGCATACTAGGGTATGAATCCTCTTGCTCTTTTTTTTTTCCCCAAGAAAGTATACATAATAGATTGCAAAACAGCAGATGTCAGGGTCATCTTTCTTTTTAAAGAATTAAGCCATATTTTGTGAGGGCCAGAACTTGGATTATTTAATATATTTCCCCTCCCCGCCCCCCGCGCCCCCAGTGAAAAACAAAGTTAAAGTAAATGTTTCAACACAATTTTATTGACCTCTTTATACAGAATTTTACTTGCAAAAATTTGGGGGCTTGAATGCATTACATAATATTTATATTGTATTGAGCTTTTTTATTCCTCACACTATATTTACATTAATAAATTGATTGAGAAGTTTATAGTAAAGGGATACTTACAGAACACTTTTATATCATTTAAAAGATGACCTGACCAAAAACTTTACAGGATTCATAAATCAGGGATCATTTTGCTATTGACTTCACAGTGCTCAGTAGTTTTATAGGTAATATTATAGTTAATTTGCAGCGTTTTAGTACTTGTATTATTTATTTTTGGTCAGAAATAGTAAATTAAATATTTTTTGATAGTTTGTAGGTAATGATCAACTCATAACTTTTAAAAGAAACAAAGTGTTTCTAATTATTGAGTTAACTTTTGATTATACAAACTTGGAAAGGCAGGGAAATTTATGGCTTCCCCTTCCCCCCAGTGATTCTATTAAGATATTCTTTATGTTAAACTTTCAAAGTACTTTATAAATTTAGTTACCAGTTATTACTTATTAATTGACAATTTTCTGAAAAATCCAGTTTCAGCAGACTTTTAATGAAGGTGAAAGCAACCATTATGTGCTTTCTACTTATTTGAATGTTCCTCAAGTATTTTATATTTTAAAAAAAAAGAAGGAAAAGAAAAAACAGTGCCTCTGTTTTTAGAAAACTACTGCTCAGTAAAGTTGTTTAAACCATTTCTGGTAGCTAATGACAATTTTATATTAAATTGTATACTAACTTTAGTGAGACTGATTTTTTTAGTTGTTTACAGTACAAATACTTGTATTTGTTTTTTAATTGCAGTATTTCCATTGTCGCAGTAATTTAGTAAAACTCTGTGGCTGCCTTGATTTTGACAGATTTTGTTAATATAAACTGATTGTTAGGCAATTAGTTATATTTATGCATAAATCAATTGCACTATAATTCATGAATTATTTATTACAATATTTTCTAATGAATTCATGTATCTGTCTTGTGTTGTAAATGTACTGTAATTCTGTTCCTACTTTGTGTTGTTATATATCTAAATCTGATTGTATGAATTTTAATTGTTCAGTTAATGTGTTTCTAGGTTGTAATTTGTAGTAAAGCACTTCAATGCTTTTGCACTTAAATTTACAACACTGTTGGTGTGTGATTGATTTACTCATTCAGTAAAAGAAAAAAAAGAAAAGAAAAGAAAAAAAACGGCTACACTGACTTCTTTGATTCACTCTAGGAAGCAGTTTTATTAAGATTAATATTAGCAATTGACTTTCTCCAAAGAACTATTTCATCAACAAAACTTTTAATGGGCAGAATGGATAGTAACATGGAAAAAATAGGCAGGATGTTTTGGTTTATAAATCAAATAGGAAAAGGTTAGAAAAATTTTTAGCATTGAAAACAAGGGAGCTATAGAATATGCAATTTTAGAACATTTATATGATCACTTGAGAATATATTCTAGATTAGAGACTTATGTGTATTCAACTATTATTTACTCATATTTAGGTTTTTATTTGAGGTTCTAACATGCAAGAAATGTGGAAAAGAAGAAGTTTGAAGCCAAGTAGGCATATTGTGGGGTTTTATAATTTGAGAATTTAGTTATCTAATATCTGATATGTATATATCAGATATAATCTAACACGTGAATATTGAATTAGTAACTTCGCTAAGCTATTCTTCATAGAGCATTAGATGGAAATTACTGGCCACTGTGATATTTTTGGAATTCCATTAGCAAACTGAATAAAAAACTCTTTTAAACTATAAACTTCCTTGTCAGAAGAGAGAGAAAAATCTTGCAGAGGTTTTCTGAATAGTTAACACTAGTTATTAGTTTCAGTTATTTCTACTTTATACTTGACTTTGCTAACAGAAAAAAGCATTTGAGCATTTCAGATACTGTTATGAAAGTGTATATCAATCTTTAAAATAAAGTGCAATGTATTTTTCTGAGAAACATAAAATCTCTCTTTAAATACTTAGTCACAGATAGGTTATTAGGCCATAACATAACTTTAAAGAAACTGTTAAAGTGCATCTGTCAGAGCTTTTTTGGGTTTTCTTTTGCTTATGTGAAAACTATATTTTTAATTTGCTGGAAAAGAGCATAATTTGCTTATATCTTCATTTTTGATAGTTAACATTTCTTCCTGCCTTTGTTCTCTACATGTAGTTTTTTAATTATCTAATAGTGAATCTTGGGAGTCAGTTCCATCATTTTGCACTCCCAAGCATGATAAAATTTACAAAAATATTATTTTCAGAAAAGAAAGGATACTGGGGTTATGTCCTTGTCTTCATGTGTTTAGAGGCAGCAGTGGACTCAAAACATTTGATTGTAATTTCATCTCTCTTCTCACTTTGGTTGATAGCTGCTTTATGTCAAATCACATGCTAGTTTTAGTGAAACATTGGTTGAATCTGGTAAAATTATCTTTTTTTCTAGAAAAATTTTGATCTAATGTTCAAAATTTATTTTGGTGTTTTGGTTACTCAACATAATTTTTTATAAAATGTAGAAAAAATATTGCATACTTATCTGAGAAACAAGCCAGTTTTAGGGAGCAAAATAAAAAAGTTAATTTCACTTTTCATTTTAAAAGAAAAACCCTTTAATTTTTAAAATACATGAATGTAATAACCCTTTATTTAAACAAAATACTATCTTCTGTAGCACTTCATAATCAGCATATCCCAATTCCAACCCTAAATAAAATTTCTGCAAACCAGGAACTACTAACAACAACAAGAAATACAAGAAATCAGTAGTGGGAGGCTATTTTCATGTACAGAGTTTGGTGATATGTTTAATTTGAATAGATACTTTTCTGAAACAGAATTCTTTTAATATATTTTATTCTTCTTGCTGCTGGTATTGGATTAAAAAAATTTTTTGTAGCCTTCTACCTTGGTTGCTAAGTAATCCTGGGTCTTAGTTAAAGTTAGATATATATTAATTTCTGCAGTGGGACATTTTCCAGCATTTGAAATTAAATAATTAGGTAAGTAATGCCTGTAGTTTTGATGTAATTACTTTAGTATTTAAAATCAATTAAAAATAGGTTCTATTTTTAAATAGCTTAAATTTTTAATTTTCTTATTAGGTTAAAATGCCTGCAGCTTAATCTTAGAAAAGACATTCTGTTATTTATATGAAATCTAAATTCCGTAATCATCCTTGGGACTGTGTAGAGCTCTCTCTTATTAATAATTTTGTTTTTACTACCATGAAAAAAAACTTCTAAATAAAGATAAGAGATTTTCTCCTACTTCTTATTTTTATTTGTGCTAGTATGAACTGATAATTATCAAAATAACTTTTAAAAAGCCTACTTTACAAAAATTTTAAGTCCTTCTGAAGCACTTCCCATTAAATATTCTTAATATATACAAAGCAGTAAACATTAGCAATCTGTGAATATAATCATATCTATAATTATCAGCTTTTCTATTGGAAAACTAGAGCTTTACTTTGACTCTAATACATTGTCATAGGGAATTAATTATCATCAGTGCTTCGTTATATTTTTGCTAAACGATAATCAAGATGTCATTATTACAGCTCTCCAGGAGTTAGGACCAGCAATATCAAGATATCTTTTGTTCAAACTCTGTTAAAATTATAACTCCGTATAATATTGGTTTTTTTGCTGTAATTCATTTTTTGTTTGATTTTTATTTTTAGTTCAACTGTTGATCCAAAGTCAGAGGAAGCTACTAAAATGGAAAAAAGAAAATCAGCATTAAGCAAAGTTTTGGAATCTTTGTGCATACATCACCAGCAACAAGTTTTGGCTATGTTGAAATTTCTAGTCCAAGAGCAGAATGCTGCTTCTCTTTGTTGTTGTAATACGTCATATACTGTGTCTTCAGAATCTCAAAAGCCCCTGAGTGAAGATGATTTACTTGGTCTGTTCTGTAGTTGTGAATATAGGCTGGCAGAAAGAGGGTGTTTACAAAATGAAAGAAAAAGCCCTGGTTTTATGCCTCTGCCAGTCTGTATCAAAGATTTACATTGTTTATCTTGCCAAACTGTAACTGTTGAACACATTAAGACAGTAGTGAGTAGAGGAATTGGAAACAGTTATCATTCTCACAGGTGCTGTTCTGGACTCTTACCAAACATTCACTCTACAAAATCAGGCTTTCACACTCCTCTTCCATCAAGGGAAGTATGTGACGTTTCAGTCAGTCTTAAAGACGTTTGTAGATCTCGAAGTCCCTCACCTCCACCATTATCACCTGTACAGACTGAAGGATTTGAAAAATTGAAAGACGTCATCTCAGAGCTTTCAGCCTTAGAAAATAACAGACTTGAAGCAAACATGAACCAACCTCCATCTCTCACACCAGCAGAAGTAAGCAATGACAAGGGTGACCACGAAAGTAAAATACATAAAACTGAGAAATTCGGTAACTCAGATTCTTCACTCTTGGAAGACAGCAATAATTGTACTACAAATCATGAAAAAGGGGAAACTACTGTAATTTTTCAAGATTTAATGGATCGTATTAATGAAAAATTAAAATCAATAGAAACCACAGATATGACAAACCTTATAAAATTATCTAGCAGTGATTGTAATACCGATAATGATTTAAAATTGAGAGATTTAATAACCTCTCTCTTGCATAATGCAAAGGCCAGTGATTACAGTTTTATGGAATTACTTAGTCAACATGATAAAAAGGTAGAAAATAAAATTATTCAGACAAGATTTCGAAAACGTCAAGAAACTTTATTTGCAATGCACAACTCTCCTGATTCACCCATGTTTAGAAGGCAGTCTTTACAGATAAAAAGAGAACTTGCTAGTCTTGATGAAAATTTTATAAGGAAAAAATACACTGAAAAAAATTCAAGGAAATTGATGTGCAATGGTGAGATATCTTCAATGGACAAAGAAGAATTCTATCATTGCCAATCACCTTTACAAAATTCTAGAAGCCTTCAAGAAAACAGTCATGCAGAAACATCGTTTTCACCAGATGATACATTACAATCATTGCAACTACCTCTTCATAGTTTAGAAACTAACTTCGCTTTTGATGCTTTTTCAGAAAGCTTTAAGACAACTTCTCATGAGAAAACGAGCATACGAAAATCACAGGAGAAATCTGCAGCTGGAAAAATTTTTTTGCAAAATCATAAGGAGAACCCAAAATTAGAGACTACTCAAACTCCTTTGAAAAGTGATGTTCCAGGACTTTTGAGTAGGGCTAAACGGAATATTGTGCCTCCAGGGTGGTATTCTATATACGTAACAAATAATTATGTTTTCAAAAACTCCCCTAAGGCCAAAAAAGTTTCTGGATCTACAAAAAAAAAGGATCCAGTGAAAAACATTCAGGTTGAAAGCCCACACAATATAGATCTAAATAAAATTGCAATGAATTCTAATTTACAAGTAGTTGTGGAGCGTTTGGAGGATACAATAAATATGGCCAAAAAGTCTTGGAATAACCAGTCGTTATCAGAAGGATTTAAAGCACCCAAGAAGTTGATAGAAATTGATGGTAAAGATCAAAATCCTGGTAGAAATATGACTCTTACTGTAAGCAGAATGACATGCAAAGAGCAGAGTTTATCAAAAGCTGTTGTAGCGTCCAGCAACTTGATTAGAAGCAGTCATATACCTACAATAGATTTGAATAACAAAAAACTTGGTAATTTGAAAAAGTCATCTATTTTAGATACTAGTAGCCTGATTTCCAGTGTTGAAGATGTACCAACAAAATATGAAGCCATTGAGAGCTCTTTTTCCAACTATTCTAGTCCTATCAAACTTATGTTGTTATCTGAGGTTAAAAGCAGTGAAGGAGTCAAATATACTTTAACTTCAGTTGGTACTTCTGAATCAAATATTGATCTTCCTTCTGAAAAACATCCAACTCATCATGTAATTGAAAAAAAAACAGAAACAAATAAGGATATCTCAAATGGTAACTTGGAAAATTATAGTTCTGGTCTTAATGATTGTGACACTCTACAGGGAGAACTAAAATGTAATTGTGCAAAAGAAACTGCAGAATCCTGTGCAATGTTTATAGATGATATGAATAATGGTAAGACACAAGAAGAACCTAAGGAAAACTCAAGCAGTGCTGTTGATTCATCTTTTAAAAGAAAACCAGGTAGACCTAAGAAAATAGGTCCCCAGGTTGTGAAACAGATTAAGCGGCCAATTGGAAGACCACCAAAACCTAAAACTGATCAAACAGACATCACTATTTGCCAAAATGAGTCCTTCAGTGCTAGAAAGAAAAGCCCAGAATCTCTCATATCAGAAGTAAAAGAAGGTATTTATAAGAAGAGTATTACAGTTACTGTTATTTATGGAAGGTCAAGAAGAACTAAAAGACATGTTTCTGAAGGGAGTGTAAACATAAGCAATGTTATGTCTTTAAACAATAATGTTGCTGATTTTCCAGCTGAATATAGTGGTCTCAGAAATATTAGAGAATACGAAATTGACTCGGGTGAAAGAATTAATGCTGTTTCCAGTTTGACTACTGAAAGTGAGATCTTGGGGTCTGGCTTTGAATATGTCAGACCTATCAAGAACAAATCTGTGATACCTCAACTTTCCAAGAACATCACTCGACCAAATCAGAAGCCTTTGGCAATAATTAGGAAGCCTGGTAGACCTGCAAAAGTGAAAATCTCTGGCATATCTGTGACTATTAATAGAATTTCACCTCAGGAGAGAGAAGTAAGTATTAGCAGCTGCTTACCTCCTTTAGAACAAGAGAATATATTAGAAAAAAAGCTGCCTGAAGAAAAGTATGATCACCAATGCAAGAAGATCGATACAAGGCACACGGAAACTGACATATTTAAGAAGGGATCAAAAAGCATGGTTGCTACTATACCATTGAGACATTCTATTAGGAATAGGAAACCATCTCTGCATTTCTTACATTCATTAGCATCTTCTAGCTCACTAATTTATAGAAATACTCTGCTCCATAAATCATATAAACTCCATTTGCAGAAAGGTAAAAGTCAGAAGGAAAAACATAGGCAGTCAAGGATAAAAATAGCTTCCAAGTGTGCCCCAGGAGCTAGAAATTCAAGGAATGCAAAAAGGTGTTTGGAAGATAAGTTACTACCCATTTCTGAAGTATCCTTGGACCCCATCATTTCATCAAACCCTTTGCTCAGATGGTGGGCTGCTTCTACTTCCAATGATTCCTTATTAGAAGAATTAAACAATAGATTTGAGCAAATAACAAATGCTTGGGTGCAAGTGAGTGGAGATGAAGCTGAAAATTGTGTTCATAAAAGAAGAGAACACATTGACAAGGATAGTTTCAAAATAGCAAACCCTTTGGAAACCTGTCTTTTAGAACTTGAAGTTTCACCTGTAAAAATGCTTTTTCGGAAAAAGTATGATTTAAATGAACTCTGTACCTGGTTTATGCAAACAACAGAAACACAGTCTCTTTCACTAGTTAGAAAAGCAAATGCTCGAAACCCTTTGGAAGTAATAAATACCAGAGGAATTAAATTAAGGACCAAATATTCTGATTTTAGTACCAGCCCCTTCAGAAAGCACTTTAAAAAATTTGCACTATCTTCTCCTTCAAAATCAGCAGGGAAGTTGCATATACTGCATAAAATGGTTAGCTCTCCAATCTTAAATGTGAAGAATAATTTAACACTAGCTAGATTAAAAAGAACTGAGTTTAAGAGGTTGCAGCATGAAAGGTGGAGAAGAGAGGGGAAACTGCTCAACCAAGGAACAGTGGATTGGATCTCCAAAAGGAGGAACTTGAGATTTTTCTGCCAGAACCAATTTTTAAATAAGACTGAGGGGGGAACAAATGCTGACATCCCACTCCAAGGAAAAAACACAGTAGATAATCAGTTTATTTTACCACCTGAGATCAGGGATGACTTTTTGCAACAAAGGGTGGCAATGTCTGACTTCAAAACACATGCTAGATTAGAGAATAAATTTAAGTCAGAAGCAAAGGAGAATGGAACAAATTACAGTCAAAAAGATTTTGAAAAGGGACTAAGACTAGGAAATGTATGTTCAAATAATTGGAGATCAAAAACCTTAAAAGATTGTAGAATATTTTTGAGGAAGATCAACTATCTTGAACACAGAAATACTTTTAAGTTAAATACAATAATTTACTCTCCTGAATCTATTGACAGTGGAAATAATCGTCAGACTCATATAGAAGAATCGAGGCGCTTTACCTTAAGATCCCATTCTGCTAGGCAAAATTCTTTCAAAAAGCAATCTAAAGAAATAGAAAATGCTAAAGCAAATAGTCCTTCAACTGAAAAATTTCCTGACCAACTTGACAATAGTAAATTAAATAAATGTATTAACTATGACAAGAATCCTTCTGATAGTTCCGAAGTTCTTAGCAAATTGAACAAAAGAAAAAGACCACCATGGAAGACCACAGAAATGTCAACAAAAAGACATAAACGACAGTCTTGCAACAGTGGACAAATGGCAAACTATTATTCAAAATCCCAACTAGGTAAGTTTTTCTCTACTTAATTTTAAAGTTTCATTGTAGGTGCCTTGAGTCAAGTATGAGAATAATGGGTGGAAAAGGAACAGTTGGTTTAGTTTTAATTTATTCCCCAAATATTTGGATGACCTCATTTCTTGGCACCTAGTCTGAAACTCATGAAATTAGGTGCTGCTAAATGTACCAGTGCACTTCCCCACACCTTGATGTGTCCAAGGTTTCAAGCAAATTAAAACACATTTGGTAGAGACAGAGAAAGCTTCTAAACATATATCATTAATGTAAAAGTTACATTATCTGCTTTTGCATTTGATAGATCTAATATAAAATAAAACACTCTGACAGGTAAATATGCCCAAGTAACTATGTAAAACTTAACTACTACACTACAAGCTAATATATGTTTTTTGCTTGATAAATTAATAACTTTAGGACCATGTGGAAAGAAGCAAAGAACTGTCTTCTTGCTAAGTTGATAGAGACTATAACATATGTCATAGTCCTAGGCTGTCAGTCTCATGTTCACAGTTAGTTTGTTAGGCCCTTTGGTACTGCTTTGGGAACCACTTTAAGACCCTGCCTATTTAAAGAGTGTGAAGGAACAAGACATTTTTTTCAATAAATCAGCAAACTTGTTTAATAGTTTTTTTCCTATCAGACAGTTGAACTAGATTCCACAGCTGTAAAGATGAGAATTTCTTTCCAGAGATAATCCGTAGCCTAGCAAGGGAGGAAGTCATATGCAGGTAATTTTAAGGTAATAGTAAATTCAGAGAGTAACCAAAATTACTTTAGCAAGCAATTATACGCCTTACTCAGTTATACTGACCTGACATTGATGCCTCAGGGAGACTCTTCCCCTTAGAAGCCAGCAACATAGAATGAGTACCATAGCTGCCAACATAGCCAGTTCCAACTCTGCTTATTGGTAAGTGCTAGACAATTCAGGATAGGTAGGAGTGTGATGGTTCTGACCGATTACTTCCCTGACATGAAAGATTGCCAGGTTACATTTGGAAATATAAGGATAATATCATATGGTTGCATTGTTACACTATATTTTAGAGAAGTTTTTTAGGGGGTTGGAGAGGTGTTGATGGTTTTATTTTTGTACTTTTGTTAAAACTTTTTTAAAAGCAAAGAAAAATATCAGTCTTATTAAAATATTAAAAACAGTAGTTAAACTCGAATTTTAATAGGTTAGATGATTATTATGGCCTGTAAAATTCAATTATTTAACTGAATAACTTTAAAATACCTATTTCAGTAATATGTAATGTGCAGTGATTAAAATTTTAAAGGTGGTGAAATTAGAGTCTCCGTTATGAAAGATGAATGAAATCTAAAAATAATGCCCTGTGTTTCTTGCCCGCAGGATAACTAAAAATAACATTATAACAAATAATATGTCAGGAAAAAAGAGGGAAGAAGCCTGATAGTGATTTAAAAGTCAAAAACTTATAATTCACTTAAAAATATACACACACATTTTTAAAAGATTGTCATGAATGGACAATAAAGTGCAGTGTTTCATTTTTAATTCTTTATACCATCCTCATTTCATGCTCTTAGAGTTTACCAAAGGTAGTTTGCATTAACTTATTTTACAACAGAACCGTATTTTGTCCTTCCAACTTCTTGACCATTGTATCTTCCTAAGGTATAAATATAAAATTTAATATAATTCTTCATTTCACTAAATATGAGATCTCCCTAGAAAAGTAAGATGGAAGATGCCTAATTATTACTTTTTCAAATTTAACTTCAAAATCCTTTTGTGATATTTAAAAAACTTTTAGTATCATATTGAGTTGTTTTTCACCTTTTCTCGTTTTAAAATTGCTAGTACTATTTCCTGCTCTGCTTAAAGTTTTATTTATCTTTTACTGATAACTTTCCTTCTTTATTTTTTAACATTCTTTTTTTAAAAATCAATCAGCAAGGACATTATTTTTACAAAGTTGTACTTATAGCAATATTTGTTATATTTATCTGATTTTTAAATGTTTCTTAAGGTGTTTTTTTTTTTTTCTCATTATTCTTGGTATTCCATACTTTTTTTTTGCCTTTTTGGAAATGATGCTAAAAATTCATTATTTTTTATGTGTGTTTTTCTTCTTCATAGAATAATTAGTGACTGGAGACTTGAGAGAGAGTTTTAACAACAGGACTTTTCTAGAAAAATTCCTAGAGCAATGTATATAATGAATTATAGAGTGTTTCTATTGATGAAAAGCTTTGCTTCTACCACGAATATCTTGTTTTTGTACATTTCAACAGTGCTTGTCTAGATATAGTTTAATACATAGAGTTTTAAATTTTACATTTTACTACATTTGTACTGCTGTGTATCAACTGTAGACGTGGAAAGGAAGAAGAAGAAATGCAATTCTAGCCTATTCTTAGTTCAACAAGTAATGAATGCCTACCATATGCTTTTAGGCACTGTAGAAGGTTCAGAAAGTTCCCTTTCCATCTAAGTGAGAAAGCAAGACCTACATCATTTATTTATTCAATAAATAGAGTGTCTTTATGTTTAAGTGGGATATTAGATGTGTTCAGGGGATATAATGGCTAAAGTGATGGTTTGTGCTCTCGTGGAGCCTGTCATCTCATGGGGGATGATTGTGAACAGGCAATTCCAGTAGAAAGATGAATGCTGTGATGAGGAGAGATGTGGATTGTAGAAGCACATAGAAGCCAGATTGAACCCATGTTTAGAGAATTAGGCAAGGATTCCTACATAGTCACATCTAAACTGAGACTTGAAGGATGCCAAAGTATTACAAGTCGGGAGAGGAGTATTTCAGGCTAAGCAAACTGCACGGAAAATTTGGGTAGCGAATTGAGCAGGCTTTTTTGGAACACTGAGCAATTTAGTTCATATAGCAGAGGCATAAAATAGAATTAAGGATGGAGCAGGAGTGGATGGAAAAATGGCAAAAGGTAAAGCTACTGAGGGACGCATAGCCCAAATTGTGAGATTCACATCAGTTAATGAAAAAAATGTTTTGAGCCCAATAGTGGCAGCACTGAAGAATAATAGCTGTATTTGAGAGAGATTTATGAAGTAGAATCAATATGTCCTAGAGGGTAGAGGAATAAAGGATAACATCCAGGTTTTTGGCTTGAACATCCGGGTAAATGATAGTAACATTTGCTGGGATATAAAAGAATACTCGGGCTGGCCGATGGTGCAGCGGTTAGGTTGCACATTCTGCTTCAGCAGCCTGGGGTTCGCTGGTTCGGATCCCAGGTGCAGACCTATGCACTGCTTGTCAAGCCACGCTGTGGCAGGTGTCCCACATAAAATAGAGGAAGATGGGCACGAATATTAGCTCAGGGCTAGTCTTCCTTAGCAAAAAGAGGAGGATTGGCAGCAGATGTTAGTTCAGGGCTAATCTTCCTCAAAAAAAAAAAACCTCAGTTTTAGACATAGGCAATTTGAAGTACCTAGTGGAATATCCAAGAAAAGGAGCAATTAGTTGATATGGGTCTGTTAAGGAGAGAGGTCTGAGCTGGAGATAAAGATTTGGGAGTCAGCAAATAATTGAAGCCATGAGAGTCGAAGAGATTGCTCAATGTAAAATGGGAAGAGCCTAGGGTCTCAGAGTCCCAAAGATATGAAGAAAGGAAAAGATGTATACAGAAGGAGACTGATGAAGGAGTCAGGAGGTCAGAGGAAAGCCAGGAAAAGTATTTTAAGAAGGGAGAAAACAACAGGTAAACTGTTGGTAAGAGGTCAGTTAAGCCTTAAAACATTTCCATTGAATATAGCACAAGATGTTATTTTAGTGATTTGGGAGAGAGTGGTTCTGATGGGCTAATAGGGCCAGAAATCATGATTGAGTAAATGCAGGAAGAGGAAATGAGGAAAATTAACAGAGAAAACTATGAATGACTATGATTGAAGAGGAGATAGGGAGGTAGTGAGAGGAAGCCTGGTTGAAGGCAAATTAAAAAAAAAAAAAAAAAATGTAGATGCCAGTGGGAAGAAGCCAGTAGAAAATGAAAAGTTGAAGATACAAAAATGAGATGGCAAGCAGTAGAAATGAAGTGAAACCCCTGAATTGATTATTGGATATTTTGGGGCATCACTAGAGAGATTGGTCTTGGCCAGAAGAGGCACTTCTCTCTTAAAGCATGAGAATAGTGGGAAAAATACATGGGGATGCGAATCAGTTTATAAGTTCATGGGCAGAATGGTGAGGACATTAGAGTCTATTGTCTATGAATCGAGAGGTAATCTAAGAGTATTATGGTGCGTTTTGAGCAAGGTGGACAAGGCTTGAAAGACTGACTCAAGAAATAACAGGATTGAACAGCTTTGTGGTTTACCTCAGCTGCAAGAATGTAAGTTTGGAGAAAGCTGGGTCCTTAGACTTAACAGTACTTGGGTTCACCAAGTGAGTATAACAGAAAGACAAAGAGATCAAGCCAAGAATTAATTCTGTGAATTGTGAGAAACTTATATGATCCAAGTTTGGTTCTAGAGTGTCTTTTCTAATAGTAGCACACAACATAGATTTGAGGAGGAGGCAAAAGGGAGTGTGTGAAGGGCCAGTTGTAAGAGATGATTTTTGAAGTGATAATGGCCTAAAATGGAACATGACTATTGAAAATACTGATATAGACCTTTTTAGTATCAGTGTCTTCTGAGATCCCAAAGCAAATGTGTGCCTAATTGATAGATATTTGGATGTAAAAAAAACTGACTGTGTACAGCTCTGGGGAAGTTTGCAGACTAGAATAACCTACTGTGGACTTGGAGCTACTGTAACTCATAGTACTCATCCTGAAATGTTAAATTTTCCCGCAAAAATTCAGAATTCACGTTGACACTTTGAATTGGATTCTGAGATGACTGAAAAAAGTTCAGTTTGTCAGCTTCTCCTGTTTTGTCATCTATCCTCAAAAATGATTGAATACGCGTTTTTTTCCATTCTGAATTCTGGTTTTCACACAGGTGTATAACTGATGGGTGATTTTTAATTAATATATACTTCCTCTACCTGAAACTGAGACTAACGGTGCATCCTCCTCTGCTCCTGCTTATGAACAT
Organism: Equus caballus; assembly: GCF_041296265.1. Lineage (NCBI taxonomy): Eukaryota > Metazoa > Chordata > Mammalia > Perissodactyla > Equidae > Equus > Equus caballus. The sequence continues at coordinate 111,702,334 of NC_091686.1, forward strand.
TTTACCACATTTTTTGAGTCCTAATTCAAAATGTTCTTTTAAATTTGTGTCGTTGAGGCAACACTTGGCACAGAATATCCTTAACATTTTAAAATAAAATTTAGAGTTAGAGTTTCTTCATGTGCTGTTATTCTGCATCATAATTATTATTTAACACAGAAACTATGAAGCATAGACATGATTTTCTAAATTTCGTTTTGATAGAAAAACATTTCCAGATGATTCACAGTTACCTTAATCTAGTTTGCTACACAAGCATTCCAGTGATGTATTCCAAGAAACATCCCATCTATTCCCCCAAGATGTGTGTGCTCTGAGAGTTCTGTGGTCTGTAACACTGGGAAACACTCAGTTCTCTTTTCTGTGCTCATTGAGTCACAGTGCCCCATTAGCATGTTAAGCTGTGTTCTCCACGCTTTATGTATGTCGCAGCTTTTTACACCTCATAGAACACAGTCTGGGGAATGTAACTGGGAAGCTGCTCTACAGAGTTTCCTGCTAGGGTTTCTCTGTATTTACTGTGATTTTCCCAGAAAGAATGTAGTGACTGTAAAAATATAAGTTAATTTAGATACTAGATTTGTTCTTGTGGTGCATAAGTTAGAATAATCGAAATTTTAAGTGCTTTATTAACATTCGCCATTAAAGGAACACTGTGGTAAATACCTATACGCTAGAGATGATCTCATTCTGATGAGTCTATTTTGTAAGTTTCATTTTTGTGAATTAATTTTATTTCATGTTGAGTTAAGAAAGGAAGAGCTATGGTAGCAGTCACTTGAATAGTGGCTTTACTATCGATATTACAAACCATGAGAAAATATCCTATGAATTTAGGAAAACATGTGAGATCACTGTCTCCTCAAGTCTTAATTAATCCACAGACTTAATTTGGTCAGAACTGGATGAAATGAAGGTAGACATTCTAACTTAAAAGTTAGTGAATTCATTGACATATTCTTCTTTATATGGGCTTCATATTACCACTTTGCTAATTGTCAGTGCCGGAAGTAAAACTATTAAAACTTTGACTCACTTATTTAAAGTATTCTAATGAAATCAGAAATTTTTAATAAAAATCCATTCTGTTTACAATAGAGGTTTTTTCCTGTCATCGTAATTTTCATACGAACTGAGTAAAGAGAAGAGTTTTAGGTTTTGAAGAGCTTCTAACTTGCCATGATACTTTATTAAAATATAAAACAGCTACTTTGATAATCCCTTGTCTTGCTGCTTTTTCTTAGAATTTTTCTTGGATGTTTTATATCCCATTGCTTTGTCAATTATTACTGAGTTTTTCAGGATATTCTGCTTTACTAATTGCCCCACATCTTTCATGGAAAACCATTCAGTTTATTCAACAAATATTGGATACTTTTTCTTTTGATCTACCAGTCATCGTGTTAGACATTAGAGTCACAAAGGAACTGAGGAAATTTATCAAAAAATATTTCAAGTTGTTTTTACTTTGGCAACATAATTAGTATAACTTGAAGAAAGGTAATTTAGTTGATCTCTACACTAATGGATATGGAGTACAGAACTGTCTTCAAACATAAAATTAATTCTCTAAATCTGGGCGTCTGGCCTGTGGCCTGCCTTGTAGGTAGTTTTACTGAAGCGCTGCTGTGCTCGTTCGCTTACATGCTGTCTGCTGCTGTTTTTGTACCACAGAAGCTGAATTGGGTGGTTGCAACAGAGATCATAAAGCCCACAAAGCCTGAAATATTTATTGTCTGGCCCTTTGCAGAAGTTTACCAACCCCTGTTTATATCAGTACAATTTTGATGTGATGTGGCTAGAAAAGAAAGTCATTGGATTTGGTTTTATTAGATTAAGATGGTTATATCCAGTCCACCCCTGCACCCCACCCACCCCCTCCCTGTAGTCCATTCCCTCCTCCCACAGGGTACCATATAGTTGCTTTGTTTTGTCTTATCTCTGTGGGACAAGACCTGTCTTAATCCAGCACAATGGTGCTGGGGGAGCCGTAAGTGCCAGTTTTATTGTTTTGTAAATGTTTATTCTCTCCCTGCAGCTTCCAGACCTGCTTTGTCTATCTGAGGTAAGTTCAAGGGTCACCCTCTTCTCTTCCTTAACCTGCTGCTCCCACCTCTTAGAAAGAGATTGCTTCAGTGTTCTACCCCTGTGTTCTCTCTTTCTTCATTTAGGAATTCACAACGTTTAGTTCAGCTCTCCCAGCCACCGTTTGTTTCCCCCTCGTTTTTCCTGGGCGGTAAACAGTTCTCTGTGTAGTGGACCTGAGCATTCTATGATTATCATAATGTTGAACCTACTGAATTCACCTATTTAATTACAAAAAGAAAAAAAGGCAGAGTAGATGTCTGAATAATTTCATCCTGCCAAGTTTTTTCTTGGTTGCTTTTGTTTCATTTTAAACAAGCCCTTGGCTTCTTTTTCTTCCCCGCCATCCCCCCAACCTGGCAAATTCGTTTGTATACTACTTTGTTTCTGTGTTGTATAAACATAGAAAGCTAGATTTTAAAGACCTGTATCTGTAGACCCCATTAATTTATTCTTTCAAAAATGTTTGTCTCTTCTGTGCCAGGCAGGAGGGTAGACATATGGGATGTAATGGGGGACAAAGCTGGATACCATTCCTGCCCTCATGGTTCAAGTTAATTAGGAGAGGCAGACATTGAGTAGATAATTACACAGACCTTACAAGTTCTTAATTAGTAGGTGATACTATGAGAATTCCTTACAGGGTGATTTTACCAAGTCAAGGAAGTGAGGGAAGACTTCCCTAAGGAAGAGGCCATTGAGCTGAGCTGTGAAGGGTGGGTAGGAATTAACTAGGCCAAGTGGCAGAGAACTGGGAGGGGATGAGTGACTTCCCGGGAAGGAGGAATTGCCTGTGAAAAAACTGACAAGTGGTATTCTTGGCAGCTAAGAGGGTAACACATGACTGTGTGTGTAGAGTCAAGACAGAAAGGAGGAACATGATGTCAGGGGTGAGAAAGATTGAGGAGTAAGTGAGGGATAGACCGTGCAGGTTCTCATAAGCCATGTTTATGTTCTTTGAAGAGCTTCCCATTGAAAATCTCCTAAGAGATTTAAATTGAGAGTGTATGGGGAAGGTATATGACGTCATCAGATTCTCCTTTCTAAAAGATCTCTGTGACTGCATTGTGGAAAAGAGTGAAGGCATAGACCATTATGGTAGTCCGAGTGAGAACTGTGCTACTTTAAAACAGTGATTGACAAATTTCTGTGTGCATCAGAATCAGCGGGAGGGCTTGTTTAAAAAGAGATGGTTGGGCTCCAACCAGTCTGTGTTTTAGTAGGTGGAGTGGGGCCCAAGTGATGCTTATGTTGCTGGTCCAGGAGCACACTTTGAGAACCATTGCTGTGGAGTGTAGAGTGTTGTAGAGATAGGAAAGAAGATTAATTCTCTACTAATATGATCATTCTGTTGTAATTTCCCTCTAAACACTAACTATATCCCACAAATCTTATTCTTCTGTGTTTTCACTTTCATTAAATTAGAAATATTGTCTAATTTCCTCCTGATTTCTTGTTTAACCCATGGATTATTTAGAGGTGTGTTGTTTAGCTTCCAAATATTTGAGGACTTTCCAGATATCTTTCTGTTACTGATTTCTAGTTTAATTCTGTCATGGTTGTAAAATATACTTTGTGTGATGTTAATCCTTTTGAATTTACTGAGATTTGTTTTATCATCCAGAGTCTATCAAGATTTATCTTAATCAATGTTTTGTGTGTTCTTTAAAACACTGTGTATTCTGCTGCTGTTGGGGTGGAGTGTTCTGCAAATGTCAGTTAAGGACATCGATAGATAGTGCTGTTCAACTCTTTGACATCCTTACTGAGGTTCAGTCTGCTTGTTCTATTCTTGAGAGAGGGGGTGTTGAAATCTGCAACTGTGATTCTGGATTTTTCTATTTGTCCTTTCAGTTCTATCAGGTTTGTTTCATGTATTTTAAAACTCTATGATGAAGTGCATACACATTTAGAATTTTTATGCACATTTGATGAAGTGACTCCTTTATCGTATGAAATGAACCTCTTTCTCTCTGGAAATATTCCTTGCTCTGAAATCTATTTTGTCTGATGCGCTGTATCATTCCGGCTTACTTTTCACTAGTGTTAGCGTGGTTTATCTTTTCCCATACTTTTATTTTTAACCTACTTGTGTTTTTATATTTAAACTGAGTTTCTTCTAGGCAACATATAGTTGTTGAGGCTTACTTTTTCATCCAATCTGACAGTCTTCACCTTTTTAATATACCACTTCCATTTAATGTGAATGATATGATTGGGTTTCAATCAGCCAACTTTCTGTCTTCTTTTTTTTTTCTTATTGAGGTATAATTGACGTATATAACATTATATTAGTTTCAGGTGTACAACATAATGATTTGATATTTGTATATATTGCAAAATGATCACCATAATAAGTCTAGTTAACATCCATCACCACACAGTTACAATTTTTTTCTTGTGGTGAGAACTTCTAAGATCTACTCTCTTAGCAACTTTCAAATATGCAATGTAATATTATTAAATCCAGTGACCGTGCTGTGCATTACATCCCCATGACTTACTTATTTTATAACTTGAAGTTTGCACATTTTGACTCCTTTCACCCATTTTGCTCTCCCTCTGGCAACTACCAATCTGTTCTCTGTATCTATGAGCTCTTTTATTTTTAGATTCCACATATAAGTGAAATCTTATGGTGTATGTCTTTCTCTGTCTGACTTATTTCACTTAACGTAAGGCCCTCAAGGTCCATCCACGTTGTTGCAAATGGCCAGATTTCCTTCTTTCTTATGGCTGAATAATATTCCATTGTCTATACATACCACATTTTCTTTATCCATTCATCCATCCATCAGTGGACATTTAGATTGGTTCCATATCTTGGCTATTGTAAATAATGCTGCAGTGAACATGGGGGTACAGATATCTTTTTGAATTAGTGTTTTCATTTTCTTCAGATAAGTACCCAGAAGTGGAATTGCTGGATCATAGGGTAGTTCTATTCTTAATTTTTTAAAGAACTGCCATACTGTTTTCCATAGTGGCTGCACTAATTTCCATTCAAACCAACTGTGCACACGGGTTTCCTTTTCTCCACATCCTCGCCAACACTCGTTATTTCTTATCTTTTTGATAGTAGCCATCCAACTTTCTGTTTTCTGTTTGTCCCATCTGTTATTTACTTCCTTTTTTTCCCTCTTGCCTTCTTTTGGATCAGTTGAGTGTATTTTATTATTAAATTTAGTCTCTTAATTGACTTTTTTTTATAACTACTTCTTGTCAAGGTTACTCTATATATCATTAACTTATCGGAGTCTACCTTCAAGTAATATTATACCACTTCATGTATAGTCTAAGAAATTCATAGCAGTGCATTTCCTTTTCCTCCCTCTGAGCCATTGTGCTATTGTCATATATTTTACTTCTGTAAATGTTATAATCCTCTCAGTATGTTGTTCCTTTTTTTTTTTGGTGAGGAAGATTGTCACTTAGCTAACATCTGTGCCAATCTTCCTCTGTTTTATATGTGGGATGCCACCACAGCATGGCTTGATGAGTGGTGTGTAGGTCCACACCCGGGATCCAAACCTGTGAACCCCAGGCCGCCAAAGCAGAGTGCGCAAATTTAACCACTACGCTACCAGCCTGGCTCCATGTTATACTATTTTTGCTTTACACAGTTATCATTCAGGAGATTGTTAAAGTAGGAAAAGTATTTTCCCCATGAATTTACCATTTCTGGTGCTCTTTCTTCTTTTGTACAGATCCAAATTTCCATCTGATATCATTTTCCTTCTGACTGAATAACTTCCTTTAGCATTTCTTATCTCGTGCAGATTTGCTGTTGATTAATTCACTTAGCCTTGCCTTTTTGTGTCTGAAAACATCTTTATTTCACTTTTTTCGAAAGATATTTTTGCTGGATATGGAACTCAAATTTGACTATATTTTTCTTCTAGTACTTTGAAAATGTTGCTCTGCTGACTTCTAGCTTTCATTGTTTCTAGAGATAAGACTCTGTCATTCTTACACAGGCTTACCTCACTTTACTGCACTTTGCAGATATTGCTTTTTTTTTTTTGCTTGAGGAAGATTGTCCCTGAGCTAACATCTGTGCCCATCTTTCTCTGTTTTTATATGTGGGATGCCACGACAGCATTGCTTGTTGAGTGGTGTGTAGGTCCGCACCTGGGACCCAGACCCGCAAACCCTGGGCCACCAAAGTGGAGCACACAAACTCAACCACTATGCCACTGGGCTGGCCCTAATATTGCATTTTTTACAAGACCGTCTCCCAGCAAAAAGATGACAACTCACTGAAGGCTCAGATGATGGGTTTTTAGCAAAAGTATTTTTTAAGGTACGAACATTGTTTTTTTAGACCTAATGCTATTTCACACTTAATAGACTACAGTATAGTGTAAACATAACTTTTATATGCATGGGGAAACCATAAAATTTGTGTGACTCACTTTATTGTGATATTTGCTTTACTCCAGTGATCTGGAACCAAACTCACAATATCTCCAGGGTATGCCTGTATTTGCTACTCTGTATGCGAGGTGTCTTTTTTTCCTCTGGATGCTTGTAAGGTTTTCTCTTTATCACTGGTTATCAAAATTTGATTATAAATTGGCATTCTTGCCTCCATGTTTTCTCTGCTTTGAGTTTTATGAACTACTTGGATATGTGAGTTTAGTTTTTATCACATTTGGAAATTTTTCAACCATATTTTCTTTAAATATATTTCTGTCTCTCTCCTCTCTCTTCTTTTGGGATTCCAATCACATGTGTTCTGTTTCACAGATCACTGATACTGTGTTTTTCGTCAGTTTTTTCTCTGTTTCATTTTGGATTGTACTTTTCTGTGTTTTTAAGTTCATTACCCTTTTCTTTGGCATTGTCTAATCTGCTGTTAATAGCAGGATAATTTTCAGTTCATAAATTGTATTTTCACCTCCAGAAGTTGAAGTTTAGTCTTCTTTGTGTCTACCATATTTCTCCTCCTCTTGTTCTTGCTTTCCTCAACTTCTTAAATATAGGAAATAATTTAAAATATCTGCATTAACAACCTTGTGTGCTGATTTTACAATCATTGTTATTTATCAGTTCCTGTTGATTGATTTTTCTCCTCATGGATTTTTCCTGTTTTTTGCTTGCCTGGTAATTTTGGATTGGAAGCTAGAAATTGTAAATTTTATGTTGGATTTTTTTTGTGTGTGCAAATACCTGAAACATTTTTGGGCTCTGTTCTGGGACACCATTAACTTATCAAGAAACATTTTGATTCTTTCAAATCTTGTTTTTTGAGCATTGTTATTAGGCAGAGCCAGATCAGCCTTTAGTCTAGGACAGTGGTTCTCAACTGAGGATGATTTTGCCCTGCAGAGGACATTTGGCAATGTACAGAGACATTTTTGATGGTCACACCTAGAAGGTGGAGGCCAGCGATGCTGCTAAACATTCTACAATGTCTAGTAAGACAGGCCCCCACAACAGAGAATCATCTGGCCCCAAGTGTCGATGGTTGCCAAGGTGGAGAACCCTGCACTAGGGCTAATTTTACCCCACCAGTGAGGCAACAGCAATACCTACCTCAGGAGTCTACTTAATGCCCCATGTCTTAGGAGGTCTTTCCATCCTTGCTGGTGGGAACACAGGTTATATCTAGGTTTCTACATGGCCTTTAGGGATTTCCCACCTGGTCCTTTTCAGTGGTCTTTTCTCAGCCTTGGGAAAACATTCATGCACTGACGAGTATTTATCTACAGACTCGAGGGGGACCCTGTGCACATCCCTGGAGCATGCTCTCTCTGTCTCTGTGCAGCTCTCTCTCCTGTACTCTGCCCCACAGATTCTAGTTGCCTTGGACTCCTTCACCTCCAAACTCTGTCTTCTCGTCTTAGGAAGATTTCCAAGCTCTACTTGGGATCCTCTCCCTATACTGTAGCCTGGAAACTCCCCAGGCAGTAAGCCAGAGCAAATTTTAGGACTTATCTCCTTTGTTTCCCTTCTTTCAGGGATCACTGTCATTCTGTACTTCCTGCCATCCATTGTCTTAACATTATTTCATAAATTTTTTTCTGTTGTCTAAGTTGGTTAAAGGGAGAGGGTAATCTGGTTCCTGTGACTTCATCATGGCCAGAAGCAGAAGTCCCAGATTTATTCTTTTAACAAATATTTATCCAGTTTAAATAAGTTAGGTGCTGGAAATAATGTGCTGAACAAGACCAACAAGAATCTGTACTCTGATCGAGCTTGTATTTTAGTGAGCGGGGGAGAAAATGAAATAGAAAAGGCAGTGGTAAATTCTGTGTTAATGAAATTAGATGACATTAGGAGTTTCTAGGGGGAGCTACTTTAGGTTGAGTACTCAGGAAAACCCTTCCTGAAGAAGGAATGTATAAGCTGTGGGTGGAGTTGAGATGTCTAGGATATCGCTGATGACTGAAACTGAATATGGATGAGAACCCCTAAAGAGAGATCACAGAATAAGAAGAAAAGAAAGCCTGCGACTCAGCCTTGAGAAATTTCAGCATTTATTAGCCAGGTAGAGTAGGATGACATGCAGTGGAAGGAAGAGGCAGAGGAAAGCCAGTATTGTGTTTAGTCTCAAAAAGTCATAAAAAAGTGAGTTTCAAGAAATAGGATCTCTTCCTCTGCTCGGGCTGCCATAACAAAATACCATAGACTGCATGGCTTAAACAGCAGAAACTTATTTTCTCGTAGTTGTGGAGGCTTGAAAGTCCAAGATCAAGGTCTGGAGGGTTCAGTTTCTGGTCAGGGCTCTCCTCCTGGCTGGCAGATGGCCATCTCCCCGTTCTCTGCTGTCTCCTTTTCCTCTCGTAGGGATACCCACCCCGTCAGATTACTGTCCCACCCTGTGACCTCATTTCACATTAATCACCTCCTAAAGGCCCTGGATCTCTTAATATAGGGAGTTAGGGCTTCAACATATAAATCTGAGGGGTACACAGTTCAGACCATAGCAGAGGAAATGGCGAACAGTGTTGAATGTTGTTAGGAAGGCAACAAAGTTGAAAACTAAAGATCATTCATTAGATTTACCAGTTCATTGGTGACTTTAGTAAATGCTGTTTTCATGGAGTGAAAGGCCTGGAAACCATATTGGAGTAACTTAAGGAATGAGAGGTAGGAAAACAGTGATAGCAAGTATAGTGTAACTCATTAAAATAATCTAGCTCTAACAATGTTAACTTGAGGAACATGAAAGATTGAGTGAAGTCTTGTTTTTTAAGTAATGAGAGACCTTGCACTTGTTGAAACATTATGGTGAGGATCCAGTTGGGAAGAGATGGTCTATTATTTATCTACAACAATATTTAGCTACGACAATGCTACATCACAAACCACCCCAGAACTCATTATCTTACGTTAAATAAGCATTTATTTCACTCATGAATCACTCTGTGATTGGCAGATAAGGCTAGGAGTTTCTTTAGATCTTGGCGGGGCTCCTTCACATGTCTTGGTGTTAGCTGGTTATCAGATGGGACAGCTTAGCCCTGCTACCTCTTGTCTCTCAGCATCCATCCAGCAGGCCAGCCCAGGCATGTTCTCATGGCAAATGCAGAGGTGTAAGAGTGAGCATAAATGCCCAAGCAGTTTCTCAATCTTCAGCTTGCATCATATTTGCTAACAATCCATTGGCCAGAACAAATCACATGAGTGAGGCAGAATGAGGAGACATTCCAAATGATGGGGCAAAGAGAGTGAATACAGGGATGGCTGAAGAATTGGGGCTACTAATGCAATTAATCTGCCATAGATGGTGTATTTTTTTAAAAAAGAGAGGATCATTGATTAAGTTCCTGAGAAGGCAGATGGGAACAGGGTCCCAAAACATTCTAAGTTTGTCAGCTTCTGCAATCTTTTATAGTTAGCTGGTTAGCATTATTTTAGATCAACAACTTGTTAATTGCTTTTAATTTCACATTAATTTAGTACTAAAATTTCCCATTTTATTTTCGTAAAGGAATTTGAATCACATTTATGTATTTATTGGATATTTGAATACCTATTATATTTAAGATACTGCCTTAGGCACAGTTATCAAATTAATTTAATAGACAGGTCTGTTGAGAAATTCAAGGAGTGGCTTTCCGCCCCTACGTGGCCAAGGATCACTTCCAGATTACATCACAGTGCAAGCTGTGTTCATTGATTTCTGAAGAGAATTAGTTTTGTGCCCTTTATCTGACTATAATAATTTCCTTTATTCTATTCAACTAAAAATTCAGGTGGATATCCTGTTTCTCGGTAGAAACTCTTCTTTCCATTCTACAAGGTTTCTTATGAATTCCTGATTATTATGGGTTGCTCTAATAATCTTAATATCGCTTACTAGTTAAGCACATACGAAGCACCAGTGTGCTAATTTTTATATTTAAAGAGTCATTTTCCTAAAATTGGTTGTAGTAGCTTGCAAATCTAGGCTTCTAATCCAAGACCATCAGACTTCAGGGTCTTGCTCTTAACCACCAGGTTCTTCTCCTCTTCCAAATAACCACATCAGATAATCTAAAGCAAGTCAGGAAAAAATGTCTGACTTAAAATCGCCCACTTAACAGTCTCCCCAGGCCTTGAAATTTATCACTATTCTACCAAAGGGAAATTTCACTCTTGAGATAATTATCTTTAAAAAGAAAAACAAAAAACCTATACACCCTAACTCCTACAGAGTTTGCCAGCAAGAGAAAGGATTTACTCACACGTTAGACCTCGTGGTCTGCTGGCAGAGCTCGTTGACCGGGCTGGACCCTATGGCTCTGTTACATTTGTCCCCCTTTGAGTCCAGAGATTCAAGATTAAACTGTTGCACTGTTATCTGTCTGCAATTACAGGGACAAACTCATGGTTCACATTGCAGAAACAAGTTATACACATGTGTGCCATAGTTTCTCTCCACACTTGTACCTTTTGATTTTAATTTTTGTTAATAGTACTAACATTAACTCACATTTATTGAGTCCTTACTATGTGTCCAGCTAGGCATTTTACAGCATTCCGCATACTAAGTGTTTCATTTGCATAAACTCATTTAATAATCACGTTACTCTTAAGAGGTGGCTACTCATTATCTTCACCTTCCAGTTCAATTGAAGCTTCAAGGTTAAGGAACGTGCACTCAGCAGGTGAGTGATTGATTCAGGATCAGAACTCAGGCTCTGCGAAGCCTCCCTCTGTCCCAATTTACTGAAACGCTCATCCTTGGAGACCTCTTTCACATTTTCCCCCCAAGCTCCTCACTGCTGGGATGAATCGTTCCCTTCTCTGTATTCTCTTAGTCTTTCCTTTTACGTGTATCGCATGCTGCTTTTTATTCCGGTAACTTATGAATACTTTTTACCCCACGCCTCCTTACCAAGTTGCAGAACCCTTGAAGGCAAACACCATCACATTCTTTTATATTCATAATAGACTAGATAGGTATTGATTAACAATTGGAGGGAAGAATGAGTGAATTCTAACTTCAGTCACCAGCGGACCTGGCTGATGGACACATGCCAGCTCTCATAGAACTGAAACGCTTTGCATTGTGGCAAGGTCCTCTCTACTGGCCTCCGGGAACCTAGAAACCATCAAGTTTAGAGTCCACTAGACCAGTGACTTCATTTTTGTAACTTCTTACTACATCAAAAACATGGGAATACACTTGTCTGCTTCACGAAGGGTCTCTGAGAGAGTTGTGTGCCTTTAACAACACTGTCCTATTTGGATAGAGTTGTAGAGATGACAGGCTCAGGGATATCGTGGAGCCGTAACAGCTATTATTAGAAGACACCGTTTCTGGAGGTAAATAAACCGGTCAACCAGAATTTGGAGTTAAATAGATGAGTTCAAATTTGATGACTTCAGGTACGTAATAGTAACTGTTCAAATTCCAAATCCCATACGAGAGCTCAGTTTATCCCTGCATGTAGCTGACTCCTTTCTCCCTTTGAAAAGATAAACTTGTGTTCCCAGAAACTCTTAACCTAAGGATTACTCTTATGCTCTCAAAAGCATGTCAGTCTAAACCCTAGTACTCTTTCCTCTTTTATCTTGAGAAATTGAAAGATATGACTAGCAGCTCCTTAATTAGTTAATTATGAGGAACCTTCATACTTTATTTCCTGGATGGGGTTATGGCTTTAGCCCTTCGGGATGTCCTCCTTTCTGAAATCTGTAGACCAGATACTTTTCATATGTTAAGTATTCTGAAGAAATAGATAAATGACTATATTATCGTGAAGGGAGAATCATGACCGAATCACAACCCAAGAGTTAGTATGCAGGATTCGGTGAGAGATCATAGGCCCCGAAGACTTCAACTTTCTAGTTGTGTGACCTTGGGTGAGTCATTTTCTTCTTTGAGCCCCACTGGGTGGTGGTTAGAGTCGAATGAGGTAATGTAAAAAAGGCTCTTAGCATAGTACGGAGCATGTAGCAATTGTTGCATAAATGGAATTTTCAGGCCCTTGATCACACTAAAATTTATTGTTTCTTGCAAATTGGCTAACTTACGTTAAAGCTTATTGTCTGACAGAAATGGGCCATGACATATCTCCAAAAAATAAGTAAAACAAGTTAAATTATTGAGCTGGATATATTCAAAATTATTTTTGTTAAAATGAGAATTATCCATAATCATTAAATCACAAATGATGATTGTTTGGATTTCCAAGACCCACAAAAGATTTTCATCTTCTCCACTTTCCAAATGCACATAATCTATAAACTTCCATTCAGATGGTGGAGAAAGGTTCTGTCTTGGGTGGATGAGATTACTGAAGTACTGAAACAGGCTTCAGTGTGTGGCTCATCGTTTCAGGCGCCTCTTGCCCTCCTTCCTCCCTCGCCCATCTCTGGCTTCCTCGTTTGACAGATGGAGGAGGCCTCACTGAGGACAAAGGCCTCTTCCCACTTCTTGCCCCTTTCACCCTGATACGTGACATTAAACTAAACCTTCGCACTTGTCTATAGTTCTGTGTGATTTTTACAGTGTGTTAATTGGCTCTCCGTAGATCCTCAGAAATGTATAAGGTAAGCAAGGAAGATGTCATTGAATTTTTTTTCTTATAGATGAGGAAAATGAGGCTGAAGGAGGCTAGGGTCACTTGTCCAAGGTCATAAGGCTGATTTTAATATTGTCAGAACTGGACCCCAAGTTTTTACATTCTTTTCCCCAATTTTTTACTGTTAAGAGTACCACTGTGTACACTATTGGCTGAGTTTTCATTAGAATCTTGGATTTGGATGTATAGAGCCATTTTATCAGATGATTTAAATGCTGCTGCTTCAGCTTTCTAATCATAATGTAAAGCAGAGAAGCCATGAAATAAAAGACTGATAAATTTAATGATATAAAATTTAGAATTGATTCATGACAAAGTCACTATAAGCAGATACAAACAGCTAATGAACTAGGCAGGGTGGGGAAGAGAGTGGGATTGTAAATCATATAGAACAAAGGATTGAATCGTAACCGCATGTCAGTAAGAAAAAGCTTATCTCAATTGGCAAAGAACACAGAAAAGGAAATACAAATGGCTTCTAACATATGGAAATAAGCTTAACCTTCCTCATAAGAGAAATGCAAATTAAACAGTGGCATACCGTTTTTTAACATCATTTTTTCAGAGATCCTTCAGTTTCATCATACGTTATTGGTAAGAGTGTGAGGGAAGACAGACATTCTCGTACATTGTTCAGAGTGTAAAATGGCACCCAGTCTATGAAGGACATTTTGGTAATACCTATCAAAATTGTAAAAGCACTCCTTGACCCAGCTATCCGACTCCTAGACATCAACCCTACAGATGAACTTGCACACATCCGGAAAGAACACAGAGAAGAAGATTCAATACAATGGTACTTTAAGCAAAAGATTGGAATAGCCCAGTCTATCAGTTGAAGACTGGTGAAGTAAATTATGATTATCCATAGAGTAGAATTCTGTGTAGCTGTTAAGAATCAAGTATTCGTTATACAGTTAGGAAACAATCTCCAAAGTATATTTTTAAAAACAACATACAGAACAGTATACAGAACTGTGTAGGGGAAAGGAGATAGTTGAGACACATCTGTGAGCCTATGGCAGTGTGAAGAGACTCTCTGGAAGAACACACAAGAAATGGTAACAGCAGAAGCTCCTAGAAGAGGAATAAGGAGCAGTGAGAGACTCTTCACTGGATAACATTCATTTTACTGTGATTGATTTTTTAATTTTGCAAACATTTTCTCTATTTTTAAGAAATACAAAAGAAAAAAAACACGTTAAAAAGTCCATCAAGGGCCGGCCCCGTGGCCGAGTGATTAGTTCGCGCGCTCCGCTTCAGGAGCCCAGAGTTTCGCTGGTTCGGATCCCAGGCGCGGACATGGTACTGCTCATCAGGCCACGTTGAGGCGGCGTCCCCCATGGCGCAACTAGAAGGACACACAACTAAAAATACACAACTATGTGCTGAGGAGATTTGGGGAGAAAAAAAAAAGATTGGCAACAGTTGTTAGCTCAGGTGCCAATCTTTAAAAAAAAAAAAAGTCCATCAGGAAAAGTTGAGGAGCATTTATTAACCTTTCCCTCGCTCCAGATGTGCATGACACATTCCTCACGATAAACCAACTAGTTTAGTCAAAACTTTTGTTTCCATATCTAAAGGAATATTTGTTAAAGATTCCTCTAGATAGCACATTCTTTGAAAACGTGGACTGTGTCTTCCTTGTCTTTGTATCCCAAAAGTGCTTTCTAGTGGGTACTCAATAAATGTTAAATAATTTGACTGGTATGGAAAATGGAATTGAAAAGTGCTCTGCTAAGTACTAGATTAACTAGACATCCAGGTTCTTAATATTAGTCCACATAATCTGGTTAGGACACTCTAAAAAGGAGCAGTTTTTTCTTTTCCTATACCTTAGTTTCGCTGTGTCTTTAAAAGGGGGGTTGGGGGGAGTCTAGAAAGGCCCCTTCCGGGTCTATTGTCCTAATGCCTCTGGTTCCAGCGCTTCTCAAGATAGCTGTCTTCCTCTATTCTGAGTATTTTGCACACCAACTAGTTCCTAAGTGTATATATTAAACATGTCAGTCTGTTTATTAGTACTAATGTTTACACTGGTATTTTCTTCCCATGCGTGTGTAGTTTTGTGCACCCCTGAAGTTTGTATACCCAAATTTGGAGTACACTCCAGAAAAGTAACTTAAAAAAATAGTCTTTAAGGTATTGAAAAGAACAATAATGTCGTTATTGAAGTATTATTCTTTGATGAACACACCTTTATTGATCAAATAGCAAACAGAAAACACAAAATTATCTTTATGACACGATTTGTTGCTCCACGCTGCTGTTTTCTTCTTTTGGAGTTTGATACTTGATATGCTTATCTACCAAGCTATCTTGATTTTAATAGAACTCTTTTTGTAGCTTGCCTTAGAGTTTCTCAGAGATGTACATCGAAATTTATTTTGAAAATACAGATAATAAAACTATAAAGATTAGCAGTCCTTGGAGGAAAGAAAAACATTACTGGTTTATTTGAGCTTTGCTAACTTGAAAAACAAAAAAACTTGAGGTCTTTGAGGCCATCAGTCTAATAATAGTAATCAGTGTAAATATTTTCAAAAATCAGTTAAGATTTCTGCTATGAATGAGAATATTGTATTTTGGATCTCTTTGTCACCTATCAGGCCTTGATTTACTTTAAATATATCCCTATTTATTAGTCACGTCTAGATTTTGGCTTTTTTTTAAACTGATTTACTATTTTTCATGAGTACTCTTTTAAGCTACCTTGTAGTTTGTCATTCTGTTTCATTTCTATTGATAAAAGTTGAAACTACATTATTCAGTGGAACTGGGACTGTTTGCCTGGAGAGAACTCGGTGAGAACGTGATTGCTGTTAAAATATGGTCTAACAGGTTAAACCTCTGGCTTATTGAATGGCAAGTGAGGCAGTTGGTTGAGATTGCAAGGAGGGATCGAGAAAGTGCTATTAAAGTCTGGATGCTGCTGCCATTTATCAACTCTTAACAAGTCACTTAAATACTACACAGCTCCCTTCCCTCTTTACTAACAGGAAGAATCAGACCTGAGGTTGGAGAAAGCTTAGGAATGATGTAGTCCAACCAATCAGTTAAGTGTCAGGTGAGCTAATGTATAGCAAACTATTCAATAATTTATAAACAAGATTCACATCTGAAGATGTGAATTGACTATCATTAACATTATTTAAGACAGTATTACATGTGCATTACATGTGGAGTGGAAAATTGAGTAGCTACTCAATTTTCTGTGATTCTAAACATTCTCAGCAGTAGACAAGGAAAAGAGCAAGGACTGTATAAACCTCAGGCATTTTTGTATTTGACTCTCTGAGACTCCTCATACCATTTATTGTGAGGATAAATATACCAACCTTACTTGGTTGTTGTGAAATTTAAATGAGATGATGCATGTGAATGTGCCTAAAACATGGCAGGCATTCAGCAAAGGTTAATTCCTTCTCGTCTCAACGTGGCTCTGATCCCGGTAGGTTAAAGGACAAGTTAAAAGTGTCGAATCCTGCCAGGCTCAGTAGTTAAATGTCCTTTCCAATGTATACTGATGAAATCCACGTAAGCAGTGAAGGTTTTGTCCAGTGGTATCTGACCTTTCAAGTACTTGGCTTACATATATATCAAGCAAGGAGGCAGAAGCTAAAAAGAAAGAAAAAACCTCGTGTTTTCAGGATAATAAATGCTCTATCTACTTCTCTTTAGAGGTCCACACAATAGAACTACTGAATTTTCTTTTGCAAAAGTGGTAATTTGACATTAAAGTGAAACTAAAATGCTTTACACTTTTTTTTCCAGCATGCTACAAATGAAAACTGATGAGAAACTGAATTTGTCTGATGGGAATACAGCAAGTTGCCCTTTGAGCCCTATTAAGATGTGCCTTAATCGTCCCATTGAATGGAATCTGAATTTGACAGCAGCATCTGTAGCGAGCTGTACAGTTCATAACCAAAATCTCAAAAGTGAAGACAAATAGATTGCCGTTCTTCTTGCACTATCCTTATTTTGTATGTCAATATTCTTTCTGCTGAATAAGCATTTATCAATTGATCTTGAAATATTTCTAGTCCTGTGATGTCTTTATATTAAATCATTAGCATTAATCATTTTGATTATATTCTTTGTATTTTTTTTACATGTTTTACACCGGACCATTGTGGAATTTTGCAGTACAAATGGATTTTGATGTTCTCTTTTTAGGGGTATTTTGTGAATTTTTTACACCCTAAGTTTATATACGTAATTGTCCCCAGTTTGATTTCTGTGCACAAAGTTTTAATATATAATGCATTGTGATTTAGAAGGCTAGTGTTGTAAAGCTTTGTGATAACCTGACCCATGAACGGTTGTATAACAAACAGGTGGATACCAACTACCTCGAAGCAAATTGGTAAAAGGCAAAGGTATCTCTTAGAAGTGTCTCTCTTTCAAAGTTATATATGTATACAAAAATTGATCATAGCATGTTTCCATTCATGAGAATTTGAGCTGATCAGTTCTCTGTATTTTTAAACCTATAAAGTCTGTGGGCTGTAAGAGCAATGGCACTATTGCATGTTTACTCTTCAGCAAATCTGTGCCTCTTGCAGACAAAAAGTTTGGTTTCTGTAAGTTAAGTTTTGAATGCAAAATGGTAAATGGATTTACATCTACTGATTTCATTGTATTTTAGCCATTTGTTTTAAAGTGTAAACGAATAGGGTCTTTTAAAATCGGATAATAATCCTTACCTTTAACTCTAATAGTGCAAAAGCATAGTTTCAGCAATGGCTTATGTGATTGTGTCTAAAATTTGAATAGTAAGAATACTCAAGTTTTGGTGGTTAAATTTATTTTTCCCATACCAGATAAATGCCAAGTGCCAAATTAATTTTCCCATGCTTTGGTATGGTGGTCCATGTAAGTATGTAAGAACACAGCTCTTTCCCTTTGGATAGCCTGGCTAGGGGGTAAATAGGATTTAGTTCATTGTTTTTCTGAACACTTTTCCTTACAGCACATTTTGTGTACCTTTTAAGTCCTTATTTCTCTTTACCACCCCATCCCCCAAAATTATTTTTAAAGCGACAGGGATTTAACAAAAGAAGACTTACATAAGGAATTTGAAGCACAATAAAAGACACAAAGCCAAGAGAATGAAAAGTCATCCATTTTTCATTGTTTTTATATCACAACCATTTCTGCCTTTTCTTTTCACTTAATAAGCATTCTTTGTAACTTTCAGACTCCTTTTATATTTCTGAGTTTTATAAAGCATGTATATGTATGTAAAAAGCAATTTGGTTCTAAAAAGCACAACAATCTTACTTTAGCTCCATCTTAAAACATCATTTTAAATAAATGGTCTCTGGTAAATAAGCTTAAAAAAGCACAATTATTAAAACAGATCCAATGTTAGGACACATCTATTCTCAACAATAAAAAGAAAAGGTTATTATCACAGGGATGAGAAAAAGTGTTTTATTGAGTGTTGCAGAAAGAAAGAGGACTGATTTCATACAGTTTATGTTTCCTAAGTCAGGGAAGTGCCAATTTCAGAAGATAAATGAAATTGACAGTGAAGAAAGAGTGCTCACAAATTAATTAGTATATAGAGGACTTCCTGTCACATTCTTTTCCAACTAGTATTTTTTTTATTATCCATAATATTGTTATGCCAAAAACACAGAAAACAACTCCATGATGAATATGCATATGTGAACATCTCCCTAACCCAGGAAACACCATCACAAACATAAGCAAATTAGGCCTTTCATATGCAAATATTTTAGGAAGAGAAATTACCCATGCAGGTAGCATTATCAAAAATATTTTTAGTGTGAGAATCACAAAACAAATGATCAAAATGGTAACTGCTGAACTTGGATGCTGGGTACTTTGGTTCATTCTAATAGTCCTCCTCCCTTTCTAGCCAGTTTGTGGTGCTTTTGCCTCTGAGATGTCACTTTTTAAATGTGCTCTGAGGTGTTTTCATCTGTGTTGGATCTGCCCCATCTAGGTCAGAAGCTTCCCAAATGCAAGCTACTAGCTAGTTACACTTAAAAGCTGTCCATAATGTCGTGATTTTAAACAGGAGAGTTCATAAGCATCGCGTGGGAAGCCTGTTTTAAAAAGCAAGTTCCTAGGCCCTCCTTAGATTCCAATTAAATCTGTGTGACTGATGCGGACGGTCTGTGGAGCACATTGACAGACGCCATCCTAACGCTTCAATAGGCCAAAGTAATGTGGAATCGCACAGCAGAAAGTCCTACAAGAAATCAGGCTTTTTCTGATTTTGACACAGGGGTAACTTTATTAAAGCAAGAACTGAACACAATTTTAAAGGACTTTTAACAAAGACTCCACCTCCATCATCTCTTCTCCTAACTCATATCTTCATTGAGAAATTGTGCAAGGTTCAGTTTACTTTTTTCTAGTGCTGCTGTTTTGGCTCGTCTTGGTAATCTCATCTTCATTTCTGATTCTGGCTCTGGAACTTCATGATCACTAAAGAGATGTTGAAAATACACCAATTTAAATACAAGCTTTAAAACCACAGTTTATTTATAAATAAAACTTTTTTTGTTTCTGAAAACATTCTATCAGTGTGTAATTGATATTTTGATTCCACTAATTTAAGCTGAAAACTAAAATCTCAAACAAAACCAAAAAACAGACTGGCTATCCAGCAAAGTGAATCATGAAAAAATATCTGTATGGAACCTGGTATTATACAGAAAAAGAAAAAAACAAAAAACAAACTTGTAATGAGGCTTGGACAGGGACCATAACAACTGCCCAAAAGAGATTTGGGGAGAACTCAAGAAGTGAAAAAAAATTAAGTTCTCTTGATTTAAGCAATAAATTCCTAAAACACTAAACAGCAAATTTCCCCAAAAGATATTTTAAATTTAGTCAAAACTTAACCTAAAGTTATATAATGAAAAAATATATATTATAATTTTACCAGTGAATAGATAAATGCAACGCAGCTACAGACTTGCAGCTTCCAACTGGCTTAATTGGCAGAAACCAAAAATAAATACTGTACCACCAATATATCCAAATTATAGGCAGAATTATTTTATCATTGTAAATGTAGAGAACTCAAATCCAAATCTCAAAAGTACGTTAATTCACGATCAGAGGAGTAATACCTACGTGATCATGTAATTAGAAGAATACATGGAAATAGAAAATGAAAGAATATATTAAATCTGACTACCTAATACTAAAGGCCACACCAACTAATAGGAAAAGCATGCAAGCTATACAAAGTCAAATGCTCTTGAGAATGGAATTTTAGACTATATATCCAAGATATAGCTATTTATAGTTTTCACTAATTATCTTTTTATATATTGAGTTTCTTTCACAGTAAAAGCAAACTACAATTTTTTTCTACTTCTAGACAAAAAAAAAAAAAAAAAAATGAAAATAGGCTCTTTACATATTTAGATGTGCATGGCCTACCTTTCAGAGTCAGCCTCAACCTCAGCAGTCTGACATCTTCTGTTCATCCTTGCTGAAGCTGTCACTTTTCTCCGTCCTTAAAGACAGTATAATTCATTATCAAAATTTATCATCGTTTATTGTTTTTAATCTATTTTCTGGGCTACCCAAATCCCTTATTTTCTCTCTTCAGCACATTTCCTCCTAGTTCCCAGCCACTTTGATACCAATTATCAACACCACAGAGAAAAGGAACCCAAGCAAGATTAAAATTTTATTAATTCCTTTTGGCAATTTGATAATAAGCAAAGGAATATATGAAAATTAAGTTATAAGGAAGCAAATTTTAGTTAAATGTATTTGGGGGAAAGGAGCATGTGAAAAACATGTTATATAAAGAAAACTACCACTATTATGGCTATAGCACAAGGTGTATGGAGAAACTAATGAAAATTAAGGTTAGAAAGGTACGTTAAGCCCATAAACAGCTCCTAAAAAAATAGAACTCTAATTAGTAAGGTAATGGCTTCTTAGAAAATATTCAAACATATACATGGCCAATTCAAAAACGTGTTTTAAAACAGTTCCGTATAAAAGCTATAAGCTGGGGTTGCAAAAATTCTACTTGCTAGAAATCTAGAAGGTTAAAAAAGTAAGTTTGGCCTGTGATACACCTCATTTATGATAAGAAATAAAACAGCATATATAAATGAAGTTTGAGCTATTTAAAAAAAACGAGGTGGCGTTCTCATGGTATGTTATCTGCCTAAAAGCAATTTGATCAAAACCAAACTGTTCAGTATGACCATTTGGTTGAAATTTATATACTCCACTTATTCGTGTGAAACTTTTTTTTTCCCCAAACCTTATGTATTTGCTTTTAAACTTCTAATGTACTTATCCTCAAGAAAACATCCAACAATATGGGACTAATCTGGAACAATATTCAGCAATTAGCATTTAAATAATTGATTGGTTACCAAACAATATTATGGCCAGATTCCATTTAGAAAAATCAAATCTGCATAGAAAAGGGCCTCTAGAAACATTTTTGAAGGATTAAAATAATGGTTGGCTCATGGGTGGAATTATTACTGTTCTTTACATTAGTTTGCTTGGATGTATTTTCTGATTCTTCTGTAATAAGCATGCATTGCTTTTGTAATAAGAAAATAATAAAACAATAAAATGACCTTGAATTTCATATTTTTTTTTCCAAGTGATCCCCTAATGGTCAACATTTACTTTATTCCAACAAATCCCCTATTGTTGGATATCCTTTGGGAAATAAATTATGGTGGGAAAATATGAAATAAAATGGGAAAAAGGAAAACAGAAGCTCAGAAAAATACTAGTAGGCTAAAAGGTACAAAAATGCTAAATCATATAAAGGAGAGAACAAAAACAACTGATAATAACATCATTGATCATTTGATAATAAAAATCTTACTTTAACCCAAATAGTCCTTTGCGATATAATCTTTTGCATCATATTTCTTTCAAACAAAAGCACTTGGAGTAACACTGATATTACACACAGACATAAAGCAAAACCTAATATCAAATGAAAGAATTAAAAAGAAACTTAAGGATACATAAGAGGTTTAAAAATTTTTATCCCTAAGGAAACAAAGATAAGGAAACTTGCAAAGTATTTCATTGGAAAACGAACTCGAAGAGCTTTCTGAGAAAGCCAGTCAATCCATATACTACCTCTAATAGTCTTCTGCTGCGTAGATTTTGACGCTTGGGTTGCTTTTACATCCTTGAGAGGAGTTAAATATACTTCTTTATTCTTTTCTATTGAAGAAAATAATATAACAATACAAATAAAAAATAGCCTCGTGAAGTATTTTAAATGGTCTTTCAAGTCAATTTTTCACAAAACAGAAATGACAACCAGTCCCATTAACAGCTACAGAAAATTTATCAAAAATCAGTATTTCAAAAACTGTGAACACTGGAAAGTAAGCAAGCAAGCAAAACTCCTAAGATAGTATGTGTGGTCATATGATGAGAAATGTACAATCATGCACTGCATAACAACGTTTCAGTCAACAACAGAGCATATATATGATGGTGGTCCCATTAGATTTACAACAGAGCTGGAAAATTCCTATCGCCTAGTGACGTCATAGCACAATGCGTTACTCACATGTTTGTGATGATACTGATGTACACAAGTGAAAAGGAAACTGCAGGAGAAGAAAGAGAAGAACCCCTGAGAAAATTCACAGTAAAGGGTTTAGCAGAAGCTCAACAAGCTCCTTAAAGTTTGAAAACTTGGACCACAAGCATCAAAAGGTTTTCATTAACAGAGAGGAATGTACATGGTGCATATCTGCTTCCAAGCAAACCACCATGGGCATTTTTCTGAAAAAGGTGACACCTCCTCATGAAGAGCCTCAGGCAGGTCCTTCAGGAGGTGTTCCAGAAGAAGGAATTGTTCTCATAGGAGATGACAGCTCCATGTGTAGACCTTCCAGTGGGACAAGATGTGGAGGTGGAAGACAGTGATAATGATAATCCTGACTCTTGTAGGTCTAGGCTAAATGTGTATTTGTGTCTTAGTTTTTGACAAAAAACTTTAAAAAGTAAAAAAAAATTTAAAACTAGAAAACACCTTATAGAATAAGGATAGAAAGAAAATATTTTTGTACAGCTGTACTACTGTGTTTTAAGTTAAGTATAACAAGAGTCAAAGTTAAAAAAAGTTTATAAAGAAAAAAGTTACAGTAACTAAAGCTAATTTATTGAAGAAAAATATTTTCCTATAAATTTAGCGTAGCCTAAGTGTACAGCGTTTACAAAGTCTACAGTACTGCACAACAGTGTCCTAGGCCTTCACATTCACTCACCATCTACTCACTGATTCACCCAGAGCAACTTCCAGCCCTGCCAGCTCCAATCATGCTAAGTGCCCTCCATAGGTATACCATTTTTTATCTTTTATATGGTATTTTTACTGTACCTTTTCTATATTTAGATGCTTAGATAGATACTGACCATTGTGCTACAACTGCCTACAGAATTCAGTAGAGTAGCACGGTCTACAGGTTTATAGCCTCAGAGCAAGAGGCTACACCGTATAGCCTAGGTGTATAGTAGGCTATACCATTTAGGTTTGGGTAAGTGTTCTCTATGATGTTTGCACAAGAACAAAATTGCCTAATGATGCATTTCTCAGAACGAATCCCCGTTGCTAAGCAGTGCATGACTGTACACACAAAAACTATAAAAGCTGAATACTTATCAGCAATATACTTTCTCAAGGGGATTAATTAGAAAAATCTTTGATTCATTTCTGAAATCCAACCACATGTTAAAGGAGAAAAAAAAAGTCTCTCAGTGAAGATGAAAAGGACCAAATCTTATAAATATTCAGGTTAGTATGTTGTTACCATCTTCATTTGGAAAAACAGCCATAGTTGTGCTGGCATCCTGTGCTGCTACATCTTGGTCACCATATTCTTTATTTCCTTTTTCTAACTGAATCTTGATTTTCTCCAAAGCTCTCAGACATGTCCTATCTTTTACTTGCTATAATAGAAAACATTATTAACATTTTTTTATATGCAGTACTTTCTAATCTTTTAAAAAAGCAATACACTGATATCATGTTGTTTAAAAACATTCTAAAAATTCTATTAAATTTATGAAGGAAATATTCAAATGAGTAAAGTCACAATATGCTAACATATGTATAATTAAATACATGTAAATTCAACTTTGATAAAAATATATACACATTAAGAGTAATTAGAAACTTCTTTACCTCCAGAATGTCATTCAACAGACCCAGAAGATCTTTAGCAAGATTGTTACTGAGTTCTAAAGAACTCAAGGCTTTTGTATAGACCCGAATTTCTGGTGAACATGGACACGTTAAGATCTCATTGCAAAGTTTTATAGCCAAATTGTCGTGAACTGTTAAGGCCTAGAAAATGAAGAGAAAAATCTTTCTAAATTGAAAATGGCATGATTACAATACAGTCCTACAAACATAACAAACATTTCCAACTAAGTATTTTGCCACAATCCCAAATGCAAAATGTCTAAGACCAAGTTTAACATATTCCTCCCAAAATGAGCTCCCCTTCTTAACTTCTTATAGTGGATGCTGTGGCACAGGGCCCAGATCTGCCCCCTTTATTACTGAAGCATTCATCCTCCACCTACTACAAGTTTTAGAGGCTAAAAGTTCCTGGGCACAGAAGCGATCCAGGTTGAAGACAGTGGACCCTGCCCAAGTTCACACCTCCTCCCCAAGGGTTAGTCCAGTCAATGACTGGTGGATATACAGGTACAATGGCCCAGCCTTGTCTCAATTCTGGACAACTCAAAGGACTAGCTCAGTTCTGGAATTTCCTATGGGGTCAGCTGGGGCCTCAAGACTGCATGACAGTTCAACTTCTTCTCTGCCCCAACCTATTTTCCTCACTCTCCAAGATGTTGACCATGAGAGTACTCCCCAATTAAATGATGTCAGTAGCTTCTTTGAAGTCTCAGGACCTTAGAGTTATCTTGGATTCCTCCATCTCCTTTGCCTCTCAAAGCTCTTACATATCCATAATTTTTGGGCTTTTGTACCCATACTTTTTTTTCTATGTCAATTTCTACTATTCTTTTCTTTCCACTCTTTTACTACTTTCTAATATTTTTTTCTACAATGTTTTCTCACTTAATCATAGAGATTTTTAACTGCTCTCTTCATTCTCTATTCCTCTCACCAATTGAGCTCATGATATTGACCACCAAATTAATCTTCCTAATAAGTAACTTTCATCCCATTAACCCTTTCATTATACCCCTTTCAATATACATCCTGCATAGTCACTCACTGCAAATAAGGCCAACTCCAAATTCCCTACCCTAATGTTCTGCCCTAACAGGCCGATTCAACATTCTTAGCTAGAATGATTTTTTTCCCAAAATTCCCCAACATGACTTGTATAACCAGCTACATTTAATCACTTTTACTAAAAGTCTTTTTCTCCCTACCCAAACCACTCCCCAAATCCCAACACAGCCTAACTGAATTCTACTCAATGAGTTTTAAAATTCGTAATGCTGCACTCATCACCCCTACCACATAGATCATGCCCTCTCTTCTAAAGCACTTAGTAGCTATTATCACTGACCTTTACTATATTTTGCCTTAATATCTTTTGTAATCTTTTTTCCAACAGCATGTAACATAGTGACTGGAATGGAGTATGCCATCACTAAATATTAATTAAAATAGAAGAGAAATACTTTCAACTTAATCAGCAGGCATCTGCAACTAATAATAACACAATTTTCAACAGGTGACAAGTTTGATTAAATGATATTAAAGGATAAAAAACCCAGCTTAAGTTTAATTTGTGAGAAAATTTGCAGTTAACTTATCTTCTGTGAGTGAAAAACAAAAATAAGGGGCCAGCCGAGTGGCATAGTGGTTAAGTTCGTGCACTCCACTTTGGTGGCCCAGAGTTCACATGTTTGGATCCTGGGTGTAGAACTATACTACTCATCAAGCCATACTGTGGTGGTGACCCACATACAAAATAAAGATCGGCATGGATGTTAGCTCAGGGACAATCTTCCTCAAGCAAAAAGAGGAAGATTGAGGAGCCAGCCTGGTGGCACAGCTGTTGAGTTCGCAAGTCCCACTTCAGTGGCCTGGGGTTCACTGGTACAGACCTACACACTGCTTGTCAGGCCATGCTGTGACATGCATTCCACGTATAAAGTAGAGGAAGATGGGTACAGATGTTAGCTCAGGGCCAGTCTTCCTCAGCAAAAAGAGGAGGATTTGTGGTAGATGTTAGCTTAGGACTAATCTTCCTCAAAAAAAATAAAAAGCTTTAGATGAGTTTAATTCTTTGAATTCTCCTTCCTTGTATCAGAAACATAGCAGGTGAGCCAGTATTTGAAGTCTCAATGAGTTCTAGATAACATAGGTGCTATTCAGAATGATTAACAGCAAGCACTAAGTCGGGATGGGGTAGGGAGGGTGATGAATTTTAGATAAGTTCTTTTCAGTAGCAAACTGTTAGCACTGAATACTTCTATTTTTATGTTTTTCTCCATATTTCCCAAAAGATCTTTTTCATACTTTGTGTTATGCACCACCATATAAACCAGAAATCTCAAGATCAAAATGTAGCTTCTCTTTCAAAGAATCTATGAGGAATTATTTTACTGAAACAGTAACGCGCGTGCTAGTCATCATCCTTGCCATACACTCGCTAACATACCCCACCTGATAATCTTGGGAATTCTTGGCCTGAGGATTTAATCCACTTGGTCTGGTCAAATCTACAAGCAACTCAGCAACATTAGTGATATCTACTTCAGCTAAAGGAGAAGAAGCAGGGGCACTGGCCAGTGTTTGCAGAGTTGGAAGAAAGGCTTCTTCAAAACATTCTTGATTAGTCCTATTGAAAAACAATTTGAAAATATGTTGACAAAAAAAAACATAAGATTCTTAAAAAAATGTATTATGTATAAAATTCACCCCATCAAGATACACCACATTTTCATCTAGGAAGAGACAAATAATTCAGGTAGATATAATTTAGGTAAGGTCTTCTCATTTCATCACTTACCACTGAAGAATAAAAGAATACCAACAACAAAGTGATATTATAGATATGACTCATGGGGAGCCTGAATTTAACTTCAAGTCAGATTTTGATTTACTGATATGACTAAGTACCTGCTTGCATAAGCAAACATGGGGAAGAACACGCCTAGGCAATGTCGAAGTCGAACATCCTCTTCAGTCACAGGACTGTACCATAACAAGATAAGACGAGACAGAATCTTGCTGCTGACCAAAAGCCCAGAGAACATCAGCTTGGCTAATCCTTCTGCAGCTCCTGTCCTGAGTTCAGACACCTAATAAAAATGACTTTCATTAAAAGAAAGTTTTTATTTGTATTTCCTTTTTAAGCCTTACATCATAGCCTGACCTATAATATTTTTATATGAGCTATCCCAAAATCACTCATGTTGTTATGAATTGGTTAAAGGCACATAAAAAGATTTTGTTTCCTCCTTTTAGGTTAAGGCTATATGACAAATTATTAGGCTAGCTATGAAAACTTCAATTCCCCTAAAACTGTTTAGAAGAATCAAAAGGCCTTCTAAATGTTGTGAAACCAAAAATTAAAACAATATCTATTAAATGTTTATCATGGTGCTAAAATACAGAAAACCCTCAGTAATGGTCCCTGCCATCAGAGGAAGGTGCCTATAAATGAAAGCTCCAGAGGTGAGAGCGGCAATGTGTCTTAATAATGGGTAAAATGTGAACAGAAGGTGTACAAGTAGAAAAAGGCATTCCTAGAAAGAGTAACCAAACAAACTAAGAGAAAGAAGACACAGTGGTATTCAAATGGACATACAGGTACGAAAGAGTGGTAGTTAAAAATAGTGGTTATTGAGGGGCTGGCCCCGTGGCCGAGTAGTTAAGTTCGCGCGCTCCGCTGCAGGCAGCCCAGTGTTTCGTTGGTTCGAATCCTGGGCGCGGACATGGCACTGCTCATCAGACCACGCTGAGGCAGCGTCCCACATGCCACAACTAGAAGAACCCACAACGAAGAATATACAGCTATGTACCGGGGGGCTTTGGGGAGAAAAAGGAAATAATAAAATCTTTAAAAAAAAAAAAAATAGTGGTTATTGATACTGAATTAAACTCAAGCCCCTGACACTTCCTAGCTGCATGATCCTGTGCATGCTACTTCTTGGTGACTTGCTTTTTAATTTTTTTTGTGCTGAGGAAGATTCGCCCTGAGCTAACATTTGTGCCAGTCTTCCTCTATCTTGTATGTGGTTTGCCACCACAGCATGGCTGATAAGTGGTGTAGGTCCATGCCCGGGATCCGAACCTGGGCCGCTGAAGAAGAACATGCCAAACTTAACTACTACACCACAGGGCCAGCCACTGTGCCTCACTTCTTTTGTATATAAAAAGGGGATGATAAAAGTACTTAACACAAAAGAGTAACTACCAGGATAAAGAAATCATACATGTAAAGTTCTTGGAAGTGCTATCCACACAGTAAATCCTCAGCAAATGTCAATGATTATTTATTATTATTGATGGAAAGTAAGTTTACTCAGTAATCAGATTATAAAGACTTTGAAAATTAGGTAAAGAAATTCACCCTTAATGAGGCAAGATATGGAGCCATCGAAAATTTTTGAAAGGGAAGGGGAATAAGATTCAATGAGATTTCAGGAAAACTATATTGACAAGTTATAATCTAGGAATGAAAGACAAGTCTAAACTAGGGGCACAGAAGTGTAAACAGTGGAATAAGTAAATATAAGAACTATTTCAAAATTTTTTTCAATACTCAAAAATAAGAAAGATATAGGGGTTGGTAAGTTTAAGTGCTAGGGCACTGGGATGTTTTCCACATACTGACTCATTTAGGGCTCACAACAACTATGAGGGCAGAGACTTTGTTTCACTCAGCACTGTAGTCTCAAGAGTATACAGTGATGGGCATATGATTAGCCCTCAAATATTTGTTGATTGAATTAAAGAACAATTCCAGTGAATAGGCATCATTATTCCCCATTTTACAGATAAGTAAGGCCAAGACAGTAAATGCCTTATTGAAGATTCACACAGAGGCAACCAGAACACAAGTCTACAAGTCTAACTCCAACAGCTGCATGCAACCCTCCTTTTAAAAATTTCTAACTAGGACATACTTTCCTGACAATAGTAATCCATCCAAAAATGAATGGTGGGAATTTGAATTGGGACAGGACTGCAAGTCTCTAAAGCATGTTAAAGATTGTTACTTATGGCCCAGAGGACAAAGAAGTCTAGATTTTTTAGTGGTGATGATAAAAATAAAGTCAAAGTCACAGAATCTAGTTGAGCCAGAAAGAGATTAATGTGTTAAAAAAAAAATTCATTCACATACTGTCAAACAATTTAATGTTCAATAGTTTTCCTACCTATGCAACGTCAGCAAGCCATGGCACTGGACAATTCCCAACAGAAAGTTCGTATATCACTTGGCTAATAATTCAAAATTTAAATACGCAAT
This sequence comes from Equus caballus, assembly GCF_041296265.1. Taxonomy (NCBI): domain Eukaryota; kingdom Metazoa; phylum Chordata; class Mammalia; order Perissodactyla; family Equidae; genus Equus; species Equus caballus. Next base: position 111,731,906 of record NC_091686.1, read on the forward strand.
CTCAGGGTCAGCCCCATGGCCTAGTGGTTAAGTTCAGCAGGCTTTGCTTTGGCGGCCTGGGTTTGATACCCAGGTGCAGACCTACACCACTTGTTGGTGGCCATGCTGTGGCAGTGACCCACATACAAAACAGAGGAAGACTGGCACAGATGTTAGCTGATGGTGAATCTTCCCCAAGCAAAAAGAGGAGGATTGGCAATGGATGTTAGCTCAGGGAGAATCTTCCTCAGCAAAAGATAAAAACAAAACAGTCACTCTCTGCCTTTTGATTGAAGAATTTAATCCATTTACACTTAAGAAATTGCTAATAAGGAAGGACTTCTTTCTGCCATTTTGCAGTCAAAACGTGGTAAGTCAAAAACAGTTACAAGAGACAAAGCACATTAAATATTGACTTTTAAAAGGTCAATTCATCAAAAAGAATCATAAACATATACACAACAAACAAAAGAGCCTCCAAATATATGAACAAACATTGATGGAATTGCAGGGAGAAATAGCTCCACAATAATAATTGAAGACTCCAATTCTCCACTTTCTGTAGTAGACGGAATAACTACACAGATCAATGAGATATAGAGGAATTAAACACTATAATACCAGCCAGACCTACCAAATATACAGAACACACCACCCCAACAATAGCAGAATACACATTCTTCTCAAGTGCACATGGAACATTCTCAAGGATAGACCCCACGTTAGGTCCAAAATAAATCTCAATAAATTTATAAAGCATGAAATCATACAAAGTATCTCCTCCAACGACAATGGAATACACCTAGAGAGCAGTAACAGAAGGAAACTTTAAAATTCACAAATATGTATAAATTAAACAATACACTCTTCTTATACACCAATGGGTCAAAGAAGAAATCAAAAGGGAAATTAGAAAATACTTAGAAATGAATGAAAATGAAAACACAACAAAACTTATGGGGTGCAGCAAAAGTAGTACTCAAAGGGAAATTTATAGCAGTAAATGCTTACATTATGAAAAAAAATCTCAAAGCACAACCTAACTTTACACCTTCGAGAACTAAAAAAAGAAGAGCAAACTAAACCCAAAGAAGAAAGGAAGGAGAAAGAAAATAATAAAGATTAGAGAAGAGGTAAACAAAATAGATAGAAAAAATAGAAAAAAAAAATCAATGAAGCCAAAAGTTGGTTCTTTGAAAAGATGCACACAATTGACAAAGCTTCAACTAGACTGACAAAGAAAACAGAAGATGCAAATAACTAAAATTAGAAATGAAGGTGGGGATATTACAACTGACCCTACAGAAACAAAAAGGATTATAAGAGAATACCATGAACAACTGAACACCAACAAACTATATAACCTAGATGAAATGGACCATTTCCTAGAAAAACACAATTTACCAAAACTTACTCAAAAAGAAATAGAAAATCTAAACAGAGCTATAACAATAAACAGACTGAATAAGTATACAGAAACTTCCCAAAAAGAAAAGCCCAAAACCAGATGTCTTCACTGGCAAATTCTACCAAATATTTAAAAAAGAATTAACACCAATCTTTCTCAAAGCCTTCCAATAAATAGAAAAGGAGGAAACAATTCCCAACACGGTTTATAAGGTCAGCATTACCCTGATACCAGAGCCAGACAAAGGTAATGCCAGAAAACTACAGACTAATTTCCCTTATGGAATACAGATATAAAAGTCTTCAAAATACTAGCAAACCAAACTCAACAACATATTAACAAGACTATATACCATAACCAAGTGGGATTTATCCCAAGAAAGCAAGGGTGATTCAACATAAGAAAATCAAGCAACGCAATGTACCACATCAATAAAACAAAGGAAAAAAAACCAAACCCACGATGATTTCAATTGATATAGAAAAAGCATATGACAAAATTAAACATGCTTTCATGGATAAACAAAGAAAACACTCAAAGAATAGAAGGGAACTTCCTCAAAATGATAAAGAGCATTTATGAAGAATCCACATCACACTCAATGCTTAAAGACTGAAAACATTCCCACTAAGATCAGAAACAAGACAAAGATGCCTGTTTTAACCACTGCTGTTCAACAGTGTATTAGAAGTTCTAGCCAGAGCAATTAGACAAGAAAAAGAAATAAAAGACAAACAAATTGGAAAGAATGAATTAAAACCATGTCTTTTCACAGGTGACATGATCCTAGATGGAGAAAACCCCAAGGCTACACAGACACAGACACACACACACACACAAAACTACAGGAGTTAATAAATGAATGCAGCAAAGTTGCAGAACACAAAATCAAATCAACACACAAAAAAACAGTTGAGTTTCTATACAACATCAATGAATAATCAGGAAAGAAAATTAAGAAAATTCCAATTGAGAAAACAATTTCAACCTGGCTCTGTTGTGCAACAGACAGCACATTGGACTTCTAATTCAAAGAAAACAATTCCATTTACAATAGCATCCAAAATAAAATAGCAGGAATAAATTTAACCAAGGAGGTAAAAGACTTTTGCCTTGAAAACTACAAAACATTTCTGAAAGAAATTAAAGATGACCTAAATAAGTGGAAAGACATCCAAGTTCCTCAAAAGATTAAAAATAGAACTACCATATGATCCAGCAATCCCACTTCTTTATATATCCAAAAGAAAGGAAAAATAGGATCCTGAAGAGATATCTGTACTCTCATGCTCACTGAAGCATTATTTACAATAGCCAAGATATGGAAATAACCTAAGTGTCCATCAAAGAATGAATGGATAAATAAGATGTGACACACACACACACAGCAAAATGTTATTCAGACAGAAAAAGGAAGGAAATCCTGCCATTTGCAACACAGATTGAGGACATTATGCTAAGCAAAAGTACGGGAAATCTTAAAAAAAGTCAAACTCATAGAAACAGAGTAGGAAAGTGGTTGCCAGGGACTAGGGGGTGGGGGAAATACAGAGAAATTGATAAAAGGTACAAACTTTCAGTTCTAAGATGAATAAGTTTTATTATACCTCAAAAATAAAATGAGTAAGTTTTGGAGATCTAATGTAAAACATGGTGACTATATTTGACAACACTGTATTGTATAATTGAAATCTGCTAAGAGAGAACTTAAAAGTTCTCAATGAAAAAAAAAGGATAAATATGTGAGGTATTAAATTTGTTAATTAACTAGCTGGGAGGAATCCTAAAAAAGTAGAATTACCATATGACCCAGTAATCCACTCCTAGGTGTATACCCAAAAGAATCGAAAATGGATACTCAAAGAAATACATGTTCATAGCAGCACTATTCACCATAGCCAAAAGGTGGAAACAGCCCAAACATCCTTGAATGGATGAATGGCTAAACAAATTGTGGTATATACACAAAAAGGAATATTGTTCTCCCATAAGAGGGAATGAAGTACTGATACAAACTACAACATGGACAAGCCTTAAAAACAAGCTAAGTGAAAGAAAGCAGACATAAAGTCACATACTATCTGATTCCACTTATATGAAAAATCCAGAACAGTTAAACCCAAAGAGACAAAACGCAGATTGATGGTTGTCAGGGGCTGGTGGGAAGAGAAATAGGGAGCAACTGCTTAATGGGTAGTTTCCCTTTGGGATAATAAAATGTTTTAAAAATTAGAGGGGACTGGCCCAGTGGCAGAGTGGTTAAGTTCACAGGCTCCACTTCAACAGCCTAGGATTCACGGGTTTTGAACCCAGGCACAGATTTGCACACTGCTCATCAGTCCATGCTGTGGTGGCATCCCACATACAAAAGAGGAAGACTGGCAAGATGTTAGCCCAGGGCCAATCTTCCTCAACAACAACAACAACAACAACAAAAGTTAGATAGAAATGGTGTTTGCACTATATTGAGAATGTACTAAATGCCAATGACTCGCTCACTTTAAAACTGTTAATGTTACATCAATTTCACCTCAAAAAAATAATCTATAAAAAATTTTAATTAAATGTTCATATATGATATAAAAATGTACTGTAGTTTAAGAGTCCCTTAAGAAAAGAGATCCAATCCCATACCCTATCTTAAACCTTCCACCCACCCAATGTAAAATTATTTCTTAAAGTTTTTTCCCCAAGTCTTAAGTCATAAATCACAAAGAAGAAAAAATGAAAAATATAATAGCAACCTCCCCGAATATTCATTTCAATTTGGTTTACTCTTCAATTCTCTGCACATGCAATTTTATAGCGAGAAACTAGATATATTAGAAGTGAAAGCAGGATTTAATTATAATATTCAAAAGGCAAATTTTTTAAATGTTGGCCAAGTTTAAACTTCAGCCTAAAAAACATAAAGAACATAAACATACACATGCTGAAAATCACATTTCATTAATAATAGGGCTCTGATTATTTCTTACCTCGCTATCTAAGAAATCAGAAAGGAGTTTCAGAATATTCTTGGCTGTCTCTTCAGCTTCTTTTAACTCTTGTTCTTCATTAGTGTTTATTTCTGCACCTTCACTTTGAGGGGCTTTGATTTTTTTAGTTTTAAATGGTTCAATCCCAAATGTCATCAGCTGGTCAAAGATTGCCTTTAAAGCACTTATTTTTATTGTCACATCATCGATTTGCAAAACCTAAATTGAGACATCCCCCACCAAAAAAAGTAGTCAATAAACTTTTAATTCTGTTTATGCCGCATAAAATTAACACATATCTTATTTTCTTAGTCTAATTTTAACAGTGTCAAGTCTACATAAAACATCTTTCAAAAATTAACAAAAGTTTTATTTGTATCATAACATTTAGAGTTATATTTCCTTCAGAAAAAGTTCAAAAATTCATAAAACTAGAGTCAGGCTGAATTATATAATTTGTTCCTTTTATTTAAAAAAGAATGACTATGTTCAACTGTGGTTTTATTTTATCAATTTTTTTAAGATCTAAAAGAACTGTTCAATTATCTTAAAATTGCTCTGGGCCATCTATCAAGACAAAAACATTACATTCTAACCAATGAAAAGCATTCATTAGAACATCAGTGCTCTCCTAGATTATCAATTTTCATTAAAGATAAATTTTCCTCCTATTAGCTCAACAAATTCAGATTTCATTAATAGTGAATTCAGTTTTCAATGAACTGGACCCCTTTTTATAAAAAGAGATGAACCATAAAACACAGCAGTTTGTATGAGTCTATCCTGAGTTAAGAAAACCGAATTCCTACATACCAAATTTCAAAGCCATGAGAAAACAGAGCTGAATATTTCTATTATGAAGAGATTTACTCTATTCTTTAATGCACTTAAATTTTGGTCATTGATAAACTACTTGGCCATACAGCTTAGTCTTCAGCATGAATAAAAATCACCTGTAAGTTCATCAAATTAGAGAATAAAGAAAAGTGGTTCAAAATTACAAAACTTTCAGGAAGGAAATTTCAAGAACATATCTGTCACATATTTTCTTATGGTAAGACCTGCAAATCTCCTGAAGCTGAATGCTTATAAGAATGTACTGTCATGACTGTTCTCTACAAATTCTAAACAAGCTTTGCCCTCTCAGTAGTAACTTGGGTTTCACTGCCCTTCTCAGTCCCTTACTGGGTAGCAATAGCTTTTTCAAAAATCTTTAAGAAAGATTTTAAAATGAAATAATCTCCCTCTCCAGCCTTTCTAGCAAGTGTGTATACAGTTCTGAATTTTTATTAATAAAATGATTTAAAAGCAACTGATTTTTTACTCCCTCAAAAGATAGCTATTTTTCCTTAATCTAAAATCTTCCATTGATAGGCCTGAAAATACCTTTATAAAAATAACGGAATCTATTAGGTGGTTAACTTCTTTTAATCGTGAACCTCTTTGAGGACTTGATAAAAGCTTAAAACCCCACCCTAGAATAACATACAAAGTATAGGAAAATGTCACATATGATTTACTTTTTACTGCATTTGAATCTGATATCATTCACAAACATTTTTAACTTACAAAAATACTATATCTAGTTATTTTTTTCAGGCAAATATTAATACCGAGTCAGAGATCAAAGTTGATTAAACTTAAAATAAAATTAAAAAAGGTAAACTTTAATTTCATGACAAGGCTGCTATTGATTGGTTTGTTTTGAAAGAAGGTAAAATAGTAGAATGGTCTTGATATATACATTCATTTATCTTTCACATCAACTTGATTTTGACAATTCCTTTTCACTACAGAAAATTATATAGGAGCAGTCTCAAGGATCCCATAGTCGTCTCTAAGTAGAGGATGAGTTAATATTAAATAACTTCAGAAAGCTCCAGGACACTCAAGCATTAAATTCACACTGCTTTTCTTCTGTCTGAAATGACCAAAGCACCTATTGCTGATACTATGTCAGCAAAAATTAAAACGATCAAAGTCCACATTTCATCTTTAAAGGTCAAGTGAACTTAAATATCTTTTGAAAGAGTTCTATGGTGTTTTCTTTGCTGCAGTACTAGAAATTTCCCATAATTATCTACCTCCAATCTCCTCTATCAGAGTTCAAACTTGACTACAACAACACATAACTTTTTAGCAGCATTCACAATGGTATATAGGGCATCTTAAATGAATGTTTTACCTCATTTTTAAAGCCAAAAAGAACTACTTAATAAGCTAGACATAAATGAACCCTTCATTATCAAATGTTCTAGTAAGATTTTTCTTTCACTTAAAAAAAAAGTAATCACCAGAAGTCAAGCTAGCACTTCAAGACTCATCTTCTAGAAAGCCAGGAAAATGAAGTAGAGAACTTACTGTTTTAATTTCTTAGCTAAACCTCTTTGAAAATATAGGATTTCATTTCCTAGGCACCTATGAAGCCAATAAATTTCACAATAGTAAACAAAACTTCCTTTAGAATTACTAGCAGACTCACTGATACCAGTACTTGCTGGTGTAAAAAGCAACAACTCTCTATGACACATGGAGGGTTCATTCTACATCTTAGGGCAAAACCAGATGTATGGCCAAGCAGTATAAATGATTCATCCGGACGAAGTACCAAGATTTTTCCTCCAGTGTGTCTGAGAAAGAAACTTTACACCATTTTAAAGATAATACTGACATTCCAAGCTTCCAAAAGCATCTCACAACAGAAATTTTTCTTTAACACGGATGATAACTATCAACAAAGCAGCATCAGGAATTTCATCATTGCACATTAAATGAATTGATTCGATGCCATGTGCTCCAAAAAAGGAAATTAAAACAAAACTCAATGAAATTCCTGAGGATTGTCTTTTGACAAAAGTACGGTTTTAACTTTCTTCCTCTGATACAAGCCACAGCAGTTTGACTATTTCCAGAACACATGACTGTAAGTTCTCTCCAATTATACGCTTTTTTTCTTCGCAATGTCATATGCAACACTAAAGGACGATTCAAGATAAGGGTTTTGTTTTGGGGGAAAATTCAACTATTGAGTTTAGTCTCTTAAAATAATCTTTTCATGAAAATGATGATCCCTGTTGTCAGATGTTATTTTCAAGTTGAGCACCCCAAGCACTTTCATTTACCTGCTGGCAAGCAATTTGCATTAAAATTCCTTTCAGCTTTTTTATTCCATTACATTTGGTAATACCAGACCCTACATGAATCACACTGTCTTTTTACACAGGGATGTGAAGGGAGGTACATTTTCCAAGTTAAGCTAGGCCCCAATGTTAAAGACCAATGTCCAAAGGAGTTAAAAAGTCAAATGCATTCCACTGGCACACTAGATTCCATCCCCCCTTGTCTACTCAACAGCATTCTAGCAAGTGCCCTCTCTTTCCTATATTATCAATTTTTTCCTTTCAACTAGGTCATTCTCCTTAGTGTACAAACATGTTGTAATTTTATCCCTCCTAAAAATATTAAAACAAAATTTACAAATTGTTTTTACTCCATACCACTCTCTTGCTACCAACCCATTTCTCTGTTACTCCCAACAGAAAATAAAATCTTGAAACAGTAGTCTACAATGGTTGTCTCCAATTCCTCTCCCATAACTCTCTCTTCAGTCCACTCCAATAAGACTTTGCCTTTCATATAACTACTCTCATGAAAGTCACAACACTTGCCTACCTGCCAAAAATGGTGAATTATGAATCTTTATCAATGTCACCAGCAACGGACAGCTGGGTCACTCTAGCCTCTTTAAAACATCATCTTCACTTGCTTTCTAGGACATCACACTCTCCCCTTAATGTTTATTTCAACTTAGTCTTTATTGGTTCCTCTTTATCTCCCTGACCTTTAAATGTTGCTTCAGCCCTAGGGAACTACAAAGTTGAGATCTCTTTTCAGTCTACGCTTATTCCTCAGGTAACATCCAGGCTCTAGGCATTGGATACTATTAGGATAAAGACGTCCAGATTCATCTCCCCAGCCTGGACTTCTCTCCTATCTCCAAACTCATACATAAATACCTATTATTCACTTGTATCTCAAACTTCACACTTACCATGCCCAAAATTGAACTCCTTATCTCATCCATTTGCCATAAAACTTGTTCCTGTTTTCCCCACCACAGGAAATGGCAATTTCATCTTTCCAGTTATTCTGACAGAAATCCTTAGTTATCTTCAATTTCCTTCTCTCATATGCCACATCAGATTCATCAGCAAATTCTATAGACATTATCTACAAACTTAGATGACCACCACTTCTCATGACCCCACTAACCAAAACACTGGCCCAAGCCATCATCATCTCTTCCCTGGATTACTGCAATACCTTTCTTACAAGTATCCCTCCTTCCCTACTGGTACTCCTGCAGTTAATAACTAGGGATCTGCAAACGATGGCTCACGGGCCAAATCCAGTCTGCTGCCTGTTTGTGTACAGAGTCCAAGTTAAGAATAACTGTACATTATTAAATTGTTAAAAAGTAATATTTCACTACATGAGAAAGTTACATGAAATTCGAATTTCAGCGTGCATAAACAAAATTTTATTGAACTACAGCTACACTCAGTCATTCATAGACAATAACCTATGGCTGTTTTCACACTACCACAGCAGAGTTGTAGTTGAGAGACTATATGGCCTGCAAAGTCTAAAATATTTACTCTCTAGCCCTTACAGAAAAGGTTTGCTAACCTCTGGTCTATACCAACATTACAAATATACCCGGTAGATCATAACAATCCTCTACTCAAAATCCTCCAATTCCTCGCCATCCCATTCACTGTGAAGGCCGAGATCTTTACAGTCTGTAAGTCCCTGGAAGACAGAGACGTCCTGCAAACCCTTTCTCCTACTATTCTCCCCTTTGCTCAGTCTGCCCTAGCCACATGTTCTCCTACTCCTTGAACTTGTGAAGCAAAGTCCTACCTCAGGGCCCCTTCCCCTCCTCTTTCATCTCCTCGGAAACCCCTTACCCAGATATCTACATGATTCATTCTCTCACTTCCCTCTGGTATTGGTCCAAATTTCAACTTACCAGTGAGGTCTTTCCTGACCAAACAGCTCCCTCTCCTTATTCCCACTCCTTGTTCCCCTTCTCTGCTTTATTTTTTTCTGACATACTATATATTATTTATTTTTTCATTGTGTTTCCTCTTCTAAAATGTAAGCTCCACTAGGACAGCAACTTTTATCTTGTTTTGTTTTTAATTACCTGTCTTGTTTTGTTTTAAGCCTAGAATAATGCTGGGCATATAATGTGCACTCAATAAATATTTGCTATATGATTTTTAAAATACCTTAAATAATTGGTATTTCATCTTTTTTCTACAAAGAAATTTTAATAAGAAAGAAATCAAAAGATAAAAAAGATCAAGTGCCTAAAAGTCATCCATAATAATCATCTTCAACAATAAGCCCCAGAATAGATTAAATTTAGAGTATTAGCATTATCACCACAGATTCTGAATATTTATTTCAGGAACTACAATCAAGATTTTGTCACAAGATAAATCCTACCTGCAATAGTAACACAAAATGTTTACTTGCAAAATCCCGATTCTGTAGTCCACAGCATCCCAAGCATAAAACAGCCAGATTTCTTACTACAGGATGAACACTTATTATTCCAGGAAGAATCTAAAATGAATTAGAAATTAAAATAATTTTGACCAGTACAACAAATTTACAATAGTATAACAACATGGTCAAAAAAGGGGCCAGCCCAGTGGCATAGTGGTTAAGTTTCCACACTTTGCTTTGGCAGCCCAGGGTTCAGAGGTTCAGATCCCAGGCACGGACCTACACATCACTCATGAAGTCGTGCTTTGGCAGCATCCTACATACAAAATAGAGAAAGACTGCCACAAATTTTAGCTCAGTGACAATCTTCCTCAAGCAAAAAGAGGAAGATTGGCAACAGATGTTAGCTTAGGGTCAATCTTCTCCCCACCCACCCCCAACAAACAAAACAAAACCACATGGTTAAAATGATAGTGTCTGCATGATTTCATAGATCTACTTAATTTCCATATTGTTTAGTAACTCAAGTCAATTTTCAGTTTAAAAAAAGGTTAATATTAAGAGTGAAATTAAGAGTGAAATATAGTCTGATCATGAGATACCTCCCCTCCACCTTCTAAAACTGACTCAATGGCTTCCCTTCATAGGACAAAATAATACTCTTCATATGACATATAAAATACCTCATTGTGTACTCTTTCCGAGTATCATCTTATACCATGCTACCTCTTGCTCTCTGCTTATTCAACTGGTCTGACTTGGATGCCCTCCACTCAGTACTATCCAGTAGAAAAATAATGCAAGCCACATGTCATCTTTAATTTTCTAGTAGCCACATTAAAGTAAAAAACAGGTAAAACTAATTTTAATATATTTTATTTTACTCAGTATAACCAAAATATTATCACTGCAACATGTAATCAATATTAAAAATTGAGATAATTTACTTTCTGTTGTTTGTACTGAGTCTTCGAAACCCAACATACTTATACACTTGTAGCACACCTCATTTTGGACTCGTTATTAATAGCCACAGGTTTGGGACCAGCCCAATAGCACAGCAGTTAAGTTCGCATGTTCTGCTTGTCGGCAGCCCTGGGTTCTCCGGTGTGGATCCCAGGTGCGGATCCCAGATGCAGACACAGCACCACTTGGCAAAAAGCCATGCTGTGGTAGGTGTCCCATGTATAAAGTAGAGGAAGATGGGCATGGATGTGGATGTTAGCTCAAGGCCAGTCTTCCTCAGCAAAAAGAGGAGGATTGGCAGTAGTTAGCTTAGGGCTAGTCTTCCTCAAAAAAAAAAAAAGAAACAAAGAAAATAGCCACAAGTTTTTAATAGCCATATGTGGCTTAGTGGCTATTGTATTGGAGAAAGCAGGTCTAGAACATTCTTCCCTCTTTTCACATAGTCTACTCAAATATCAGATCAGGGTCACCTTCCATTAACAGATTAAATCCCGCTGTTATAAGTTCACATATGACCATATAGCTCTTTTTTATAACAATTATCACTAGCATAAGCTTCCACTTGTTTATTTGATTGATGTTCCCCTCACTTGACCAGTAGATCTAAGAGGGCAGTCTATATATGTTTTGTATACTCTATCCCTAGCATTCAATATATAGTAGATGTTCAACAAATATTTGTTCAATTAATAATTTATGATTTTTATTTAAAAATAGTAATTTCATAAAACTATTATAACCCTTGTGTCTAAATACCTTATTCATTTACATCCCTCTAGCCTCGTTCAATCTTTAGACATAAATTGTTATTACGTACTTATCACTATGACCATTCAACTTTGTGTTCTTCCTTCGCTCAACACTATCTTCTTCTACATCTTCATATTTCCTACTTCACTTGCATAATTATACCACAATTCACCATTCTTTTACAGTAGGACCAGACAAAGTACACAAGTAGAACTTTAAATCATCACTTTTCACTAAAGACACGTGCTTTACGAAAAATAAAACTAAATTCTAATGGTTTACTAGAATCTAGTTTTAATAAGAAGCTCTAGACTATTGTAAACAATATTTGGTCTTCTTTACTGCATTTAGAAACTCATGGCAATCCAAGGAACTAGATTTTAGATCACATTCATTGGCTGTTTTTGACTAATCCCAAGCAAAAGCAATTTTAAGAGACTCCTGGAAGAGCTTGGATACATTCCAAATTTGCTTTGGATGAGCAGCACTGTTAAAAATACTCTAGAGCTGCACTGTCTAATACTATAGCCACTAATCACATATGGCTACTGAACACTTGAAATGTGACTACTCCAGATTGAGATGTACTGTAAGACTTAGTATGAAGAACAGAATGTAAAATATCTCAATAGTTTTAATACTGAGTAAATGATGAAATTTTAATATTTAGGGTATATCAAATTAAATATATTAAAATTAATTTCACCTGTCTCTTTAATTTTTTAAATGTAGCTACTAGAAAATTTAGTTACATGTAGTTTGCATTATATTTCTATCAAACAATGTTATTCTAGAGTCTTGCAGTATTTACGTCCCTATGTTCAGTAAAATGGAGATTACCTATGAAGGGTTACTTTAGTAAAAAGTGTCCTTTAAATATATAGTAATAAACAAATTGCTCTCACAGGGCTCACAATGTAACCTTCTCATAGTCTTTCTATATAGCAAGATTCCAGTACTTAAATATTCCCAGCATGTTTCAGTATTTCCTCTTACTATTCAAAGAATGAAGATATTCTGCATCTCTTTGCAGCATAATTTTTTCAAACTTTTTAAAGGAATAATTATAATTTGTATACCAGGTCATTTACATGCATTATCTTAATTTAACCCTCACAATATGAAGGAGGCACTATACATATATTTTTTTACCATTTGGTCATCATTGCATTCTTTGAACCACAAGGAATATATTATAAAATGAGGAAGGAGTGGGCTAAAATAAAGCCTCAAAAGCCACCAACATACCAAAGATTCAATGATGCCATTCATGGTTGCACCTATACCTGTTGAAGGGGACATCTGCTTCAACAGTTCATAGCACAAAATAAGACACTTCTGTAGTGTTTCAGCATCATTCTAAAATGAAACACAAAATATTCAGCATTAGTAAGAATATCTTCTGTCCATCCCTTAAATGTTTGCTTTCTCAGGGCTTTGTCTAAGGCATATTGTCTCTATACATAATCCCTGGGATATCTTATCCAGTCATACAACTCCATTTACTATCTATGAGCTAGCCCAGCTATTTTCTAAGTCTTCATACATACAACTGCTACAAGACATTTCCTCTTGTATGTTCCACAGGCTTCTCAAACTTAAAATGTCCAAAAGGGAACTAACTCATCATTACCCAAATCCCTCCTCCTCCTGCGCTATCTCCATAAATATCACTGCTATCTACCCAGCTGTCCAATCCAAAAGACCTAGGATACATTTTTGACTCACTCTTCTCCCTGCTACTAATTCCTAAACACTTCTCAAATCCATCACATCTTTCAATATTCACCATCATTACCTTTTTCAGGCTGCAATCATCTCAAGCATACATTACTTTAACAGTCTTCTCCCTAGCATGGCTGCCCAGGCTCTTATCATGTTGCAATCCATTCCCTGAATAACAGTGATCTTTCTAAGACATAAATCTCACCCTACCACTTAAAACCCCTTCACCATGATCCTTGGGTAAGGCATGAATTGTTAAATATTGCTTATACAAGGCCTTACGTGACCTGGCCCTTAATTTTCCCCCCAGATTAATCTCTAACCTTTCCCCCTCAACTCTCTAGTCATATGGACCTAAAGTTTTTAAAAACAACAGGCACTCTTTAACTTCTGGGACTTCACATATGTCATTCCACCTGCCTACAACATACCCTTAACAATTCATCGAGGACAACACAGAATGTATTAAAAGCACAAATCTAAAGCTACTTGGCTTGGGTTTGAATCCCGCCTCTACCATATACTATCTGTGTGACTTTGGGCAAGTTACTTACCCCTCATAAAATGAGAATAACACCAACCCTATAAGGTTATAGTGAGAATCACATGAACTCACACTTGTGACATGCTTGAAGCAGGGACTACCACAACAAAAGCATTTCTGTAACTGTTAGCTTATATTATTATTTTTATTCAAATCTCAAGTTAAAACATTTCTTCCTCTGGGGAAGTCAACAACACCCTACCTGGGTTAGATGCCTTTCCATAAAACCCATAGACTTCCCTGACCATGACATTCATTATGCCATGCTGTAATTGTAATGTAATATTTTATACCCCTTAAATAGAACAAACGAACACATAAATGATCAAAGCAAGTCAGTTAAACAGACGATACTAATCATGATAGATCACCTTGGTTAATATTTTCCTAATATTACCTGCAATAATCTCATTTCAGTTTATATTTTCATTTTTCACTTTAAATTTGCTCCTCAAATTTAAAAGCCTACAATGATTTACAGACTTCATCAAACGAAAGAAATAAGCTACTAGCTATGAAAATAAAATTCAGGCATACTCATGGGAAGGTGGAGTGTGGAGTGAGGATATCTGTGGCTGGAGGGCTCAAGGACCTAACTTACAAAACACTCCTGTATAGTCAACTCGTCCCTATCCAGCATTCTCTCTGGCAATACTCTAATCAGCACTTTCAAAACCAAAAGGACAACAATAAATGATGTCTACTACAAAAGGCAAGATTCTAAAAGACCTCCTGAATTAAAGATTTAAATACAGTAATTGATACCATTCTATCTTACGTTAAGACTAGTTTACCAAATACAACTAAGTTAAAAGAAATACTGCTGAAACTAAGCTTTAAATGTTGCTAGATATATGTTTAGTATTTCATTTAAAATAGCAAACCTACTTAACTTTAAAAAGAATATGTGTATAATGGTATGGTTACCATAGAAATTCTTTTCTAAGCAGCAGAAAGGTCACAAGTCTTCCACAAATAAGCGAAAGATGGACAAATGGATGCATTTTCCTTGTCTAAACCATTCAAGACAAAAAACAAAACAAAACAGAAGGAAACCATTGAAAAGCAAGTTTCCTTGGCAACGAAGAAAAACCTCAGATTCCAGGGATTAGCATGACAAGGGAGCAAACAAAGTCCTAGCTACAATAATTAAACTTAATTAAGGCCTTTAAAAGTCCAAAATAGAAAGGAACAAGAGGAAAAAGATTTTCATATTAATTCATGGTACTGTTAAAAATCCCTCCAAAGTGAATATACTATGGCAGCTTTCTGAGTTAAGAAAGAAAACAAGGCTTAGTTGAGATGATTAATAACAGCTGAAATTTAGTATGAAAAAGTTATCAATACCTTCTCTACGTGGACTTCTTTAATTTCAAGTTGCTCTGTCTCTTTCAAGAGGTTTATTTTGGCATCTTCTAATGCTTTTATTTCTTCTTTTAACTCTGATGCTTGATTAAAATCCTGTAAGGCAATGCAATTTTCCAAAGCTCCTTTTGCCTCAATAAGTTTAACTTTTATTTCAGCCATCTAAGGAAAGATATAAATTCAGTGCGAAAACTGACCAAACAAAAACTATTAATACGAAAATCTGTAACAAACTGAAGAGTATTATGTAACATCTCAAGGACCCAGAAGTTAAGCAGTCAGGCACACACACACATATATATATACAAAGTTGTAGTCTTCCTGAAACAGAGATCGGCAAATCTTTCAGACTGACACAATCTGGTAATGTTTTAAAGACTCTCACAGTTTAATAGTTCATCAATAATTTGACTTTGTGAGAACAATTTTGAAATATACAGCAAGAGAAAATAAAAAACTTGCACAAATACATTATACTCAAGCATTTCTTTAATTTAGAAGAGATTTACCTTGAGTTCTTTCTTTCTTACATCAGCTGGATCATTATTAACACCAACAGTAACAATGGGCATCCGAATCTCTGAGATAATTTCTGTAACCTGATAAGTGAAGGTATAATTCAGAGTACATGCATTAATATATGCTCTATATGAGAAAATGACATCAAACTGCTACATAAAACTCGTAGTATCCACAATCTCTTGAATAGAGAGGTTACTTTTATACAAGTAAAAATGGCACACATTCTAATTGTTAGACAATTTTAGAAAAAATGACCAAACAATACATCTGACTAAAATCTCTGATTACAGGAAGGTAAATAGGCACACAGACATTGAAGATAAATTCTCTCTCATACAGTGCTTGAAAACACAGAAAAAATGAATATAGTGTCTAATCTTAGGCACCATAACACTAAAATTCTCTACCTCAAATCCTCAACTCCCTTGTTAATCTCTACAGGAGATTAATATAGGAAAATAGAACACTCTTTTATTCCTCCTTTGGATACACAATGTGTAAACAATGACAGCATAACTAAAGACTTTCCTTTCAGAGCCACTGGGACATTGCAGTTGGCCAGTTCAGGAAAAGGCTGCATCCCAAATGAAGGTACTCAAGCAAATGCTGGATAACAACTAACTGGGAATGTTGTAGAAGAGATTTATGCATAAGTATGTATGTACAAGGAGGCGTTGAAAACAAAACAACTTTTGAATTAACTTGCAACTCTGAGATTCTATGAGTTTATGAAAAGCAATGATACAGATCTGTCTTTTTTGGCTACCCCACAGAAAATAACACTTGGAAATAGTAATATTATAATAATATTTATTTCTGTATTTACCAAGCTCTTTATGAATATTATTTCATTAAACAAGGAAAGGTAAGTTTTATTGTTATTCTTATCTTGCAGACAAGTAAAAAGGCTGAATTGAACAACTTGCCCAAAGTCACAAAGCCAGGAAGTGTCAGAGAGGATTTCAACACAGTTACGTATAACTTGAGACAGCTCCCAAACACTCTAGTGGCCAATACCCACATGTCACCTCTTCTCTAACCTGGTCTCTTTCAAAATGATTCAATACAATGATAGGTATGCTAACAGAAGGAAGAGGATTTTTTAAATGTGTGTGTTTGAGAGATATTTAGATTTAAGAAGAGTAAAAGCTTGATAGACAAAACTAAAAGAAAAGGCAATTAAAGACAAGTAAAGCAAAAGGTACTGAAAAGAAAATAAGACAATCCTCAATGTCATTGACCAAAACCTCTTAACTTTATCAACATTGAAGAAGACTACTTACAATTTCTGTTCTCTTATTATCATCTATAATGATATGGAGCAGTCTCTCAACAAGAAAAGAAATTAGGGATATCGGAGTTGTGGGTAGAGTAAGAATCTCCTGTAAAATAGCCAGCAGTCGTTTCCTGCATTCAAAGAGAACTATTTTAATTTCAATCTGAGAGTAGAAACACATTTTTTTTACATCCTTTTTTTTTCTTTTTATTCAGATGATAGTATACAACCTTGTGAAATTTCAGTTGTACATTACTGTTTGTCAATCGTGCTGTAGGTGCACCACTTCACTATTTGTGCCCACCCCCATACCCCTCCTTTCCCCCGGTAACAACTAATCTGTAGAAACACATTTTATCTCTAACACGTCACCTATTCTGCAGACTTAATTACAATTGTCACAGTTCTTTTTA
The DNA here is from genome assembly GCF_041296265.1 of Equus caballus. Lineage (NCBI taxonomy): Eukaryota > Metazoa > Chordata > Mammalia > Perissodactyla > Equidae > Equus > Equus caballus. Next base: position 111,749,349 of record NC_091686.1, read on the forward strand.
TATTTACCACTATAGGTATAAAAATAGATGTACAGACTTTAGGTCAAAAATTCATGTTCTGCCAAAAAAACAATTTTTATAAATTACCCTACAATATTTCATAAATCAACATGATGAAATGACAAAATACCAGAAGTGAATCAAATCTTTTAGATAGTATTACTAGTCCTCTCTGTAATAAATACAAATAGAGATTTCTAAGCAAATACCTGCAATTTTATTAATTTCTTCTGAAGAAACTGAATTAGGAACTCATATTTCTATATATAAACAGAAAGAGAGAGAGAGAGAGACAGGTTGTATTTCCTCTCATAAATTACATACATAAACAGAGAAAACCTTTATAGCACTTTAGAGAGCTAGGTTAAATATATTTAATCATATTATAACAAGACAAATTTCAATATAGGAAATTAGAAGAGCAAATTAGAACAAGGGTTAACGCTTAGACATACCTTCCTCCTTCTTCACTGGTATCCAAAGACTTGATAATTAGAATCAATTGTTGACCTATGAACTCTTTTGTCATCAAATTTCCAATATAGGAAAAATCACCTCTCTGTTCATCATTAACAACTGGAATGCTCTGAATATAACTAAAATAAGCAGAATTAATAAAATGTAGAATCTGTTGAGAACATTAAACAATTCCCCCATTAGGTCAGAAAAGGGTCTTTTTCAGTTCATATTAGTCAAAATATATGGATTTTTATACTATGTTATATTAATTTGTTCTAGAGTAAATTCTATGCTATTGTCATGAACTTTCACAAACAAACTTATTGGCTTGAATCAAAAGAATCTGGAAAACGTATTTTCGTTAAAGATTCAACTTTCCTAGGGGAAATTTTCAAAAGGTACATATTTATGTCTCTCAAATTGGTAACTAATTATTTCAACATCACTAGTTTCTCAATTATAAAGGTCTAAATCCTTTCTCCAAAAACCCAATTCTTCAGAAAGACCTAGTCTTCCCTCATCGTCCCTAATTAGCAATTATCCTTTTGTTTAAAAGAACAGTGGTAGTAATAATAACAGCAATTACACAAGAAATCCATTAATACAATGACCTTTTAAAAAATCAGAAAAATATAGATAACTTCATGAATTTGTATTATCCTTGCTTAGGGGCCCTACTAATCTCTGTATGGTTCTTATTTTAATATAGATGCTATTAAACAAGCACCTCCACTACCCTTTTATTCTTACTCTGACTGCCCAAATTAAATCTTTTATAATCCTCACCTAGATAATATTCAATAGCCTACAAGAAGGTCTCTCTTTGTGTGAAGCAAAAAAGCCACTTAAAAGCAGAATTAAGAGTTTAAACTTAGACAACTAGGTTGGAAGTAGTATGAAAAACAACAATCCTGATGAAAAATTATCATTTTTAAAATGTGAACAAAAGCCAAATTATAGAAAATACAGAATTATATATGATGAATAAATTGACTTGTCTTATGAAATGATAACCAAGAGTAAATAAAAGCTCCTAAATTTCTGGCCATGAGATTAGGACCTTCAAGGGCATCAGCTGCCCTTTAGGTTCTACCAGGAAACTAGAACAAAAAACTAGAAGAAAAACTACAAAACTGATAATTATCAAAATCAATAGACTGATTTCTGACATGATAAAAAACTTTTACTCATCTTTGAATCCCTCCCTACTTCTCCACCCCAGCTTTAGCACAACACATAGCATCAAGACTGAAGGCATGTTTTAAAATAAATTCAGGGCCAGTCCCAGTGGCCTAGTGGTTAAGTTTGGCACACTCCACTTCAGCAGCCAGGTTTGGTTCCTGGGTGCAGACCTATGCCACTCATCAGTGGCCATGCTGTGGTAGCAACTCACATATAAAAAGAGGAAGCTTGGCAACAGATCTTAGCTCAGGGAGATTCTTCTTCAGCAAAAAAATAATAAAAAATAAATTCAAAGAGTAGTTGTTTCATTAATAGATTACAAATCCTGACCTGCATAAATACAACTTAAAACAAACCCATCAGTTTTAATTACCACATCATCTCTTTTTAACCATTTTAAAAGATATTTATTATAATGAAGAGACCATTCAAGAAAGCCTTTTTTAAAGCTCTCTGCAAGAATTTATATTTAAGGTAGCTTTCTAAAAATTGTATTAGTGTCCCTTTTTCTTACTCGAATTTGATAAGCTTCATTTAATATCCCTGATTTCTCTCTTTATGTGAATACCTCAGTTTAACAGGAAATTCTTTCATATCAGAGTTCTGAGTCACTAACTCTTCCTGCTACAAAACACGTGAAAATATATTTCTGAGATTATCAGGCAACAATTTTTCCATTTAATTTCGTTTCTGTATCTGAGTAAACCAATCCTATCTAGTGATCTTAAGTATTCTTTCAATAATAATTAAAATATGATTTTTAAAGTTTTCCTCTTTATAAGTGAAAAAACAAGTTGATTAAAGTCACTTATTTCAAAACTCACAGATTGTGACAAAGGAAACATAAGAGAGCCAGAGGAACCAAGCACTTTACATGTCATTTCTCAGTGACTAAGAATTAACCAATCTGTGAAGCAGTCCTTGTAAGGATCCCACTCTATGTTATTTAAATATTTAACATTTCCTCATATTTTCTTGTATTTCCCTATCTCCTAGAAGCATTTATTACTTTTGTATTAATACATATTATTAAACTTGCATCAAATTCATTCCTTTTGGAAACATTTCAACATGCCCTAAACAGTATTATAATGAATACTCTAATTAAATGTTAAAGCCTGAAATAATCACTATTAAAACACTTAGGGGGCTGGGCCCATGGCCTAGTGGTTGAGTTTGGCACTCTCCACTTTGGCAGGTTCAGATCCTAGGCACAGACCTATACCACCTGCCAGCCATGCTGTGGCAGCAACCCACATATAAAATAGAGAAAGACTGACACAGATGTTAGCTCAGGGCTAATCTTCCTCAGCAAAAAAACAAAACAAAACAAACAAAAATAACATTTAGTAGATTCACACGTTTTTCATGATGTTACCATGAGCTCAAGCTATAAGTTTTCATATTGGCTCAAATTTAAGATATTTATCCTGGATTCAATATGTTGCATACAAAATTCAAATGCATTCATAGCTTTGCTCCTTAACTTATATGTGGGATCATTATAAGAAAAAACAGAATACTGTATTTCATACAAAAAGAATTCAGGCCCAAAATTCATATTACATGGAAAAAATGTTTCAAAAAAGCATCAAAAGCATAAAGTTAAAAATGTATACCCCAGTATCTATAAAAATATACATAACCTTTGACTTAGCAATTCCACTTCTGGGAATTAACCCCACAAAATCCCACATGTACATAAAATGCAGAAGAAAGTTTAACACACCTTTATCAGTGAAAACTGGAAAAACCTTAAATGTCCATCAACAGAGGAGTAAATTAGATATTATCACCATGCTATGGTATAAGCTATTACTGAGACTATGATAGATTTATATGCACCAACATACAATGACCTCAGATATAAGTAGTTGGAAAAAACCCAAAACAATATGTATAACATGTCATATTTTTTTTAAAAATTTATGCATTTAATATCTGTATATGTAGTGAAAGAGGGTTGGAAGTCCACACTCCAAACTGTCTAGCTGTTAACTCTAAAGAGATCAATGGGATTGAGAAATTAGATAAGAGGAAATTCCAGTTTTATTCTAAAATCCCACATTTTTATTCTATATACTTCCGTATTTGAATTTTAACAAGAATGCATTCATGTTTTACTTGTGCAATTTTAAAGTGAAATGAGTTAGAAATTAGAATAACTGAAATAATTTAAAGGTATATTTTGAAAAAGCTTCAAAAAACAAAAAGCCAAATAGTAACCGGTTTTTTTGTTGTTGTTGTTGTTTGCTAAGGAAGATTCACCCCAATATTTGTGCCAAACTTCCTCTATTTTGTATGTGGGTTGCTGCCACAGCATGGCCAATGATAAGTGGTACAGGTCAGCACCCGGGAACCGAACCCAGGCCACCAAAGTGGAGTGTGCAGAACTAACCATTAGGCCTCAGGGCTGGCCAGTAACAGTTTCAAGTAACAGTAAAACTGGCCGCAAAGGTCCTACCCTGTCAAGTTGGAAAACTATGGCCCATGAATCAGGTCTGGCCTACTGGTTGTTTTTGTAGATTGCAAGCTAACATTTTTACATTTTTACAGCATATATTTTATATATATAAAAAGTTTTATTATTAATTATATATGTTATATATATAATTATATACAAAATTACATATATATAATTTACCATTTAAATATATATGTACGTAAAATATATATATGTATGTGAAAATATACACAAGAAAAATACACGAAATTCCAATTTTAATATCCATTAAAGTCACTAAAAGTTTTATCGGAAAACAGTCATATTCATTCATTACATATCGTCTTTGGCTGCTTCTGCACTACCACAGGAGTGTTAAGTCATTGTGACAGAAACAGTATGACCACACACTCTCAAATATTTACTATCTGACACTTAGGAAAAGTTTGCCAACCAATTTCAAAGAGTAACATATCATCATTACCAACTTTATGGAGAAATGTTCATATCTTAACAGTTTTAAGGAAATGTCCCCTACACATACTGACCTTGCTCTTTCAGTATACTGACCCCCCACGGGATATTCTTTAGAAAGACACAATATGCATACCCATTTATCCCTGGCTGTTCCAAAAAATGGTTTTTAATGTATTCCCAATCAAGCATGACTTTGAGGGAGGGAGCTGGGAGATTGACATAATACAACAACACAAGTATGGTCCAAACCAAAGGAAAAAATTTTACCTTGATAAATACTCAGCATATACTACAGGCTCTGGCAAAATCTGCTCTAAAAATTCTTCACCTTCATCTCCTTTTGATTTCAAATATTCACAAAGGACACGCCAGTACAAAGCAATTTCAGGAGTTAATGTTTCCAATGAAATCAATTTCCTTCATTTAAAAGGGAGAGAATTAAAAGAAAGCAAGATCTTAATATTAAGTTAAAGATTTGAACTGAGTAGAAAAATGGAAATAAGTAGACAATTTATAACCACCATCCTTTTAATTGCAAAGTCATTAACTTATCCACACAAAAAATGAAAATATTTAGACCAAAAGAAAAAAAAAAAGAATCAGATGAGCAAACATACAATAGGGACACATGTTGTTGGACTTTCCACGGTAGGTTAATGCGAAAATAAAAGTAACAAAATGGAAAAAAAATAAATGCAGCTAAAGTAGTCTCTGATAAAGTAGTGAGTTCTTACACAAGGAGAAAAAAACGTGAAAAAAAGACATCCACCAGAGTAAACAAAACTAAAGAGGAGTAGATAAAAAGTATTGATACAATCTAAAGCAATGGGAGAAGGGATTAATTTTAATTGAAGAAGTTCATCAGTATCACATTCCAAATAATGAATACTGTATATACCTGCCATCATTATTTTTACAGATTTCTGCCAGTTCACTAAGAGGAGTCACCGAAAACAAGGCATTGAGAACAGAGATGGCCACTTCAGAAGAATTTTCCACATCCAACCGATGAAGCAACTCTAATATATTTCCTTCAGTGAAACGTAACCAGCCTTGGAGAAGATGCTTCTGCATTGCTTGTTTCACAGCATCTGTTAAGTTATTTGAAACAGGTGAACAGAGGCTCCCTCTAGCTTCCATTTCCTGTATTTCGTCTGTTTTAATTAACTTCTATCCATCAGTTGTCAACATAAAGTCGATATTTACAATAATAATGGGAAGAGACTAAGAGGCAGAACAAAGCATGCTAAAGAAAAAATAAAAGTACAGTGATATTGCAAAAGTCACTATGATGTTCACTTCCAAATAAAAATGGAAAAGGTCAGAATCAAATACCAACCACTATCACATCCTACAAAAATAGCTACATTCCTTCTCCCCTGGGTTCACTGGGTCTCAGGTGTTAATCCAGACTATATAATACTCATTATTTCACTTGTTACCTGACTCGATCTATTACTATATAATACTCATTATTTCACTTGTTACCTGACTTGATCTATTACTATATAATACTCATTATTTCACTTGTTGCCTGACTTCATCTATTACTCATGATTGCTATTTGCAATAGTGAATCACAGAAGCATGGATCTCTGAACAAATCTTATTCTTAGTTCTTAAAGTTATCCTAGTCATTAATCCTCTGACAATTAATGTTTCCAAACTCAAGGTTCTTGCTACTGCAAAATTAAGCCATCTTAGCCTTCCCCTGGGGATTGGAAATTTAAAATATATCACTCCTGTAAGCAGATTCTCTGGTTTTAACAGAGAAAAAGAAAACAAAAACAAACCTATGAAAATTATACTGGTCTGATCATTCCCAATTGCTGTTCCTGATACAGAACACATTAACAACAAGATACACACAAAGAGGATAGATAGCATTTTCTTTAAAGGAGAAGAGAGGGCTGAAAAAGGGATCTTGCCCTACTTCTGATTTAAATTAGCTCTATAGCCTTAAACTGTAGTTTCTCCAAGTGTAAAACACAGGAAAATTGAAACAAACTCTGCTCCTTCTAAGTACCAAGATCTTTAACCTTAGGAAATGTTTTCCATACAATACACCAAAATAAACATCGACAGACTGTGGGAATGATAGGCTTACCTGACCTACTTTAGGACACTTGTTTCCTAAACCTTTAAAGTCTGACCTCAAAATCGACTAGTTTTGTATATAAAGATATGTCTTACCTGATCTGTCATTAAAACCTTGTTGAAGGAGCATTACTCTCTGAGCAATAGACATAGCTCTCATATGAACCTTTTCAGCTAAAACCTTAAAGAGATAATAATAAAAAGATGGTCACTAAACTCAACATACCTTATATATTTCACAACTAGTTAATACCTCCTTCATCTAAGAAAATTACCCAGAAATCTCCAAAAAGATTAATAGCTGGTAACACATTTAATACAATAAGATTCTACCAAAATTACCTATACTCTCCATCCGTAAAAATTTCAATTGAAGAAATCATAATTATGTGCCAAATATTTTTTAAAAGTATTTTAAGAATATGGCTTCTTGTAAGAATATACCTACACAAGACAGTGGACTTATTTACCTGATAAGCCAGCTTTCTGACAGCCTCTTTCACATCCTTGGTGCGCCCTACAATTTTTGGCAAAGTCTTTGCTGATGGCGTAATACACGATAACACTGCCCGCCTAACTTCTGGATTTGAATCATTTTCAATCAAAGTAGCATATGCTAAAAATAGAGCAATACATTTTAGTACACTAAATATTATTTAACGACAGCCATAAGATAGCCCATATTTTGATATTTAATAATGTACCTGAAATAATAAAGACAGCATTTTTTTAGTTTTACATATTTAATTTTAGCTGAAGATTTTTTTTTACCAACTTCCCTTAAAAATGACAGAATGAGAAATTAGCCAACGGACTGGGCATGTAGGCTGAAACTAAAAACAAATAGCCCTAAAGATCATGGAAAATCCATCAAGATTACGTCTTCGTTATTCTTCAGGATTTAGAAGAAAGTCTAGTGCAGCAGATAGTTTATTTTAAACTGATAGCGCTTTATAAAGGGTTCATTATTTTGATTTTTAATGAGTTCTATAAAGAAATAACTTCTAGTTTTACTCATTAAAACAAAACCCATTTTCTGTATTTAAATATGTATTCACCTCTACTTCTCAAATATTCCCCAGCTTTATAATCAAGTATGTGTTGACTACTAAATGTGTATGTTTTATACAATATTATGTGTATCATTTAACACCAAAAAATATCAACTACCATCAGTTATCAAAACTGATTATAAAGCTAGTAACAGGGACAAACAGAAAAATGAAACAGATAACTGCCTGAAATACACGTAGGCATATATAGAAAAGTGGAAGGCATGTATGGAAAAATGTGCTGATAATTTTGGCATCAGGAATCTCTTTTGAACAAAAGACATCCAAAAGAGAGTGAAACAATAAGCCATTTAAAGTAGGAAGAAATCTAAAATTCATATAACCCAAAGTTTTCATTTCAGAATATATAAAGAATTCCAATATATCACTAAGACAAACCAACAGAAAAATGGGCAGAACACTTTAACAGGCACTATATAGAAGAAATATAATTGGCTGCTAAACATAGGAAAAGATGCATAACGATGACATATATCATATACATAACCCGATTAACAAAAAGTTAAAAATCTGACAGTACAGAACACTGGAGAGGATATGCATCAATGAACACTTTCATGCACTATTAGTGGGAATGTTAACTGGTAAATTGTTTTGTAGAACACTTGTTCCACTTGTACCTTATCTAAGAAAGCTGAATGCGCACATATCCCAAGAAGGCCACCCCTAGGTAAATACCCTAGGAAAACTTTAACCTGTGCACCAGAAGTCTGTATAAGAAAGCTCATAAGAAAAACACTTTTTAAAGAGCAAAATAATGGAAACAACTAGAAGGTCCATCAATATTAGAAATAATAAACTGTGTTACATTCATACAACAGAATGCAATACAACAGTAAGTAAATATATCAACATGGATGAATGTTACAATTAGAAATAATGTTGAGAGCACAGAAAAATATACTATGATCCATATAGCATACAAAATGATAGGCAAAATTTAACATTATTTAGCGATACTCACATGTCGTTAATTGTTTAAACATAGAATAATTAACCCAAAATTCAGGATAATGGTTAACTCTGAGGGATAGTGATGTATGTAATTTGAATAGGATGTAAGATAGAGCATCTTCAGTACCTTGAAACCTATTTTTTTAAGTTAGATGGTGGCTACTTGGGTATTTTTTTAATAATATATATATAAAACCTATACTTCCATATATATATAATTCATAATAAAAAATTTGTCTAATGAGAACTTAACAAAGTCAAGGAGACTGAAAAAGGATTAGGGAGCTACACATACCATTAACCACTGGGCATTCATCATCTTTGGGATCCTGAAGTCGTGAAAGAGCAAGAACTGCCTGTATCCTCACATTTGGAATTTTATCTTTCAATCTAATAAGCATGGCTTCATTAATTTTATCAAACAAATCATCATCAATCTGGGCATTTTCTGGCATACTTCCCAAAAGCTTGTTTATGAGCTGGCACACTCTAAATCTAACCGCATTGCTGTTTGCTTCATGAGACTGAAACAGAAACAAATCAAAATGTATTCAGTCACATATCACTACTAAATAACCACATACCATTTGAATTCTATATGTTTAGCATTCAAGAAGTTACAACAGTAATTCATTCCTTGCAGAGAAACCATAATGCTACCTTGGCCCATATGAATACTAAACACACACAATCCAGTCAGAAGTATTTGCTAAATTACGAGAGCACATTCCTCTTTGTTGGAACTTCTCTTCCAAAACAGAGAACTCATTTAAAACAAATGTGAGAACTGTTTAGAGAAGACACTAAATATTTAATGCTGGAGTTATTTTAAAAATCCACCTTTTAATCTTCATGACAGTTCTAATATTTCCTATAAAAGGGGGACGTTCACAGACGTTCTCAAATACCAGGTATTTCATTCTCTAAAATACACAAACTTCCAAACCCCTTTTAATATAGTACAATTTTCTACAATACTTCCCCAAAGTTCTAGTTTTCATAATACCTTTAATAGAAAAGTAAATAGGTAATTTAAAAGGCCACCATCTTCCTCTTCCTCATCATCTTCCGTCTCTGATTGGTGAAACGAAGTAACAAACTTCGCTGCAAATTCTATCACCCTCTCCACAGCTGGTTCTCGTTTGTAGATCACCATCGCATATTTAAGGTAATGAACGAACTCCTCATGAAAAACTATTTTATTACCCACCTGAAAGACAAAAGAAACGCTTCGCAAACTGCACGGATAAAATCCTCTTTTCCCAGCATTACCCTAAGACTGCTGAAAGCACTAGCCGTAAACGGCCAAGCTAAAATCATTCTTTAGGAAACTCTCAATTATACAAACCATCAAAGGGGACGTAAATTGGCACGAATTTCTCTCCAGGGAAATGTACTTTTCCCAGGGAGAAAACAAACGTGAATTTGGACAATGAAAAGATTCCTTTGGTGCTTTGTTTCTTCTTTTCAATACCCTTGAATTCTCGATACGCCTTGGTACCGGTTTAAATATGCTTCACAAACAGCCCAAAATCAACAGCGGCTTTTACATTTTACCATATTTAGCCTTACTTACACATCAATTTCCTCTCGACATAACTTCACATCCTATCTCATATCCTCGAGCCCTGTTATATTGGCTTACAATTTTTCTTGGACTTCAAAATCATTTATTTTCCCGAAATTCATTGTCTTTTCACAGCTACACCACCCCCCCGGCCCGCCAACCAACCAGTCCTGACACGCCCAGGGAGAGCCGGGTGCTAAGGACGCAGCCGTTCGTCGGTGGTCTGATTCAGCGTCCTAACGGCGGGGCGAGGGGAGAACCATCTGACTGGCGGTCGGCGGTGACCCGGGGACCACGACGACCGCGTCCGGAAGCCCCCCTCGGCGGACACTCGGAGCCCGGCGCTCGGAAACCTTCCCTTCCCCGTTCACCGCCCGATAAAGGATGAACGGTCCGCGCCGGCGGCCGCTGGGATGAAGGGGTGCCCGGGCGACCTCGGCGAGTCCCCAGGCCTCTCCTCCGCTGAACCGGGTCGGGAGGGTTAAGGAGGTTGGAGTCGCGGCGCGCCGAGTCCAGAGGGTCACGGGCGGCCCTGGGGGAGGCTGGCGGGGGCGGCGGGGAGCCGGGGCCGCGGGCCGGCTGCGCTTACCAGGCCGTAGGTGCGGCTCAGCGCCCTCACCAGCTTCGCCTGGTTCTGGTGCGGCTGCTGCGCCAGCTGAAAGGCCTCCTTAATCGGCAGCAGCCTCTTCTCCACCCCCATGGCGCCGGGACCCCGCGGGCACGAGCCCCGTCCGCGTGCGGCCGCCGCAGCCGGACCCACCACCGGCCGAGTCTCCACAGAACCGCCTCAGCCTCCTATCAGCCGGCCGCTGGGCGCCCAGGGCGCGGTTACCGCCCCAGCGTTCAAAAATCTCCCGCGGGCGAAGGAAACACCGCGAGACTGCCGTGGGAGCGCCGCGAGGCCAGAGCGGGAAGAGACGGGTCCACCCACCTCAAGCCCCGCCGTTTGGGCGCATGCGCCTGGGGTGTATCCAGCCTTCGTCTGGGTGGGAAGGGGCGTTTCCAAGAGGAGGGACCGCGGGCTCGCCCGAAAGTGGTGTGAGCAGGGAGGGCGAGCGGAGCGGCGGTGCGACTGTTGGGACAGAGCTGGTGGCGCTAGGCCTAGGTGGGTCTTGCGGCTGGGCGTGAGGCGCGAAAGAAGACAGGATCCTCCATGGGTGAGAACAGGGAGTCTGGTGAGGGGAACAGTCCCTGCTCCGGCTGAAGGGGAGCAGGGATCCCGGGAGGAGGGGCTCCTTGGAGATCCCTCGAGAGGGGGAAGATGGGGCGTGCTGGAGGGCTGCCAGCGGCCCGGCTTCTGCGGAGAAGGGGGACGACCCGAGGCCTCCTGCTGGAGGCGGCCGCTGTCCTGTTAAGCCTTAGGTCCTCGGCTTGTGGCGGGTCTGCAAAGGAGGGGAGCAGTCTGGGGACTGCTGCGCAGCGAGGCGCGATGTAATTAGGCCCAGCTTATTGTAAATGTAGCGGCTTTCGAGGCCTGGTTACTAAGGTGCAGAACGACATGGCCTTCAACCAAGGAGAACACAGAGAATGGAAAAGTGTCTGGTGTAGTGGTTAAGATAAGAAATTTGGAGTGCCTTGGAGCAAGAACTAAGTCTTTAAGCTTTTTTTAAAAACAACGGAATTACATCAGACAAAACGAACATCTCAGTACCCACATACAGCTAAATAGATTACAAAGCCGCCCGTTCAGCCCTTTCCTATTGAATTACCTTCCTTCCCAGCTGTAACGGATTTTCTGAATTTACTGTTAATTTTTGTGTTAACGACATATGAATAAATCTCAGAATAAGTATGCTGGATTGTTTTCATGTCCTAACATATGAGTAATCATATATGCAATTTGCTTTTTCCAATCAGTTTTTTCGAGGTTTGTTCATATTGATACTTTTATATTAATAGCTTACACCTTATGGACTCTTATGTGCTAGGCAGTGTTATAAACTCTTCATTTAATCCTTACAAACAACCCCTGTAAGGTAACTTCTGTCTCCTTTTGAGATGAGGAAACTGAGACACAGGTTGCTGTAGTATTCTATTGTATGAATATGCCGTAATTTATTCATCCATTCTCTTCCTTCGTATTCCTAATTCCTGAAACATTGTAGGTATTCAAATGCTAGTTAAAGTAATGAATATGGTAGCATTTGGGTTGCCAGTAATTTAAAAATTGCAAGATGTCTAATGTCTGGAAAGGCAAGAAGGATAAGTATTTTAGGTTAATCCTGGAGCAAAAGCATAGAGGCCTAAGAATGCATGGAATACATATACAGATAACATTTATAATCTCACTACAGCTAAAATGTAGAATGCCTGGAAAGCTGTGGTGAAAGAAACCTAGAAAGTGCATTAATTTTTTAACCAAGTATATCCAGAATATTATCATTTCAACATGTAATATCATAACTTTTTTTAACATTTTATTTTTTCCTTTTTCTCCCAAAGCCCTTTGGTACATAATTGTGTATTAGTCGTAGGTCCTTCTACTTGTGGCATGTGGGATGCCGCCTCAGCATGGCTTGGTGAGCTGTGCCGTGTCCATGCCCGGGATTCAAACTGTCGAACCCCGGGCTGCCAAAGCAGAGTGGGGAAACTTAACCGCTCGGCCACGGGGCCAGCCCCTATAACATAAATTATTAATGAGATCATTTACTTTGTTTTTTTACCTACTAAGTCTTTAAAGTTGGATATTATTTTACACTAGCCATATTTCAGGTGCTCAATAGGCACATGTGGCTAGTGGCTACAGTACTGGGCAGTGCAGAACTATACATTCTTACTTTGAGAACCACCGTATATACCGTTCATTTTTTGTGTAAAGTCAACTGGTAAACTAAAAATTAAAACAAACTAATATTTGGAGGCATTTTTCTTAATCCATGGCCTTTAATTACTCAGCTTTCTTTATGCTTTAGATCTCTGCTACCTTTGTTGCTTTGTTTGTGAAGTTTCTAACAATATTGTTTCCTTTTTTTTTATATGACTGTCTCACCACAAATGAGAGATGACCTCAGACCATTTGTCAGTTACTGAAGGATGAGAGGTCTGGCCACCAGAGGTCAGCCTAAGTATATTTAGATTAGATTTTTTTTTTTTTTTTTTTTAGGATTAATAGCATGGGATTTTTTTCAGTATTTTTTAACATTATAATCTGAAAAACAAGAAAAAAGATACTGGATTTCAAAATGAAAAGGCAACCTTTGGAATAGGAGAAAATATTTGCAAACCTTGTGGCCCATAAGGAGTTAATATTCAAAATATATAAGGAACTCATACCACTCAAAAAAAACAAATAACCGTATTAGAAAATGAGCAAAGGACCTAAATAAACATTTTTCCAAAGAAGACATACAAATGATCATATGAAAAGATGCTCAACATCCCTAATCATCAGGGAAATGCAAATCAAAACCACAGTAAGATATCACTTCACACCTGTTAGGATGACTGTTATCAAAAAGTCAAGGGGCTGGTCCCATGGCCAAGTGGTTGAGTTCACTTGCTCTACTTTGGCAGCCTAGGGTTCCCTGGGTCACATCCTGGTCACAGACCTACACACCACTCATCGAGCCATGCTGTGGCAGCATCCCACATAGAAGAACTAGAATGATTCACAGCTAGGATATTCAACTGTGTGCTGGGGCTTTGGGGAGAAAAGGGAAAAAAAAGGAAGATTGGCAACAGCTGTTAGCTCAGAGCCAGTCTTCCTCAAAAAAAGAAAAAGTCAAAAGATAAGTGTTGGTGAGGTTGTTCAAAAAAGGGAATCTGTTCATGTTGATGAGAACGTAGATCGATACAGCTATTATAGAAAACAGTATGGAGTTTCCTCAAAAAATATAAAAATATTTACCATATGCTCCAGCAATCTCAGTTCTCTCTGGACATATTTCAAAGGAAATAAAATCACTATCTCAAAGCCACATCTGTACTCCCATGTTTATTGCAGCATTATTCACAAGCCAAGATACGGAAACAGCCTAAGTGTCCATCAGAAGGGTGAATGGTAAAGATGTGGTATACATATATGTGTGTACATATATGTGTGTATACACACACATACACAATGGCATACCATTCGATTTTAATAAAGAAGGAAATCCTAGAATTTGAACAACCTGGAGGATATTCCACTAAGCAAAATAAGCCAGACACAGAAAGACAGGTACTTCATGCTCCTACTTATATGTGGAATCTAAAAAAGTCAACTCAAACTCATGGTAACAAGAAGACGAATGGTCATTACCAATGGCTGGGGGATAGAGGAAATGAGATACTGGTCAAAGGGTATAAACTTTTAGTTATAAGATGAATGAGTTCTGGAGACCTCATGTACAGCATCGTAGCTATAGTTAATAATTATGTCTACTTCAAATTTGCTAAGACAGTAGATCTTAAGTGTTTTTACCACACTCACACAAAAATGGTAACTGAGGTGATGAATATGTTAATTAGCTTGATTGTAGTAATCATTTCATAGTGAATACATATGTCAAAAAACATGACATTGTACATGTTAAATATATAAAACTTCTCAGTCATACCTCAATAAAGCTGATAAAAAAGCTGCTATATTAAACTTAAACATCAGTGTCACTGCCTTAAAGCTTACCTGTGTCTTGACTTTTGCTTTTAGTGCTGTGGGAAAAAAGAACAAATAATAGCAACTATGGGAATAAATCTGTTCTTGGTAAACTTAGTTTACCATAGTTGAAGAAATAACAAAACTAAAGAATTTTTATGGTAGGGCTGTTTAGTTCTGAAATTACAGAAAAATCATTCTTTAAAGGTAAATTATACATGGGAGTGTATAGAGTAGGTGCGATTAATTCACTTTTGATATGGGAAAATTATGCACATGGAATGTAAAGGAGTAACAGTGATGAGTTCACTCGAATTTATACATGCCTTCAAAGAGACTGTCTTATTTCTGCTAAAAAATGTAGAGAGCCTTTTAAAGAGTGCTTTGAGTAACATAGTAACTGAAGTATAGCCAATTAATAATCTTGCTGATGGAATCTGGCATAAATGAAAATAGTAAGGATGTAAGAGGACAGAAGAATTAAAAGCTAACAGCTTCGCCTGTCTCAATTAGTAAAATGAAAACTTATGGTGTGTTTTGAATTTTTTTGTTTTCAGATTGAACTGGGTAATAATATTATAAACTTCAAAGTATTTGCATTCATATTCTTAAAGATGAAGTTATAAGCAGTTCCTCTTATATTGCTTTAATAACATCCTCTTTGTTGATCCTGCTTTAAAAAAATTGTTTCATTTGTCTTTGTCCAACATATTACCAAATTACCTGAATATAATTTGGGAATTTTTATCTGCCTAGAATAAAAATAGCATATGCTTGTACTGTTACTTACAGTAGACCTTTGTAATTCTCCCATTAATTCTTTCAAAAAATTTACTAAGCGCCTAATATGTGCCACACACTGCTGGGAACTGAATTAGTTAAAAGAATGTGTGGAAGCCAGAGAAATATTCTTTAGAGGAATATTACTGACATGAAGCCGTACCATATGGCCTTAAAAGCACATCAGTATGTATTCGAAACTAGAGATGTTTACTGACTTTCATTTTGGAAATCACTCCTACAGAATGGCATAGATGAGATGTTGATATTTTGTTTTTTGCTATTTTCATTTACAGCTATGCCTTTAGTGCATCTGTGTTGCTGTGTATATTTCTAATTTGCTTTCACCACATCTTACCTATCCACTCCTCCATGATGGAAACCTGGAATGCTTCTAATTCCTTACCGTCAAAGATGAAGCTTCAGGGTACATATTGGTCTTATGAAGAATCTCTTTGCAGTAGATTCCCAAGAGTAGAATTGCTGGGTTGTGAGACATGCAAATACTCAGTTTGGCTAAGGAGTGCTGCCAGAATTCCTCCTCAGAAAGGTTACCCCAGTCTGTAAACCCGCCAGTAGTGCTGGTTCCTTAAGGAGTTCCTTCAGCCTCCTCACTAACACTTGGCATTGTCCAGTTTTCTAATTTTTTCTAAACTAACAGAATAACGTGATATAGTTAGTGGCCTGTGGATTTTCTGTCTTGTAAATTGGATTTTTTTTTTTTTGAGGACGATTAGCCCTGAGCTAACTGCTGCCAATCCTCCTCTTTTCACTAAGGAAGACTGGCCCTGAGCTAACATCCATGCCCATCTTCCTCTACTTTATATATGGAACGCCTACCACAGCATGGCGTGCCAAGCAGTGCCATGTCTGCACCCGGGATCCAAACCCGCGAACCCTGGGCCACCAAAGCGGAATGTGCACACTTAACCACTACGCCACCGGGCTGGCCCTAAACTGAATATTTTTGTCCTTTGCCCATTTCTTTACTGAGGTTGCTACCTTTTATTTGTTGTTAATTTGTACTTAACTTTGTTCTTGATGTCTTTAGTTCAACCCAGAAATGATTAATTTTGTTGTGACTAAATTCATCATTTTTTGTTCTTGTGCTTTGTGTTTTTTTATTTAAGAAGTCTTTCCCTGGCCCTAAGTCACAAAGATGTTCTTCTGCATTGTGTTCTATTGACTATATGGTTTTACCACTCTTGTTTAGGTTTTACCATTCTTATTTACCATCATGGGTCCTCCTTTGTATGTGTATATACCTTTTTATAGGTATACAGTTTTATTTTTCTTCATATAATGAGCCAGATTCACCAGTGTTAGGTACTAAATGCATTCATTCCCCCTTGATTTGTGTGCTAACTTTATTGTATACTACATTCCAAACTTTTATATGGCTCTGTTTCTGAGCCTTGTTCTGTTCCATTGGACTACTTGTCTTTTCTTACACTAACTCCCTCGTATTTTAATGTCTGAGACTTTTGTAGTATGTGTTAATATCTTGTAGGCCAAGAATCCCCTTTGCTCTTCTGTTCAAATAGTTGATTTGTCTATATGTGGAATTTTATTGTTTCTATATTAGGATTATATAAATTAATTTAGAAAAGGTTGTTTCAATATTCATTTGTCCCATCCAAGAGCATGGAATGTCTGTTTATTTTAATTCATCTTCTTTCCCTTCTTCATAGAGGTGCTGTATATTATTGATTAGTTCCTAGATCCTTTAGAGGTTTGGTGTTTTGTTTTCCTCTATCATGAAAGGTATTTATGTAATAAATTTTCTAGTTAGTATTGCTGGTCTAGAAGTTAAGAATGCCTGGGTTCAAATCCTGACTCTTTTACTTGGTAGATGTATGACCTTGGGCAGGTCGCTTAAACATCATGTGTAAAATGGGGACAATAAAGGTACCTATCTTACAGGGTCGTCAGGAAAATTTTAGACATGTTTACATCTGTACAGTTCCTAGAATAGTACCTGACAAAGTAGTAAGTGCTATAAAAATAAATTAATGAATAATTCATAGGTTAATCTCAGATCCAGGAACTTTCTTGAGCTCTTTTATTAGCTCTAATAGTTTATATGTTCCTTTTTTTTAACTAGATGACCACATCATCTGTAAATTAATAGTTTTATCTCTTTTCTTCCAGTGCTTACACCTGTCTTTTCTTTTCTTATAACGTGGATTAGGACTTTTGGTATTTTGTCAGTATCAGTTATCAGGATCATCCATACCTAATTTCATTTTTAAAGGGAATATATCTAAAGTTATTCTTTTTGGATAATATTTGCTGAAAATTTTTGGTGGATAACCTTCACCAGGTAGAGAAGGTAACTTTCTCTTCCTAGTTTGGTAAGATTCTTTTGTTTTCTAAAGCATAAATGGGTGTTGATTAGAAGCTAAAAAAGGTTAAATATCCACAGTTGATAAAATTATCTGGTCTTTTTTTTTTTTTTTGCTTTGTTACTGTGGTGTCTTGTAAATTTTCTAAAGTTAAGATAGCCTTGCTTTCCTGGGATAAGTTCTATATGATTATAACATATTCTTTTTTTCTTTAACAAAACTACTAGATTTTGTTAGGTAATCTTTGGAATTTTTGTAAGTGAAAAGAGCCTATACTTTTCTTATTTGGTTCATCTCTAGATTTGGAATTAATATTTTATTATCTTCATAAAAGGAGCTATTTACTTTATTTGCTTTTTGCTTTTTTCTAGAACAAGTTATATAAAATAGGTATTAGTTCCCTTGGAAGTTTGGTGAAACTCACTTATAAAACCATATGGGCCTGCTGTAAAGGTTGTTGCCTTTTCAGTTTCTTTAATACTTCCTGGTCTATTCTAGTCCAAGTTATCTATTTCTTCCTGTGTGAATTTTACTATTTTATATTCTTCTAGAATTTAGCCATATCATCTAGATTTTCACATTTTAGCATATATTTGTCATGGTTTTTTTTAACCTCTTTTTTGTTATTTTTATTTTTATTTTTTGAGGGAGTTTGGCCCTGAACTAACATCTGTTGCCAATCTTCCTCTTTTTTTTTTTTTATTCTCCCCAAAGCCCCAGTACATAGTTGTATATCCTAGTTATAGGTCACTCTGGTTCTTCTATGTGGGATGCCACCACAGCATGGCTTGATGAGTGGTGTGTAGGTCCACACCCGGGATCCAAACCTGTAAACCCCAGGCTGCTGGAGCAAAGCATACAAACTTGACCACTCAGCCATGGAGCTAGCCCCTCTTTTTTGTTATTTTTAAATCTTTTAATAAGTCTCACCAGTTTCGTTTTTCTTATTTATATTTTCAGAAAACCATCTTGTAATTTTATCAGTCTTCTCTAATGTTCTTTCATGTACTATTTTGCTTCTGCTTTTATTATTTCCTTCTTGCTTATTTTGCTTTCGCTGTTTTCCATTATCATGAATTGAATACTGAACTTGTGGATATTTAAACTTCCTCATTTTCCCTATCAATGTATTCAAAGCTATAAATTTCTTTTAGGTACTTATTTGGCCATGTCCCACAAATTTTGCCTTGTAGAGTTTATATTATTATTCACTTTTAATATTTCTTAATATGTTTTATGACTTCCATTTTAATCCATGAGTTATTTAGTTTCCCAACATAGGGTTGCTTTTAACCAACCTTTCATATTACTTTTATTGCATTACAATCAGAGAATTTAGTCTGAATGAAATTGATGTAGATCCCAACAAGCACATCTGAAGGTGAAAAGACGACCGTTGTAGCTCTCTATTTAAGTTTGAGGCATAAGGGATCTGCTTTTACACGTGTAATTTTCTGGGCTAGGACTGCAAACTGAAAAAGAAACTGGCCCAGATATGTACCAACGAAGGACTAAAATGGCCCCAGGCTCTCCTTCCCTATTTTGTGATTGTGGGAGCCATTCCCAATAGAAAAATCTAAGTCTACTTAAGCCTATGAGATAGAGATGGGAAAGCCAAGAAGGCTTCTTGTTCAGCGTCCATGTTCTGGTGTACTCTTTATTATAAAGTTGGACAATAATGTTACCCACTGCTTTCAGGCTTTAATATCATGTCTCTAGTCTTCTCATTCACAGGTTAAGACTACCTTTCCAGATAGTCCAACAACTAAGTCACCAATTTCCAAGGGCATTTGCACCACCTATGGAAAACATCCGATCTGTGCACACCAGATATCCTTGACAACTCATCCCGCCATCCCCCTGCACAAAAGTTGCCGTACCAGCGGACAACGAAGGCGACCACTGAGTTTCTTTTTATCACCAAGTAGATATACTATCCCTGCCAACAAAACAGAGTACACAAAGTGTCTCTTCACAATATCATGACCAGTTGAGACCCTGCTAAGAAAATCAGCTTGCCTAGATGAGCACCCTGTCTCTCCTTGGTTAGCCAGGATTTGAAGGAGAGCTTCTGTCCTGTGCTGCTGGTAAGTGACTGACACTTTTACACACTGAACTGGTCCTGAGAACTGAGATGTCTTCTTTGTAAGTGAAGAATATACAACATAATCTTGAAGAACTGCACAGTGGTGCGAGCCACAAGCATACTGTGTGTGTGTGTAATGGACTGAGAAACAGACAAATTAATCTTGTTGAAAGGATTTTTCATCTTTTGTTTATTTGCCAGTGTTAGCCAGTGTTTTGCTGGCTTAGATTGTTGCCTTTTTCTGGTTCCTTTTGTCTCTTCTCTTCTGATGGGTCCCAGAAATCCCTCTCCTGACCCCTTATCAGAATCAGAAAGTGAGGAAGAAGAGAACGCTAAGTACCTCAATGAGAGTTCTGGGGAAGAGTGGGATTCCTCTGAAGAAGAGGACCCTGTGGTGCCCAACCTAACGCCTCTTGAGAGTCTTGCCTGGCAGGTTAAGTGCCTTTTAAAATACTCTACAACTTGGAAACCTTTAAATCCTAATTCCTGGTTATATCATGCTAAACTCTTGGATCTAAGCACACCGGTCCATATACTTCGAGAGATAGGTCTAAGACTCTCCCATTGTTCCCACTGTGTACCAAAACTGGAACCAATTCCTGAGTGGCCTCCTCTGGCTTCTTGTGGAGTCCCACCTTTTCAAAAGCCCCTTATAAGTCCCAGCCGGCTTTCTAGAGATCATGCCACTCTAAATGGAGCACTGCAATTTGCCACCAAACAGTTAAGCCGAACATTGAGTAGAGCCACTCCCATACCTGAATACCTAAAACAGATCCCTAATTCATGTGTGTCTGGTTGTTGCTGCGGCTGGTTAACTAAAACAGTTAAGGAAACAACCCGCACTGAACCCATCAACACTACTTACTCCTACACTGACTTCCAAAAGGCAGTTAACAAACTCCTAACAGCATCACTATAAAGATCCACCATTTGTTCTGATATCTGTCATGTTGTTACAGGAGTACAAAGTTACACAGCCTGCAGTTGAGAAACTAATGGCTTCTCAACCAAACTATACCCTGTCCTGACAGGCTGCAGTACTGCCAAGTACTGAATATTTACCCAAGAGTCCCATAACTCTCTACAGAAAATGTGCATTGTGAGCATTCCCTTTGACAGACCATGTCAATAAAATGAGAACTTCAATGGAGAATTAGTCAAAGGGACCATATCATAAAAGATAAGTTGACTATTCTCCACACTCAGTTCTCCCCCCAGTTAATTCCGCCTTTCTGAATGGACTCTAACTAAATGTCTAATTATTAATGAGACTGAAAAAGTAGGCCACTACCCCTTTTGTTACCCAACCTTAGAACAGCCATTGTGGAAAGTGGGACGTTAGCTACTCCTAGTAATACCTTTCTGACATTCATTTCTAGGGAGGTAGTTGAAGTAAATTGAATAACTAGACAAAAGAAAATGGCAGGAATATCGATTTATCTCCCAGCTTTTGTATAGACAGGCCTATAGATGACACCCTTTAGGGATTCCTGTTTTTGGGGAAGGGAATATAGTGTCAAACTTAGCCTACACTACTCCAGACCTATCACGGTACCTGCAGTTACAGTATAAACATTTATATCATAGGCTCCCACCCGGGGGTCTCTAGCTAAATTGACGTATAAGATCGTACCTGGGGATTAAACAGACACTTGTTTTGTAGGCAATATGTTTCTTGCATCTTGGCAGCCAAACTTTAGGTAAGAGCAAATAAAACACATTCTAAAAGACCAACAGAGAAGGATTAAGAGAGCATTTATGCACTTTCCACATCCATTGCAAACTTTTTCAGGAACATTTCTAACTTTAAAGAACCTTACTACAGAAAATCTTAGCCTGATACAATCTGAAGTTAAAGAGTTTTTTAGCGTTATTGTTTCTACATAGATTAACGTTAGATTTCCTTCTACCTAAACAAAGAATATGTACCCTTGTAAATGAGTCTTGCTGTGTTTATTTACGTGAGTAAATAAAATGTATGAGACCATTAAATCTTTTCACACACATACAATGAAGAGTGAAGCCTGTGTGTGAGTCTGGTTGACTGACATCTAAAGGGACTCAGAAGACAGATTGTTAAAGATAGAACAATATATCCTTTTCCTTGTTTTAGTTTAACCTTTTCCTATTCTCCATGTTAAGTGCTGTATGCAATGTGGCATCAAAAAATCGAAGCGTTAGCGGAATCACAAATTTTATAAATGTTTAGCAACTTTAAAGAGAGAGAAGAATGTTTATAACTTAATGAGTTATTTCTTCTGAGCTTTAGTTGTCTTAAGAAAAAAAGAGGGAATTGTAGTAGGTAGAAAAAAATATTTGTTAGTGGAAAATTACTCAACTGAAACCATATCATACTGTTAGTGTAACTGAATGTATCAGAAACTGTTCCTATGTAGATGTTCTGTGAAACTGGTTTTTAAAATGTTACGAGAACCTGTTTCTTTTTTTAAGGGGGAGGTGGAACAATGTGGGGAGGTCTAACAATTAAAATATGTTGATGTTTATGTAACCATAATATGTTTCTTTTTCTGTGGGGGGGGGGGGTATAAAAGTGCCTTGCTCATGAGCACATTTTTTCTATTCCCCCCAAAAGGAACCCTTTCCCCAGCTTCGCAGCTGAATAAACCAACAGCTTTGTACGTGCTGAACAGAGTATGGTCATTTGTTCTCAACAAATGAAATAGATCTTGCTTTACTCAAGGTATATTCAACATTCATTAAGTGCTGAATAGAATCCATAGATAATAGTATCTGTATCTATACAGTGTCTCTGATAGGAGGAGCCTTAGCAGCTCTAGAAAAGAAACATTATTGAAGAAAATGCCAAATATTCAGTCAAGACCCAGATTTGAACCTATTTGTTTGTATATGTTAAGTAATTCCAGGTTGCGCAAAATGATCGGTACCTGAATAAACCTTTAAGCCTTTACTATTTGTGTGCCATGGATGTGGGGTTAGGAGTGGATTTACCACTGTCGTACTCCCTACGTGGGCCTTTGGTTAAACGCACTCACCATAATTAGGATAAAGAAGGACAAATTTATTTTCTGTTTAGAGAAATATTTATCAAAGGAGTAAGGGAAACAATTTCTAAACCAATAGACATTAATGTTACCTAAGGTATTGTTCTCTTGGTGCAGATAGGCAGCCTCTTTTTGTTGACGCAGCCCAGATACCTTGAGCCTGGAAGACCATAATCATGTTTTTTAAACCCATCAGCTTCCTCAGAAAAGGAAAAAATCAATACATGGCAGGAGGAAGGCAGATTTTAGGTTACTTTTAGGGGATTATCCTGGTGGGACTCCTATGACAACCATCTATCTAAAAAAATTTCTCTATGATGAAAACAGTATTTTGATATTAGAGTAGATTGTTAAAGCAGTTAAGGACCTTAGAAGTCACTTGGGTTATTTTCTTACTGATACATGAAGGCTCTTACATTTCTAATAGATGATTTTCTGCTTTTGGTTCCAGTATTAGAGAACTCAAGTGTCTTTTGGAGTAGCCCATTAGTTTTAAATATCTCTGTTAGAAGTTTAGTCATTCATCTAATAACATTATGGAGTGACTACTATAATCCAGACATTGGGATTCCAAAATTAAATAAAATAGTATACACAAGAAATTAGTTTTAAGATATACTGAACCAATGTAAATTACCCCAAAGCTTTTGGCCCTCGATACTATCTGTGCTCTCTAGGGTCACATTGAATAAGCCCAATGCCCTTATATATTTGGAAATAGGGCAGCCATCAAACTAGTGGAATTTCACATGGAGAGCACACTCTGACAATTAAACCCAACAAGGGGTAGTCAGCTAAGGGAATAGATAAAATAAATAGGCATTTTATACACAGATTTAAGTTGGATGTGCTAGTTCACAAGGGAATGGCACACAAAGCCGAGGCCCAGAAGTGTTTTGCTCACATGGCTGGGGTATATAGGAAAGCCCAGAAAATATAGATAACTTCTCAGACTTCGTAAGACAACTTTGTGCAAGCTGCCGGTATTTGAGTCCACCAATGAGCCATATCCATTGGACGTAGGGAAATTGAGGGAGCTACGCTAGCTGATGCTAACCACCAGGTATTTCTTGTGTGTCAATTTGCTGTTACCAAAAGAATAATCTCCATGGTATATCTTTGCCAATTTTAAACAAAGTTTAGTTAATGGCGAACATGTTTGAGTCTGATCATTTTATACAATCTTTCAAGCTCTTCCTTTGAATTGGCAACAGCAGTGGGGTTATACAAAAGTTTTGGTAGTGAGACCAAGAAAAGGAAAGGGTAAGGGCACCACCATGACCTGACACTTGCTGGCTACCCAGCTTCTGTTAGCTGTGAGAGCTATTGACTAGCTCTTCTCAATGAGATAAGAAAGGAATGCCTGATTTACAGATAATTTAAAATAATGCAGCAGACAGACAGTACCAGAGTTGTTGCTTCTAAACAGCATGAAGTCAGTTTAAAATGTTTGTGACAGTTTAGGGTTGGATTATAAAAGAGTGAATTGACTGGAGTTTGGACAATTTATTTGGGAAGACGTAGATGACCCTGACGCATGATATGAAAATTCCTGAGATGGAGGCTGGCCCAGTGGCGTAGTGGTTAAGTTCATGCACTCTGCTTCAGCACCCCGAGTTTCGTAGGTTCAGATCCCTAGCACCACTTGTCAATCCATGCTGTGGCAGCATCCCACATAAAATAGAAGAAGATTGGCTCAGATGTTAGCTCAGGGCCAATCTTCCTCACACACAAAAAAGAAAATTCCTGGGACCATTTGGGAAGTGATGCCCTGTTCCCTGGGATAGGACATAATCAGTTAGCATCTAGGAGACTCAGGATCCTGGTCAGTTTAACAAGATTAAAACTGAGTTCCTAGTATACATAGAAACCAAGCTGGTGTGTGGTGTCAAATTAGACTTCAACAGAAACCATATGAAACAGTTTTAGAATAAATGTTGCAGTTTGTAAATTGAGGAGCTGGTAATGTCTTATTTGGGGGGAACTTAATATGTTTTGCTAAGCCCATGCTTAATACTACCCTTCCATCCATAGTGTCAACTGTGGGACTTGACACTCCAATCTATCAACTAGTGTTTTACAATGTATTAATTAGGCAGTGGTCCAGTAGGGGCATCTTCCTTTGGGAGATACCCAAACAATTGGAATAGTCCAAGGCTATAGCCATCTTCCATCAAAAAAGACCCTAGATTGGCTTTATGATTGCACCCTGAGCAACCAGAATGACTTGATAGAGTGGCAGAGCTATGGTGACACAATTAAGGGGCCACCCACTACCTGGAGAAACTGAATTCCTATATTAATTGAAAGCATTAATGTTGGCCACAGTCGATGCATTCCATGGGGACTTATCACAAAGTGGGTTATATGGTATTGGTGCCTGGCTACCTGCTTGGTACTTATGTAGACTTTGCCAGTGGCTTGAATGCTTTGGTCCAGATCCCAGTTTCCTTCTTTAAACCTAATTTTTTTATGTTGGTCTTTCTAGTTATGACGTGCTGTTTCTTTAAATGTAATTGGGTTGTGAGATTTAGCAGATAAAAATACAGGATGCTAAAGTAAATCTGAATTTCAGATAAACAGTGAAATA